>NW_024062551.1:0-739340 GCF_006381635.1 Hibiscus syriacus | reverse complement strand
TCCCATTCACCTCTAGTTGGTAAATTACCAAGCTGAATCCCATATACCTTCAACATTTTGCTTTGAGTTCAATAGCTGCTCTAAGACCCATAACACAAGCCTCATATTCAGCCATATTGTTTGTACAATCAAAATTTAGCCGACTGGTAAAAGGATAATGCTCTTCACTTGGTGAGACCAAGATTGCCCCAATCCATGCCCCAAGGCGTTTGAAGCACCATCAAAGTTCATCTTCCAGTATTTACCGGCAAGAGCAATTGTTTCTTCCTCCGAGATAGCCATTAAATCCTCAATCCGGGAAATCGAAATTCAACTGTTCATATTCTTCTGAAGCCCTACTCGCAATGAATTCTGCTATGGCGCTCCCTTTAACTGCTTTCTGGGCTTACATACTGGATATCAAATTCGGACAACAGGATTTGCCAACGGCTAACCTTCCAGACAATGCAGGTACCCCCATCAGATACTTTAAAGGGTCCAGCTTAGATATGAGCCAGGTAGTATGATACAACATATACTGTCTAAGTCTTCTGGTAGCCCACTAAAGCGCAACACAATTTTTCAATTGGTGAGTATCTGGCCTCACACTCAGTGAACTTCTTACTGAGATAGTAGATAGCCCTCTCCCTCTTCTTAGTTTGATCATGTTTGCCCAACACACATCCCATTGAATGTCATAAACGGACAAGTAAAGAATTAAAGGCTTTCCTGGGATAGGTGGCGCTAGGATCGGAGTATTCGAAAGATATCTCTTTACTGCCTCAAAAGCCTCTCGGCAATCTTCACTCCATTCTCCTGATCATTCTTACGAAGAAGGCGGAATAGGGATCACATCTTTCGGTCAGCTGCGAGATAAACCGCGCGATGTAATTTAATCTCCCCAAAAATCCTCGAACCTCTTTCTGTGTTCTTGGGCTGGCAAATCTGAATGGCTTTTACTTTATCGGGATCTATTTCGATTCCCTTTCGGCTCACTACGAATCCCAACAGTTTTCCCGATGTCACCCCAAAAGTACACTTATTTGGGTTAAGTTTTAGTTGGCACTTCTTTAATCTTTGAAAGAGCTTCCTCAAATTCTCGACATGTTCCTCCTCCGTCTTGGCTTGACAATCATATCATCGACATAGACTTCAATTTCTTTATGCATCATGTCAGAAACAACGTCACCATGGCCCTCTGATAGGTCGCCCCTGCATTCTTTAATCCAAATGGCATGACTTTATAGCAAAACGTCCCCACATAGTGATAAACGTTGTTTTCTCATGTCTTCAGGGTACATTTAATTTGATTATAGCCGGAGAACCATCCATAAATGAGAATAAGGAATTTCCAGCAGTATTGTCCACTAACGTGTCTATATGTGGCAAAGGAAAATTATCCTTTGGACTAGCTCTATTCAGATCTCTATAGTCGACACACATTCGTACTTTCCCATCCTTCTTTGGTATGGGACAATATTTGCTACCCACTCAGGATATTTGGCCACTGTGAGAAACCCAGCATCAAATTGTTTCTTCACTTCTTCTTTAATCTTGAGCAGCATCTCGGGTCTCATTCTTCTCAGTTTCTGTTGTACGGGCTTACAATCAGGCTTTATTGGTAACTTATGGACAACCAATTCTGTATCCAGCCCTGGCATGTCCTCGTATGACCAAGCAAATACATCCTTGAACTCTTGAAGTAATTCTATCAAGCTTTGCCTCCCTTCAGTAGACAGGGTGGTACCAATCTTTATTTCCTTTCTATCCTCATCTGTACCCAGGTTCAAGATCTCTGTAAGCTCTTCGTGAGGCAGGATCTGCTCATCTTCCTGTTCCACCATCTTTAGTAATTCTGAGGGTGGTTCACATCCCTCTCTCATCACAACCTTCGATTTCCCCTTGACATGGGCATCTCGAATCAATCTCCGGGTCAGAGTCATTAGCATTCGTATTATTGATATGAGTTCCTGAAAGGATAACGAAAAAGAAGATATATACATATACATATATACATATGGGAGAATCTTTTCCCATATAAACAAATAGAAAGAATAATATATGCGTATATTCAAACAAAAATGCATGAGGAAGTGTTTGCCATCGGGAATTAACAAAACACATCTTTTATTGAAAGCAAGTAAAAACACACAACTTAACCTTTACATCAAATCACCTACTGTCCTAGGGTATGAACAATAGGGAAGAGTTCTAGTGTATTACTCTGCAAAAGATTTGTAAACTACAGGCAATTCCTCCGCATCCAGTTGTTCAACACAAAGCCCAGTGGCGCAGGGTAGATGCCCATAGCTCTCATTTCTTTGAACTCCTCATCGGTTTATGACATTAAGCCCAAATCCTCCAAGGCATTCTCAACTATCCCTTTACTGCTTTCCAAAGTCCCTTGAAACATATATCCTCCTGATACGAAAATGCTGCTCAATGGCGGGAATGTCATGGGTTCCCAACTGGGTCCTCACCAGTCAATCTCGCCTTTCTCAATTCCTGAATCTTCTTGATGCTTCTCATTTTTTCTTTTAAAGTTGGCTGATACCCTAAACCGAACCTGTCTCTTTAGTCACAGGGTAGATTGGGCTCACCAGTCCTTGCAACCGACGTCCAAGCCCTTTGCCAGTTTTTGCTCCTCTTCCAAGAGTCAGCTTAAGCCCCATTTTGGTGCAGTTTGACAATCTAGGCTTCGGATCTTCTTTCCTTCTGCCACAAGCATGGCATTGACGTATTCCAACGATCTGAAAGAACATTCAACAGCTTGCTCTTCCACTTCAACGTATGGAGCATAGTAAAACCGAAGCAATAATGTCTTCCTCAGCATGAATGCATATAAGCCTCCATCCATTGCAAATTTTATCTTTTGGTGCAACGTTGACGGAACCGCACCGGCCTGATGAATCCAGGGCCTTCCCAATAAACAGTTGTATGTAGGCATGATGTCCATCACAGAACTCTACTTCGTATATCGCCGGGCCAATGTCAAAGGGATATCAATCTGCCTAGAACTTCTCTCTTCGTTCCATCAAAAGCTCGAACCACACTTTGACAGCTTCTCATCAGGGTGCTGTCCACTGGCAATTTTTTCAAGGTCACCAAGGGCATCACATTTAACGCCGAACCGTTATCTATCAGTACTCTGGATAGAACATGCCCTTTGCACCTAACTGTGATGTGTAGGGCCTTATGATTGCCAATCATCCCAGAGGGGACCTCGTCCTCAGAAAAAGATAAAAAATTATCGGCCTGGATGTTGGCAACTAGTCGGTCCAGCTTTTCTGTGGGTATCTCCTTCGGGACAAATGTTTGGTTTAAAACTTTTAACAGGGCGTTGCGATGAGCCTCTGAACTCAGAAGAAGTGATAGGACAGAAATACGGGCAGGCAGCTTGTGCAATTGCTCAACAATACTGTATTCACTATGTTTCAGAAATTTTAAAAATTCCATCGCTTCATTCTCCGTTACTGGCTCATTGACGATGGGTTCATCTTCTCTTATCTTCACATCGATACTTTTTCCTTTCTCGACAGCAATCTTTTTCTCAGGTTCTTTGTGATAACATCTACCACTCCTGGTCATGTGTCCCACTTCATCTACCTCTTCCTGTTGCTTTGTCACCTCTCCTATTTGACAAGTATCTCCAGGGTACCTGTTTATTGTCTTTGTACAGGAACGGAGAGGGAGGTGTAATAATCACCTTTGGAGCTACCTTCTCAGCCACTCGATTCTTGGGAGTAATGACGAGGGGACAACTAGCACTATAGACCACTTTGGATGATCCCTCAGAGGCGTAACTTCCGCTTCTTCTTTCTCAGCCCCTTCTTTGAAGAACTCGATTTCCTTACTATCCATCATCTCTTGTACCAGCCCTAAGAAATCAGAACACTGTTGTATACTGTGTTTTGTGCAGTTATGGTAGTGGCACATCTCTTCGTTATTGAAATGTTCACGTGGCAGATTAGTCTTTAATAGTCCTACCTTGACCATTTGGCGCCACACCCAAGATATGGGTGACATCACCTCCCTAACATCTTTTACAGTCGTTTTTCCTTTCTCCTCAGCGACTGCATTAATCCCGGCTCCTGCATGGTTTGGCAATGGATTCTGGGCTATGTTTGGCTGTTCACTGTCACCAAAGTTGATGACGTTTCTTCTTCTCAGAGCTTGGATGACCTTTTTGAAAGCGGGCAATTTTCAATAGAATGTCCGGAAACCCCTGCATGGTATTCGCACTTAGCACTAGCATCATACCACTTGGGATACGGGGGTTGTATAGGTCCACATGATAAGGTGAGACTACATGTCGATCATATAATTCGTGGAATAACTCCTTATAAGTCATGGGAATCGGATCAATTGAGGCCTCTCTCTCCTTGGATCTCTTGCCCCCTGCCTATTGTCAATTTGGGGTGATGCTACCGTTCCCTGTGGTCGGGACACTGTGATATTATGGGAATCATACTGCCTTATTTTGTTGACTTCGTTTTCCTTCTTCCTCATCGGTTGTTTCTTGCTGGAATCTCCTCCCTCAAGCTTCCCGCTTTTGATCGCCATTTCAATCATTTCTCCCGCCGTAAACTATATCAGCAAAACTTCGAGAAGGATTACCAACAAAATGTGAGAAAAATGGAGCCTTCAAGGTATTAACAAAAGTAGGTTCGTTTCTTCCTCTACCAACGGTGGGTGGACTTGTACTGCTATCTCTCTCCACCTCTGAGCATATTGTCTGAAACTTTCACTATGCTTCTTCTCCATTGCTTGCAGCACCATTCTGTTAGGCCTGACGTCCTTCACATGTTTATACTGGTCGAGAAAAGATTTGGCCAGGTCTTTCCATGTCCTGACATCAACTCTCCTTAGTTGATTATACCATCGTAATGCTGAGCCTACTAAGCTTTCCTGGAAACAGTGGATCAACAGCTGGTCGTCCCCTACGTAACCAGTCATTTTCCTGCAGAACATTGTGATATGGGCAGAAGGGCATTGGGTACCGTCGTA
Source organism: Hibiscus syriacus (assembly GCF_006381635.1). NCBI lineage: Eukaryota > Viridiplantae > Streptophyta > Magnoliopsida > Malvales > Malvaceae > Hibiscus > Hibiscus syriacus. The sequence continues at coordinate 734,354 of NW_024062551.1, read as the reverse complement.
TTTCTCGAAATCAGGATTTTGAACTTGGGAGGTAGGACCAGATCAGGAACTAAACTCAGTTCCTTAGCGTCGAGACCATACAAGCTGGTATCTTCTTTCATAGCTTGTACTTCATTTGCTAGCTGCTTATATTGCTCCTGCAACACTTGTTTTCGCTCTTCTTTGCTTCTTCATCAAGGTCCGGGACCTGGTGATATGGGCTTTCTTCGGGATGCGAACAAGATCCAGGTTGCGGATTCGCTGCCATGCCGTCAGGATTTATGTGTACTTTGGTATGGACAGATGTTCCTTGGATATTCGGAGACTGTACCGGGGTAAACCCTGGGGGGTAAAGTGGTTCTTCACTTGTTTGCTCATGGGCCTTTCCGTGCTCTGGATTTCTCCCTCCCAGCATATTTGCCAACTTGGACAACATATCCTCTTGAGCCTTAAGCATATCTTCTTGCATTTTTCTCAGATCATCTTGCAACTGCAATTGAGTTCTTTCTATTTGAGCAATCTTGTCATCCATGGCTTTCCTTGTGTTATAGTGATGCTTGAAATTCCCAGTATTCTGTAATGTATCCCTTATTGTTAATTTTAATGCTTTGAGGATGAATGCAAATTATGTAAAGTGTGATAAAAAATGCAACACAAAACTTAAATTACATAAAATGCAAATGCATGCAGAAAGGCATTGATTCATAAGACGCGATCAGTCTTAGAACAACTTTCATTTAGGACAAAAGCATCATCTTTACAAGAAAAGTCCATTACAGAAATGGCCTAGCTCTCATGTTCAGCTCTACTATCTGACTGACAAGCCAATCGACCCTCTCTCCTACACCTGATGCTGGATTGGTATAGCTCTGGATGACTTTTGCTTGGAGGTCCATCTCTCCCAACTGCCTCGCAACGCCACTTAACTGATTCATAGTCTCTCGGATCACGTGATTCACGTTTTCTTCCAGTCTCTAAAGTGATCGTTTGAGTTTTGCCATTGCAGTCTGGTGCCTTGGACGGTGCGCTCGAGACCAGCGATTTGTGTCTGGCAGCTTCGTAAGGCAGCCTCTAAATCATGAATCTTCCTTTGCAAAGCAGCGTTCTCCTCGAGGCTAACCCTTTGATCCACTTGGCAACGCTGACTGTTTTCTGCAGATAAGGAACTTTCAAGCTGCATAACGTAGGCATTGTACTCTTCATTCTTTGCCTTGGCTCGAGCTAGCTCTTCCTCATGCCTTGATTCCATTTCGTGCATCTCTTGATTGAGTAGCTCTATCCGTTCGTTCTTTGCTCCGCACCTCTGTATCCAGAGGAATACTTCATCCTGTTGCCTTGGAGCACATTCTCCCGATGTTGCCTTTCTAATTTTAGCTCTTCTTTGCTTTGCCTCTTCTCAGTTTCGAGCTCGTCGATTCTTTGCTTTCTAACCTCAAGTTCAAGTTGCATGTTATTTGCCTTCATTCTGAGTTCTTCATATTAGCATGCAATTCTTCTTCTCGCTTCTTGCTCAAGGTGTACCTTTGTCTTAACTCTTTAGCCTCTGTCCTTTCGCTCTTCAGTGCCCTAACCCAGGACCTTCTCTCGGACTCAAGTTCTTGATTTCTTTTCTTCTTCTCTGTCTCTAATTCTCTGACTCGGTGCTCTCTCTCGGCTCTGACGTCTCTAACTCGACGATCCCTCTCAGCCCGGAGCTCTAACCGCCACTGCTCTGAAGTTCTCCCGAGTCCAGTAATTGCCCGTGCTCGACTCATCTTTTGGTAATCACTCTGTAAACTAGTGAGATTGGCCTCCACTTCATCCTTTCTCTTGCGCATAAGCTCAAACTGTGTATTATAGAATCCCCTATCGATGTCCAACATAAAATTCTTTTGTCTAAGGGCCTCACACTCTGCTTCCTTCCTGGCGATTTCTGCTTCGAATTCACTCTTCAGTATCTCCAACTTAGACGGTACGTATTTAAACTGTACTTCCAAAGGAATTGTTTGGTCGCGATCCGCCAACGGAAGGATATCATTCTTTCGCACCGCCCTCCATGCCACGTAATCTGGTGTCAGCATGACCTCAGCCGCTATGAAATCAGTTCTAAAGGTTGACTTCCACGCCTCTGACATTGCACGAGCAGTCTTCTTGTAATGATCTCCACAGTACACAAATTCAGATGCCTTCAGACCGGATGTAGCTGGGACGAATTGGCGTGCCCCAAATTACCTTAGTACCATCAGTGGCGCATAACCTACTCCACCCCATAACCCTAATAGGGTTACCCAATCGGAATCCCCGCATTTGTACAACACATCCACAAAAGCTAACCAGGGGACACGCCACACTATATCATGTTCCTGTAAATTTCTGAAGAGTGAAACCCAATCTTTCCTGGTGAGATGCTCTGGCCACTCTTTAGTGAGGAAATCTTTTAAGGGTGAATAGGCCGTAGAAAACCGTCGACTATACTCTCGGTCAATTTTCCAGAAGTGACTGCGTATCCAAACAGTAAGCAGCTGGACACACCCGGTGAAGCGGCTACTCTCAGCTCTTCTGCAACTGCTAAGTGCTCTGAATGTTTCAGCTAAAACCGCAGGAACAGGGTTTACCTTCCTTTCCAAACGCTCGAATAAATCGACCACTGCGGCTTCCACGTGATAAAGAACTTTCGGGAAAATCATCAAACCATAAATTCCCAAGGCGAACATCTCCATGCTCTTCTCGATATTGCTATGCTTGACGATAAGCTCCTTGAGGCATGACCAAGGGAAGCAATCGGACTCTCCCTTCTTTTGGATTCGATCAGCAACCCACTTCTCTCCCATCCCAGTAATCCTTGCGAGCTTGCCCTTAAAGGATTGTGTCCTTGAGGCTTTTGAGTAGATACGGTCCAAGTGTATCGTCTCGAAATGAAACAAGGAGGTGTATTCTTCTAACGTGGGAGTCATGTCTTCCTTGTTGAAAGTGAAGCAGCTATATGCGGGATTCCAAAACTGGACGAGAGCTTTGATTAGGGGTTCGTTTACTTTCACGTACAACAGAAGGGCGATGTCACCATACTTTTGCCAGAAAGAGTATTTCACATCAGAATTCCAACTTTCCCAAATTTCGCGTAACTCTTGCAAATCGTTTTGCTTTAGACTGACCGGAGCAACCTCTGGTAGTACTGATATGTAATCTTCAGTCAAACTGTCGCCTTTCTTCCTCTGAGTTTCCTCGGACCACGACCTCACTTCTGCGTTATCCACTTCCTTGTTATGAAAGCTCTTGTCCATTTTATGACCGCCTTCTACTTTTATGACCACCTTGTGAATCAACACCTTTTTTCATGAATGATGATGCAAGCGGTAATAAATAAAACACAAACAAAAATAAAACTGTGTTAGTATATACAATGAATAGTCAAAGAATAAACAAACAACATGAAGATAGAAAATATATACATCCTAAACCTAATTCACATGGTATCTACCCAACATGGCGTCTACCGAATCATGCTTTAGTAGATCCTACCCGACATGATATTTACCCACATGTTTTGTTACTCATAAAAAAATCCTAACCGCATGGTATCTAATTCACATGCATGTTTGAAAAAATAAACCTAACCACATGATCTCTAGTTCGCATACTTTTTGCAAAAAAAAAAAAAAAAAATAATAATAAAAAAAAATAAATTCGAGGGAAAAGTTAGAATGAGTTTCCCCTTTGTGTCTGTGGACAGAGATTCAACATAAGATGGGCAGAGTTTCAGTATTTCTAAAAGGGTCCTCGAATTGTCCTTTGCTGGTGCCCCCTTGGGCTTGCCAGACCCTCGATTCTCACCCATTATAGGCTTAAAACAAATCAAGTTCAATCCGAGAGGATACATTTCCCTATATCCATGCGAGAAAACTCAATGTTTTCTCGTAGACATAAAGCATGTACCCCAGAGGTTACTAGCTAAAGCCCGTGCGGAGAAAAATAATTTTTCTCACGTAAGCGTAGCTTTCACCCCTACTTAACGGGACAGAGCACAATTAGAAGGCTCTAAATATCAAAATGGTTGTTGCGATTGTAAAGGAAAAACCTATAATCCTTTCCCTCGATCCAAGAAACACAACAAACTAAAGTGAAGGTCAAAAAACTGAAACATGTAAATCACACGTTAGTACAACTATTTATTTGTTAATTAAAACGCAAATTAAAATGCAAACAACAATTTAAAACAAATCAGGGATCAAAAATCAAATTAAAGTGAACTTACAACTTTCGTTTGCAAAGACAATTAATTAATCGACTATAGGCCTGACTCTCTAAAGGTCCCCAGCGGAGTCGCCAAGCTGTCGAAACGATTTTTACGCGGAGCGGGGGGGCGAGATTTTGGAAATCGCGTCATTTTTAATTATTCTCTTTTCAATTGAATTTTAAAAACGATGCAATTTTAGAAAACCTCTCGTTTCGAAAAATTGGAAATTCCGTTACGGTAAAATAATAAGGTTCGAGGAGTCGCCACCAATCTTTGATTAGGGTGTGATCGGGCACCCAAAAACATTTTGTCATTTTAAATAAAAATTAATTTTAATTAAAACGACAAGTAGAGGTCTGCGTTATCAAAATCTGAGTTCGGGAGTCGGTTACGTGTGGGGAAGGATTAGCACCCCCACAACGCCCTAAATTGGTACCTAGTCGATTAATCATTGTCTTTGCAACGAATTTCACAAGTTTGAGTTTAATTTGATTAATGATCCCTTTAGACAACAAAAATGCAAACTTGAAACATTGAAAAGGAACAAAACAGATTTAATTAAAATTACCAAGTCATTAGAAAGATAAAGAATATTCGATTATTTAAAATATCGAGACCAGATCTTTAGTTCAGTTCTAATGACCTTTTCTCGAAAAGTTTAAATAGTCGAATATTTCCTTTTCTTTCGCTCCCAAATTTTACAATGATATATCCAATTTAATTAGGCGTCACTGACGGGATACCATTTTAATTTAAAATCGTCAAAACAACTTTCCTGTAAGTTAAGGAAAGCCATTCTGATAATTTTAGATTAAAAGGGCATTACCCTTAATTCCGATTATGTGATTAGATCGAGTCATGCTTATGAGGATATCATACATAAACTAGTTAAATAATACAACTCATCGAATAAATATTTAAATCTAAAAATGCACATATAATTATATATTAAACAAATAAACCTACTATGTTAATATGCAACAAATATTTTCTTATGTCTAATCATTTAATAACTGCAAATATAATATTTATCTCATTTACTTAAGGTTGAAAATAAAATAAAAATTGCATAACATACATACATAAAATGTACATACCATACATAAAGTAGTAATATGAATGTCATTACTTATGGACAAAAATTAAATCTACAGCTAAAACCCAATTCTAAATTTAATGCCACCATAGGACTAAAATGACAAACGCTAAAGCTAGGCAACCAAAATACAAACTGATTAGTAAATTAATCAAAACAACTAGGATTGAATTACCAAATAACAGAAATTACAAGCTAAACGTGAAAACAACTAAAAGGGAAAATAACATAGGCTGAGGACTAAAACATAACATATTTACAATACACAGACCAAAATACAAACACAGAAATTTAGGACTAAAACAGAATGCTCGGAAAATAAGAAGACCAAGTTACTAATAAACATATTACATTCAAGGGCCAAAACAAAACAGTTTCAAAACTGAAGGATCTCGTACCAGATTAACCCAACTATCCTAAAACGCGGCGTATCACTCCCAGACTCAATGCGCTGCCGTTTTGGAACTACACAAACGACGCCGTTTTGGCGTTTTGGATATATGGAAACAAAGGGTAAGTTTTAACCCTAATCCTCATTCTCATCCTATCTCTAAACAGCTGAAACCTCACCCCCACCCACCGTTTCTCTCAACCTCTTTCCTCTTCTTCTTCAACCCTCACCGAAGCCCCCAACCGCCGTGGCCTCCGCCGCCTAAGGGCTCCGATGAGGAGCCTAGACGTCACCTGACCCTTTGCCGACCAAACCCAAAACCAAAAGGGCTAAAAACAAAACTAACCTCACTGCCACACCACACGACTCCCGTGGGTTCCCCCTTTCTCACTCGTCTGTTTACTCAGAACCCATGCCTCTACCACTTAAACACTCCGACGAGAACCCCCATGTCCTGACTCAGAAACCCCAACTAGATCTAGCCTTTTAGAGACTACGACCCCGAAACACGAAACAAAACCCTACATACCCACCACTCGAAACAGGAACCAAGAGTCACGCGAATCTTACCCTTGATGACCCAACGTGGCTCGGGCTTGGGCGATGGCGACGTTCTGCTCTTCGACTAAGGAAGGTGAAGGGTTTTTTTTTTGTTTTCTTCGTTTTTTGTTGACTGATATGCTAATGGGTTTTTGGACTCTGGTTCTGGATTTCTTCTGTTTCGTGGTCCTTTTGATGGTTGGTTCTCTGCTTCGTGATGACTGGTTTGGTGATTGTGTTTTTTGGTTTTGTGCTTTTTTCCTTCGATGATAGCTGATGGGTTGAGCGTTTTTTTTTTGCTTGGATGATGACTGATCACCCCCCCTGAACCAAAATCCCCTCTTTCTGGTTTCGTTTTCACTGCTATTTCTAGTTGATTTTTTCTTTCTGTTTTTTTGTGCCTTCTGTTCTGCTTCTTGTTTCGTGTGTTTGCAGGGCACTGGCGAGAGCAGATCACGGGCGGCAGCTGTGGGTAGCTGAGCCATTGCTCGGTTGGTCGTGCGCGGTCTGGAAATGCGGTGGTGGCTTCACGTGAGTCTGCAGTCGGCTCGGGAATCACAGAGGGCTGGGAACCGTTGGATCGTGGAGCCAGATCCAACGGCCTTCCTGCTGCGGCGCTAGAGGCTGGTGACAAGGAAACCCTAATGGGTTAGGGTTTCTTCAGTTGGGCTGAAGAACTGGGTTGTTGGGAACTGGGCTCGTTTGGTCCAGCCTGTTGTAATCTTAGTTTAATTAGAATTTGTAAAACACCAAAATAAAACATTAATCAGTATTTAGTTACTTACTTATTTATATATATAAATACTATAATATTTATAAGTACCCAATGTATATACTCGTATGCATCCCTAATATAGAACACGTAACCACTATGAAATCCAACATATCATTAATGATAACCCTAACTAACACGTCCTACGAACTTAGTAATAACCAGAAATTAATCATAAGGATACACATAAGACGTCCCGGACAAAATGAGCATCTACAAAATCAATACGAAAGAAAAACGAGAGGTGTAATCTCTGAATTCAAAAGCAGAGAAATCAATAAAATTATACATTTTCAAGGTATTATATTTGCATTTCAACTGGAAATTTCATTTCAAGTATATATGTTGTTGAATAAATTAAAATTTGAAACTCAGAATAGAAATAGGATTAATTTACCTTCTGTTCGGGGCTCTCTCCCTAATTTTCTGAGAAATCGAGCGATGAAGTCTGCTTTCCTTTGTTTATTTCGAATCAATATAAAGAAAAGTTTTTATTAGTAGTCGATTTCACCAAGCAGTGTGCAGGGACTTTTCCCTTCGTTTTCGTGAAAAATCAAAATACAATATTAAGAGGGAGAAAGGTTGAGTCGTTTACCTGGTTGGTTTGGAGTCTGTCGTTGGAGTCTCGCCGTAGTAGGTCGCCGGAGATAGAAGTACATGAAGGGTCGGAGACTTACGAGTCTTAGGGGTCGTTTATGGTGTTTAGGGTTTAATTTAGTAGGTTTTTGATTTGGTGGTCTGAAAGCAAGGTGTTAAGGTCGGTTCAGGGGCTTGTAGGCCGACTAGAGGATTGTTTGGGTTCCTCGTTCGTGTTAGGTGGCTAAGGGAAGCGAGGAGGCCATCGATGGTTGGTGGCCGAGGCATCGCCGGTTCTAGTTTTGCTGGGTTGAGAGGAGAGGCGGCTGCGCGGGTTCGTAGAAGAAGAAGAGAGATATGTGGCTGATAGAAGTAAAAGTGAGGGCTAGGGTTCAGATTTCACCTAAAATTATATATATGGTACTGCCAAAATGGCGTCGTTTAGTGGGTGTCTAGGGTTTCCAGTTTTGTGCTTGGTTTATTCCTCGTATGAGCCATTCAAATTTTACATATATTTCATTTTAGTCCGTCAATCGAGTTTTTGTCTCTTAATTTGGTCTTTATATGTTTTTGTGCATTTTGTTTAGTCATCAAATCGAAACGTTCCTGATATTGTTTTAATTTTGACTATGTATGTTACGTGCATTGCATTCTAGTCCTTATTTCATATTTTCTGCACTTTTAATTTTATCTTCATACTTTGTGCGCGTTTTAATTCTGTCACAAGTCAACGTTTGCATGTTTGTGATTATGTCTCCACATTTTACCAGCATTTAATTTCAGTCCAAACTGTTGATGTGTTTAATTTCTGTTCTTTAGATATTAGACTTTAAGGTTTTTGCATGTTTCATCTTAGTCCTTGAACATAGTTATTTTGAATTATTATATGTTTGTACATTTTCCATGCGGTTGTTGAAATTTACATTTTGGTCCAGCATGTAATTGTTGGTTTATTTCCTAGGTAGTCATGCATTTATTCAGCTTAGTCCATTTTAGTCTAAATAGAATATTTTATGCTTTTAAATTTGGTCTTCATATTTTACGTGTGTTATGTTTCAGTCCTCAATTTGATATTGCCGTGTTTTTTGATTTTGTCTTGTAAGTTTGTGATCTTTTAATTGTAGTCCCGCATGAATTGTATTTATTTTTCTTGTTGTTTAGACATTAAGGCTTTTAATTTTTGCATGTTCCTTTTGAATCCTAGTTGCTTAGGTTTTATTTCTATGTTAGTCCTTTGTAATGTTAAGTTGTTTTATTTCAACTTTTTGGTTTATCATAGTAATATTAGTTTTTACCTAAATAATTATTTTATTTGTAATTAAGTCATTAAAGTTATGTTTCAGTATTTAGTCCTTCTGTTTAATAGTTGTAATTATTTTTTAAAATTTATAGTTTGAAATGTTAAGTTTTCTTCTTTGTATTTCAGTCATGTTTGTATATTATGTGTTAATGCGCATGGTTTTAATTTTCAATTAAAATATACATGTAGATAATTTTCACATGTCACATTGCATGATAGTTTAATCATAATATTTAATTAATTTTTGCATGTTACCCTCATATGCATAACTCGATCTAATCACATAACCGGATTAAGGGCAATATCCTTTTAATTTAAAACTGTCAGAATGGCTTTTCTTAACTTACAGGAAAGTTGTTTTTGACGATTTTAAATTACAAGTGTATCCCATCAGTGACATTAAAAAGTTCGATTTATTCACTTTAAAATTTGAGAGTGTAAGAAAAAGAAATGTTCGGCTATTTAAATTTATTGAGAAAAGGTCGTTAGAACTGACCTAAAGGTCTGGTCTCAATATTTTTAAATAATCGAATATTCTTTATCTTTCTAATGACTTGGTAATTTTAATTTAACTTACTTTGTTTCTTTTTCATACTATAAAATTCGTCATTTTGTTGTTTTAAGGGATCAAAAAATTAAATTAAAGTCGAACTTGTAAAATTCGTTGCAAAGGCAATAATTAATCGACGAGATACCGATTTAGGGCGCTGTGGGGGTGCTAATCCTTCTCCACGCGTAACCGACTCCCGAACCCATATTTTGGTAACATAGACCGCAAATTTGTTGTTTTAATTAAAATTAATTTTTATTTAAAATGACAATATTTTTGGGTGCCCAATCACACCCTAATCAAGGATTGGTGGCGACTCCTCGAACCATATGTTTTTGTCGTAAAGGGATTTCCAAATTTTCGAAACGAGAGGTTTTCTAAAAATCAAATTGTTTTTAATTAAAAATTCAATTGAAAAGAGAATAATTAAAAATGACGTGGTTTTCCAAATCACCCTCGCCCCCGTTTAAAAATCGTTTCGACAGCTTGGCGACTCCGCTGGGGATACTTTTAGAGAGTCAGGCCTATAGTCGATTAATTAATTGTCTTTGCAAACGAAAGTTATAAGTTCGCTTTGATTTGGTTTTTGATCCCTTATTTGTTTGAATTGTTTTGTGTGCATCTTAATTTGTAATTTGGGTTAATGAGTAAATAGTTGTACTAATGTGTGATCTACATGTTTTCAGTTTTCTGACTTTCACTTTAGTCTATTGTTTCTCTTGGATCGAGGCAAAGGATTATGAGTTTCTCCACTGTTATTGTAAACCTTTAATATTTAGAGCATTCTAACTGTGCTCTGTCCCGTTAGGTAGGGGTGAAAGCTACGCTTACGTGAGAAAAATTACTTTTCTCCGCATGGGCTTTAGCTAGTAAGCTCTGGGGTACATGCCTTATGTTTACGAGTGAAACATTGAGTTTCCTCGCATGGACATAGGGAAATGTATCCTCTCGAAATTGAACTTGATCCGTTTTAAGCCTATAATGGGCGAGGATCGAGGGTCTGGCAAGCCCAAGGGGGCACCAGCAAAGGACAATTCGAGGACCCTTTTAGAAATACTGAAACTCTGCCCATCTTATGTTGAATCTCTGTCTGCAGATACGAAGGGGAAACTCATTCTAACCTTTTCCTCGAATTTATTTTTGCCATAAGTATGAGAACTAGAAAAGCATGCGGTTAGGTTTTTTATTTTTGCACAAAACATGTGAATTAGATACCATGCAGTTAGGATCTTTTATGAATGACAAAACATGTGGGTAGATTTCATGTCGGGTAGGATCTACTAAAGCATGATTGGGTAGCCAGCATGTGAGGGTAGGTTTTATGTGATGTTTACGATATCCACTATCTTGTTGTTTATCTTATGTGTACTAACCCGTTTTTGTTCTATGTCTATGTCGAAACGATTTTTAAGCGGTGTGGAAAAGCGCGTTATTTTTAATTATTTTCTTTTCAATTGGATTTTTAATTAAAAACAGTGCGATTTCAGAAAACCTCTCGTTTCGAAAAATTGGAAATTCCTTTACGATAAAAATATACGGTTCGAGGAGTCGCCACCAATCTTTGATTAGGGTGTGATTGGGCACCCAAAAACATTGTCATTTTAAATAAAAATTAATTTTAATTAAAACGACAAATTTACGGTCTACGCTACCAAAATCCAAGTTTGGGAGTCGGTTACGCGTGGGGAAGGATTAGCACCCCCACAACGCCCTAAATCGGTACCTAGTTGATTAATTAATTTCTTTGCGACGAATTTCACAAGTTCAAATTTAATTTGATTAATGATCCCTTTAAACAACAAACATGCAAATTTGCAACATTCAAAGCAACAAAATAGATTTAATTTAAAATTACCAAGTCATTAGAAAGATAAAGAATATTCGATTATTTAAAAATATCGAGACCAGATCTTTAGTTCAGTTCTAACGACCTTTTCTCGAACAGTTTAAATAGTCGAATATTTCCTTTTCTTTCGCTCCCAAATTTTACAATGATAGATCCAAATTTAACTAGGCGTTACTGACGGGATACAATTTTAATTTAAAATTGCCAAAACAACTCTCTAGTAAGTTAGGAGAAGCCATTCCGACAATTTTAAATTAAAAGAATATTACCCTTATTCCAATTATGCAATAATGTCAAGTTATGCATATGAGGATATCATGCAAATCATACAAAGTGATGTTAATGCAAAGATTAATTGAACATGCGATTAAAGTAAACGAGGCTAACATGCTTTAAAAGAAATACACCTAAGTGCGTATGGACAACGTGCTCGAAATAATATACACATGCATATATTTAAAATAAATCTAAATTAACCTAACAAACATGCATAAAATATTAAAAGGACTAAAACATGAAAAAAAAAATAACAATAAGCTTTTTCATAACATTTTCATTTCTGGGTACTGCAAACATAATACAACCAAAATACTTCATAGGATTAAAATGGAAGTTTCCTAAATCACACATCTAAATTGAAAACAACACGAAAATAGCCCAAAACTGAAATTGGACTAAAATAAATCACGCAGAAAATTACAATGCAAAATCAGAAAACGGTAAAGCTCGATTAAGGGACTAAAATGAAACAGACTGAACATACTGGGCCTCACACGTGATTACACCACCCATCCCAAAACACGGATTCCCTCAGGTTATCAGAACGTTGCCGTTTTGGGGGTATCTAAACGACGCCGTTTGGGTATTCTGATATATGGGATTTTAAGGTAACATTCCTAACCCTAAACCATTTCCTCTAAGCCTCTCATTCTCACCTCAGCCGTTTTACTCTCATCCTATCTCTCTCTCACTTCTTCACCTGGTTCAACCGAGACTTCGCCCTCACCACTCAACGCCACCGGCTGGCCACCAGTCCTCGGTGGCCACCACTACCCCGACAACCACCTAGACCAACTGGTCAACCCAAAACAAGCCTAAACTAGACAAACCCCTCACCACTCTTCTCAAACTCCCTCTACAGCCCCGAAAACCAAAGCCTCCGCTGCCAGAAAACCCAAAGATCTCCACGGCCACCGTCTAAGACCGAGACTAACCCCTACCAGAAAACTTCAACCCCATCACGAGATTAACACCGGACTTCCCGAAAACCCCCTAACAGAACCTCTCAACCGGCTTTACCCTCTAATGCCCTTACAAAACCAACCTCTCCTTCCTACAGACCTTAGACCTAGCTTTCTCTAAATAAAATCCCTCATTCCTCGCCCAAACCCGGGTGAAACCAAAGAACAGAACAGAAGAGGAAATGACGGCTTACCCCTGGTGACTCAACGGGTTAGGTCTTTCAAGCGACAGTGACGGCTCCAGGAAGGTAAAGGTTTTCACTTCTATCTTTGGTTGTTTCGTTTTTGGGTCTATGGATTTTTGGGTTCCTGATGGATCTCAAAGATGATTCTGGTTACTGCTTTTTGGTGTTCTCTCTGTGTGTTTTTTGTTGTTGTTGATTCTCGTTTTCTTTCTTTTTTTGTTCTTCCCCGTTGCTGATGGCTCCCCCGAGATGCCCTCTACTCTCCTTTTCTTTCGTTATATCTAGTTGATAGATTTTTCCAGTTTTGTTCTTTTTGTTTCTGCTCTCGTTTGGTGTGTTTGCAGGGCTCTGGAGCGAGCAAGTCACGGGCGCGAGCTGGTCACGGGGCTTCAGCAGCCTGGGCACAGGCGATGGGGAACAGTCCCGAGGGACTTCACGTGGGTAGCACCCGGTTGGTTCGTGCTGTCCCGAGGAATGCATGGTGGGTGCTGTGTGCACTGTCTCAGTATTCTATGATCATTGAGAGTCATTGGATCTCATCAGATCCAACGGCGCAGGCTTCGGCGGCGCTAGGCATAGGGCAAAAAAACCCTAAATCACTCACCATTCATTTCCAACCGTTAGATGAGAGCCTCAGATCGTGCGGTTCAGACAAGGTGGCGCTGTGAGCTTCTTCAGTAGAAACCCTAATGGGTTTAGTTTTGCAATTGGGCATGTCTGGTCCAGCTTGTTTTAAGTTGATGTAGGCCTGTACCATTAATGATAATATTAGTGCATTTTAATTATTTATTTATTTAATTACTTAATACACATATATATATATATATATTAATAATTACTTATAACAATATATAATAATAAATTCGAATTAACTTCGAATAAGACCCCGGACAAATCGAGTATCTACAGCTGCCCCTCTTTGCTCATTGTCGTGTAACGAGAATAGAGGAAAGATCAAATAGATGGTCAATTTTGTCCGGTCATGAAATATTCAAAAGATAAAACTGCTTCACTACCACTTCAGGATAAGTGAGACTTGAAAAATTCTTCAAAATCGGGTTCGCTCCCTATCGTTTCAGGGAACATAGAACTTGAAGAATCTTCTGGGGACGGGGTTCGCTCCCTATTGTTTCAGGGAGTATAGAACTCGAATAATCTTCTGCTAACTGGTTCGCTCCCTCTTTCTTCAGGGAGTATAGAACTCGAACATCTTCTTCAACGGGTTCGCTCCTCTTTCTTCAGGGAGTATGGAACTCGAACAATCTTCTGCAAGCGGGTTCATTCCCTCTTTATCTAGGGATGTGGAACTCGAACGTCTTTAAACGGGTTCACTCCCTCTTCTTCAGGGAGAATAGAACTCGAATCTTCTTCAAACGGGTTTGCTCCCTCTTTCTCTAGGGAGTATGAAACTCGAACAATCTTCACAATCGTGTTGCTCCCTATTTCTTCAGAGAGTATGAGACTCGAACAATCTTCAACAATCGTGTCTGCTCCCTATTCTTCAGAGAGTATGAGACTCGAACAATCTTCACAATCGTGTCTGCTCCCTATTTCTTCAGAGAGTATAGGACTCGAACATCTTCAACAATCGTGTCTGCTCCCTATTTCTTCAGAGAGTATGAGACTCGAACAATCTTCAACAATCGTGTCTGCTCCCTATTTCTTCAGAGAGTATGAGACTCGAACAATCTTCAATAATCGTTGGGAAATCTGCAAACATTTAAAATAATCATGCAATGTCATGATCCTATTCATGCCTACGATGTATGCAATTATGCAATTTAATGCACTTCTTCTTCGAAAGAATACTATCCCCTTTGATTTCAATGGAACTCGGTTTCGCTTGGGCATAGAGCATTTCACCCGTTCACCCCAGTTGATACTCTCAATACTATAACTTTTGGCTTGACAAGACTTTGACTTCTTTTTCTTTCTTGAGGCCTGCCAGTACCCCTGACCAATCTTCTTGATAAATGAAAACATCCTTGGGTCATCCATTAATGGCTAAGATTGTCTATGAATTCCAAAGTTTTTAGCTTTTCGCAACCCTACAAGCTTAGGGTAAACCATTACTAGCTTCAGAATACCTGCATTTCTAAAACCTTTTGCATAATAATACAAAATGATCTCATGTACCACAAGTTAAGCTATCGTTTTAACTTTTTCAAAATTAATGCTTGTAAAAGGGAATTAAGAAGGGAAAATTCTCTTTATTTACATAAATGCGAAGAATTTTTAGGCAACTACATGACAACTTTTAATCGGAAAAGAACCAAAGGATAGGTGTCTTCAATATCAATAACACAAATGCTTTTGGACTGGCACGCCGTCAGAATGACTCGAGTGTAGCTTCTGTCAAAAGGATCTCCAAATGGTGATGACACCTAAGAGCAAAACTCTTTCTGAACCCCAAAATCTCCCATTATAGATGCCATAAACCATATTAAATCTCACGTGCATTCAATTCCTCCTCTGGTTGCCCCCATCGAGACTCATTAATCTTTGGTCTCAACCCCAATGGCCATTGTCGTTACCCATGTCAGGAGCTCTTCCTACTCCCCAAAACAATTCAGATCCTCCACCATACACGAATCTGAATTTGAAACTCAAGTCGCCCTTTGCGGGTTTTCGACGACCTCCTTTGGTTTCAAGACGCCCTTTTTCGAGTTTCATCTTGAACCCTCATTTTTTCATTCATTTTTTTATTTTTTTATTTTCATTTTCACTCATTTTTTCTTCTTCTTTTTTCTTCAAGCAAAATACTTCTTAACTGCGTCAGAATTCACGGATAAGGTAATTCAGACCCATCCATCTCAGTTAAGACCAGAGCTCCCCAGAAAGCTTTCTTGACAACATACGGTCCTTCCCACTTGGGCATCCATTTCCCTCGGAAATCTTTTTGAATGGGCAATATCCTCCTGAGCACCAAACCTCCTTCGTGGATTTCTCGAGGGCGAACTTTCTATCATGTGCTCGTATCATCCGCTTCTGGTATCTGACCGTGACAAATAGCCTTCAATCTCTTTTCTTCAATCAGATTCATTGGTCATATCTGGCCTGTACCCATTCTGCCTCATTTAGCTTTACCTCTGAAAACCCGGAGCGAGGGAATTTCCACTTCAATAGGGAGGACAGCTTCCATCCCATAAACTAGAGAAAACGGAGTTGCCCCAGTAGACGTCCGTACAGAAGTCCGATAGGCAAACAGAGCAAATGGCAACTTCTCATGCCAATCTTTATAAGTTTCAGTCATCTTCTCTATAAGCTCTTAATGTTCTTATTAGCCGCCTCCACTGCCTCATTCATCTTTGGGCGATAAACCGTGGAATTGTGATGCTTTATTTTTGAATTGCTCACATACAGATTTCATCATCTGTTGTTAAGTTCAATGCATTGTCAGAGATAATTCTCTCTAGTAAGCCATATCTGCAGATGATTTCCTTCTTCAAGAACCTACATATCGTTGACTGGGTAACACTTGCGTAGGAAGCTGCTTCTATCCACTTGGTGAAGTAATCTATTGCTACCAGAATGAAGCGATGACCATTTGACGCTTTTGGAAAAATTTGCCCAATAACATCCATGCCCCACATAGAAAACGGCCACGGAGCTGTCATCACATGCAACGGATGAGGAGGGGTGTGTATTCTATCCCCATAAATCTGACACTTGTGACACTTTCGGGCATAATTGATGCAATCAGTTTCCATAGTTGACCAATACTACAAATCTCATAATCTGTCTGGCCATACATGCCCATTAGCATGGGTGCCACATATTCCTTCATGTACTTCTTCAAGAATCATTTCGCTTCTTTAGTGTCCACACACCTTAATAAGACCTGATCCATGCTTTTCTTATATAGGTCTCGCCATTAAGCACATACCCTGCTGCCATTCTTCTAATGGTCCTTTTGTCATTCTCAGTTGCCTGTTCGGGATAACTTGATATCTTATATACTGGAAGATATCATAGACCAAGGTCCTTCATCATCTTCTTCTTCAATGTTAAAGCAGTGGGCTGGATACTCATAAGCCTCATCTCAATAGGCATCATATTTGAATGCTCGTTCATCTTAAAGGCCGCCGCCAAAGTAGCCAAGGCATCCGCCATTTGATTTTCTTCTCTGGGGAGGTAATTGAAAGTCACTTCTTCAAATTCTTCGATAAGTCCCAGAACTAATTTACGATATTCCACAAGTTTGGGATCTTTAGTTTCCCATTCTCCTCTGAGTTGGTAAATTACCAAAGCTGAATCCCCATATACCCTCAACATTTTTTGCTTTGAGTTCAATAGCTGCTCTAACCCATAACACAAGCCTCATATTCAGCCATATGTTTGTACAATCAAATTGAGCCGACTGGTAAAAGGATAATGCTCTTCACTGGTGAGACCAAGATTGCCCCAATCCCATGCCCCAAGGCGTTTGAAGCACCATCAAAGTTCATCTTCCAGTATTTACCGTGAGAGCAATTGTTTCTTCTTCCGAGATAGCCATTAAATCCTCATCCGGGAAATCGAAGTTCAACTATTCATATTCTTCTGAAGCCCTACTCACAATGAATTCTGCTATGGCGCTCCCTTTAACTGCCTTCTGGCTTACATACTGGATATCAAATTCGGACAACAGGATTTGCCAACGGGCTAACCTTCCCGATAATGCAGGTACCCCCATTAGATACTTTAAAGGGTCCAGCTTAGATATGAGCTAGGTAGTATGATACAACATATACTGTCTATGTCTTCTGGTAGCCCACACTAAAGCACAACACAATTTTTCAATTGGTGAGTATCTGGCCTCACACTCGCGAACTTCTTACTAAGATAATAGATAGCCCTCTCCCTCTTCTCAGTTTGATCATGTTGCCCCAACACACATCCCATTGAATTGTCATAAACGGACAAGTAAAGAAAGGCTTTCCTGGGATAGGTGGCGCTAGGGTCGGAGTATTCGAAAGATCTCTTTACTGACTCAAAAGCCTCTTGACAATCCTCACTCCATTCTCCTGAATCATTCTTACGAAGAAGGCGGAATATGGGATCACATTTTTCGGTCAGCTGCGAGATAACCGAGCGATGTAAATTCCCCAAAAATCCTCGAACCTCTTACTGTGTTCTTGGGGGCAAATCTTGAATGGCTTTTACTTTATCGGGATCTATTTCAATTCCCTTTCGGCTCACTACGAATCCCAACAGTTTTCCCGATATCACCCCAAAAGTACATTTATTTGGGTTAAGTTTTAGTTGACACTTCTTTAATCTTTGAAAGAGCTTCCTCAAATTATTGATGTGTTCCTCCTCCGTCTTGGCTTTGACAATCATATCATCGACATAGACTTCAATTTCTTTATGCATCATGTCATGAAACAACGTCACCATGGCCCTCTGATAGGTTGCCCTGCATTCTTTAATCCGAACGGCATGACTTTATAACAGAACGTCCCCACATAGTGACAAACGTTGTTTTCTCCATATCTTCAGGGTACATTTAATTTGATTTATAGCCGGAGAAACCATCCATAAATGAGAAAAGGAATTCCAGCAGTTTGTCCACTAACGTATCTATATGTGGCAAAGGAAAATTATCCTTTGGACTAGCTCTATTCAGATCTCTATAGTCGACACACATTCGTACCTTCCCATCCTTCTTTGGTACTGGGACAATATTTGCTACCCACTCAGGATATTTGGCCACTGTGAGAAACCCAACATCAAATTGTTTCTTCACTTCTTCTTTAATCTTGAGCAGCATCTCGGTCTCATTCTTCTCAGTTTCTGTTGTACGGGCTTACAATCAGGCTTTATCGGTAATTTATGGACAACCAATTCTGTATCCAGCCCTGGCATGTCCTCGTACGACCAAGCAAATACATCCTTGAATTCTTGAAGTAATTCTATCAAGCTTTGCCTTCCTTCAGCAGACAGGGTGGTACCAATCTTTACTTCCTTTCTATCCTCATCTGTGCCCAGGTTCAAGATCTCTGTAAGCTCTCGTGAGCAGAATCTGCTTATCTTCATTCTCCACCATTTTCAGCAATTCAGAAGGTAGTTCACATCCCTCATCATCATCAATCTTCGATCTCTCCTTGACATATAGGCTTCTCGAAATCAATCTCCGGGTCAGAGTCATTGGCATTCATATTATTGATATCTGAGCTCCTGAAAAAATAATGAAAGAGAAGATATATATACATATATACATATGGGAGGATCTTTCCCATATAAATAAATAGAAATAAATAATACATACATATATACAATAATGATGAATGAATGAAATGCATGGGAAAATGTTTGCCATTTGGAACTAACAGAACATCTTTTATTGAAAGCAAGTAAAACACACAACTTAACCCTTTACACCAAATCACCTATGTCCTAGGGTATGAACAATAGGGAAGAGTTCTAGTGTATTACTCTGCAAATTTGTAAACTACAGGCAATTCCTCCGCAGTCCAGTTGTTCAACACAAAGCCCGGTGGCGCAGGGTAATGCCCGTAGCTCTCATTTCTTTGAACTCCTCATCGGTTAGGACATTAATGCCCAAGTCCTCCAAGGCATTCTCAACTATCTTTACTGCTTTCCAAAGTCCCTTGAAACATATATCCTCCTGATACGAAAATGCTGCTCAATGACGGGAATGTCATGGGCTCCCAGCTCGGGTTCTCACCAGTCAATCTTGCCTTTCTCAATTCCTGAATCTTCTTGATGCTTCTCAGTTTTTCTTTTAAAGTCGGCTGATAACCCTAACCGAATCTGTCTCTTTTAGTTACAGGGTAGATTGGGCCCCCAGTCCTTGCAACCGAATTCCAAACCCTTTGCCAGTTTTTGCTCCTCTTCCAAGAGTCAGCTTAAGCCCCATTTTGGTGCAGTTTGACAATCTAGGCTTCGGGATCTTCTTTCCTTCTGCCACAAACATGGCATTGACATATTCCAATGATCTGAAAGAACATGCAACAGCTTGCTCTTCCACTTCAACGTATGGAGCAGTAGTAGAAACCGAAGCAATAATGTCTTCTTCAGCATGAATGCATATAAGCCTCCCATCAATTGCAATTTTATCCTTTGGTGCACGTTGACGGAACCGCACCGGCCTGATGAATCCAGGGTCTTCCCAATAAGCAGTTATGTAGGTATGATGTCCATCACAAGAAACTCCACTTCGTATATCGCCGGGCCAATAGTCAAAGTGATATCAATCTTGCCTAGAACTTCTCTCTTCGTTCCATCAAAAGCTCGAACCACACTTTGACAGCTTCTCATCAAGGTACTGTCCACTGGCAGTTTTTTAGGGTCACCAAGGGCATCACATTTAACGCCGAACCGTTATCTATCAGTACTCTGGATAGAACATGCCCTTTGCACCTAACTGTGATGTGTAGAGCCTTATGATTGCCAATCATCCCAGAAGGGATCTCGTCCTCAGAAAAAGATAAAAAATTATCGGCCTGGATGTTGGCAACTAGTCGGTCCAGCTTTTCTGTGGGTATCTCCTTCGGGACAAAGGTTTGGTTTAAAACTTTTAATAGGGCGTTGCGATGAGCCTCTGAACTCAGAAGAAGTGATAGGACAGAATACGGGCAGCAGCTTGTGCAGTTGCTCAACAATACTGTATTCACTATGTTTCAAAACCTTAAAAATTCCATCGCTTCATTCCCGTTACTGGCTCATTGACGATGGGTTCATCTTCTTTCATCTGCACATCGATACTTTTTCCTTTCCCGACAGCAATCTTCTTCTCAGGTTCTTTGTGATAACATCTACCACTCCTGGTCATGTGTCCCATTTCATCTACCCCTTCCTGTTGCTTTGCCACCTCTCCTATTTGACAAGTATATCTCCAGGGTACCTGTTTATTATCTTTGTACGGGAACGGAGAGGGAGGTGTAATAATCACCTTTGGAGCTACCTTCTCAGCCACTCGATTCTTGGGAGTAATGACGAGGGGACAACTAGCACTATAGACCCCTTTGGATGATCCCTCAGAGGCGTAAACTTCCGCTTCTTCTTTCTCAGCCCCTTCTTGAAGAACTCGATTCTTACTATACATCATCTCTTGTACCAGCCCTAAGAAATCAGAACACTGTTGTATACTGGTTTTGTGCAGTTATGGTAGTGGCACATCTCTTCATTGTTGAAATGTCACATGGCAGATTAGTCTTTAATAGTCATACCTTGACCATTTGGCACCACACCCAAGACATGGGACCACCTCCCTAACATTTTTTACAATCGTTCTTCCTTTCTCTTCAGCGACTGCATTAATCCCGGCTCCTGCATGGTTTGGCAATGGATTTTGGGCTATGTTTGGCTGTTCACTGTCACCAAAATTGATGACGTTTCTTCTTCTCAGAGCTTGGATGACCTTTTTGAAAGCGGGACAATTTTCAATAGAATGTCCGGAAACCCCTGCATGGTATTCGCACTTAGCTAGCATCATACCACTTGGATACGGGGGTTGTAGGGTCCACATGATAAGGTGAGACTACATGTCGATCATATAATTCGCGGAATAACTCCTTATAAGTCATAGGAATCGGATCAAATTGAGGCCTCTCTCTCCTTGGATCTCTTGCCCCTTGCCTATTATCAATTTGGGTGATGCTACCGTTCCCTGTGGTCGGGACACTGTGATATTATGGGAATCATACTGCCTATTTTGTTGACTTCGTTTTCTTTCTTCCTCATCGGCTGTTTCTTGCTGGAATCTCCTCCCTCAAGCTTCCCGCTTTTAATTGCCATTTCAATCATTTCTCCCGCCGTAACTATATCAGCAAAACTTCGAGAAGGATTACCAACAAAATGTGAGAAAAATGGAGCCTTCAAGGTATTAACAAAAAGTAGGTTCGTTTCCTCCTCTACCAACGGTGGGTGGACTTGTACTGCTACCTCTCTCCACCTTTGAGCATATTGTCTGAAACTTTCATTATGCTTCTTCTCCATTGCTTGCAGCACCATTCTATTAGGCCTGACGTCATTCACATGCTTATACTGGTCGAGAAAAGATTTGGCCAGGTCTTTCCATGTCCTGACATCACTCTCCTTAGTTGATTATACCATCGCAATGCTGAGCCTACTAAGCTTTCTGGAAACAGTGGATCAACAACTGGTCGTCCCCTACGTAACCAGTCATTTTCCTGCAGAACATTGTGATATGGGCAGAAGGGCATTGGGTACCGTCGTATTTCTCGAAGTCAGGGGTTTTGAACTTGGGAGGTAGGACCAGATCAGGAACTAAACTCAGTTCCTTAGCGTCGAGACCATACAAGCTGGTATCTTCTTTCATAGCTTGTACTTCATTTGCTAGCTGCTTATATTGCTCCTGCAACAACTTGTTTTCGCTCTTCTTTGCTTCTTCATCGAGGTCCGGGACCTGGTGATATGGGCTTTCTTCGGGATGCGAACAAGATCCAGGTTGCGGATTACTTGCAATGCCGTCAGGATTTATGTGTACTTTGGTATGGACAGATGTTCTTTGGATATTCGGAGACTGTACCGGGGTGAACCCTGGAGGGTAAAGTGGTTCTTCACTTGTTTGCTCATGGGCCTTTCCGTGCTCTGGATTTCTCCCTCCCAGCATACTTGCCAACTTAGACAGCATATCCTCTTGAGCCTTAAGCATATCTTCTTGCATTTTCCTTATATCATCTTGTAACTGCAGTTGTGTTCTTTCAATTTGAGCAATTTATCATCCATGGCCTTCCTTGTGTTATAGTGATGCTTGGAATTTCCCAGTATTTCTCTGTCACACAGTTCTTTTGTTAATGTTTGTATCTTATTTAATGAATATGAAGTATATGATTATGAATGAACAAAGTGCGATGTAGGAAAATGAAGATGCATTACGAAAAATGATGTATATGCAAAATGCAGGGTTGATCCCGGGGCGATTCCTTAGAACAACTCTTTATATTAGAACGACGTTCAATTACAAAGTTGAAACATATCACAGATAAATTTGCACTGTTCGCCTATTTGTAGTATATGTGCTAGCAGTTCCAAGATCTTCTGGTTCTCTTCAGCCTCAGGATCCAGCTCTTCGCCTATAGCGGCAGCTTCTTGAGATAGGTCGACCAATACTATGCGATTCCCCTAGCATGCCCCAGGTAACAAGTGATAAGGTCTTCTCCGCTTGGCTCTCGCCTCGCTCCCATCGAAAACGCCACTGAGTATCCCCCTCATAAGGAACTATCGATAGCTCACTTGATTGCCTCTGGAACCCCGAACCATGACTTCGAGCTCACTTACTTGCTTCTTCAAACTTTCGACTTCTCCACAACTCGAGCTACCCTCCTGGTTCCGGTACCGTTGTAATGCAGCCTCTAAACTCGAGATCTTCCCTTTCAAATTCTCACTCTAGGCTTGACTTTCTTGCAATCGCTGCTCTAAACAACTTTTTTCCTTCGACAAAATCCTTACCTGATGTCTGCTTTGCTTGAGCTCTTCCTGACTCTCCCCGGCTGCCCTCTTCAAGCTTGCCACTTCCCGTCTCCACTCAACAGATGATTTGCTTGAACTGGAAGCTGTCTGATCTTTCATCATTCGCCGGTAAGTTGATTGAAGATCGTCAAAATCTAACCGAAGTTGCTTCTCTGCTTCTTCAACTCGATCCGCTCTACTTTTTTGAATATCGATCTCCAACCCTTTTTGATACACCTCATCTTCTAGTTTTGCATAGTAATTCTCCACTGCCTTCTCTCTGCCTCAAAATCGCGCTTAGCTAGCTCTAATGGAGATGGTACTATCCTCAAATGTTCTTCCACAGGTTGAATGTTTTCAGGATTCACCACGGGGACATTGTCGTTTACTCGATTGCTTCTCCACTGCTCGTAATCTTGTGATGGCTCGAGATCGTAGGTGAACAAATTCACACGACGAGTCTGCTTCCAAGCTTCAGCAACCCCTCTGACTTTGTTCTTGTATTGATCCCCCTTGAATGCAAAATCTGACCCTAACAAGTCCCTCGTAGCTGGAATGAACTGCCTTGACCCATATTGTCTGGAAACCAACAGAGGTGCATATCCAACAGAACCCCATATACCTGGCAAAGGGACCCAATCCCGCTCTCCACACCGATAAAGTATGTCCGAAGTAACATTCCAAGAAGCTCGCCATAGAACATCACCGTCTCTGATATCTTTGAAGATTACCATCCATTTTTCTTCGGTAAAACCTCCAGGCCAATCTTTTGAAAGGAAATCTTTCAAAGGTGAAAACCCGTCTAGAAACACTCGACCTGGCGCCCTCTCGACGTGCTTG
Source organism: Hibiscus syriacus (assembly GCF_006381635.1). Classification (NCBI taxonomy): domain Eukaryota; kingdom Viridiplantae; phylum Streptophyta; class Magnoliopsida; order Malvales; family Malvaceae; genus Hibiscus; species Hibiscus syriacus. The sequence continues at coordinate 710,406 of NW_024062551.1, read as the reverse complement.
AAATGATTGAGGATCCACACTAGCAGTAGGGGTGCACATCCTATAAAACGTCCTTCTCCCTCTCGTCTGCAAGAACTCAAAGAACGAAATGTCTCTGCTAGGATAGCGGGAACAGGATCCACATGCTTGTCCAATCTTTCGAACAGGTCAACCACTGATACGTCTATGTATCCTAACACCTTTGGGAAGATAACAAGCCCATAAATCCCTAAAGCAAGTAGGTCAAGCTTCTTTCTTTGATCAGGATGACGATTGATTATTTCCTCAGAGCGGACCAAGGAAAGCATTCACTGTCCCCTTTCTTCTTAATATTTTTTACAACCCAATCCTCACTCATTCCAGTGATCGATAGCAATTTCTTCTTGAACGAAGGAGTGACCGGGGGCTTGGTATAGACCCTATCCGCTTGAGCTCTCGGACACCAGAGCAAAGCTTGATACTCTTCTATTGTTGGCGTCACATCCACTCTTCCAAACGTAAAACAGCTGTAACCGGGATTCCAGAACTGCGCCAGGGCCCTAAACAGATTTCGATCGATTGGAACATCCAGAAGGTAAGATATGTCGCCATACAACTGATAGAACATCTCTTGATCGGCTGCTTCACATCTCTCCCAAATTTCCTGGAGCTCATTCAAATCATTCTGACGCACATTGACGTGAGTGTAGCTAAACAACTCCGACACATAACCAGGCTTCAAACTATCTCCGTTAGTCAACTGGGATTGCTCCGACCATCTCAAAACCTCTGCATTGTCTTCAACCTCTTGTGAACCTTTCGTTCCATATTCTGGCCTTCTAATGGACATCGATCCCCAAATCAACACCATGAAATGGATAATGCAATGCAAAGCAAAAGGAATAAAACAAAGACAAAAGAAAATCAGTTAGTAAACATTAGTCAATTAATCAGGGATAATTGTTAAAGAATCCTACCCTCACATGCTGGCTACCCAATCATTCTTTATCATTTCCTACCCAACATGATATCTACCCCATGCTTTACCTGAACATCACAACCCTAGCCGCATGATATCTAATTTAACCTAACCACATGATCTCTAGTTCGCATGCATTTATTCACAGAAAGAAAATAAATGACCCAAAAGCTTTCCTTGTGTACACTCCTCACGGGATTCTTAAGGTTGGGTTAGGCTCAACCTAAGTTCGGGCTCTATATTCCTACATGTCGGGTTAGGTTGTAAAGTAATAGGTTCTCGAATTGTCCTTGTCAGTGCCCCCTTGGGCTGCCGAACCTTCAATCCTGGCCCATCACAGGCTTTAGTGGATCGAGTTCAATTTCGAGGGAACACACCTCCTTATGTCCATGCGAGGTGAATACCATCACGAGGACCATAAGGCGTGAGCTCCAGAAGTGATCCACTATCCCAGCGGAGTCGCCAGCTGTCGAAACGATTTTTAAACGAGTGGGGGAGCGAGATTTTGAAAAGCCACGTCATTTTTAATTATTCTATTTATGGTTGGTTTTTAATTAAAAACAATGTGATTTTAGAAAACCTCTCGTTCCGAAAATTTGGGAATTCATTCACGATAAAAACACAGGTTCGAAGAGTCGCCACCAATCTTTGATTAGGGTGTGATTGGACACCAAAAAATGTTTTGTCATTTTAAATAAAAATTAATTTTAATTAAAACAACAAATTTAGGTTTGCGTTACCAGAAATGAGTTCGGGAGTCGGTTACGCGTGGGGAAGGATTAGCACCCCACAACGCCCTAAATCGGTACCTCGTCGATTAATTAATGTCTTTGCAATGAATTTACAAATTCGATTTTAGTTTGGTTTATGATCCCCAATAAAACAACACATGAATTTTACAACAATCAAAAGCACCAAAATAGATTAAATTAAAATTACCAGGCCTTTAGAAAGATAAAGAATATTCGATCATTTACAAGTATCGAGACCAGATCTTAGATAAGTTCTAACTATCTTTTCTCGATAAATTTAAATATCGAATATTTCTTTTTCTTCCATTCCCAAATTTTAAGGTGATAAATCAATTTCTTAGGTGTCACTGATGGGATACACTTTTAATTTAAAATCGTCGAAAGTGGATATCTAATCAGTTAAGACAACCCACTTAAAACAATTTTAAATTAAAAGGATATTACCCTTAATCAAATTATGTAATAATGTCGAGTCATGCTTATGAGGATATCATACATAAACTAGTTAAATAATACAACTCATCCGAATAAATATTTAAATCTAAAAATGCACATATAATTATATATTAAACAAATAAACCTACTATGTTAATATGCAACAAATATTTTCTTATGTCTAATCATTTAATAACTGCAAATATAATATTATCTCATTTACTTAAGGTTGAAAATAAATAAAAATTGCATAACATACATACATAAAAATGTACATACCATACATAAAATAGAACATGAATGTCATTACTTATGGAAAAAAATTAAATCTACCGCTAAAAACCCAATTCTAAATTTAATACTACCATATAGGACTAAAATGACAAACACTAAAGCTAGGCAACCAAAATACAAACTGATCAGTAAATTAATCAAAACAACTAGGATTGAATTACCAAATACCAGAAATTACAAGCTAAATGTGAAAACAAATAAAAAGGGAAAATAACATAGGCTGAGGACTAAAACATTACATGTTTACAGTACACAGACCAAAATACAAGCACATAAATTTAGGACTAAAACAGAATGCTCGGAAAATAAGAAGACCAAGTTACTAATAAACAGATTACATTCAAGGACCAAAACAAAACAGTTTCAAAACTGAAGGATCTCGTACCAGATTAACCCAACTATCCTAAAACGCGGCGTATCACTCCCAGACTCAATGCGCTGCCGTTTTGGAACTACACAAACGACGCCGTTTTGGCGTTTTGGATATATGGAAACAAAGGGTAAGTTTAACCCTAATCCTCATTCTCATCCTATCTCTAAACAGCTGAAACCTCACCCCACCAACCGTTTTCTCTCAACCTCTTTCCTCTTCTTCTTCAACCCTCACCGAAGCCCCCAACCGCCGTGGCCTCCGTCGCCTAAGGGCTCCGATGAGGAGCCTAGACGTCACCTGACCCTTTGCCGACCAAAACCAAAAGGGCTAAAAACAACCCTAACCTCACTGCCACACCACACGACCACCGTGGGTTCCCCCTTTCTCGCTCGTCTGTTTACTTAAAACCCAGGCCTCCACCACTTAAACACTCCGACGAGAACCCCCATGTCCTGACTCAGAAACCCCAACTAGATCTAGCCTTTTAGAGACCTACGACCCACGAATAAACACGAAAACAAAACCCTACATACCCACCACTCGAGACAGGAACCAAGAGTCACGCGAATCTACCCTTGATGACCCAACGTGGCTCGGGCTTGGGCGATGGCGCCGTTCTGCTCTTCGACTAAGGAAGGTGAAGGGTTTTTTTTGTTTGCTTCGTCTTTTGTTGACTGATATGCTAATGGGTTTTGGACTCTGGTTCTGGATTTCTCCTGTTTCGTGGTCCTTTTGATGGTTGGTTCTCTCCTTCGTGATGACTGGTTCCCTCGATGATCACTGGTTTGGTAATTGTGTTTTTTTGGTTTTGTGCTTTTTTTCTTCGATGATAGCTGATGGGTTGAGCGTTTTTTTTTTGCTTGGGTGATGACTGATAACTCCCAGAACCCAAAATCCTCCTTTCTGGTTTCGTTTTCACTGCTATTTCTAGTTGATTTTTTCTTTCTGTTTTTTGTGCCTTCTGTTCTGCTTCTTGTTTCGTGTGTTTGCAGGGCACTGGCGAGAGCAGATCACGGGCGGCAGCTGTGGGTAGCTGAGCCATTGCTCGGTTGGTCGTGCGCTATCTGGAAATGCGGTGGTGGCTTCACGTGAGTCTGCAGTCGGCTCGGGAATCACAGAGGGCTGGGAATTGTTGGATCGTGGAGCCAGATCTAACGGCCTTCCTGCTGCAGCGCTAGACATAGGGCAAAAAACCCTAAATCACTCACCATTCATTTGCAACCGTTAGATGAGAGCCTCAGATCGTGCGGTTCAGACAAGGTGGCGCTGTGAGCTTCTTCAGTAGAAACCCTAATGGGTTTAGTTTTGCAATTGGGCCTGTCTGGTCCAGCTTGTTTTAAGTTGATGTAGGCCTGTACCATTAATGATAATATTAGTGCATTTTAATTATTTATTTATTTAATTACTTAATACACACATATATATATATATTAATAATTACTTATAACAATATTAATAATAATAAATTCGAATTAACTTCGAATAAGACCCCGGACAAATCGAGTATCTACATATTGGATAAACTACAACCTCAAGTAAGGATTCTATGAAGAAAATAGAGAAAAGTGCTGAGTTGTTTTGTCATTTCCGTAGAGTATTGTTGTACCTCCTCAGGATCTCTTCCACAAACAACTCCAACGATTAAAACTTTCGAAATAAGAGGTCATTGAATGATCCCCTCCGGGAACCATATTATCCAAGGTCAATTTCTCAGTATTTCATATCCTTCAACTAATTATCTTCCATTGACATGATCTATGGTAGACTCCTACGTCACCCGTCTTCGCTTAGGAATGCTTCTCTAATGAGCTTTTTCGACGAGCTTTTTCAACGCAAAAGCACCGTTTCTCCATCTTGTTTTGAGTCAATAAGCTCACTTGAAACATGAATTTTTGGTTTAAATGAGCTGTTTGGGATTGCTTCTACGTTTAAAACGGATTTTTGGTCCAAAAGCACTTCCATAAGCAATCTCACACAATCCCTAAATCTATTGTCAACCGGTTATACGGCTCTGCTTAAAATCATTGACTACAATTTTTCGTCCAAATCATAATAGATGAACCACCTATGATTATCGTAATCTAATTGTTATTATCGATAAGGGTATAATTGTATATAATTTTCCTCGGCACAAAGAGGCTAAATCTAAATCTTGCATGGGAATGCCTTAGAAAGTAGATGCTTGATGTAGGGATGGCAACGAGTCATGTTCGGTAGGGTTTTTTGTCAACCTTACTGGACCTAAAAAATATGTACCTTCCACCCGGTTCCGACTTTACCCGAATATTTTAGAGTATAAATTCAACCCGAAAAATATAAAATAAGCACTTAATTAAAAAATATGTTTTTAAAGAAATTACATTATTATCTTTGGGTTAGGTTAGGTCAGAGTGCTTTCATCCTTCACCCGAAATTGATCTGACCTCACTCTCTTAAAATTTTTGACCATCTGAAGCCGAATTTTTTCTTAAAAAAATTCGATCCTATTGAATCTAGTTGAAATCCATCGGTTTCGAGTTAAATTACCCTCGCTAGCTTGATGTCCTCTCTCGGCTGCATAATTGGGTGAGAAGCCACCTCTCATTTATTGATATGCACACAATTTGACCTCTCATGTATTGATCTCCACACAATTTGGCCATGTCTCCCACTTGGCATAATTTAACCCTCCAATACCTATACTATTTCCACCTCATATTTATCTTCCTCACCAGCGTCTTACGTCCACTAAACTATGAGGAGAATAATAAAAATATCACCATTTCTTTTCTTTGATTGCTTTTGTTAGAGAATCCATGCAGATCTCATATCCCCTCGTGAGTTGTTATGTCGGGACGAATTAATAAAATTTTAAGAGAACGAATTTATAAAAATAAATTTTTAATAAAAATATAAAAATTACCTAAAACATATATAAATTTAAAAATTTTAAGGGACGATTAATTTCACATATTCTTTCTTTCTTGATTCATCCCTGATCACTAATGATTATTGTGATGAATTTAGGGTTGCATTAGGGTTGCGCACATGGTGGGGCAGGGAGGTTTTTTGACCTCTTCTATCTTGATCTGAAAATATATATCTTGATTCAAATTTTAGGTTTTTTCGTCCCTAACCTGTCCTGATTTTAGACTAAATTTCAGACCTCAACCCGATCCGAATATATTAATATTTTAAAATAATTAAAATAAATTTTTATAATAACATATTTAGAATTATTAATTATATTTTAAATGGTTAAAATAATATATTTTATAATAATTTTTATATTTGTAATAATTTTGGGGAGAATTAAAATTAGGATGTGTTTGTTTCACTATTTAAAAAAATGATTTATGAGAAATGTATTTTTTTATAAAAAATTTGAAGATTAGTTTTTTTATGGTATTCAATCTATTAATCGATTAATTCGGATTGAATATTATAGAGGCAATGTCAATCCTCCCAACTCAATTTACTCTATACGCAAGCGTCATGATTCAAATTTCTGACCTTACGTAAAGGATCTAGTACATCATCCTACTACATCAACTAATTTTCGGTTAAAAAATAAATTAGTAAATTTTATTAAAATAATAAATATTATAATTATAATAATAAAAAAATTAATAAATATATCCTAAATATTTTAATGATTAATATTTTTTGGAAAATAATACTAGAATAATCAGGGGTGAGCGCGATTGAATTGAGTCGAGTAAAAAAATTCTAAGTTATCCGAGTTGATGAATCTTATTTTACAACTCGAAGTTGACTTGAAATTTACGAGTCGCTTCGAGTTAATAAAATTCGAGTCAAGTCATTTTTTCAAGTTTTTGTTTAAATTTAATTGTAAATATTTATAATATTATAATATTTTTTATTCCAATTTAAATGACTTTCTATAACCATATATACAAGACAAATATATTTCTTCATATTTTTTTTCATATGTGATATACATATATCATATAAAATTGAAGGACTGTACTCAAACTTGAAAATAATTCCGATAATTACTAAAAATTTCGAGTTATTCAAGTTGTATTTTGAATTTCTTTAAATTTTTTCGAGTCGAGTTTATGAAATTTCAGCTCGAAATCGAGTCGAAAACATCGGTATTTCAAGTCGAGTCGAGTTTTGTTAACCCAAGAATAATATACTAATTTAAATATATAAAATAATGATATTTATTATTGGAAAATAATAATGTCATTTTTATATTCTTTAACGCTTCATCATTAAAATGAAATGTTCCTTTGTTCGCTATAATTAAATGTCAATAATGAGGTATGTATTAATGAAGGGGCATTTGCCATGTTATTTTTTGTTGTTGGGTCTAATAGCTTATTATTATTATTATTATTATTATTTGGTTAAATATCATTTCATTATTGTTTGATTGATCCTAAAAAATGTTTTAAAATTACTAGAAAAATACAGCAGAAAAGTTTGATTTATTAATTTAGATTTTTTAGTATAAAAAGTATTGTAGGAAATAAATCAATTTAAATAATATTTTTTAGTTACCCTCAAATTTTTAGGCTTCGTCGTGATTAATCCGAATTCTTAAGTCGCACACTTAATTTTGGTGAGTGAGTCTTCCAGAGATTTTCTGCATACACAAAAACTCGAACATGAGACATTACTTAAGCGATATTAAAATGCTTACCACTTGAAACCAATCCCATTAGTAATTTAAATAATATTTTGATAGTAATTTAAAAATATTTGTAGTCTCTCTAGAGTTTTTTTTATCATTTATGTTTCTACGACTCCATTTTCTTTTCCTTTCAAATTCGAATTTTATCTTTCTTTTTTTTCAAGCGTAGGAAATTAAAAATATTGTGTTAATTTTAAGGGTGACATTTTTTATTATGCGGAAGAAAATAAAATATTCGTTTAAGATAATAATTCTATTATGATATGATTTGATATATTTATTTGACAATAATATTATTCCTACAAATATTACATTATAACCACTTTAAAAAATTATTATTTATTTATATTATTTAAAGAAAAAAATTAATGTATTATAAAAAGTAATATTATGATACTGATAAAAAATAATAATTTTAATTTTTTTTTATTAATTTAGAGTGTTTATAAGTTACAAATAATAAAATATGTGCTAAAGATTCTCAATCGTCTAACAAGTGACAGTTAACACCTAGATTTAAATTTGAATTTATAGCACTATTTTTATAAAGATTAATAATAAAAAAACAAAATTATACCAACAGGAATTGCTTTAAGTGGTAAGTAAATTGATTCTATTTAAGTAAAGTCCCATGTTCGAGTCATTGTGTATGCAGAAAATCTTTAATATAAGACTGACCCACTAAAATTAAATATACGATTGTGATCGGTATGAATTAGTCATAACAAAATCTTAAAACCAAAAAGATAAAAAAAATAAAGTTATAACGTTATATGCCAATATATTATTATTATAATTTAAATATCTAAAAATATAATAATGTATACTTGGGGACATAAAAATCCAGTGAATCTAGCCGAAAAGAAAAGTATGAGATACAATTAATGAAAACCCCAAAATATATGTGGAGAAAACAGAAGTCGTACCTTTTGCTGGTAGGAAAGCGACTTGATAACCTTTACAAAAATAATTAAATATATCTTACGTCCCTAAATGACTTGTCACGTTTTAAATTAGACTCTAGCTTTTGAACATTTTAATTTTATCTTTAAACTATGATTTTTATTTGTAAATTGGTTTCTAAGTTTCTGAATATTTCAATTTTATCCTCAAACTCTGACTATTATTCTAAATTAGTCGTTGAACTTTTAAGCATTCTAGTTTTATCTTTAAACTATCAATATATACTAATCATATTCACTATTAATAAAATTATTATAAAAATTATTAATGTCTGATTTTAGGTTACAACTTAACAATTAATCATATTATATCAATTAGGAAAATTCTTCAACGCTCGACGAGCACCGATGAGCATCACTAACAATGAGTGTCGATACATTAATTTATAAAATGTTAAAAATTATAAAGTACTCAACGTATAATTATAATTTAGTTGAAAATCTAAATGTAATTTATTTAAAATGCAATATTAATTACCTTAATTTTTATAATCTTATTTTTATTATAATTAGATCTAATAGTAACCCTAAATTAAAAAACCCTATTATATTTTAAAGCTTTGAGGTTCCCGTTGTCGTTCTCGTCATCGCCGTAACCGCTTTTGCCATCGGTATCATATATCATCGTTGATTGAATCTTTATCGTTAATCCCTCCCGACGTGGACGCCATTCATCGTCGTTTGTGCAACCAACCCGTTAAGGTAAGTTTGATTAACTTTATTTTGTTTTTAATTTGGTCTTTCGTCCAAGCCTTCACCGGCGGGTGGTGCCTCACTAACGGTGGTAGTGGATGTCGGTGTGAGATTGTCGCCTCTCATCATTTTCCCTAATCTTCTAATTCTTAAACCATAACGCTAACACTAATTTTCTAATTAATCCAATTGTAGAACCCTAATTCCTAAATTGATTACCATAATTCCAAATTTAAAACCCCAATTATAACTATTGAACCTTAATTCCTACGTTCAAACTGTATTTTTGAAATCCAATTTCAATTTCTAATTTGAATCAACCAGGTCATACAGTACGTGAGCATCCAAATATCGATACATATAGTGTACAGGTACAATAATTGTTTATTATTATTTTTTATTTCAAACATGTGTACTGATATGCTAATAGAGGGTATTAGTACAATATGCTTGATTTGTACAAATTTTTAATGCAATTATAATGTCATTAACCATTTTAACAATGTTGATTTTATTTATGTTTGTGAAAATATAAATTTTTTCGAGATGATTAATAATAAACATACCAAAATTCAAATTACAGAGTTGGATAATTATAATCAGGATGAAGATGGCCATTATCAGGATAAAGATGGATACAACAGTGAATCAAATTGTGAAACTTATACTGAAGAAGGACATACTAATTATCTTATTGATAATGGAAAACATATAGATGATGAAAAGACAATCGACAATTTAATTGACGAAAACATATGGGATAAGATTGGAAAGGAATTAAAAGATTATGATGAGAACGATATGAATATGTTAAAGTTGAAGACTTTAGATGAGTACATTGAATTTTACCATACCTATTCAAAGGTGAAAAGTTTTAGAGTTCGAGTCAACGAGATAGTTAAAAGTCGAAATGGTGGAGTATTTATTAGATTCAAATTGGATAAACGGTATAAATATTGGAAAGTTGCTAAATTTCACATAGAACATAACCATGAAATGGTTCAACCAACACATGTTGTTTACATCAAGTATGTAATTCATCTAAAAGTAAATTGTTACATACTAGCTTATATATATATAATATTATTTAATGACTTATGTTGTAGGTCCTTCCGAAAAATTAGTAGGTTAGATTGAATTAAGATTAAGAGCATACACAACTTTGAAATTGATCAAAGTAAGATGATGTGAAATTTCGTGAATGAGGCTAGTTTAATTGAGAATGTTGGATTTCTACCAATGATTTGTACAACTATCTATATAGAATCAAACGAGAAGAAGTGCAAGATGATGATGTTGAGATGGTAATGGCCAATTTATATGGAAAATAATAATTTGATCCTTTCTTTTTATGAGGCATACGAGGGATGAATTCGTAAACTTAAAGAAGTTATTATGGGTAGATGGTATATCACACAGACTATAAAGAATTCATAAATGTTCTTGCATTTGATATGACTTGCAAGGGTAATGCATACAACAATTCGTTCATTGTTTTGGTTGGTGTTAATCATCATCGAAACACAGTGCCATTTGGATGTGAATGAGAAAGAGAATACCTATGTGTGGGTGTTACAATAATTAATTGAAGTGGTAGATGGCCACATACCTCTTACTGTTATTACTGATAGAGATAAGACCATGACAAATGTCATTTCTAAAGTACTACCCAGGGTAAAACATAGATTGTGTTTATGTATTATCATGAGGAACGTGCAGTCTTATGCTGATCACACTTTTCTCGATGGGTTTTTGAGATGCGCTGACAAGTGTAGAACTAAATCAGATTTTGAAAGGGTTTGGAAAGAATTAGTAGATAAACATAAAGTTGAAGGAATGGGATGGGTTCAAGAATTGTATGAAAATAAAGAGAAAAGGACAGAAGCATTTTTCCAAGGATATTTTTTATGCATGTAACATTATATACACTTGATTTGTATTGAATATTATATTTATTGCATTTAATAAATATATATTTTTGGTTTGCAGCAATGAGGACTACTCAACTGTGCGAGTTAATGAATAGAACATTTAAAACTTGGTTGGATGGAAAGGTAATGTTGTATCGATTTGTTGAGAATTATTATAAACAACTACAATATCTAAGATGGGAGGAAAGTCATCAAGACTACAAAACAAATGATGAACAACTGTATTGTGATGGTGTATTGACAAGTTTAAAACATAATGCAACCCAAGTATATACAAGAAATGTTTTTGCTGCACTGTGCAATGAAATGTCATATGAGGGTTATTATTTGATTAAAAAATGAAGTACATAATGAGTGCATGTGTTATTAGTTAGAGCATGTTGAAAAGGAAAAGTTATATCTTGTATTAAAGATACCATATATGATACCATGTACTGTAACTGTATGAAGTTGGAGTCTGTTGGTTTTCCATGTCGTCATATATTTGTCGTGTTAAAATATGAAAAGGCAAAGAGATACCTCAAGGATATATAATGAAACGATGGACTATTTATGTGAAGAAAGATGTTGGATTACAAAATAAGAATGCAGATATTGAAGATAAAAATCCAATAGCAGCTCAAGCTAGGTATTCCACTCTAGCCTTTTATTGTATGACTATATGTCAACGTGCATAGAAAACATTCAAAACTTTCAATAAGGTTGAAGATCAATTTGAAAAATTTAGTCTCAAATTGCAAACGATGAATGTGGGATGTAAAAAGAGAATCGATAAAAACGGAGAGTCTTTTGGAATTGGCGATCCAAAGTTTTTTAAACAGAAAGAGGAAATCCAATAAAAAAGCTACAAGCTTCATCGTCAAACCAAACGCATGCTTCATATGATGAAAATGTCAAATTTTACTTGCATAAAACCTCTTAACCTTCTCCGAACAAGCCTTATGGTCAGGATACGAGGCATATTGATGCACTTAAAATATAAAAATTAGTTGGATACATGCCCGACACATATAAAAAAGATGACATATCTAAGGTTATTAAATACGAAATATAACAGTGATTACTCTTTGTTATTATGTATGTTGATAATATTTTTTTTCGCATGATGTATATAATAATAAATTGAAAAATATGGAAAAAAGATGCAACTATTTTGGATTGGTAACCAAATAAGGATTGGTAGTGTGCGAACTCATCCAAATATTTGAGGTAATTAAATATGAAATATATTGTTATGTATATTGATAATAGTTAAGAATTAGTTTTAGTAGTGATTCATTGACTTAAAAAAATGAGCTAGTTTTTTGTTGTTGCGATTACTAAATGTTATTTTCTACAATTTTTTACTTTCATGATAAATATGACTAGGTCCTCGATAATATATCAAAATTCGAATCAACTATCGTATGCAGTTAATGTTGTCCTTTTATGTGTCCATAGGGAGATTTAGTTTAGTTATATTATTCTAGATATACATGCAGGACATACTAGTTATATGCAAGAAATTATGTTAAGTTTTAATCTTTCAGATTGTATGAAATTGGTTTTCTAGTTACTTAACTTTTATTTTTTTGCAATTACAATGACCATTTTTTGGAAAAACAGTACGAGCATTGGCAACATCCAAATTATTATTCTTGGTCATGTAAAGAATGTTAGATGTATCATTCCAAATAGCAATATTCGTACAAATTCTACGTTCTTCACGCGTTAAAAACTCCAAATATTGCTTATACGCATCACTTTTCATACCAGTTTCTTTGAATTTTTCTGATAACAAATCACCTACCTCATATTTATACTGCATGAAAAACATAACTCTTAAAAATATTTTTATTGTATTAAAATAATATCAAACTTTAACATGAAATATAACCAATAAAGAATGAGTTATACATACTTTGTTATTCACTTTAGATTTTCTAGATCCTTTTTTCAATGTCTTGTCTTTCGACTTCGGATAATCAGTGAAATCTAAACTTGCGGTAGAACATCTCACATTTGTTTTTTGTTGAGACCCTTTAATCTTCGACAAAGCCTTAGGATTTTCAAACATTTTAGGCCCAATTTTTTTAACCATTGGAGTTTCTTTCAAAGTAACTAATTGACAAGGAAATCAACGAGGACTAAATTGAAAGTTAAAACCTCGATTGGAATTTTTGGGAAACCAACATTATCAGTCTTGATATTGTATTCAGAATTAACTTTAAGTTTTCTTTTGCCACTACATTCTAATGAGAGAGAAGGATAATCACAATCACAATTAATAAATGGAGACGAACTCGATTTTTTAATACCACTACGAACTCGATTTTTTAATACCACTCTCAGTTTCTTCATTCAATGATGCGACACTTAATCCTTCTTCCATGTGTGATTTATTTTCTAAATTATAATCTTTTAATGGAATGCTATGTAAATTAGTCTCTTCTGATATATTATTTAAAGCATCATTCCTTAATGATCGTGTAACACTCTTAACCCGTATATATCTTGATATACGAGTCAAAGATGTCACATCAACTCATAAAACATTTATTGAATTGAAATTTGCCTAAAATTTGTTTCATTTTAAAATGTTTCTATTTTAACTTTAAAAACTATTTTATGAATATCTCAACTTATAAATAAATCCTGTAGAAAAATAACTCCATTTGTTAACAAGTGGTTTTACCGTTTAATGTCTTTTTGTGAAATCTTTTTAAAACATAATAATATAATATGTTATTTTCATGCATAAATACTAGTAAAAGTAAATTAAGTAAAATAAACTAAAGTAGTTCTAGTTTACTACATACTATTTAAAATAAATACGATAAATAGAACTACTGACATAATTATACATGCCACTAAAAGTCAAAAGTAACATCATAGATGTCTTACTGATGTTGATGACATGTATGTCTTTCCAAAAAGATGCTCTAGTGGCTCTTTACTGCTCGTACTTATTTTTACTAGAACCCACGCATAAAAATCAACACGCACTAAGTATAACTTAGTTAGGCAGTAGTAATCTAAAGTGAGAAAAATATGAAAATATCATAAATATAAATAAAATAATTTTAATTAAAACATTAAAATTTCTTTTAAGTCATGAACTCGTGAAAATTATGATAATCAATATCTGATAAAATAAGCGTATCATGCTTTCTGTCAACTGAAAATCATTCAAACTCTCATCTTCATTTTTATAGCCCAATGCATATTTATGAGAACATAAGAGACGTAATGTGCTCACTATGCACAACACAGTGCAAATCATAACTGATACTGAGATATGACGCACTTCAGTGCAATCATAACCTGAACACCAACAGTGCTGAACATTGGTACACGAATGTACCAAAGTTGATCTGATAACTGACAACATTGGTACTCGAATGTTCCAAAGCTGATAATTGAAAAGTACTCAACTAATGGCATGCCAAGTGTACTAATAATTCTCAATATACATACAATGAGCTCATGTATCATAAATAAATATATCATCAAAAATATCATGCTTAGGCAGTTCATACCCTAAATCATTCATAAAACTGATATAAAATATTATAAAAATATTCTTTATAAACTTTATAAATCTTGCTATAAATTGGAATGAGGTTGACTTATCGCAAGTAGTCATTGATCAAAATAATTAAATAAATAACTGCACTCACCTTTGCCTCACTATAATACCCTTTAAACGATATTCCTAATCACATGCTTTTCATTTCGAATCATTCAGATTGTTAGATTTATCGTGGTCTGACAATACCAAATAATACACAAAGTTTTCAAAATATATTAGTATCGTACTAACATAAACTGATTTTAACATTCGAAAATTTATAAAATAAAAATCGGATTAAAACGATATCAAACTAAATCATATTTCCACTATAATTTCCAACTTCTCAAAATACTCATACAAATCCATGAATATTTATTTTCATCCCCAACTCTTCGTCTTTTGCTAATTTACACAAATAAGCCACAAATTATAAATTCTTTTTAGAATTCACCTCAACCTTTCCATTTAGTTCATAATGATCCTTACCATTAAGATCATTGCACGTTAATTACTAAAATTCTAACCCTTTAATAAAATACTCAAATCAATACCTCAACATTCCAAACATTTATAATTTCAACTCAAACTTTCCTAACTTTCTATTTTCAACCACCTAACTTTATAAATTTGCAATTCAACTCCAACTCAATATTTAATTCAAAATTCAGCATACTAATAAATTTTCCAGCATTAAATAATTTACCTAAATAATACATCCACATTTAATAACTTACGTACAAGTCCCCAAGGTTTGGGACCTTTCGAATTCCACCTCAAAATTTACCAAATTTGCAATTTGGTTCCCTAACAACTTTCCAACTAAATTTCCAGCAATACAAATATCAATAATCAACATGGAATCCTTCAAATATTTCAATGTTACAATAATATCCCACAAATTCAAAAACTTGTAAACTAGCCCTTTTGCACTTTTAAGGTTCCAAATTGATCCAAATCAATCTCCAAATAACATAGAATACTTCTAATATCATTTGTAATCCATAGGAAAATTTTCAACATTTTCCCCAATTTTCTTCCCTATGGCCGAATAATTCAAGTCACTTAGGGGAACTTTTTGTTCAATTTCAAGCTTCAACCTCCTATGATTAAATTCATTCATTTCAAACATCACATCAAATTGAATAAAAATCTCATCATTCTCACAAACCCTAACATGGCCAAATCTTATATACACATACAATTAATTCTAATAATTGTATATGCTTTAGAAATAATCACTAACATTAAAAACATAAAAATCCTTCAACAACTCTTGAAAATCACTAAACTTTTTAAAACCCTAATCATCAAATCTCATCACACAATCATCTTCATCATGAAATTATGGTACCAAATGATAGATAATTTCATGTAGATTAATTATTTATCTAATAACTAAACTCAAAAATCAAAATAATTTTTTTACCTTGAATAACTTGAAGTTTCGGTCCTTGGAGAGAATAAATCTGAAAATGCTCAACTTTTCTTGATTATTCTAATGATAATTAGCCTTAACACATGCTAAATACTAATATAATTGAATTTTTTATTCAATTATTAAGAAATTCCATTTTTGCCATTAATGAACTTACAAATTACCAATTTCTATTGTCATATTCTCCATTAAAATATTCTTTGGTCAAAGATGAATCAACTTGGGTTTGAATTTTTACTTTGGCCATTTAATTTTTGAAAATTACATTTTAGTCACTAAAATTCCATTGTTTCGGTCAAATCTGAAAAATTGCATTGTTATGAGCCAAATTTATCTGATCTAAAATATAAAAATAATATTTCCAACCATTTTATAACATCCTGAAAATTTTCGTAAAATTCTGGTTCGATCCGAATATCTGATTTCAATACCAAAATTTATCGCTTTAAAACTTTTAACACAAATCCCGTACCAAAAATATGATTCCCACTAAAATCTCTATTTCAATCCAAATTTTTCATTTACATGCTAAAATATATAACTTCTAAAAATTACAATTTCAGTTCCTAAATTTTTCAAAGTTTATACTTTAGCTACTAAACTTTTAAAACTTATATTTTAGTCACTAGATAAAATTTGGGGTATTACAGGTCGACTATATATACCTTCTCATTTTACTAAATCACCATCTTGTATTGAATTTTTAACATTATTCGGTGTTAATATGCTCACTAATTTTTCAAATTGACCTTTTAGTTTTTCGAATTGACCATTCATTATAGCAAATTATTTTTCAATATTTTGCACCAAACGAATGAGTGTTTCGAACTTATGATCACTCTGATAAGAAGTTCTTATCTTTTCCTAATGTACAACTTCATTTTTCCCTATATGTATATAAAAAAAATCTTAAATAATATACACCGAAAAAAATTCATCGTTATTACTAAAATTTTAGTTAATTATAATGAATGTAACTCATTGTTTGTCTTCTCCGAATTCATGTCGATATGACGCTTATACTCCATCATCTTAACTTGTTTTGAAGGCGTTAAGTTTAGATCCATCATCTACGTTAAAAAGATAAAATATAAGTCTGCATACTTAACAAAATATTGTACAAATCAAGCATATCGTACCGATGACCTCTAGCAATATATCGGTACACGTATTTGAAATAAAAACAGTGTACTATTATGTTATCAGTACATTATCTATACCAATACTGGGATAATCGCGTACCAATACACATGAGCCAAGGTATTGGTATGAGCTGCTTGATTCAAATTGGGAAATCATAATTGGATTTCAAGAATACAATTTGAACGTAGGAATTAAGGTTCAATAGTTCTAATAGGGGTTCTAAATTGAGAATTATGGTAATCAATTTGGGCATTAAGGTTTTATAATTGGATTAATTAGAAAATTAGGGTTAGGGTTATAGTTAAGGTTTAGGAATTAAGGATTAGGGAAAGATGATGAGAGGCGGTAGTCCTATATTGGCATCCACGACCATTGTCGATGAAGATGCCGACAGCTGGTGATGCACCACCCGCCGATGATGGCTCAGATAGAAGACCAAGTTCGAAACAAAACAAAATTAATCAAGCTTACCTTAACGGGTTGCTTGCACGAACGGCGGTGAATGACATCCACGTCGAGAGGGATGAACGATAAAGATTCAATCGATGACGACAAATGATATTGACTGCTACGACGACATCAACGATGGGAACTTCAAAGCTTTAAAATAAATTAGGTTTTTTTTTTAAATTTAGGGGTTACTATTTGGTATAATTATAATAAAAAACAATATTATAAAACTAATGTAATTAATATTATATTTTAAATAAATTACTTTTAGATTTTCAACTAAATTATAATTGTACGTTGAGTACTTTATAATTTTAACATTTTATAAATTAATTTATCGATGCTCATCATTAGTAGTGCTTATCGGTTCTCGTCAAACGTGAGATAATCATCCATATCAATTAACATATATAATTGAAAAATAAAAGTGTAACTAACTTTTTTAAATACGTGTAAATAGTAAGTAAACCTATACATTTGACAATGAACTTATAAACCCTTAAAAATAATTGATATAATATGATTAATTGTTCAGTTATAACCTAAAATGGGGACACAATCAAAATAAACTAAAATTTAAAGGACTAGATACATGTTTTTCCCTATATATTTTTAATAATAAAAATAAGAGGGAAGTGCCCTCTAATCTTACACATAGCTCTGTCCCCAAGTAATATGTAATAATATATATATAAATGATAATTAATTTTGAGTTTTAAAAAAATAATGACTTTATCTTCGAAAGTAGAAAGAATTATAAAGAATTTGAGAGGACACAAAATCTTTTAATTTCATTCTATATAATGATTTTGGAGGATGTTATACAACATTAATTATCGTTTATATTACATCATATTATTACATAACATTCAAAAGCTTTTACAAGACAATATTATTTTAACGATTTTATTAACAAAAAACGTGATTAACACATACTATAGTTTAGGATAAAATTGAAATGTTCAAAAGTTTAAGGATTAATAAAAAAATGAGAGACATATTATGGGTATTAAATTGGAAACTTTAAAAGTCTAAGGATCAATTTAGAAGTAGCCGTAGTTTAATAATGGAATTGAAACATTCAAAAGTTTAAAGAATAATATAAAATAAAGAGCATAATTTGAGGATGTGTGATGGAATTAATACTTAGAAAAAAGGGTAAATTATATGTTTAGTCCTAAACCATCAATTTTGATCTATTTGGTACATAAACTTTTAATTGTTTTCAAAATAATACCTAAATTTTAGTTTTTGTTTCATTTTAGTATTATTGTTCAAAATTTAACGTTAAATTTTGAAAAATATTGAGAATTTAGATGCTAAAACGGACCAATAATGATAGTTTAGATACTAAACACATTACTTTTTAAAGGCGAAATACTAAAATGAAACAAAAACTAAACGTTGATGTGATTTTGAAAAAATTGAAAGTTTAAGTACTAAAACGGATAAAACTGATAATTTAGGTATTAAATACGTAGTTTACCAAAAGAAAGTGAAAAATGACAATGATTGATAAGCATCCAAATCCTATAACTCATCCAGGACCTCTAATTAGCCCAATCCACCGGATGGACGCCACGTAGCAACGGCAAACAATTTTCAAACGTTTTCTTTTTTGATTTGTTTCTGTTTTCTACTGACTGGTGATTGCCTAATGTTTCTCACGCGCCAATCGCGACAAAGTTTCGCGTGTGACACGTGACGCAGCCGTCACCTGTCCTGTAACGCTAATTATTTATATTATCTTTTTTTGCGTTTCCCTGCGTTGTCTACAGAAAATACGCAATAATAAATACCCCCAGATATTCGACTGGAAGAGAGGAATAGTAGTGGTGGCGTGTATCTTTGTCCCAAAGAGGAGGAAGAAGAAGTTTATCAGAACTGGCAAACAACAACTCGACGGACAAGTTAGACATTCTAACCCTCTTCTTCTTCTTCTTCTTCTTCTTCTTCTTCTTGAAATGGATGTGTGTGTAATTTGTTATAATGACTTGATTTCTTTGTTTTTTAGATGGATTATGAAACGGCTGGTTTATATACTTTGGATGAAGCCCTCGAAACTGTGGGGTTTGGGAGATTCCAAGTGTTTGTGCTTGGATACGCTGGGCTAGGATGGCTTGCTGAAGCTATGGAGATCATGATTCTCTCCTTCATCGGACAAGCCGTTAAGTCGGAGTGGCAGCTTTCCTCCTCTCAGGAGAGCCTGTTGAGCACCATCGTCTTTGCTGGGATGCTCATCGGAGCTTATACTTGGGGCATTTTGTCCGATAATTACGGTAGGAGGTATGCTCATCACTCCCCTTTCTTTCTTTATTAGTCTCTTGTTGAGATTTAAATTGCGGTTGCGGCTGAGTTTTTATTTGAATTGGACTATCATGATTGTGGACATAACAGATGCGTTCATTACGGACTATATCACTGTATAACGGTCGCTAATTCAATGGCAGACTTAAAGCCCTGGTCGCTGATTATCATAAAATTTAGATATTTTCTTGAATTTTGTTTTGATAATCTGTTTTCCTACTTCCTTGATTGACTCTGTTTGGCTTTTGATTTTGGGGTTCAATATGCTTTAACTGTTTGTTTTGATTTTTGTTTTACCAGGAAAGGTTTTCTTGTTATATCCATAGTAACATTTGGAGCTGGATTCTTGAGCACCTTCTCTCCAAACTATTTATCACTTGTTGTTCTCCGGGGTTTGGTTGGTTTTGGCCTTGGTGGTTCGTCTGTGTTCTTATCCTGGTTCCTAGAGTTTGTTCCCGCTTCCAATAGAGGCATGTGGATGGTTGTGTTTTCGACTTTCTGGACATTTGGGTCCATCTTTGAGGCTACTCTCGCGTGGGTATGTATATTTCCTATACCCCCATTTAAGGACAGCCCTTACCTTCCCCTGTTTTCCATCTACTTAAAGATTTGGATCCATTTTTAATTTTATAAAAGGGACATGACATTAAAGGGACAGACATGAGATTTCATGATAAGGGTGTGAACCTACAAAGAAAATACCTAAACTATGTAGGAATTTGAAATTTTCAGGGGTTCGACCGCACCCCCACGGTCCATCCCCGCATGACAATATTGGCCTAGAGATGTTAACTAGATGAATTTGTTATCAAGAAAGAGGATGTCCAAGGAAAATGAGTTCATCTCTGTGCAAGAGAGCTCTTAAAATGGATTCTCTTGTCATCATGAAAATAAGTTAAAGTCATTAAAAAGGGTTTTGTCTTGGCAAAGATTACATTCTTTAGTCTTTACCTTGTCATCTCTCTAGATTTTGCAGACAAAGGCTTCTTAACTGAAAGTAAGAGGCACCATCACTATGGTTAATTTGGTAAATTTCTCTCCTCTTTGTAACTTGGTGCACTACTTTTTTATGTTCTATCAGCTCTATCAACATAGAAACATATCTGAGAATCGGAAATTTCTTGGATATTGGGGACTTAATTGTTGTTAATGCTGGCTAGCCACTCAAAATTTAAGTTGGAACATGAAACTTATCTGAGAATTGAAGATTTTCTTGAATATTGAATTTAAGTGTAGCTGGCTAGCTGCTCAAACTTCACCTTTTAAGTTTGAGTTCAAGTTCCAAGGAGCTATGGACATTCGAAAACATGTGGATTTTGTTTTCATGCAACGAGAAGAAATATTATTTCTGAGTGTCGGAATGACTTAATGTCCTTTCTATTGCAGATTGCCATGCCTAGATTAGGCTGGAGGTGGGTACTTGCGTTTTCATCTGTGCCATCTTTTGCTCTGCTTCTTTTGTTCAGTGTTGCACCCGAGTCTCCGAGATACCTATGCTTGAAAGGTAGAACAAGTGATGCACTTCAAATTATGGAGAAGGTAGCTTCAGCGAACCAAACAAAGCTTCCTCCCGGTGCCCTAATTTCCGGTAGATCAGGAGACAAGGATGAAGAGTCTGCTCCGTCCCCATCAGACGAGATGAGTCCATTACTTCCCTCACTGGATGAAAAAAGCAAGAAATCAATATCAGGCTTCTCATCGTTTTTTATGCTCTTCTCATCGAAATTAATTAAAACAACGATGCTCCTCTGGATATTATTCTTTGGAGACTCGTTTTCGTATTACGGCATCATACTCCTTACTTCAAAGCTAAGTAGCAATCAAAGTGGATGTTTCCAATCTCTTCATAGCACTAGAAATCTCCAGGGTGCTGACCTTTACTCAAATGCATTCATCACTAGTATGGCAGGTATTACGTCTCATCCTCATTTGCTTCTTTACGCTCTCTTTCTCGAAATAAAATCTGACCCTTGTCCATGTCACAGAGCTTCCCGGGCTTTTCTTGTCGGCAATATTGGTCGATAGGGTTGGCCGCAAACAGTCCATGGCGATTATGTTTGGCTTAGCGTTCATATTCCTTCTCCCACTTCTAGCCCATCAGCCTTCTGTTTTAACTACCTTCTTATTATTCGGAGCTCGCATGAACGCAATGGGAACCTTCACAGTTGCCTCTATATATTCCCCCGAGGTAAGCCATTTCGGTGACCCGAATTGCCGATTTCTTTTGTCACATAACTAAAGCTGTTTTTTTTTCTTTTTCGTGTAGCTATATCCGACCTCGGTGCGTACAACGGGGGCTGGAGTTGCGAGTGCGATAGGAAGAATCGGTGGTATGGTATGCCCTCTTGTTGCGGTCGGATTGGTGAATGCGTGCCATCAAACTGCAGCTGTAGCTCTGTTTTTGGTCGCTATAGTTGTTTCGATAATCTGTATCCAGTTCTTCCCCTACGATACCAAGGGAAGGGAACTCAGTGATACTAGCTGATGATGGCAAGCAAGACAAACACATTGCTGTCCATAATTTGTGTTTTAAGGGAAATAATTTGTTGTTGTTGATGTTGTTTTCTAGCCTCTACCTGTATTGATATTTGAAGCGTGGGGTGGAGATGTAATATACAGACTTAAAATATCTAGTTTGAGAAAATGTTATGATTGAGCTCTTCCTTGTGGTGCACGTTTCTTCTATTACATGATTCCTAGTTTGTTGTGCACGTTTTGTTTCTTACATAAATTTAATGGAGGTTTGGTAGATGATAACCAAAGGAGTGAAGAAAATATTTTTTTATTAAATTAAAGTGGTTATAAAATAATATTTTTATATTTTTTTAAATATTTTAAATTATTTAATAATGAATGACTCGTTCACCTTAATGTAGTTAGTACTTGAACTTGTGATTTTTAAAAATAATTATAATTTTTTAATGACTGAAATAGATTGATTATCAATCATTTAACAATGTCATTTATTTTACTGTAATCACTGGTATTTAAATCTGTAATTTTTAGAAATAAAAATTATTTTTTTAATAATTGGAATAAATTGACTCGTGTAAAAATGAAGAAAATATTTAAGTTTAGCAATTAGTCAAAGGATTCAAAATATAATAACAATAAGTATTGAACGGAAGAGCTTTGTATTTAAACCGTATAAACATGGTTCATATCGAAATGAAAACATTAAGCATTGGTCAAAGATAAGACCAAAAGAAGTGAGGGGAAGAAAACGTAATCTAATTTATTTGAATTAGGGATTTGACAAGATGAGAGTAGGCTCGGTCGGGTTAGATTTTTGACTAATTCGAATTTGATCCGAATATAATATCTATTTATCTGTTCTTCAATTTGATTTGGGATTAGAGATGTTTCATTCGATTTAAAGTCTAACATGATTTTTTGCATAAAAATCTATATTTAATTCTCATTATTATTAGGTGAAATAAGAACCTAACTGAAAATATATATAGAGAGAGGAGTATTATAACAATTATCTTTAAATACATAAATGTCAATTAGCTTTGATAGTTTGATAGTTTTGTTGTTTATGAGGAATTCAACTACTCATCTGGCCCAACCATCGTGAGTTCAATGATGCAAATTAATGGTTCCCAACCAGGGATGGATCGAAACGAGGCAGTTGGAGCGGTGGGAGCAGTCGGTTTTGAAAATTTTAAACTATCATATATTTAAGGATTTTTTTAATATATTTTTATTAATAATATTTTTTTATCCCTAGAATTTTATAAGTTCACTCCTCTTACAATTTTAGAAATTCATCCCCTAACATAAGATCCTACCTAAGGATGGACATGAGATTTGAACCTGATAGGTTCCGACCCCATTGGGTCGGATTTTTTTAAAAAGAATACACAGATAAGTTTTTTTAGAGGTTATGTTCGGGTCGGGTCGAGTTTGGATTTAGGGTGAAAAATACCCAACCTGATCCGACTTGAAAAAAATATAATTTTTTTCTTATATATTTAGAGATAATTACAATAATATCCATCTATATATTATTTTCTTTCAATTAAATCCCTATTTTTAGTGAATAAAATAATAAATCTATTATTTTGGGTCGAGTCGGGTTTAAATTTTATCTCAAAAAAGCGGGCCGGGTTCGGATCGGGTGGAATGTGTATATTTTTTGGGTGGAGTTCGGATTGGGTGGAAGGTGTATATTTTTTTGGTCGGGTTCGAATCGGGTGGAGGATTTATAATTTTCTGATTGGTCGGGTGGACTGAAAATTCGACCCAACCTGGCCCATGCACATCCTAATCCTGCTTCTTTCCCTTCACCCAATTGCTCATGTTTGATGAAAGTGGCCTAAAATTTTTCAAGTAATCTGGTTTCAGAAGGTGGGGAAGAAGGTAGGTGAATTCATTGCAAAATATTGGTTGGAAAAAGGGATCACAAAGGTGGCCTTTGATAGGGGAGGATATCCTTATCGTGGACGCATACAGGCCCGTGCTAGGGACCATGGCCTTCAATTTTAAACCTTGTGCAGGCAGTCTTCCTCTCTTGTTGTTTTTTGTTGAATAGTATTCAAGTGTGATTTGCATTTCTTCCATGAGAGAGCCTAATCTGTAGGTGATAAATCTCTGAAGCTCATTTGGATGTAAACAATCTTCTCCTTCACGTAACAAAGAACCAATATTGTTTTGCTCTGTAAAATATTCAATTCCGAGCCCCTTTAGGCCAAGGAGTTTGGCATCTTTTTGGTAAATTACATGTTTAGTACCTAAGCTATCAGTTTCGGTCCGTTTTAGCACCTAAACTTTTAATTTTTTTTCAAATCGTACATAAAATTTAGTTTTTATTTCAGTTTAGTACCCGCTAATAAAAACTTTAGTTTTTGTTCCATTTTAGTACCCCATTCAAAATTAACATTAAGTTCTGAATTTTTTTTAAAAGTTTAAGTATTAAAACGGACCATAACCGACAGTTTATGTACTAAATGCGTTAAGTTTTTAATGAAGGGTACTAAAATGAAATAAAAACTAAACGTTAGGTAAAGTTTTGAAAAAATAAAAAATTTATGTACTAAAACGGACCAAAACTAGTCATTTAGGTACTAAATGAGTAGTTTAATCTTTTTTAACAAAAGCAACTAGTTTTATTAAAAGAAAATACCCAAAATTAGGGATGAGAAACAAAACCGTGAAAATCGAAAATCGATATGAACTAGACTATGTGGTACGGTTCAGTTCAAAATTTTCCATTTGCGGTTCAATTTCATTTCAGTTTAAAATATAAATATACAATTTGGTTCGGTTTCAGTTTTATCATATGGAAACCGTTTGAACTGAATTAAAATAAAAAAAATAAGTATCTAAAACACAATCATTTTGAATTTATTATAAGACAAATTTAAATAAATAAAATATTAAAAATAATAATATTTTTTTATAAATTTAAATGTTCTTTTTTTGGATGTTGACTTTAAAAAATAGTAAACAGTTAGAAACTGTTGAACCGAACTGAAAACCATGGTTTTCAAGCCTTTCGGTTTCAGTTTCATTTTCCATTTTTAAAAACCTACAAAGTGCGGTTCGATTTATATTTTAGTAAAAACCAAACCGAATACACTCCTATCTAAAATTATAATAAATGTTTAAAATCATAAACTAAACACTTAGGATATTTTCATATAACCATTAACACTAGAAAACTGATCATTTGAGATCATAAACAATTACTATATAAGGAAAATGTTAAAAATTCAATCAAAATACTCAAACAAAGATAGATACGAATGATTCTAACTACATTGGCAAACAAACCACCAAAAGGATGAAAACTAATAAAAGACTTTCCATGAACATAATCGCATATCTCAATCCAATTCGGGTCCACTAATCCATTCCATGAGGAAACTAACGGAACACCGTTATATGTCGAACGATTGTTGGCTCAAATGGTGGTTGTGGGTTACCCGAGTTCTTTTTTATGAAACCATACATAAAAACAGAAATTCTGGGTAACATATTGTTAATGCTCATTTATAACTTATTTTAAATGCATTTTAATTCTATTTTAAAGAGAATTAAATTGTACTTTGAAAATGGTAATTTTACCCTCCCTATTTAGGTTATAAAAATAGTGGGTAATTTTACTCATTTCATATCATTCAAAAGCAATTAATGTTTGTTTTGAAAAATTCTTTGGAACTTTTTCTTAAGTATTATTTTGAGTTGATAGAACAACAGTACCACCAAAGTCCACTTCATCTTTCGGGTATATGAAATTTGGAGAGTTGTACTAATCTCGGATGAAGACACTAGTTTTTTATTTCATTTATTATTATTTTGTTTTAATATTATTATTATATTATAATATTATTTTTTTTATTTTTTTTATTTTTATTTTTATTATTTTTATTATATTACAGGCCCAAATTACAAACCAGACCGGAGGCCCAATTACAACCTATACTGGCCCAGACCCAACAGACCCAACTTGGTCCAGGCCCAGTTATAAGCAGAAACCCTAAACTGATTAGGGTTTCATCTTTTTCAGCCGCCAGCATCAATTTCAGCCGTTGGATCTGGTTTGATCCAACAGTCCACAACTTTCCAGATAAAACCCTAGGGTATCATAACCCTAGGGCCACGTCCCAGTCGCCGCCATTGCTTCTAGAGAGCCACGTCCCAGCCGCCACCAGATGGTCCAATATCTGCTGCCGACACTTGCTGCCTCACCGAGCTTTCCAGAAGAGCCAGTCGCCCCACACGTCGCAACTATTGGGGTGAGTCACCACATAGCTCGGTGACTCACCAAAGCTTTCTCTATTGACTGGTCCGACGAGAGCCTCTTCGAGACTATATGACCACACCTGCAAAAAGAAAAAAGAGGGCGACAAGGAGAGATACGAACAGAAAACAAGATAAAAAAAATATATCAAAGATCCCAGTCAACAACAACGAAGCAACCAGAAAAAAATCGAGAGAAAAGAGAGGAGAAACCCTTACCGAGGAAGCAGAACCACGGAGACTCCTTGCACCTTCACGAGCCACCATAAAAACAGAAATACCGAAGGTATTTCTTTAAGATCTGCGAAAATCCATGGATTTTTAGGCTAAACAAAGGTTAGGTTTGGGTTTGGATCGTCCCGATCTATCGTTTTGGGAAAATTTCATAATTTCCGACCACCGGCGACGGTGGTCGGCGGCGAGGAAGGTGGCGGCATACGGCTCCCGCCCGGTGACCGGCTTCCCTCCGGTGAGGGAAGCTAGAGAGAAGCGAGAGAAAATTTCTCTCTCAGTTAGAGAGAGAAGAGAAATGAGAGAAATGAGATGCTGGCCCTTCGGGCCAGCCATCATAGGGTATTTATACCCTCTCTTAAACGGCGTCGTTTAAGGGAGGATCTGTGTGTAATTTGATAAGGGTAAAACCCTTTCCGCAACCATTATAATTTTATAACCTTATATTTTAGTCACTGAACCCAATTTTAGATCTTTATAATTCGGTTCTTTAATTTTAATTTCATTTATTTTAGTCCTTTATATTAAATAATATATTTAGGATAAATATTGCATTTAGTCCCTCATAGTTTTATAAATTTTATTTTAGCCCTGAATAAGTAATTAAGGTTAAATTAAAATATTAGGATATAGATTTCTTAATATTTCGAATTTGATCTTTTATTTTCAATACTTTATATTTTGATCATATAATTTTAATTTTATTTATTACATTGCAATTTTATTTTATTGTTATATATTTAAATTAATAATAATTATTATTATTTTAATCATATTAATATATTATTTGATTAATTTTATAAAAATTTTATAATAATGTTTATTTATTTTTTAATATCAAAGAAAAGGGCAGTCTTAAAGCAACTAGATGTCTGTTTTCTGATATTTTTAAATAAATAAATATTTTACTTTTATAAATTGTATATATTAATCTATTTTTTTAGATAAATGTTTTAATATTTATTTATTTTTTAATATCAAAGGAAAGAGCTGTCTTAAAGCACCTAGAAGCTCTTTTCTGATATTTCTAAATAAATAAATATCTTATTTATATAAATTAATAAATTTAATTAAAATTATAGTAATAAATTTAAATTAAATATATCTTTGAATTCTTAAATTTCTAATAATAGAGACAATGTATAATTAAAAAGTACCAATTTTGGGCGTTGTAGGGGTGCTAATCATTCCCTAAACGTAACCGACCACGAATCCATTTTTATTATTAAAAAGAACGAATTTTTGGTTATAAACGCAGATCAGTTCATCTTTTAACTGATGTTTTCTTAAAAACTCTTTTAAAAGATAATTTTTAGGTATTCGACCTACCTGACCCAAAAGGCCGATGGCGACTCCCAAATTATTTTAAAAACCATTTATTCACATCACTTTTCCCACCAAGTAAAAAATTCGTGCCAAGATGAAAACCGGTTACGACAGCTTGGCGACTCCGCTGGGGACAATCAGGCTTTTAAAAAGCAATTATAAATTGTCTCTATTAATTATAAATTAAAAATTCATATATTTAATTTATAATTCTTTCTTTTCAAATTTTTTATATACTTATTATTTTTATAGTATTTATATTAATATTTCATTTTACTTGCAAGTATTATATTTCATTATTTATTTTTCTGTCAGAGGTTTGAACATTTCTCCTCACACACAACACTTGCATTGCATAACATAAAGCTCTATAATTGAGTTTGTCCCTTTTAAGTGGGAGTGAAAGCGACGTCTTCGTGAGAATTTATTCTCTGTGTCAGACCTAGCAAGTAACTTTCGGGGTTCTTATGCTCTATATCTTCATGAGAATTTATTCTCCGTGTCAGGTATAGAGAAATGTATCCCCTCGAATTGAACTCGATCCGCTTAAGTCTGTAATGGACTAGGATTGAGGGTCGATAACCCAAGGGGGCATCAACAAGGACAGTTCGAGTACCTTTACTCCTAGAACTGAAAACCCTGCATATATTAAACCTATAAACTCTCCCGATCTGAAACCATGCCGAAATTTTGTCAGTAGGTATACACAAAGGAGAAATAAGCTCTAGCTTTTAATTTATTTTATTTCCTTTTCTTTTTCCTGAATAAATGCATGTGAACTAGTAATTATGCAGTTAGGTTAAATTTTCCAAACAAAGCATGGAACTAGAAAGCATGAGGTTAAGATTTATACCTTGATAGATAGATTTTTTTCCATTAGTTGGTACTAACTATTCTATTTTTTTCTTTCTTATTTTTTTTCATGCATATTACATTGCTCTAATCTGTTCATATTGATTTCTTTTGTTTACATTGCATGATCATGGCATAACCAAAAGGTGTTTACTTGAAAGACTGTTCATCATATTGGAAAGAAATCGTAAATGGACAAAAAGTTTTATGATCAAACAAAATATGATGCGGCCAAGAAAAGACATCCTGAGGGAACTCTGAAGATAGAGGAGAGCTATGCACCCAAAGATCGTATGCCCATTGAAGAGCAAAAGGAGATACGAGAAATAAGAGAGCAGATGTCCAAGATGATGGATAGAATATCTGTTTTGGCCAAAAGAGAAGAGATTTCTGCACAGAAAGAGAGAGAGCTCAATGAACTTAACCCTGCAATGTCAGATACGCAAGGGACTTCGGATCTTAACCAACTTGAGAAATTACAGACAGTCATCATTCGTATTCACAAATCGTCTGCAGATACCAAAGAAATGGTGACCACTGTAAAAGCTCCCAGAGATGATAAGAAATCATGTAATCAGAAATCATCAAAGTTTGGTCTGCTCCCGACGTCTAAAACTCAGGTTTAATCCAAGATAAAAGGTGGTTCTCATCTTGATACTATCCCCATATCATATAAAGAGTTGTATGAGAATTTACTTGAAGCACGAGAAGTGGATCCATATTATATAAAATCGTTCCAACCTCCGTATCCGAATTGGTATAACATCAACGCTTATTATAAATATCATGCCGGAGCTCAAGGACATACCATTGAAAATTGTCTTGCCTTCAAACGTCGAGTCCAAAGTCTTTTGGATCAGGGAATCTTGCAGTTTATGATAAATAATCAACCTAGTTTGGTAATTGAAGTTCCTGCCAGATCAACACCAAATGTATTCAAAGGTAATAACATCAGTAGGGACGTCCAGAAGGAAGAAGATTTGCTGAGATTCGAAGCCCAAATATGTCATTTGAATGATCAAAACGATAAATTGAGCGCCGAAATGGAAAGCATACAGGAAGATTTCCAGAAGGTCAGTCAAGCCTTTCAAAATGCTGGTATAGGGAACACCCAAGAAGAGTGGATAACAGGGGTCACCAAACTGAAGAAGAACTGTAACATACATGAAGGACGAGCCAAGAAGTTTTATCATAATTCACGAGTTACAGAAGAAAGATGCAATACGTCTGTTAGTGAATTGAAAAGATGTCAAGTCAAAAATCAAAGGTTGAATAGTGCTATGACCAACATGGAAGCATCATATCAGATTCATCAGCTTGAGATAGATACTGAATTAAAAGGCACTATGGCCAAGATCAAAACATTGAAGAAATGTGTAGATGATTATGGAGATCTTGTACGAGAACTTCTTGAACATAAAGATTCTCTCACAAGAAAAAATGAACAATATTGTTTACAAATTCGAGAGTTAATGCAAAAGATGAAGGAAAAAGACAATATCATGAAGGAAGCTGCTGCTCAAGCAAACAATGTGGCTCATAAGTTGGTGGACTTAGCTAGTTTCACGAGAGAATTAAAATTGAGAACTCCACACCTGAGCATGAGTGGAAGTTAGTTTGGCTTTTAAGGGAAATAGAGAAGTTAGGAGTGAAAGCTATCCCCTACATGTAAAAGTTCTGTTTGATGTACCGAAGCTTTTGTGTTCAATGAAATCTATTCTAAGATGATCACTCTTGAGTAACACCTTTTCATACATGCATTTACAATTTGTATCTGTGCATTTTCATTTTGTATTCTTACTTTTTATATCTTTAAATTGCACATTTTGCATTTTTATTTTTGGCATTTATGCATTTTCGCATTTACATTACATTTTTTTATTTAAAGTATTGTTATATACATTAAACATGTAAGTAATTAATGAAAGGTTTTGTAACAGTAAAACCAAGGTCATTCATTCATTTTACTTTACCATCATCATGAAAACAATGGAGCAATCTTATGAGGGACTACAAGATCAGTGGCCAGAACAATTGATAGGGTTACCTCAGGATATAAGGAAAGAAACATCAGATTCAGTACCAGATGGATCAAATCAAATTATTCAGTGTATGGCATCTGATAAAGAAGAGATAATTGATAAAGAGCAACCATGCTATCAGATTGAAGAGTCGAGAAAGATAACATACTCTGGGGCATCCCAATTGAACCCAAAGAATAGCCTTGTTCATTATTCACAATATGAGGAAAGATTCGAGAGGATGGATGAAGCAATCAGAAATATGAAATGTGTTGATACTTTCTACAAAGAACTAGAATCAAGAGAACTCAGCTTGGTTCCAAACTTGATTATTCCCCATAAATTCAAAATGCCAAATTTTGAAAAATATGATGGCACCAGTTGTCCCTTAATCCATTTGAGAATGTTTTGTAGAAAAATGGAAGGATATTTAAGTTCTGATGATCTGTTAATTCACTCTTTCCATGATAGCCTTATTAGCCCAGTAGTAGTCTGGTACAATCAGTTGACCCAAGAACAGATTAAGAGATGGGTTGATTTAGCTGATGCATTTTTGGAACAATATCGGTATGTTAAAGGCTTAGCTCCAACACGTATGGATCTTCGAAGAGTAAAGAAGAAAACCAATGAAAGATTTCAAGAATATGCCTTAAGATGGAGAGGAGTGGCAGCACGAGTTCAACCTCCCATATTAGAAGAAGAAATATCACGTATGTTTCGTGATTCCCTTCCAGCGCCTTTCTTCGAGTTAATGCAGGCAAATCCGACAAAGGAATTCAAGAATCTTGTGACAAGTGGAGATTTAATTGAGAATGTAATCAATGAAGAAAACTCAAAAGTCACATCCAGGAGCCCAACGGATCAAAAAGCAAAAGCTGATCATGTGAATGAGTGTCGCATCCAGAGTCCTCGCAATTGCAAAAGAAAAAGAGCAAGTAACTGTTCGGATCGACCAAAGAAAGTCATGCGATCAAGAAAAACTTTGGAAGTGTTCCAAACTTCCATTTTAGACTTGTATCCTCATTTGGTTAAAGGTCAATACATCACACCAAGACCAACTAAAGTGACATCAAACCCTTCTGCTCATAGCTATGATCAAGATAGTGTTTGTAATTTCCACCTAGGGGTAAAGGGGCATTCTACAGGCAATTGTAGGCCACTGTTAAAAGAAATTGAGATGCTTGTTGACAAAGGGGTTTTGACACAAGAAATGATCAAGAAATAGGGGGTGAATGAAGAAAAGAACCCTGATCCTATTACATACCCAACATTATAAGAATAATGAGGCATGATGCATAAACAAGTGGAAGTGTTATCTACCACTATAGTACTTTCTATTTTCAGCATCTTGTTTGAACTTGTTTTTGTTCCTTTCTCCGCCTTTTGTACAATAAATAAATTTGTGTTGCTTATTAAGGTTATGAGCATTGAGTCAATTTTGCAATCTTGCAGTTCTTTGAATATCAACTGGATTAAAAAGTTCTTCATGATTAGAGTTATAATCTTTGACAGAATATCAGGATTGAAAACCAGAAAAACAAGGACCATTGACCTTACCTCAGAAGAAATACACCCAAACACTATCTTATTACAAATATGAGATAGCCTACTCCTATTGAAAGGAATTACAAAAAGGCTTGGTATTTATATATAGGAGCGTACAACATGGGGCATCATTGGTGTATTAGATTACAAAACTGACTAGAGTATTTTTCTATTGATGACGTTCTATGATGAACAT
The DNA here is from genome assembly GCF_006381635.1 of Hibiscus syriacus. Classification (NCBI taxonomy): domain Eukaryota; kingdom Viridiplantae; phylum Streptophyta; class Magnoliopsida; order Malvales; family Malvaceae; genus Hibiscus; species Hibiscus syriacus. Next base: position 677,581 of record NW_024062551.1, on the reverse strand, counting down.
AATCTTCACAAATAGGTAAATCTAGTTTAAGTCAGTTGCTTAAGAATTGAACTCTAACAAAGAGATTTTCTGAATTCCACCAAAACACCTAGACTATAACAGGTTTTTCTTAACAAGCTTAAGAAATTGGATTTGAACACCCATGTTATATTATTATATACAATAAAGCTTGAGTTGTCCCTCTAGAGCAATTGGTTAATCGCCCTGGCTTTATGGATAATATTCAGCTAATCTATTTATACTATTATATGCAATAAAACTGTCCCTCTAGAGCAATTAGTTAATCGCCCCGGCTTTATGGATAAGTTTCAATTAACCTGATAAAGGTGATTATTATATACAATAAAGCTGAATTCAGCTAGCCAAAATGGCAAATGTGTTAAGAGATGGACTAAGGGAGTAGTGAAACACCTGTTATAGTCAACTTCACACAATCACTTAGAAATTTCATTTTTAGACCGATATTTTTGCATTACTTTGATTAGATGAGTCTAAATGAAAGATTCCAGAGAATTGAAATGGAAGGATTCTAGAAGGTCTAGTGATTGGCAATCCTAGTTGCGTCATTTTGTACGCATCCGGTTAAAATACCAAGTCCTCAAAGTGAGACATGTGACAAAGTTCACAAAGAGCGAGAGATGAGTGACATCTTAAATATATGTAACCATAGAAAATAGGAAGGCCATCCTGAAACCAAACCAAATCTTGATACTTGTCAAAGAATTATAATTCTCAAACATTACAGAGTTGTTGATTCTTTTGATATTCTTTGAATTCATGCTTATGATTTGATTTTATTGTGAACCTATGATAGGAAACATTCTACAAAATTCTTTCATTCTCGATAAAGAAAGGAGGAAAAACATTTTCAAACAGGACAGTCTCAAATGGAGAAGGTCATTGAAGCAATTTTTGCTTATTCTACCTCTGTTGTAGAAAAATAATGAACGAGGTCAGAATAATGAAGCACTTCACATTTTTGAAGGCAAGTGGTCCAAGAAGCCAGAAAGTCTGGAGAATTGAACTCATGATGCTCTCTTGTGACATTATTAGCAATTCATCAAGAAAGATTATCGTTTATATCATGCTGAGGGCGATAAGCATCACCAGACAAATTACTTTCCCTAGCTATCAATTCATGTTCTCTAGAAGATTACATCATAGAGATATAAGTCTCAGTAAGGTGTATTATGGGAATAAATAAGTCACTACCTGCACTCTGGTTATACTGTGATACTGGTTCAAGTCTTGATGCATCATTGCTGCCTCTTCCATGCCGATTATTTTCCTTGTCAGGATTATATCCATTATGTCATTCAGAAGATTGCTGAATTTGAAATTAAGGACTTATAGCACAGAATAAGACATTGGAACAGATTCTACACTTGTATGCCTTTCATATTGGGTAACATTGGTTACATGATTCCAAAAGTTGAGATAACCAGTTTTACTATCAGCCAAACATTTCCATGGTTCGGGAAGAGTGGGATATGGCAGTGTGGATTTTGGAGCAGCAGAAGAGACAATCGTTGTAGCAGTCATTGCAAGAAAATGCACCAATAAAAATCTTCTAGTTTAGTGCTTCCATTAAGGTTGTTACACGGGATGCTACCGACAACAAGGTCGAATTCGACAAATCTACTCATCAATTGCTCCAACCGATCATCATTCAGTTCTTGCTCATCTATTTTTAAAGGTATGCCAAGACAGTTGAAGGCAACCTCTGCATCACTGATTCCAGAGAAAAGAGACAGGACATTGATACCACTGGGGAACATGTCTCTAGCAGATCCTCCTCCTCGTGTATGGTTTTTAGGGAAACCTAGAAGCATTTCCAGCTCATCAGGTTCAAGTGGAATAATTTTATTCCTTCCAACCCATACCAGATTCCATTTTCAGCACTCGTCAAGAACATACTTCTGGACACTCGAAGGTCATTGTCATAAGCTTCAAGAGCCTTACAGATCCTTTCTGTCAATTTGGCACTTCCTGTACATGTTTATAAACAGTTCAACTTTGTTCATGGATCCCAGGAAGGCCATCATTTCTTTGTCAATGGAAAAATATCATGTATAGTGCGTGGAGAAAACAAGATAAGAGAAAATCTGTTCTCAATTGGCAGATTATGAATATAGCCCCTTTTCAGTGTAGTAGCATGAAAATGCTTCGAATCTACAAATTCTGGCTCTACATCGAATAAGTACTGTGATATTCCAGTCCAAACATTAACTGGAGCAAGTGTCATGTTCTCGTAGTAGAAATAAAGAGCCCCAATAGCATCTTCTGGAAGTGTTCTTTGAGTTATCTGATCTGGTTTGGTATGAACCCTAAAACCAATCATTAAATTTGAAAGATGAATTTGGTCATAGTAGAAATAAGGAGACCCAATAGCATCTTCTGGAAGTGTTTTTTGAGTTATCTGATCTGGTTTGGTAGGAACCCCAAAACCAATCATTGAATTTGAAAGATGAATTTGATGATAGTCTTCATTAATAAGCTTCTTTTCAAGCTTCCTCTGCTTCTTCCTTTTCCAAAAATCATAGCTCGGGTTTTGTCTTTTCTTGTAATTGGGGTCATTGCATAATGGCTTCCTATCTTCTCCTGAAAGAAGTGCATCAGTAGCCTTAGTCATTTGAGCAGTACATATAAAATCTGTCAATTCTGCAATTGATGAATCTGGACCACATCTCTCCATGGTTATTGAAGCCTTAGCCTCTGAGAATCTCATTTTTGTCAAGTATAACAGTTTATTCTCCTCATCAGAATCAGAATTCAGGATTTCCTCGATATCAGAAGAACTATCAATATCTGTGAAATCATACTGAAAGATCGCTTCATAATCAGATGAGTTATTATCAGAATCAACATGTTGCATGGGTGTGGATTTTTTATGAGCTTGTACCACTGTATATGTAGTCTTGCTATTGCATCAGATTACTGTTCGCGTAAATTGGTTTCTCTCCCATAGAAAAGTATATTTCAGAGATGGCATTCACTGAAAGATGATAAGCCACTGTGTCAGCCTGGAATGGATTACCAAGCTATTTTTAGTGCTCTGTCTGACTAAATCCCTCCAGATACAGAAAATGGTCAGCTCATTCAGAAGACACATATCTCAGACGTTTCTGTCAAAATGATTGAGTACTTCTTAAGTTTGTGACAACATGAAGAAAATTTCTCCAGTTACTTGACAACACTGCTGTTTAGTGACACTAGAATGAGAGTATTCAAGATAAACAGATTTGGGGCATGAATAAAGCCACAAGTACCTACAACAATTCATTGTCAAAATTGGACCTCGTGGGGATCATGACATTTCAGTCAAACAGACATTGAGAGTGAATCAGACAAATCTAGAGGGACATCTTGAGGGCCCATTTCAATCAGAAATAGAATATTGGGGCATTTTGAAGGCTCACAACAATATGAATATTTGGGCATTCTTAGAGGCTCATCTCAACAAGAAGTAATGTTGAGCACACTTTTAACATCTGTATCAGCAAATGTTGGGGCATTTTAAAGGTTCCTTCAGATAGATCCATGTGGGGCATTTTGAAGGCTCAGATTGACAAGAAGCAAATATCGGGGCATGCTAAAAGCTCATTTCAATCAGAATTAGGAATGTTGATGCATTTTTGAACTATCGTATCAGCAAATGCTGGGGTATGCTGAAGGCCCACATCATCATGTGTTAAAAATCATTGACTTGAGCATATATTTCCAATAAGACAGAAAAATATGAAGAATGAAAATGGTGAAACAATAACAGTCAATCTGACTACACATAATTGCTTCGTTCATCAGGCAGTTGCATTAGGGTCATATTGTTGAACAAATATCTTCTCAGCAAGAATGGTTTCAAATACTCAATCTTCTTAAATCATGTTTCACACGACAATGTTATCTTTGTTAAGCTACATCATGGTTGCATGAATAAAGATGGTCCCTTTATAGACCATTCGATCCAAGGATCAGTTCCTCAAGACCTCAAAATCTAAATTTGGCCTTTTGTGTGTCGGTGATAATTGAAAATATTTCTTTGAGATTCCTGTCAGTTAGTTTCAACCATACTGTTGAGGTTATGAAGCTGTTGTTCATATCAGTTTTGTTTACTTGATAACATTAAAGAGAGAAGCTCATATATATTGCTCTTTCCCGATGTTACTGGGGTTATCATTGCCAGCTAGACGGAACTGAGTTTTCATCTATTTGGTTTATCATGTGCGTTTCATCCCCAGCGTCAAGAATTCTACGGATATCTTTCCATACATGGCTCTTATAGTGGGTGCGTTTCTACTTTCTACAATGCTCATTACAGAAGAAAACGTGATCTGTATCACACTTGCCCTTGCCCGAGAGGATATCAAGATCAGTTGGTATCTCTTATTCGACACTAGCATATCTTGTGGACTTGACCAACTTTTTGGTCATACCAACATCACATTTGTATTCCCATTGAGTTTTGTTCTCAAATGGTCTTGTGACATCATACAAAAGCTTTAAACACTAGGCAATGAGCTTTAATGATTGAGAAATCTTGGAAGAAGCCACAGAAAAGGATGAATTTGTTGTCAAATGTTTTACATCTAAGCAGAAACCACATGAGATGATGCATGTGTTGTCAAATGTTTTACGAACCAGTAATTATGGTGCTGAGCCAATGTTACATATCATATGGTTTTCCTTTATTAATACAAGATGAAGTCTGTCTTCTTCAACCCTAAGATTAAAAGTGAGATATAATGAAGATTTCTTTCCACAGAATGAGAGCTGAAATTTTAAACAAGAAACTAATGGAGCCAACTAAGGTTGAACGACAGATTGTTGTTAAACATCTCGACATGATATGGTCCAAGTTGCCTTATTCGAGATCTGATTATATGTGGAGACATGAAAGGAATTGGAATAAATCTTCCTTGTGATGTGTTTCAAGAGTTAAATTAGAACAGACTCTACTCTCCTAATTAATCTCTGCTGAGTCAAGCATATCTACATCTACACTCTTCAAAGATGATAGATTCTCTTTTCAAAGATGAAAGCTTTATTGGATTTCTACACAAGTCCCGACAAAGAAAATTGGTTTTATCCAAGACAAAATGGGGCATCAAAGTCATAGTTCTGATTACAGCAAGAGTTCCACAAATGAAACATTTCTTCTGAGACTTAAATGAAGCAAAGAAGGCACCAAGATACAAGTTGATCAGATGATTCTGCAGAAATGCAAGCTTGATAGCATAAGTTTCTACACTGATATCCAGAGGTAACCCTGGCAATAAATGATGAAGTGAAGGAAGACCAAGTTCACCACTTTAAGTCAAATAAAGATTGCATCAACATTCATGTATTCATAAGAACATCATTTGCACAATAGACAATGCATTACATTGATACATCTGAGTGCATTCAAACATGAAGTTTTACAGATCTTCAGAAGAACAAGAAGATTCATGATAAGAAATACCTTTTAAGAAGAATGTAGAATTCAAAACCTCAAATACAGGAATCATGCAAACATCTGAAGAATATATGGACGTAATCCACAAGAATGAGCATTATCTTGAGATTGGGTCATGTTACCTAATCAACATGTTATTTTGAAAAATAATGAGAAAACGGTTTTCATAGTTTCTCATTCAATCTTTTCTAAAAATGAAATTATTGAATAGTAAGAAGACGATTTTCATAGTTTCTTACTTAGTAAACTATTTCTCACATATGTAAGTCCTACAATGCATGATGTGTCCAAAAAGCCTTCGGGAGCTTTTTGATGTTTTCAAAGCCTTAGGGTCATCTGTAAGTCCTACAGTGCATGATGTTTCCAAAAAGCCTTTGGGAGCTTTTTGATGTTTTCAAAACCTTCGGGTCAGCTGTAAGCCCTACAGTGCAGAATGTTTTTTTCTTTTCTTAAAACATTTCCAGGTAGAGTTCATAATGAGAAGAACTCATCTGAAGAAGGAAGAAGAAGTTCATAATGAGAAGAGCTTGTTCAACCTTTTGCTCAAATCCATCACTTGATGGATCAACATTTCCAGAGAAAGTTCATAATGAGAAGAACTCATCTGAAGAGGAAGAAGAAGTTCATAATGAGAAGAGCTTGTTCAACCTTTTGCTCAAATCCATCACTTGATGGATCAGCATTTCCAGAGAAAGTTCATAATGAGAAAAACTCATATGAAGAGGAAGAAGAAGTTCATAATGAGAAGAACTTGTTCAACCTTTTGCATGACTATCACAGAAGGAGATAGATTAGCATACACTCTTCCAGAGAAAGTTCATAATGAGAAGAACTCATCTGAAGAGGAAGAAGAAGTTCATAATGAGAAGAACTTGTTCAACCTTTTGCATGACTCTATCACAGAAGGAGATAGATTAGCACACACTTTTCCAGAGGAAGTTCATAATGAGAAGAACTCATCTGAAGAGGAAGAAGAAGTTCATAATGAGAAGAGCTTGTTCAACTTTTTGCTCAAATCCATCACTTGATGGATCAGCATTTCCAGAGAAAGTTCATAATGAGAAGAACTCATCTGAAGAGGAAGAAAAAGTTCATAATGAGAAGAACTTGTTCAACCGTTTGCATGACTCTATCACAGAAGGAGATAGATTAGCATAAACTTTTCCAGAGAAAGTTCATAATGAGAATAACTCATCTGAAGAGGAAGAAAAAGTTCATAATGAGAAGAACTTGTTCAACCTTTTGCAAGATTCTATCACAGAAGAAGATAGGTCAGCATCAACATTGCCAGAAGTGTTCATAATGAGAAGAACTCATCTGAAAGAGAAGAATTTGTTCAACTCTTTGCTAGATTACATCACAGAAGGAGATAAATTGTCATCCCCAGTGGAAAAGTTCATAATGAGAAGAACTAATCCCAAAGAAAATCTTGTTCAACATTTCCATCATAATCAAGTAAAGTCAAATGAAAAAAAAACTTATTGTCTTTTAGTCTTTGCCCTATTCTCGTTAACACAAGAATGAACAAAGAGGGGCAGCTGAAGACACTAGTTTTTTATTTCATTTATTATTATTTTATTTTAATATTATTATTATATTATATTATAATATTATTATTTTTATTATTATTTTTATTTTTATTTTATTGTTATTAATTTTATTATATTACAGGCCCAAATTACAAACCAGACTGGAGGCCCAATTACAACCCATACTGGCCCAGACCCAACAGACCCAACTTGGTCCAGGCCTAGTTATAAACAGAAACCCTAAACTGATTAGGGTTTCATCTTTTTCAGCCCAACATCAATTTCAGCCGTTGGATCTGGTTTGATCCAACGGTTCACAACTTTCCAGATAAAACCCTAGGGTATCATAACCCTAGGGTCACGTCCCAGCCGCCGCCATTGCTTCTAGAGAGCCATGTCCCAGCCGCCGCCAGATGGTCCAATATCTGCTGCCGACGCTTGCTGCCTCACCGAGCTTTCCAGAAGAGCCAGCCGCCCCACACGTCGCAACTATTGGGGTGAGTCACAACATAGCTCGGTGACTCACCAAAGCTTCCTCTATTGACTGGTCCGACGAGAGCCTCTTCGAGACTATATGACCACACCTGCAAAAAGAAAAAAGAGGGCAACAAGGAGAGATACGAACAGAAAACAAGATACAAAAAAAAATATACCAAAGATCCCAGTCAACAACAACGAAGCAACCAGAAAAAAAATCAAGAGAAAAGAGAGGAGAAACCCTTACCGAGGAAGCAGAACCACGGAGATTCCTTGCACCTTCACGAGCCACCATAAAAACAGAAATACCGAAGGTATTTCTTTAAGATCTGCGAAAATCCATGGATTTTTAGGCTAAACAAAGGTTAGGTTTGGGTTTGGATCGTCCCGATCTATCGTTTTGGGAAAATTTCATAATTTCTGACCACCGGCGACGGTGGCCGGCGGCGAGGAAGGTGGCGGAAGACGGCTGTCGCCCGGTGACCGGCTTACCTCCGGTGAGGGAAGCTAGAGAGAAGCGAGAGAAAATTTCTCTCTCAGTTAGAGAGAGAAGAGAAATGAGAGAAATGAGATGCTGGCCCTTCGGGCCAGCCATCATAGGGTATTTATACCCTCTCTTAAACAGCGTCGTTTAAGGGAGGACCTGTGTGTAATTTGATAAGGGTAAAACCCTTTCCGCAACCATTATAATTTTATAACCTTATATTTTAGTCACTGAACCCAATTTTAGATCTTTATAATTCGGTTCTTTAATTTTAATTTCATTTATTTTAGTCCTTTATATTAAATAATATATTTAGGATAAATATTGCATTTAGTCCCTCATAGTTTTATAAATTTTATTTTAGCCCTGAATAAATAATTAAGGTTAAATTAAAATATTAGGATATAGATTTCTTAATATTTCGAATTTGATCTTTTATTTTCAATGCTTTATATTTTGATCATATAATTTTAATTTTATTTATTACATTGCAATTTTATTTTATTGTTATATATTTAAATTAATAATAATTATTATTATTTTAATCATATTAATATATTATTTGATTACTTTTATAAAAATTTTATAATAATGTTTATTTATTTTTTAATATCAAAGAAAAGTGCAGTCTTAAAGCAACTAGATATCTGTTTTCTGATATTTTTAAATAAATAAATATTTTACTTTTATAAATTGTATATATTAATCTATTTTTTAGATAAATGTTTTAATATTTATTTATTTTTTAATATCAAAGGAAAGAGCTGTCTTAAAGCACCTATAAGCTCTTTTCTGATATTTCTAAATAAATAAATATCTTATTTATATAAATTAATAAATTTAAATTAAATATATCTTTGAATTCTTAAATTTCTAATAATAGAGACAATATATAATTAAAAAGTACCAATTTTGGGCGTTGTAGGGGTGTTAATCCTTCCCTAAACGTAACCGACCACGAATCCATTTTTATTATTAAAAGGAACGAATTTTTGGTTATAAACGCAGATCAGTTCATCTTTTAACTGATGTTTTCTTAAAAACTCTTTTAAAAGATAATTTTTAGGTATTCGACCTACCTGACCCAAAAGGCCGATGGCGACTCCCAAATTATTTTAAAAACTATTTATTCACATCACTTTTCCCACCAAGTAAAAAATTCGTGCCCGGACGAAAATCGGTTACGACATCGGAGGGTCATTTATCCATTGTATCGATACACACATCAGGGCAAATTTGCTTCCAAGGCAATGATTGTGTAACTTTAAAAAATCAAATTTAAATGGTTCTACATAAGATCGTGCTTTTATGTTGCAACGCTAAAATTTATAATGCTTTTCAAAATGGTAAAAAACAAAAGGTTAGTAACAATACATCTAAATTTTTAGATGTGTTTTATAGCATATATTTAATGCTATGGGTATAGCATGCAATTAATAATATAATTATAGCTTTTATGTTGATGAAGGAAGTTTAAAACAAATGTAGCTTTTTATGTTGATGGATGGAATTTTAAAAACGTTTTTAGAAGCTATTAAATTATATATTGATGGTACAAATTTTCTGCAAAATTGCCCAAAGGAAGCTGAGGAGTTGCTATTAGTTGATATAACGGACAGCTAAGCGGCCCATTCACCTGTATTCAACCAAAAAAAATTATATATTGATGGAGAAATTTTATGATTAACCATCACTGAGAATTATAATTGATTAGAAGTTTTGTAATATTTAATTATATGTTAAGGTAATATATGTAAAGTAATTAACTTTATTGCAATGCATTAAATTGCATGGTATAACAAACTGTCAATGCATTAAAATAGTTATATTATTTACTCCATTATGTATGTTTAGGTTATAATATCTCTTGGTGGAATTGCACTATATGTAAGGTTGATAACATATTTATAACCATTAAATTGAAGGGTAGAATGTTTAAAACCGTTAAAGTTAGACTTTAATTTTTTTAAATATCTAAATTGGTGATAATTGATATGTGGAGATGAACAACCACCTATTTTCAATTGTAGTAAAGTTATTTTTCTCACGAAAATTGAGGTGAAAATTATTGTGAATTATTTTTTATTATATTAATAATTTCTTTTTGAGAAATTTATAAAGGTAACATGAAGAAATTCGTCTGTCAAAGATCATTTTGAGTTGAAGACAAAGCTGATAAAGCTGGAGTGAAGATCACATGCATGGTGAGAGTGAACAAGTCCATTTGAGAATTACGATTTTACTTGCGATGTCAGATTATTTAGACTTGTTGCTTGTTAATTCATGCTTTTTAAATACATCAATTAGATTTTATGAGCCTTTAAGTTAGTCTTTAAAACTTAGTGAATATACTCTGGACTGGGATAAATCATCAGTAAAAAGACTAAGGATAAGGCAAAGACTAAGTACTGAGCCCAAAATGTGTATGCTTAATAAGATATTATTGTTATAATTCTTAAAAAAACCTTAATTAAAGAAAGATAAAATTAATAAATTTATTAGAAAATAGTGTGATAGTATGAAAGTGCACGTCTGATATTGATTATATGAAAGATTTGATATTTAAGCTTGTCTAGCGCACAACGATTATCGTAGATTTAATGCTATAGGTATAGCATGTAATTAATAATATAATTATAGCTTTTCTGTTATGTTGATGAACAAATTTAAATCGCATTTATTTTTTAATTAAAAATTAATCCAAAAAGATAAATTAAAAAATGTGTGGTTTTTAAAATCTCACCTTAAGAAAAAAATCGTTTTGATAGCTTGGCGACTCGACTGGAGATTTTTTTAAGAGATTCAGGCCGATAGTCAATTAATTAATTGTCTTTGCAAATAAAAGCTATAAATTCGTTCTAATTTGGTTTTTGATCCCTTGTTTGGTTTTAAATAATTCTTTGTTTGTATTTTGATTTGTAATTTGATTAACCACTAAATAATTATACTGAATTGTTTGCTAATGTTTTCAGATTAATTGTGTGTTTAAAGGAATTTGAGGATTGATTTAAGTGTTGTCTGATTATGTGTTTTTTACTTTTCCTCATACACTACACAGTTGCATTATCATAACATGAGCTAAAACTCCGCTCCGTCCAAATTAAGTAGGAGTGAGAAACTACTCCCTCGTGTGGTTTTCACCTCCGCATGGGATAGTGAATCGCTCATGGAGATCACGCCTTATGGTCCCCGTGATGGTATTCACCTCTGCACGGACATAAGAAGATGTGTTCCCTCGAATTGAAATTGATCCCAAAAGCCTCTGATGGGCTAGGATTAAGGGTTCGACAGCTCAAGGGGGCACCGTCAAGGACAATTCGAGAACCTATTACTTTAGAGTCGAACCCAACATATAATGAACCTAGAACCCGAACCTAGGTAGAGCTTAACCTGAATCTTAAGAGTCCCGTGAGGAGGGTACACAAGGAAAAGCTTTTTGAGTCATTTAATTTCGCTTTCCGAATAAATGTATGCGAACTATAAATTATGCGGTTAGGTTTACTTTTCTCAAATAAACATGCAAACTAGATAACATGAGGTTAGGTTTTAATGTTTTAATAAAGCATGGGGTAGATATCATGTTTGGGCAGAATCTGATAAATCATGATCGGGTAGCCAACATGTGAGGATAAGATTCATTAACAAATTATTATACTTGATTAATTTCTTTATGTTTACTAACTGATTTTTCTTTTATCTTTTCTTTATTTCATTTTACATTACACTATCAATTTTATGGTGTTGATTCGAGATCGATGTCCATATAGAATGCTAGTAATATGGAACAAAAGGTTAAAAAAGAGGTTGAAGACAATCCATATATACTGAGATGGTCTGAACAGTCCCAGCTGACCAATGGAGATATTTTGATGCCAGGATATGTGTCAGATTTGTTTGGTTACACCCATATCAATGTACGTCAGAATGATCTGAGTGAGCTAAAAGAAATTTGGGGAAGATGGAAAGCAGTCGCTTTATCAGTTATATGTAGATATTTCTTACCTCTTGGATGTTCCAATTGACCGAAATATGTTTAGAGCCCTTGCGCAATTCTGGAATCCCGCTTATAGTTGCTTTACTTTTGGAAAAGTGGATTTGACACCTACCATAGAGGAGTATCGAGCTTTGATCCGTTGTCCGAGGTCCCAAATGGACAGAATATACACCAAATTGCCAATTACTCTTTCATTCAAAAAGAAATTACTCTTGATGACTGGAATGAGCGAAGAATGGATTGTTAGAAATATCAAGAAGAAAGGAGACAATGAGAGCATCTCTTGGACTGCTCTTAAAGAAGTTTGATTTGTTTGCTTTATGGATTTATGGTCTTGTTATTTTTCCAAAGGTATCTGGGGTTTTGTAGGGTATACACCTCTGCTAGTTTCTAGACAGTATGGTTTAAGACAATTCATTCCAATAACATGGGATTTGTCAGGATCAGAGTTTGCGTTCAAAGGAGAACAATACAAGAGTAAAGTCAAAGGTGTTGTTGATGTATAGAAACAAACTCGTCGTGTGAATCTATTTACCTTTGATCTCAAGTTATCTCAGGAATACGAACAATGGAGAAGTAATCGAGTAAATGATAACATCCCGATGGTTAATCTTGAAAATATTCAACCTATGGAAGAATATCTGAGAGTGGTGCCATCTTCGTTAGAGCTAGCTAAGCGTGACTTCGAGGCAGAAAGAAAGCAATAGAGAGTGACTTTGCAAAAGTTAGAGGATGAAGTACATAAAAAAGAGTTGGAGATTTTTATTCAAAAAGGTCGAGCTGATCAAATTGAAAAAGTGGAGAAGCAACTTAGACTAGACTTTGACGATCTTCAATTATCTTACCAGCGAATGGTGAAAGCTCAAACAATTTCCAGTTCAAGTAAATCACCTGCTGAATGGAGACAAGAGGTGGCGAGTCTAAAGAGAGAATTCAGAGAGAATAAAGAAAAGTTGAAGCAAAGTAGGCATCAAGTTAAGGTTCTATTGAAATAAAAGAGTTCTTTAGAGCAACGATTGCAAGAGAATCAAGCCCAAAATGAGAAGCTAAAAGGGAATATTTCAATTTTAGAGGTTGCATTATGACGATACAGAAGCCAATAAGGTAGCTCGAGCCGTGGAGAGATTGAAAGTCTGAATAAACGAGTGAGCGAACTTGAACTTGAGGCTATGGTTCAAGGTTTTCAGAGGCGGGCAAGTGAGCTTCCGATAGTTCCTTACGAGGGGGTTATACAATGGCGTTATCGTTGGGAGCAGGCTCAGTCGAGAGTTAAAAAAAGAGATGAACTCATCGCTAGTTATCTAGATCATGCTCAAGGAATAACTCAATATTTAGTCACATTGTCTCGTGATGTTGTTGCTATAAGTGAAGGACTAGAGTCCGAGACTGAAGAAACCCAGAAGATCATGGAGCTGCTGGCATATATGCAATAAATAGGAGAAGTAATGCAAATATATTTGTGATATGTTCCAACCTTCTAATTGAACTTCGTTTATAATATAAAAAGTTGTTCCAGGATTAACACCCTACATTTTGCATATGCATTTTTATTTTATGCAATGCATTTAGATTTTTGCATCGCATTTTATGCATGCATAGTTATGTATTTCATATTCATTAATAAAATATCAACATTAACAAAGAGGTTGTGTGACAGAGTACTGGAAACTTTTAAGCATCCATATAACACCAGGAAGAAAGCCATGGATGACAAAATTACTCAAATTGAGAGAACTCAGCTATAGATACAAAAAAATATGAGGTGCCCCTCTGATTTTCGAGCGAGGCACCCGTAGCATCCAAACTGAAACTAGAATAGCTGGACTTTCTGAAACAACAAAAGGAATATCCTACATCTTCAAAAAATGTACCATAATCTCCAAACTATTGAGCAAGACACAAACAGATGAGAAACTATTTCCGGAGCCGAACCGCACAGGGGCATAGATTGTCCATGATCCCAGGAACTCCACGTTTCACCAACTCAACTTTAACTCCTAGCTTCATACGAAAAACCTGCCACACAAAAACTTCCACCCGAGAAGGGGCTACTTCAAGCCAAACAAGGTTTGACCAAGCTAGATCCACATTCTCTTTCTCATTTAATAATTTTAAACAAGATCTAACAGAATAAGTGCATTCTCCATCTCATGTCCAAATAGAGGAATCTTCCATAGAAACATCAACATAATAATAACAGAGAATATAATTTAATTCAAGCCAAAGCTCCAACTCCCAGTTTGTAAGGTTTCTCCTCACTTGGATGTCCCAAAACCATCCTGACTTTCTTTTCTGAAATAAGAAATTCTTCCCCATTTGTTAACTTAAAGAACATACATACTTGGAAATTGATCTTTTAAAGGCACACTCCTTACCCAAACACATGTCAAAAAAGTATAACATCCCTTTTACCCACTTTTAAACGAAAATGATTTCTAAGATAATCCCCAAAAGCATCTTTAGCCAAACAACTTTTAACCACCCTTTCCAAATCCAAGAAGCTTTAGAAAAAACCCGATTTCTTGACTGAAATAGCCCTCGGATCCACATCATTCTTGCAGCAAATCACCCTTTTTCACTATGAATTAGATTCACTTGCAAATCTCCACGACCATTTGCCCAAGAGCGCTCTATTCAACAAATTAAGATCAGTAATCCCTAAACCCACTAGATCCTTAGGCTTACAAACAGATGACCAATTGACCTAATTGATCTTTCTCTTACCATTCAAACCTCCCCATAAAAAATTCGTCATAATTGAATTCGATGACAACCTGAAAATAGACAAAAAATAAATAGGCAGTGAGCATAAAACCGATTTAATCAATACCACCCTCCCTGCAAGAGAAAAGGAAGCCATTGATTATTAACATTTAACGAAAAAGGTAGCGTGATGCATAAAGAAATTCATATAATTATACATTTGATACTTGTTAATTATATATTCTATCAAATTATTATTAATTGTAATAAATTAAAATAAGGATAAACTATACTATTAACCACCTAACTATTTAGCCCTTTTACTTTTACCACCAATCTTTCAATTTTGTCAATCAGACCGCCTAACTATTTAATTATATTCAATCAAGCCACTTGCACCTAACAATTATTATTTAATTAAAGTGTTGACGTTAACAAAATTGGTATAATTATACATTTGATCATCAATACTTATATATTTTATCAACTTGGTCCTAGTTTTAATTTAATTAATAAATTTAATCCTCTAATAAGATTTTGACATGTGTTACAAAATAATTGGAGGGTATTTTCTTAATTTCAATTATTTTATTTTTCACCCAATCAAATAATGACACGTGTCACTATCATATTGAATAAAAAATAAATAGAAATATGAAGTGAGAGGGTTGGAATTCAAACCTAGGTTAATTGGAAGGTATATCAACACCTACACCACCAAGCTAAATCCACTACCTGGTTTTAATATGCATCATTTACAATATAACATATTATATTGAACGCATGGAAGTTAGGGAAATTTACACCTGAACATCTAGATAGATTGGCTGCACCTTAGCCACCAAACCAAATCATAGGATTGGAAAAATTAACATTAATTTGTGTATATATCTTTAAATTAAATATTTTTAATTTAAAAAATAATTTTAAATTTTTAAAAATATTTTCATATATATGTATATATATATTTGGAACTGTTTTTTTTTTAAAAGTGAATTCATACATTTTTAATAAAAATAATATATAAAATTATTAATAAAAAATTAAAATTATTATAATAAGCTAAAAAATATAATTTAATGATTATATATATAAATTATTGTTAATTTTATCAAATAATTTAAGTTTTTCTAAATAATTTTGAGTTAAAAATATATATGAAATTATTAATAAAGATTCTAAAATTTTTACTTAAGTTAAAAAGATTTAATTATTTTTTTACACTAAAAGTTTAGGTAAGGAGTAGCTTCACATTCTAAGGTCAGGACATACATAAGACCCAATTGAGATTTACATAGGAATTTATAAATTATTCACCAAGAGTGACAGTAGTAGGATTCGAACTTGGCCTTACAAGCTCAAATTCTTAAACCCAACCACTTGTGCCAACACTCGTTGGCATTTATATGAAATTATTAACAGAAAATTAAAAGCATTACTTCCTTTTTTCTGCCATTAATAAGATTATGTTATATTTGAAATGATGAAATTATATCCAATTAAGGTGTTTGTCTTAGTGGTTTAGTTGCTGAAATGTCTTCACAAAGGCGCCTAGGTTCGAGTTCCATCCTTCTTAGCCATTAATTGCTTCTATTGATTTTCCATGTTTACTGTCTATTTTTCTGCCATCCGGTATATATGTTATATTATATATGAAGCATTTTAAAGCTAAGTAACGAGTCTTGCTCAATGGTTTGGGTGCGTATTTATCCCCCAAACAACCCAAGTTGAAATCCCACCCGTATCACCTTTATGTTGCTTATTCTTCCACTAATTTTCTATCTAATCCGATGGTGATATGGGTGGAAAATAAAATAAAATAATTGAAAATAAAATAATTGAAATTAAAAACGCCCCTCCAATTATGTTGTGATACATTTCAAAATCTGAATTCAATTAAAATTAAAATCAAATTAATAAAATGTAGAAGTATTAAGGATCAAATATAAAATTATACCATTTTTGTTAAGTGTTGAAAAAAAATTGAAATTAAATTCATTTTAGTACCCGTTAAAAATTTAATGTTAAGTCTTGTTAAGTATATAATTATACCAGTTTTGCTAAGTATTAAGGACTAAATTAATAAAATGTATAAGCATTAAGGACCAAATATATAATTAAATTAAATTCATTTTAGTACCCGTTAAAAATTTAATGTTAAGTTTTGAAAAAAATTGAAAATTTAGGTACTAAACATGTTAAGTTTTTAACACGAGTATCACCTTTGTAGTGCTTATTCTTCTACTAATTTTCTATATAATCTGATGGTGATATGGGTGGAAAATAAAATGATTGAAATTAAAAAAATACCCTCCAATTATGTTGTGATACATTTCAAAATCTGGTTAGATGTTTAAATTTATTAATTCGATTAAAATTAGGACCAAATTAATAATATGTATAAATATTAAGGACCAAATATAAAATTATACCAATTTTGTTAAGTTTTGAAAAAAATTAAAATTAAATTCATTTTAGTATCCGTTAAAAATTTAATGTTAAATCTTGTTAAGTATATAATTATACCAGTTTTGTTAAGTATTAGGGACTAACTTAATAAAATGTATAAGCATTAAGGACCAAATATATAATTAAATTAAATTCATTTTAGTACCCGTTAAAAATGTAATGTTAAGTTTTGAAAAAATTTAAAGTTTAGGCACTAAAACAGACCAAAATTGATAATTTATGTACTAAACACGTTAAGTTTTTAACGCATGTACTAAAATGAAATAAAAAAACTAAATGTTAAATATGATTTTTTTTAAAATGAAAGTTTATATACTAAAACATAATAAAACTAATAGTTTAGGTACTAAACACTTAGTTTACCCCTTTTTATTAGTATTAGTTGATTATAATGTAGTATATGTTCAAAACTTTCTTAACCTATTGACAACGCTCACACACCTTACAAACACAACTGTTCAAACTTAAAACCTCTGATAAAAATAACATTATTTTTTACCACTCAATCCACTTCACGACTTAACATCTATACTCTTCTTATTACATTTATACATTGACTTAATACCAAAATAAGTGTCTAAACTATACCTTAAAAACCAAATAGGTGTCTAAACTAATTTTGTCTCATCCAGATGTCTAACTTTATGCCGTCAACGGTGTTAATTTATGCCGTTAAATGACACGTGTCACAATCTAGTGATTTTGAAATTTATTTATTTTTAAATAAAATATTAGCAATATTATGATATTTATAAGAAAAAACACACTAACTTTTATAATATTATAAAACTGCCCCAAAATACCAAATCCAAACCTTAATCCGTTGTCGCCACCCTTTTTGACCACGACCACTGCCACCAACGTAGTCCTTATCATCCTCCTACTCATAAATCGTCGTAGTTTCTGTCGATTAGCCATCAAAATCACATGGGATCATGATTTCCTAGGGTTCGGGCGGTTTAAAACGTTTATTCTTCGTCGATAGGTCGTCGATCGGTCATGATTTCATGGGGCTTTTGGTCGGCGGGGGAGGGGAGGTTGGGTGGAGCTTCGTCGACGGAAAAAGGCAACGGTTGGCATGGTTTTAGGGGTTGAAATGAAGGTTTTCAAAATTTTGGGTTTATTTCAAAATTTATGTTTTCTGTTTTTTTAAATATATAATTTAAAATTTTTTAATTTTAAATATTTTTTTAAAAAATTATCAGGTTGTGACACATGTCATTTAACGGGGAAATTAACACTGTTACCGGCCCAGACACCTAAATGGATAATGTTTAAAACGTTAAGCACCTGGATGAGACGAAAATTAGTTTATGCATCTATTTGAGAAAATGAGTATAGTTTGGGTAGTTATTTTGGTATTAATCCTTACAAATTCTATTTAAAAAAAATACCACGTTTCAACATGCAAACATATATGGATTAAAGCCAAATCAACCACAACCAGCTAGGGATGGGCACAGCACCCGTTTTGGTCAATTTGATCCGATTCGAAAATTTTATATCCTCTACTCGACTCGATCCGACCCAAAAATTTTACATCCTCCACTCGATTAAACTCAACCTGAATTTTTGAGATAAAATCCCAACACGACCCGACCCGACCTGAAAATAATATATTTACTAACAAATATTATTTTTATTTATAAAAATAGTGATTTAATTAAAAATAATAATGTATAGATGATATTATTATAATTATCCCTAAATATATAACTTAAAATTATATTTTTTTCTAGGTTGTGTATTTTTCACTCTAAATCTGAACCCGACCTGACCCAAACACATCCTTTACAAACTCGACCCAACCTAAACCCGAATTAAAAAAAACAGACTCAATCTAGTCAAATCAAATCGAAAACCGTCGGATTTGGGTCCCATGCCCATCCCTACAACCAATATATACTCCCGAAACATACATTTTTAGCATCAAGTTATAAATAAATCATGATTTAATGTCAATAAACTCAAATATGAAGCTTAAATATTAAATTGTTAAATAGATAGGGACTTCTGACATATTTATTTAAGTTAATGAGAGGAGATGCAGTTTATATAGAGTTGAGAGTTAAGACAGCTGCCTCTCACGAATCTGGTGAAAGGAAAAGAATAAAAAACGAGGAGGAGAAAGGAGACACGAAGCCGGAATTAAAGAAAGTCAACAGTAAGCAAAAGGTAAAGATCCGATCTTACATCTACACATACAAATTCATCGCGTAGGAGTTGTAGTCCTCGAGCCCAATTAGATTTGCTCGATTTTAGCTAGAATTCTTATGAAATGGCTTCTGGATTCTGCGTTAGATTCAAGTTTAAGAATTGTTCTTAACAAATCCAGCTTTAATTTTTTTAGGCTTAATATAAAAATAAGCGCGTCAACTGAACCTAAAATTAATTTTTCGTGTCTAAAGAATTTTTCGTAAAAAAATAAGTTTCCGTCCATATTTTTAAATAATATATTATTTTTTTAAAAATCTTGACGTGACATGTATCACTTAACGAGTTTTGTTTAACGATAAACACCTAAAAATATAACGAAGAAAACTTTAGACATATAATTTTAACGAAAAATTCTTTAGGCACTAAAACGTTTTTTAAGATATTCTTTATGCACTTATTTTTGAATTAAGTCTTTTTTTTATTCATATTTCTGAATTGTTCGCTTTTGCATGTATCTAGATGTTAGGGTAAAGTAAATAAATGTTTTCCAACCAACTATAGAGTGTTGTTATGTTGAGTCTTCTAACTATTAAAAGTTACAAAATGATCCTATGACTACAAGGTGCTACTTTGTTGAGTCCCTCGACTATTGAAAGTTACAAAATAGTCAACCGACTATTCATCTGTTCCAAAAAACTTATTATTTTTCGATAAAAAATTAACGGCTGTCTGAGCTAGACGTAAACTTGTTGACTTTGATATAATAAAATCTGATCTCATGACCATTTGAATTGTATAGTCGTTTGAGATTTTGGGATCAGATTTTATCATATTTTAGTTAGCAAGATAATGTCTAACACAAATGACCATTAAATTTTTAACGAAAAATGACGATTTTGAAATATATGAATAGTCGGATAATCATTTTATAACTTTCAATAGTCGAGGGGTTCAACAGGGTAACACCCTATAATCGGGGACTATTTTGTAACTTTTAATAGTCGAATGATTCAATAAAGTAGTGCCCTTTAGTCGAGGGACCATTTGTGTACTTTACTCTAAATTTTAATATACAAGACCCGGGGCACAAAAAATAAGAAATTTGCGTATTCGTCAAGTTTCAGATTCTCTTTGAATTTATATAATTGCCTTTTTATATAAATTTTCGTGTAAAGTTAGTCTTTTGTTGTAAATCTTACATTTATCTTCTTACTTTGTTATTGATGTGTTTTAGGTTTCGTGTTTTCTTAACTGGGATTTGAAGAGAGAATGGCTAAATTTTCGTGTAAAGTTAGTCTTTTGTTGTAAATCTTACATTTCTCTTCTTAATTTGTTATTGATGTGTTTTAGGTTTCGTGTTTTCTTAACTGGGATTTGAAGAGAGAATGGCAATGGAATACGAGAGCCACAATTGGGTTTGGGATGTGTTGTATTACTGCCCACGTCTGTTCAGTGGCTTAATGCTAACGGCTGCCTTGCTTGGTTTGTCCACCACTTATTTCGGAGGAATTGGACTTTTCCCATTGTCATATGTTTGGTCAGATTCAGGGGTCTTCCACAAGAACAAGTGTGAGAAGAAGCACATTCGGGTTTACATGGATGGCTGTTTTGATCTCATGCATTATGGCCATGCTAACGCGTTGAGGCAAGCAAAGGCTTTGGGAGATGAGTTGGTGGTAGGTGTTGTAAGTGATGAGGAGATTATTGCTAATAAAGGCCCTCCTGTTCTGCCCATGGACGAGAGGTACTAATGCGACTCTGTTTTTTCATTTGATATTCTGATTTGATTTTATGTACTTCATTTATGCCTTGTTCTATTTGTGTTCTATACGTGTAGCCACTGCTCTGTTTTGAATCTTCTTTAACTGTGTTTAAGTTCAATCACATGGGTAGCATTCACAATATCTTGGATTATTAATAGAAGTTCTGAAGACAAGTAGAGCTCAGAGGACTCTGATGTCCTCATATATGAAAGAATATATTTGTTGAAAGATAATAGTGAGGAAAATGACTTTATACAAATATGCGCACGTATGTTTGCATGCATGTGTGTCTTCGTCTAAATGTGAAAGTATGAGAATTAAAAAGCCAAATAAATAAATAGTGACAGATATAGATCCTTTAAATCGAACTTTGTTATGCATGTTACATCAGTTAATGAACAACATGGATTGCAGAGGCTAGTTATCTGGTGCAACTGTTTCATTTTCAAGAGCATGCAGGCTAGAAGGCTTGATACACTAAATTGTGAGGGATTATCTTTTCTTTTAACTATTAAGCTGTATTGAAATTAGTATATATCGTGCGATAAAATTCTTAACTTTCAACTTAATTCATATTTGTGCTGGTCTCCCCCTTGATGGTTTGTTTGTCAACTCGATGCTGTCAGTGGGATTTTTGTGATTAATAATGTATGGTTCTGTGGGTCTCATTGATGTTCTCTCCAGGCTGGCACTTGTCAGTGGATTAAAGTGGGTGGATCAAGTAATAGCAAATGCTCCTTATGCAATTACTGAACAATTCATGAACAGTTTGTTCAACGAGCATAAGATTGACTATATAATACATGGTGATGATCCTTGCCTCCTCCCGGATGGATCTGATGCTTATGCCTTGGCAAAGAAAGCTGGCCGCTACAAGCAGATTAAGCGCACTGAAGGTGTCTCCAGCACTGATATTGTTGGTAATAAAAATTCTCTTGATATGTGTTTAAGATTCCATTTGTTGGAAGTCGGAACCCTTCTCTTTTACTAGCTTCTGTAAATTTCAATCATTTCTAATTATTTCGCTAATTATATGTACGCAGGAAGAATACTTTCTTCTCTAAAGGATACTGAAGAAGGTGGACATACCACTAGCACACTTTCAAATGGAGATTTAGGTGAAAGACATCGGTCACAAAGGGGTCAGATTTCCCAATTCCTACTAACATCTCAGCGGATTGTTCAATTTTCAAATGGCAAGGTCAGATTTGGTTTCTCTATTTGTCAGCCTGAAAAGGAGAAAGAATGAAAGATGTCTACCATTTGAAAATGTTGAGTGGTGTGTTTCCAATACAGGCAATTTTTCTCCTATTTTATAATTATACGCTTGGTGAGAGAAAATGATGACCAATGCCTTGTGAAAAATTCCTTTCGGATTCGGCTATCTTTTGGTGGGATAAAAAAATAAGAGAAACTAAGTTTCGTATCAAGGATCCTCCTGAAGTTTCTTCAAGAATAGCTCATTGATATTGATCTTGATTTGAATTTATAATTTTAGGTAGCGTGAACATGGAATAAAGAGTGCGATATTTAAAATTTGTTACCAAGAAAGAGTTATAGCCTCAAAACCTCCAAAGTGCTTGGCGATCCTATTACAAAAGTTATACTAGGCTTGCCAAGTTATACTAGGCTTGCCAAGTTATACTAGATTTTCCAAGTTAATTTTTGTAAATGCATACGAAGTGTTAATTCTTTATCTCCTTTGGAAGTTGCAATAACAAGAAATCGATATTTTTCATCATTTCTCTTCAAATGAGGCTGTCTGAACTACCCGTTTACCATATTTTCTTCTTATGACCAAACTGGTTAACTGCCCTCTGGCTTATAATCCCCTTGCATATGTTTTATTGAAGAATTGTTCTGTAGCATCATGAATGTAAAAGTCCGGATAAAATGCTTAGGTAAATCTTTTGCATGAAAGATGATTTTTGGGAAGTTAATTTAAAGCAATCCGTTGGAGAGACTTTGAAGTATAATAGGGATCAACGGTCTGGTGCATTTTCTCTCTTTTCTAGTTCTTTTTCATCTCACTGATAACAATATTGCTTCGAATGGCCTAAATTTCCGTGTTAAGTGAATTCCCTTGCACAATGGCTGCCTAAAATAAACCTTTTTGAAAAAAGTTCAAGAGCTATTTTCTTCTTTATCAGATGTGTGTGTGGGTGGGTTTGGTTGGGGGGGGGGGGGAGGGTTATGGATGGAGGTGGTGCGTTCCCTTTCTTTTGCTTTCTTTCTCCCTTTATTTGTAGTGTTTGTTTGTGTGGATACGTGGATCTCTTTCCATCTCAGTCATTCAGTTTTTTCTCAGGGACCTGGACCAAATGCTCGCGTTGTATACATTGACGGGGCATTTGATCTCTTTCATGCTGGGCACGTGGAGGTATTCCTTTTGACACTTCCAATTTTCTTTTTTCTTATGTTATTATGATAGCATAAATTTGGTGATTGCTCTTAGTTAGATCCACATTTTTTTATTCCAACCTCACCATAAGCATTCATAAAGAGACAAGTCTCATTGTAGCCTCTTTTAATACACGTTGTTGCAAATTTTGAGCATAGCATATTCTTAATTGGCTTAGATACCAATGTCTGCATATATGAACTGAGTATCTAGCTGATGTTATTGCTCTATGGTGACGATATAAAAACCCGATTGAAACTTTAATCTTGATGATAACTAAATTAACAGATGCCTATCCTGTAATGAGGATCCTTTTTTTTTTATCAGAATTTAAATTAGAGTGGCAAGCGAAGTTCTGTTCAGCAGCTGGTTGTTAATGGAGCTTAAACTATTTAATAATTTAGGTTGGCACTTTTGAGATATTCAAAGACATTTAAGTTGGAGGGACCCATGGAGGAAATAATTACTAATTAAAATGCCAGAAATTCTAAATTACTTCACTAAGTATACAATTTTACATCAGATACTGAAGGAGATCTTGCTTCTGCTAAATTATGTACTTCATTCTTTTGGTTTAGTGGTCCACCAACGTTGAGTGAAGTAGTTTTATATATGTAAGATTTAAGGTAGGTAAAATTCAAAAGGAATGTTAACACATACGATCAAATGGCAGATTACTATTAGAAAGCCCATTTTTTTTTTAAATGTAGTATTCTCTCTGTCTCTATTTTTTTTTTTTGAAAAAGAAGATGTGGTATTCTTCATCATATCTATCAAGCAACTAATAAATCCAAACTGATATGCATTGTCTTAACATTGAATAATACTTTGTATTAAGAACCTTTTCCCAATCAATAACATGGTAATCTGGATGGAGATATCTTCTGATTGACACTTCAGCGAAAAGGTTAATGATCCTCATTTTTAAAGGCTATTGCCTTAATAGGAAATTGATGTAGTGCTTCCTCCTCAATTAGCTGATGTTTAAATTCGTAATGGGATCGGAAAATGTGCTCATATACTCATTGGTTAATTAATACCAGCGTTTAGTGCTAAGAAAGCTTGTGAAGGAACTTAAACTACCGACATTGGCCAGGTCCTATGTAAGTGATGGACCATAAATCTTGGAAAGTCCTATGAAGCGTTGTGATTCTCTTGAGGATTAATGAAGCAAATAGAATCTGGAACAAAATCTTGGAGGTAACTGCTAGAAATACACAATTAGTCTTTGGAAATGGAAAAAAAGGTTCGGAGTAAGGAATGAGGACTGAAATGATGAGAATGAGTTTTTTTTTTTGGATAAAGAAATGAGGCCTCGTTAAAAACCCCTTCATAACCACTGTTGTACAAAAATACATCAGCGGATATTAGAAGGAGGAAAAGAGTGCCTCAAATGTTATTCCAAAAATAAATTACACTTCATACGACAGTCGGCTATTACAAACACCCCCAACTCTCTACAACCACACAATACTGAACTACTACCCTATACCCGTCTAAGCCAAGCTGCCTGCCTCCCAATTCACCGACCTTTTTACAAACCTTATAATAACACTATGCTTGAAAACAACACCGACAATTTCCTTAACTAGCTGTGAAAATACGGTAGGACACACTTCTGGATTCTTAATCCAATTTACTGCATTTGCTGAGTCAGTCTCTACATTAGCCGACCCTTGCCACACCACTCTGAATCCACAAACAAAACTAAACCAGCTTGGATGGCCTTCAATTCAGCTAAAATAGGGGGACCTGGACCGGCTGAAGCCGAAAATGAGCCCAAAACCTTGCTCTCTTCATTTCTTAGTATTCCCCCAATACCGCTGCTTTCCCAGTCTCTTTTTACTGCCCCATCCACATTAATTTTAAAGAAACCCATGGGAGGGGGACTCCACAAGACCGGTGAAAGATTAATCTTCATGGATGGGTTACTTGAATCAGCCAGCTTCGAGTCACCAACAAGGCAGTCAAAAAGAAGTGGAAAATGAGGAAATTTCGCCAAAAACCACGCCGCCACTCTATAACTAGATGAAAATAACAAATACTTAAGATCAATGTTTCCCTTCTCGAAAATCACATGGTTTTGACACTTCCAAATTGACCACATTACAGCTCCCGGAATAAAATTCCACATTATAGACTTTGGAGCAAGGTTTTCCCAAGACGATAAGAAGACATTAGGATGCTCTGGAAGGACCATGGATGTGTTCCACAATCTTAAGAAACACCCCCAAAGGCCCCACGCAATAGAACACGAAAAAAATAGGTGAGAAACCGTCTCTTGATGCAAACCACATAGCGGGCATAAAATGTTCTCTATCCCAGTAACACCACGCTTTAAAAGTTCAGATTTAATAGCCAATTTTTGATGCAAAACCTGCCACATAAACGCCTCCACTCTTGGGGTGGCATAACCGATCCAAACCATCTTCGACCAAATCAGATCTTCAACAGACCCTTCTGACAGTAATTTAACACATGATTTTACCGAATAAACGCCTTCCCCATTCCCCGTCCATACACATTGATCATTCGCATCATTCCGAATACTCGCGTTGCTTAAAAACGATAGTAGTTCCACCCACTGCTCTACTTCCCAATCCAAAGAAATTCTTCAAAATTGTATATCCCAACACCAATATCCTGCATTATAAAAACCAAACTCGAATATTTTACCCTCTTTATTAACGGAAAGGGAGAACAATCTCGAAAATTTCAATCTAAGCGAGACATTGCAAATCCACCTATCAGACCAAAACATGAAATCATTCCCCTTTCCAACTCGTAATTGAAAATGATTCCTAAAACAATGATCGAAAGCATCATTCGCCCAGTGGTTATTAACCACTCCTCTCCAAATCCAAGATGACTTGTAGGATAACCGGTTGTCCATCAAACTTGATCTATTATCCAAATTATACATACAACACACCAATTTCTTTCACCAAGACTCTTTTTCCGTAGCAAACTTCCATGCCTATTTTCCCAGAAGAGCCCTATTCATAGAGTTTAGATCAATTATACCCAGGTCCCCCTTGACCTTTAGGTCTGCACATAGTCTGCCAAATCACCCAATGGATACAATTTTTTTTTAGATGAACCACCCATAAGAAGTTTCCATAATAGAATTCAGTTTCCTCAGAATCTTATTCGGCATTCTAAACAAAGACATAAAATAAATTGGCAAAACGCTTAAAACCGACTTCACCAACACTGCTTTCCCTGCCTGAGAAAGTATTTGCTTTCCAACCCGCCAATTTCTGGTAACATCTCTGGATTATTGGATCCCACAACGTAATCGAATTTTTCGTCGAACTAAGGGGAAGGCCAAGGTATTCTGTTGGAAAGAATCCAACCGAGCATCCAATCGAGACTGCCCACGCTTTGATGCATGATTCATGAACATTAATACCAAAAATTCTGCTCTTAGACAAATTTAGTTGAAGCTCCGAACACAATTCAAAAATGGTCAATACTCTTCACATTCTTCAGTTGCCCTTCTGAAGCACCACAGAAAATTAACAGATTATCGGCGAACTGCAAATGAGACAGCGGTAATGCCATATCCGTATTGCCGATCTTAAACCCACTGAAGAGACCCATCTTCACCGCCTTAGTCAGCATCAAACTTAACATCTCACCCACTAAATTAAGCAACAACAGTGATAACAGACACCCTTGGCGTAACCCCCTAGACATCTTAAATTTTCAGTCGGGGATCCGTTAACCAATATGGAGATTGAAGGTAAAGATAAACACTTTAAAATCCAAGAACGCCATCGCTCCCCAAACCCCATGTATTCCATCACCTTCAACAAAATCGACCAATTTATTGAATCGTAAGCTCTTTTGAAATCCTCTTTAAAAGCAACACCTTTCAACACTTTTCTTCTCCAAAAATCAATCCCTTCATTTGTTATAAAGGAGCAATCCAGAATCTGCCTCCCTGGTACAAAAGCAAATTGAGTCGGACCTATAAGAGAATCTATGCAAGTCCTCAGTCTTCGTGAGAGCACCTTCAACAAAATTTTGTAAAGAGCGCCAACTAAACTAATAGGCCGATTATCTTACAAACTCTGTGGATTCAATTTTTTGGGTATCAATGAAATAAATGAATGATTCACTTCTTTATCCCACCTCTTCCCTGAATAAAAGTCCTAGAAAAACATTCATATCTCATCCTTCAAAACCGACCAAAATCTCTTTAAAAAACCCAAATTTAAACCATCCGGTCCCGACGCCTTGTTGCTATCCAAGGATGCAATTGCTTCCCAAATTTCCTCCGCAAACATCCTTTCCAACATCGAACTTTACGCTTCCGATAATCTGGCAAACTCAAGGTCCACTTTATCCAATCCCACAGTTGGTTTCCTATTATAGGCCTCCTTGAAAAAACTAAAAACACTCAATTTAATCTGATCAGGGTCTGAAACCCATACACCATTAACTTTCAGTGCCTTCAGAGTATTTACCCTCCCCCTATTCGCTGCACACTGATGAAAATATCTGGAATTTCGATACCCGTCTGAGATCCATTTCTGGTGAGATTTTTGGAACCAGATTAATTCCTCTTTTTTGTACAAATCCCACAACTCCCTCTTTTCCTTCACAATATCATCCCACGACATTGAATTTAACCCCTATTGTATATCTGCCTCGATTTCAAAAATAGCCTTCTCTAGCTCTAAAATCCTTCTCGGCATCAAGAGGTGTCTATTATTCGTCCAACTTCTTATTACTCTCTTCGATTCGTTCAACATTTTTGCAATTCCTCTCCTCCTCTTATCTTTTTTCATCTCTTCCAAAGATGATTCCATCATTTCTTGAAATCTCTGTTCTTCCATCAGATAATTAAAAAGTCTGAACGGTTTCGGACCCCAATTGACCGCACTCCTTTCAAGTAGTATCGTATTATGACCTGATAACGATTTTGGGAGAAGAGTCTGAACAACATCTGGATAAATACTCAAGAATCTTTAATTCACTAAGAACCGATCGAGTTTGACAAAAGCGGGGAAATCCCTATTGTTGCACCACATAAAATTCCCTCTGGATAAAGGAAGATTTGTTAGCTTAGCCTGAAAAACAAATTCACCTAACAATCTCATAGAATGAATATTATGTGATTTTCCTTGCTTCTCCCCCGGGGACAAATATGCCTTAAAGTCCCCCCACACATAAAGGACATTCCATCTGTTATAAGAAAATTAGAAGTTCCTAAAAAAAAAACTCTCCTTTTCTTATTCAACTGTCGGACCATACACGTTGACCAAACAACATTCCTCTCCATTATCCTTAACTTTGCCCTTCACTTCTACGAACCTTCTGAAGATAAACTGATGCTCTATCTCGAACCAATCTTCATCCCAGATACTAATTAAACCACCAGCTGTCCCTTCTGAAGGAGGCGAGATCAACCCTTTTAATTTCCTCCCGCCTAACTTCCTCAGTAACGCCTGATTCACAGACTCCAATTTTGTCTTCTGCAGAAACACAATAACTGGTTTTCTCCTTAAAATCAAGCTCCTCACTGCCCTTACCTTCTCTTTCCTTACGAGGCCCCTGAATTCCAAGATACACATGAAAAAATTGTCATTGAAATGGTTCGACTACCTCTTGCGAAGATGGGAACTCAATTTCCCGCTTCCACAACCTTGTTTTTTTCTCAAATCTTCAAATTTCCTTGCAAATGCTTTTTTATTGAAGTAACCCTTTTTTATTGTTTTTATTATCTTCTTTTGGGTGAGGGTTTGTGTGAGAGATATGAGAGAGTGTACGTACTGTCATAAACTTGAAGAGCTAAAAAGAATCAACTAAAACCACTGATCTGTGCTCCATGGTACTTGTTTATCTAGAACAATGAAGCTTTTGCAACTAATGTCTGTCCATACCCCTAAGCCATCTCTTATGTTTACTTAGATCCTAAAGAAGGCAAAACAGCTTGGAGACTTTTTGCTTGTTGGTATCCATACTGACCACATTGTGAGGTACTTTATTAATATTACGTTTGGTTTATCTTTTATCTCAATTAATACCTGTTAAGTTTTGTTGGAACATTTGAGTTTAGAAGGTTGAGAGCTAACTTTAGATGCAATCTTGTATATTTACCTGCTCTTGTAAAGCGTTTATAAGAAATGACTTACGAGTCTACCTTGCATGCAGAGAGCACAGGGGGATGCCCTACCCAGTTATGCACGTTTACGAGCGCAGTCTTAGTGTGCTAGCTTGCCGTTTTGTTGATGAAGTTATCATTGGTGCACCTTGGGAGATTACGAAGGACATGGTGTGATTTTTTTTATAAAATTTTATATTTATATGCCTATAAGTATATATAAATTAATCCGTGCATACGAATGTATTTCCCTTTGATTATATATCTGTTTCTTTGTAATAATATCAGTTTAGCTTAGTGGCACAAAAACATGCCACTGCTACTGCTGCAACTTGGTTTCTCAATCTTTAAAATTGGATAGCTGTCATGACTTATGAGGTTATTTCTTTAATTGAACAGATTACAACCTTCAACATTTCTATTGTTGTGCATGGGACAGTTGCTGAGAGTAACACTTTGTTGCCTGTAAGTTTACAGACCTCACTTGGATTATCATGACCCCTTGTGTCAATGGATTTAGGGGAATTGCTGATTTTGCTTCATGCAGGGTGAAACTGATCCTTATTCAGTTCCGAAGAGAATGGATATTTTTCGTTTTCTCGAAAGCCCTAAAAGTTTAACCACAAGTTGCGTAGCCGAAAGGATAGTTACCAATCATGAGGCTTACATGGTACTTACTGCACCGACTGCATGAAATTTTTTAAAGCTCACATTTATTGTTAAATTAGCTCTCTTTCATAGCCACAAATGCAAGTTGATTGCAGTTTTTTTGCATTTGTTGTGTTTCATTATCTGATACATAACCAGAAGTGGAAATTGATCGGCAGTTGTTCATATTCTTTCTGACAACATTACTTGCTAGACACCGGCGTTAGGCATAATGTCAAAAAATGCCCCTAATCTTTGATTAAATAACACTGGCGTTAGGCATAATGTCAAAAAGACCCTTAATGTTTGAGTAAAAAGTCACTTTAGTCCTTATTCATTATTTTTTGAGCATTTTGGCCCCCAACATCTCATTTAAGGGGAGAAAGACCCCTATTTTGGAGTGTTGCCTTTTTTTTGACTAACAATTTTCATCCACGGAGGGATTTCTTTGCCTCAAAATGAAATGTTGGGGGCCAAAATGTTTCAAAAAATAGAATAGAGGCCAAAATAACTATTTAATCAAACGTTAGGGTAATTTTTTTTATCATTATGCCCTTGTGTAATAGGTTCTAGATTACATCTGGCTATGGATATGGTTGAAACTTTTTGCATGAGGCATGCATCGAAAGGAGTGTTCTTGTAACATTAATCGCATTCCGTTGATCATTTTCGATTAGAAGGGATCAGTAGTTTTCTTTGTTTTAACTCCTGCATGTAATCTAATTTGTTAGAGTACAAGTTCAGGTGTTTAACATGTGCATCGCATGTATGCATGAGTGTGTTGTTTTTGTATTCCTCTAATATTTGCTGCTGAATTTCGATGTAGAAACGCAATGCCAAAAAGGCCGAGAGAGAGAAGCAATACTATGAAGAATCTTCCGAACCTTCTCTTATTTGTATTATTTTTGTAACTTATTTTTGTTTTTTTCCCAGTTTTATGAGATTTTAAACAAACTTTGGATACTATATGCTAATTTGCTTGTAAAGGTGTGGAGTTCTAAGGAGAGAACATTAAAATTACCACTGTGGTTAAAGGATTCGTTGTTGTTCTTAGAGGTCATGTATACGAGCATCAGCGACTGTAACAAAATGATTGAGCGTTCATTATTATATGGTTGAGATTATTTAGAACATATATTATTTTGTGATAATTTTTTTATACATTTAATTTTCTTTACGTTAAAGGTTTGTCCATTTTTGTGATGAAATTTGATGAGATCCTTTGAACAATTAGAAATTTACACGTAATATATTTAAAAATTAAAAAAACTACTTTAAATTGTAAGGTAACCGTAAGATGGCCTATGTTAAGAATATTTTTAGCTTGTTGATAACATATTTACATATATACTCGAACTCGAATCTTCTAAAAAGAACAATATATTTTATCACTAAATCACTCAATGAATTTAAAATCTCTATTTATTTAAAGTATAATATCACATGATTAAATTAATCTTTATAGCTTGTAACGCTCAAACTTAATGTGCCCATTTTTTTTTAAATATTATTAGTTTTACCTCTATTTATTATTTAGATCTTTCCTTATTTTTACTGTCAAATCTTTGTTCTTTCTTTCTAAGATTATTGTCAGCCGTTCCATGAGAAATGAAACCTTCTACTTGAGACTCAAATCCAACTATAATGTGATTTTTCTTATCATACAAGTATATAAAATCGTATACTTCACCAATAATAAGAGTTTTACAGTCGTACGAAACGATATTTCTGAAGGACGATAAGGAGGAAAAGAACATAACATAATCGATTCTAAGTCTTTTTGGTCATATTTCACCTTCTTAATCCCTAATTTGAGATATTTTTCTTAAAGACAATTGCGTGATCTTCAAGAGTCAAGTTTTCTATCAACTTATGTGAATGTAGACTTTGCTTTAGATGCAATTTGTTAGTTAGCGTTTTCTTTATGTAAAGTTGATCTAATTTCGTCCACAAAGAATCAAATGTCTTTTCTTTTTTCAACAGATTCATCCTGCAAAATTTGATTTGATAAGTACAAACGACTATTAATTATATGTCACGTTTTATCAATAATGTCAAGGAAGCAAACAATGAAGGATCCAAAAATACTTTTGAGACTGAGTACAAATATGTTAATAATAATTTTTTTCCCATGGGTTAGATGCAATTAAAATTCTAGGGTGTGTACTAACATCAAAATGAATAACTAACATAAAAAATTTGGATGCCCACTCTGAATTCCTCTTACATCAGCCACTAGAAGCAACTATCTTTGTTCACCGATAAATAAGTATTCGCTTTCAGCATATTCAATCTATCCAGTTTCTCTATGATATGATCCCCTACGTATAAAATATCCCGTTGTATTAACCAAATAGAAAGGTTTGATGAGATATATATATAAAATAAGTGTCCAAACTATACCTATTTCAAGAATAAGTGTAAAGTATTTTTTGACTCATCTCGGTGCCTAAAGTTACAAACGTTATCACTTTAGGTATTCGGGTCGTCAACGGTGTTAATTTCTCCCGTTAAGTGACATGTGTCACGGTAATTTAAAAAGTTTATTTTAAATTAAAAATTAAAGTTATATATTTTAAAAAAACATAATTTCATTTCAACAGTTAAACACACGTCAGCCGTCGCCCTTTCCCGTTGATGAAGCTCTATCTGACCTCACCTCCCCCGGAGACCAAAACCCCTATGAAATTGTGATCGATCGATGACGACGTTTTATACCTCGCAAATCCTAAGATGAAAATCGCTATCTCACACGATTTCGCCAGTCAATCGACGACAACTGCGGTGGCGTATAATTAGGAGGATGATAAGGATTGCGTCGATAGCAATGGCAACGGGTTAATTTAATAGAAATTAGTTTTTTTATATATTCTTAATATTAAAAAAATAAATTTTAAATTTTAAAATCACCAGATTGTGGCACGTCACTTAACGGAAGAAATTAATGTTGTTGACAGTCAGAGCACCTAAAATGGTAATATTTACAAAGTTAGACACCATCATGAGTCTAAAAAAATCCTTTAAACACCTATTTATGATAATTGAACACCTCCTCTCGGTTAGCAACGAATCAAAGAAAAACCAAAAACATTTTGTTGAGAGAGAGGAAATAGAGAGAGCCGAATAAGGTGCCCATTTTCTTTTAAAAATACCAAATGGGTTAATTACAACCCAAAGCCCCATATTTTTAAAGAGTTTCCAAATAGACTTGTAAACTTACCAGCACTTCAATTTAACCCAATTTTTTGGTGTTACAGTTTGGGCACTTATTTTATATTGAAGCATACATACATGCATGAGAGGAGTAAAGCATCAAGCTTTAGAGAGGTAAAGGACATTAATCCTACATTAAAAAAAGACGTTTTAAAATTTAAAAGTGATGGCTATCTTATCATACATGTTTCTTGAAAAAAAGAATATTGAAACTGTGATCAGAAATTTAAATAGCGGTCCACTACCATAATAGTGATTGTTGGTGGTAAAAATATTGTCTGAAACTATTATTTCATAACCGTAATACCCACAATGAACACAATAACATTCATTATTGTCGTAATTATGATAAATGTAATACAATCAAGAACGCAACTGCAATCACTTTTTAAATCTAGGAACGATATTTAAAGCAGAATTAGGTCAAAAGCCTCGCAATGGCATGGAATTTGCACCGCGTGTTACATAGACATGGCCGTGGGATGTCACTTGTGGGACATGCGCATTCCTTGACTCTTTCTCGCCACCTCGCCCACCTCTTTCATTTCTCTGCCCTCACCACCACATATGGATCGAGAGGGGCGGGTGGAAACAATCACCTCAAAATCTTAAAATTACTATAAATTTTAGATTTTTTTTAGATTTTTTTTAGATTTTTTCTATTAAAATTCTGTTTCACTCTAGAATTTTATCTATTTGTTACCTTCTAAAACTTTAGAAGTTCTAACATAAAATTTTATGCTCGTTCCTGCCCACCACTCCAAAATGGCACGTGAACCTCATTGCCGCTCTTGTCTTTTTTCTACATTTATTTTTTTGTTCACCTTTCTATTTGTTATTTATAAAGACTAAGGGGTTGTTTGTTTGGCTCTGAATGAAACCATTCAGCGTTGAATGTTGAACCGTTTAACATTCAGCGTATTTGTTTCTCACCTCTGAATGATTTAGCAAAACAGTGTTGAATGATTCAGCATCAAAGTACATTCTGAATTATTCAGAGTCATTATCAAACAACATGTCACATTCAGAGCTAATTCATACAGAGCCTCTGAATCATTCAACAATTGAATCATTAAGCACTAAATCATTCTGAAGTAAACAAACAATCCCTAAGAGTACCTCCAAGTCTGTGCATGCACCACCCACTTCAGTTCCCCAGTCTCTCACATTCGTTTCTATCAATAAAAATAAGCTCTCATTCGTGCACTCGTCATCTCTAATGAAGTTCGCTAGCAATTCGTTAATTTTTTTAGGATAAACTACATAAATGTCCACTTAATTATAGGTTAGGTTGCGAAATGACCATAATTTTTAAATTTGCCACAAAATATCACTGAACTATTTAAATGAGTTCAAAATAACCCCATGACTTTAACATTTAACGAGATGCCTACGTGATAGTTAAAAAATTGGTATAATTAGGGCACGAGTACTTATAAAGTTACATATTAGCGGCGCTAGCACCCTACTTTGTTATCTTCCATTTTGGTCACTGCTTGTATATAATTTGTTTCCTTGGATTTTCATTTAATTCAATTTGTTCTTGATTTTGTTTTTAATTTGTCTAATGCCTTAATTTGGGCATTAACTTTAAAATCTTTTATTCTACTCATGTATTAAATTTGTAGATTAAATTCCCTAGATTTTAAAATTAATCAATTTGATCACCAAGATTAACTTTAATTCATAATTTTTAATTAGATCCTAATTTCAATTTAATTTAATAAATTTATTTCTCCAATCAAATTGTGACATATGTCACAATCTTATGATTATAATTTGAATATTAACTATAATATATATATATATATATATATATATATATATCATTAATTATAATATAATATATATTATAATTTGAATATTAAATTATTTTTTAATGATTTCATATATTATATATAATCATCAAAAAAAAATATGAAAACAATAAATTTAGTTTAAAAATATTAAAATATTAAAGCAATTACAAATAAACTATTAGATTTATTTTAGTGGTTTAAGTGTTGTCATATTCTCATTGGTCGGTATAAGGTTGACGTTAGCTGGAGCTTGAGGAAGTTCCAACTAAGGGAGGAAGGTGCCGGTGTGCTTGCATCCACGCAGAGTGATTCCAAGATTTCGACTTCCTGGATTTGGAGTGAGATTCGGGATAAGAGGCCCCATGTCCTTTGGCAAAGACTAATTTGGTTTCCTATGCATACTCCTAAACATGCTTTTATTGCATGGTTGGCTGTTTTGGATCGTCTTCCTATGATAGGTTGATTAAGATGAATATAATGGTTGATTTGATTTGCGGAGATGCCCCTGAGTCGAGGTGTCATTTATTTTTTGACTGCTCTTTGTCTCGCTGCATATGGGAGAGGGTTTTGCAGCTTTGTTCGGTTCTCACAAGGGACCTTGAATTGGCTTGGGCTTGCAGTCTGAAAGATGAGACTGAATACCTTCATCCTCAAAACCCCACTTGTATTGTGTTTGGGATGAAAGAAATTGTAGAGAATTCAAGGGTATAGTTCGGTCTGCTGATGTGGTTTCTGTTGTTGCTCGAGAAATTGTTGAGATTAAAGTCAAGAGTAGGTGTATAGATTTTTCTAAAAGAGCAAATGATAGGATTTGTAATGCTTGGGGGATAGTTTAGTTGGAGTTCTTTTTTTGCTTGGTGCAGGTGATTTTTTGTAATATGCTCCTGGCTGTTTCTTGTATCAGTTTTTCAGCTTAATTAAAACAAAATTTGGATGTAGTACACCAAAGGTCCTAGACTATGATCAAATGATCATTTTACTCACTAAAGTTTCAAAATTAAAAAGTAATCATTAAACCTATCAAAAAGATGCAAAAAGATAATTAAATTTTCGATCAATTTTAGTACCTAAACATTTAATTTTTTCAAAATCAAACCTAAAATTTAATTTTTATTTCATTTTAGTACTCATTAAAAATTTAACATAAAATTTTAAATTTTTTTTTTAAATTTAGGTACTAAAACAAACCAAAATTGATAAGCGTAAAGTTTTTAATTATGGGATACTAAAATGAAATAATAACTAAATGTTAGATATGATTTTGGGGAAAAAATAAAAGTTCAAGCACTAAAATGAACCAAAACCGATAGTTTAGGTACCAAATGCATACTTTACCCTAAGTTTTATAAAAATGTTGCAAAAGTCATTAGATAGTTGTAACAAACATATGGCAACCAAAGTTTCTTAGGATTTTTTTAAGGCAGCAAATCTCTACCCCCCTACTCTCCACACAAAAGTATCTATCATACACATGTATGCCTATGGTATAATAATATTACAAGGGAAGTCAAAGAAACAGACTACTACCACTGTACAATAAGAGATTCCAAATTGTCCAATTGGAAGTTCTTCAACCAATAAATTTCATGCTCTCAGTTCCCTGACCAAAGACTTCCAATTAGCTTCAAAGCCATAGAAATGAGACTTTGATTGTGCTATTCTTCTTCTAACTCGACTAGCTGCGCCCGTCTCTCAGAAGCTTTTTTCCTGATAAAGAAACCCCATCTCATTGCTGCTTTAATCTTCAGCCACCCAGCAACAGCTTTGGCCGGACATGAACGGTACTCATGTCCAAAGTTTGGCATTGGGGACGGCATGCAACTGGGGAAACCATACCCGCCATCTTCGGTCGTATTAATAGAAGCTTGACCTCCCATGGTGAAGAGGCGGAGAAGGTGCTGCCTATCTTCATTCTCGAGCATTTCATGACTTCTGAGGCGAATCTCTTCTTCTGAAAGTAAGTCCCCAACTGTCTTGTCTCCGACCCCAACTGTCTTGTCTCCGATATTCGTCCAATCATCAAAAGAATTAAGATTTGATGGCAGCATTGAAGAACCAACATTTTGGAAATCTAAGGAAGATGATTGTGGGGGACCCAGAACCAGCCCAACAACATCTCTACCATTTCTTGAGCTTTGTTGTTGCTGAGAATTGTTAATCAGGTCATCTGGCACAAATTGCATACTCTCAAATTGATTACCAGAATTTGAATTCACAGCCTGAGACTGCCCCAAGTATCTGGTAGATCTATTATCATTGTAAGCTGCAGTAACCAAAACAAAGAAATGAAATTACCCAACTTCCAGCAAACTGGATCTCCAAAAAAAAAACAAAATAAGGTGGTCCTAAACCTAAAGTTTATCAATATATTAAGGCTTCAAACAAGAATCCAAGCTCAAACAACAGGCAATATCCTTAAAAGGGCAAAAACAAGTATTTATTTAACTATGAAATGATAAGATTTTCATCTAAAATCACAGTAACTTGGCTGTAATTCGCAATAAAGTTCTTCATGCAGATGACAGAGGATATTATTGATATTTTCCTACAACATTTTTATCTAGGCAACTTGATAGAAAAGGCATTAATATCAGACAGAATGATATATATTTCCTTCAAAACAAATTTATCAGATACAGATAAAGGGAAATCATGTGAAAATGTACTGAGAATTATCTACCTCATCTTGTTTGCAGCAAGACAGATTGACAGGTCTCTATAACCAACACAATTTCACTATAATGACTGTTAACTAGAAAATGTCAATTTGCCATCTAAGAGTTCCAGCATTCAACCAGTTTCAACAACAGGATATTGTATTAAATTGAATTTACGGGTCAAGTATCTTTGGTTGTCCCATCTTTGTATCTACTTAGCTTACTTCAAAGCAATCTTCCTTCCTTCCTTCAGAAAGATACTTTATCCATACTATTGCTTAGCATACCAAGGAAAAGGGAAAACAAGCAGGCAGGAAGCAAAATGATGTTTACATTCATAACTCCAAGAAGATTAAGTTGAGCTACCCATAGCTTAAATGAAAATTCCTTTCAAACTAAAAGTTTATAGCAGTCGGAATGCTCACCTCCAACTTGTGGGCTTGCATGCACTTGCTCAGTAGGAACTGGCAACTGTGGCAATTGCAGCTGATGAACAGCATTTGAGTAGTCTGCTGCACCCAGCTGAAGTTCATTCCGGGTGCTTGACCTCCTATTTTGTTTGATGTTCATCAGTGATTTTCCATCGTACTCTATGACTTCATTCCAATTCTCATAGGCTTTCTTCACCAATGTATCTACATAGAGCTGCAGAAATGTAGTTTCCCATGTTAATTTAACGAATATACTTTTATTAAATTAGAGAATAAGATTGTCGAGAGCTTAAGCAGTTGGAAACAAGCCACATTCATGATCAATTAAAAAGCCAAAAAACCAAAACAAGTACAATTATATTTAGGAAGGAAATCAATCCAACATCATGGCATCAGATAATTTTAAAATCAACATCTAGCAAATTCCAGATAACTCTTTTATCACTTGTAAATCAAAAGAAACTCTTTAGTTCATTCTGAACCATGTATCATATATAATTCATACAACAAGCACTGCAATTAAAACACTGTTGGTACACCCCTGAAACAAATCAAATGCCAGTTCCAAGCTTTTAGGATAACATGGCTATAGATCAGAACCAGAAAATAAAATGTCAATACCCAGGACAATATATCAGGAACATAGAAAAAAATCTCACATTAGCCTTCTCATGCTCAGAGAGATGGAGGGAAGTAAAATAAAATTTCAAGTGCCCAAAGAGTTGGAAACAGTAGGCAACCATCAAACTTTCATATGATAGAATGGTGTACCATACTACACCAAGAAGACGGTCACTGTTCCTTAAAGCCATCAACATTTCTTTCAACTGAAATGTCGCAAATAATAGTGATAACCCACAAAACTAAAGCCTATATAGCTGGTTTTTAATTTCCTTTTTATTTGAAAAGTATTTGCAGTACATTAACAAAGAAGATACTTGACATTAAATATAGTAGCCAAACCGAAGCCCTTTCTGCAAGATTTGTCATTATTATTAGATTAAGGAACATCAAGATAAGTCAATATCAGAGCCACCCGGGTTATCAAGCCATGAAAGCATCCACATGGCCCACAGCTTCCCTACATCTTTCCTTCTTTTTGCTTCGTTATGTTATAAGCCTAGAGCACCCAACCTTCCATCCATCCGGCCAAATACCCTCTCTACTCATGAAGAAGCAAATTGAATTGGTAAAGTGGATAAAAATAGCATACATTACATCAAAACAGGTCCTCACATTATACAACCAGAAAAGCAAAAAGAGAATTCTTTTAGCATATAAAACAAAGTTATACCATGTTCAAAAATTAACTTATATAGTTCATATAACTTTGGATAAAATACAAGAAATACTTAAAATATATATATATATACTTTAGAAGACCCAGAAAACATCGGTGTTGAAGTGAAGGAGATGTTGCATTTTGTTAGAAACTGAAAAAAGAAAATATAAATCTTACCCACCTTCTGTCTATCGGATAGAGAATCAGCCGACAAATACTGTTCTCCAGAAATAAGACCATTCAACTCATAGATGTTATTAAAGACAACACCAACATTTCTTGAATCGTCCTTATAATAAACATAGAGCTTCCCACTCAGCACACAAGTCTTTGCATGATCGAGGAGAGCTTCCCACATCTTGTTTGACATGCCACTTCCAAGAATCTACAAACACAAATAGAAATATCAGCAAGCAACTACACAACAATAGCATTTTGTTTTCAGAAACAAAATCAAAACTCACATTTCGTAACTTTTGTTGATCCTTGACCAAAAGCCGCAAAAAGTCTTCAACTGTGAATATTCCCTCTCCATTAAGCCTTTTGTGGAATGACCCGTCTTTCCCAATCTCCATATTTCATCATTCAATGCAGGTGGGTAGTGCTTCTTATACACTATCAAGCAAATCGACTAAAAAATTTTCAAGAAACCCACCAATGGAAATAGATAAGGGTAAAAAAGTAAGAACTCACATTCGCCTCTGTGATCCTTGACAGTAAAAGCCTGTCTTTGCTTCCCAGACACGTATACCCTCACAACATCTGGAAGCAACCTTCAATCCAAGCCTAAATTTTCTGCTTCTTATCCAACTTGAGTTATCAGTAAAACTGAGATCACCTAGTGTCCCTACCCCGTCTTTGAGGGTCACTTGCAAGTCACCTGTCAACAGTGGTCTTCTTCCTTCACGCTCTTTTACCACATGGCTCTCAAATTCTTCTTGTGTCCAGTCTTCATCGTCCTCATTATTGAAATCACCTCCAAGTACAACCACATCTAGCTTTACAGAGGCTTCAGGTCCAGTTGTTACAACATGTCCAGTGTTAGAGTCGACTAAAACAATATGGATGGCAGCACCCTGCTCCCCTTCCACCCTTCCTCTTGTGAAAACTGGAAGAGACAACCTGGACCTGAAGCGCAGCTGTAAGGCCCGTCCATCTGGACCATCAAGTCGTTTTGGCGAAGAACTGAAAGCCAAAAATATTTATAGCATTCTTTATATGCATAACAAAAGATGCAGCATATGAAATGAGGAACTAGAGAAGTAATGAGTCATGAAGAGAATAGGAAGCTTAACGAAAAAGAAAGGGGAGGGATTGTAAAAAAAAACATAAAAAAGAAATAAACTAAACCTAATTCCACTAAGGTTCCTGTAAAGTTGTCAAGTTTATTTCAAGAAAGTAGAATACCAATCAAACTACCAAAAACCAACAAAAGTTATCATAAAACCAAGCTTATTGTATGCTTTCATGAGAATTATATCCGTGCATTAACAAGGCCCGAGTTCATCTAAAAGCAAGAAATTAATTAACGAATCTAATTAAAAAAGGGACAAGAAATAAATAAAACAGAGAACATTTAAAAATTCCTTCAGAATTTCATACCAGCCCTTTAATTCTCATGCATAATGCTCTTAAAATGGCTACTTAGTGAATAAGAAAAATAGACACCCTTGCCGCCACTCATAGTTGATAAATATTCAGCAAAATACCTATGAATCTCAAAGTTAATGCCAATAGTATCCGTAGTAACAAAAAAGGTAAAAAAAAAATTGTCCAAGTCAAATCCTGTGATTCTTCTCACGCCATCATGCATAATGCTACAAACATTCTGGAGATTCTGAATTCTTTGTTCCATTTTCTCCTTTGGTTTTTCTCCCATCCTTTATTCCCTTTATCACAACCGTAACAACCCCAACCCCCATCATTCTTATACTTGACAAGGATCTTTATTTTTGGGGCATTATAAATAACTAAAATGGCTTTGCATCAATAAATGAACAAACATTAAAACTTTACCTCCCATTAATTCTAGGAGGGCCTAATTTTGCCAAGGCTCTTTCAACCTCTTCACTTACCTGCAAAAGCATCAATCCAGATAGAAGGAAACAACCAAGGAAAGGAACATAATCCAAAAGGGAAAATAACAAAAATACACTATATTTTATTAAAAGTAAAAACTGTTCTTCTGAAGTGGCGTTCTAAATGCAAGACACAAAATGCACATTTTAGTAACGGCTGACCAATTTTCTGCACAAACTATGAACATCAATGTCACATGGATGCAAAACAGGTCTGTGTCTGCGACAAATATACCCTTTTCACCAATAGCTAAAATCTAGAAAGAAATATTAAAACACCACAAAAACATCATCAAACCCAAAATATGGACACTTTTGTATGAATAAGTGATCAATTAGAGGGAAAAAATCTTCTTTTTTTTTATATCATTTGACCTTTTTTTAAGGGTCAAAAGGAGGAAGAATGATACAACTCAATCTCACATAAAGATGTGTTAATCTTGGTTTATAACTGAAAATATATGCAAGAATTATCCAATTTATGACAGCAGCAACAGACGGCCAATCAATCCAAAATCTGAATGAATGGCCCATCTTCAAAACTAACAAGTAAACAATAAGGAGAACGTTGGCTTAGTCCTAAATTACGACAAGAGGAAAGCCTTATATGGCATTTAGGTTTTGGAAGAAAATATACGAACAAATTAAACATGAGAATCAGCATTTTCAGTTACTGAAATATAAAGTATTCACTTCAGTCCCACAAGAAACTGAGACCTTGAATTCGAAGAATAACTATAGGCATAAATTGTAAAGAAAATTGTCATGAAATAGGTCTTACAACTCTACGAAGAATGGGTTCCAAAGATGAGCAGAGTTTCTGCAGGCTGTCCACCTTGAGAGCTTCTACAATTACACTGCATGAAATATACATGTAATTTCTGAGAAAACCACTTGGACCCTTCAAGAGAAATAAGACTCATCATTTCTTAACCCTTTTAATGTGATTTAATAGTCGCAGTGCATCACACAATCAAATGACAATGTTTCAGGTAATAGTTCATTAGAAAATATTTTATTTCGTTTCCCCAATTTCACTGATTGGTTAACGTTTCTACCACTCCCCCCCCCCCCTTCTAGAGACTTGCAGCAACATATTTCTCATTTAAACTAGCAGAAAGATCATAATCAACTAAATGAGAAATATTATAAACAACAAAACAGACCCACGAAAAAGAAAAGCTACACATTTTGTTGGAAACAATTTTTAATTTATCAAAAATACTATTTTCTTTCATATCCAAGTGCAATTTTTTGCTTTTCCTTTTTGTTTAAGAATTAGACAAAGGCAACTAAGATACACAACAAACCAAAATACACTAAATCAAAAGAAGCAAAAGAATCAATGTTTACATAATACAAAGAAAAGGATTATGTAGAAGAAAATACTTAGCTAAAGCGGGGCGTTTCTTCTCGGGCTTCTGGTCTTCGTCTCCTTCCAAACTCCTCTTTCCTCTGGCCATACTATTAGTCCT
The DNA here is from genome assembly GCF_006381635.1 of Hibiscus syriacus. Taxonomy (NCBI): domain Eukaryota; kingdom Viridiplantae; phylum Streptophyta; class Magnoliopsida; order Malvales; family Malvaceae; genus Hibiscus; species Hibiscus syriacus. The sequence continues at coordinate 634,454 of NW_024062551.1, read as the reverse complement.
CTCCATATACCTAGTTTGCCTCTGCATTCTCGCAGTGATAAATTTAAAACCCTAATTTTCCCAGATCAGCACGGAGGCAACAAAATCAACACCCCTAAAAGATGACTATTCAAATAAAAGACGTCAAGTTCACTCTACTCGAAACCCTAATCTACCATTCAGACACAAAAAATAAACTAAGGTTTAGAAAAAGGTAAAACCAGAAAATTAGGTTCTTATAAAACAGTTACACCCAATTACTCTCAGGGTGCGTTTGGTTCACGGAATGTAAGATTACCAGTGGGAATAAAAGATTACCAGGGAATAGGATTACTGGGAATGTTGTATTTTGTGTTTGGTTGGTTTAGCAGGAATGTAAGATTACCGTGTTTGGTCAAAGGAATAAAAGATTATTGGAATGTATATTTGACCAAATTGTCCTTATTATATATTTGTATAATATTACAAATTGTAAAAATATTTATATATTTTCTTTAAAAAATTAAATTCATAATATTTATATATATTTTTTACAAAATTAAAAATATAAAAAATGTTTAATGAAAGGGTAAAAAAAAATTAACCCCTAAACTTCATATAAAATTTTAATTATAGACTTTTTTTGTAAATCTAAAATAATTTAAGGATAAATTTGTAATTTAACATTCGTAGACTTTTTATTATTTAATGACAGAAGAAGGATATTTTTGAAAAAAAATAAAAATTTAAGGGCATTTTAGTCCAAAACGCCGGTAATGTTACAATACCTAAGGGAAGGGAGGTAATGACATTCCCGGTAATATACCCCAAAAAATCTACTATTGGTAATAAAACATTACCGGGAATGAGATTCCCGGCCAACCAAACATGGGAATGTGGGATTCCCATCCCATGGGAATCCCACATTCCTTGAACCAAACACCCCCTCAATGTCAAACAAACAAACAAATAGTAAACATAAAATAAGAAGAAAAAATGGTGAGAAAATGGAAGGGAAAGACCTGAGAAAACGGATAAATTTGTGAAGCGTTTTAAGGGGTGTTTGCGAAAAAGAAAAGAAAAAATAACTTCAGTCACCAAAAATGCCTTATAATATACGATTTTAACCAATTTTTTTTGAATTTGCCAAAATGACCAACTAAATCGCAATGCGATCGATAATTCGTACGATCTCCGGTATCGCAAATCAGTTTCCAGATTCGCAACGCGATTCTGACTATCGCATTACGATTTTCCAAATTCGAGTTGCGATTTTCCTAATTCGTAATGCGAATACGTAAATCGCAATGCGACTACGTAAATCGCAATGCGAATATGTAAATCGCAACGCGAATCTGACTATCGCAACGCGATTATGACTATCGCAACGAGATTCTAACTATCGCAACGAGATTCTGACTATCGCAACGCGATTCTGACTATCGCAATACTGAATTTCAAATTCGCAACTCGATTTCTGAATTCGCAAAAGGTTTTAGTTTCGCAACACAAATGTTTTTGAGTATATAACTACGCAGCAGCAGCAACTCATAACCTAAATCCCTAAATCGCAACTCATTCCATCTCCATCTATTACTCTCTCCGGCGACATCCGCTCCTATATCCAACGACATCCTTCCCCATCCGGCAACAGGTTTTAGTTTCTCAGCTCGTTTGTTTAGTAAATTAATTTACAATAATGAAATCATCTAATGTTGATCATGTTTGGATAAATTTGTGTTTTGGAGGGTCATGGGAGAATGTTCATGGTGTTTTACAATATATGCCTTTACCCATGAATCTTCAACTAAAACTGTCATTAAAAAAGTTAACTTATGAAACTCTAATGTTATGTGTTGCAAATAAATTGAATTTAGAGCCCGAAGTGGATTTAGGCTATCTTATCAGAGAAATGGTAAAGTTTATTTGTTAACCGACAATGAAGATGTTGAACGATTCATTGCTTACATTAGTGTTTCAAGTGATGATGTTACATTGTATGTTGTTGAACCTAAAAGTAGTGAAGTTGGGTCAGTAGCGGGTAGTAATCAACTAAGTTTTTCAACCCCAGTTTATGGTGCTCAAAATTTAATTGTTCCACCATAATTTCATCACCAAGCAAATATTGTTTCACCACATTTCCAATACCAAACACAATCTCAAAACCCACAATCTTTCCCTAATCCAAATCCCAATCAATTTTCAGCACCAAATTCCGGTTTTCGTATTGACCAGTTAGACGATGATGAGCCAACAGAAAAAATTGTGAGTACTAGTCAGTATTCGAAATTTGTTCTTGGTCAATACCCGGACTTTGATCTTGGTCAATACTCGGATTTTGATGATTTTTCAGAAGAAGAAACAGACCCTGCGTGTAATGATTTTGATATTGGTCAATACCCGAATTTTGATGATGAAACAGCCGTTGCCGAGGAAGATGTTGTTGATGATAATGAGGAGGAAGTTACGACTGTAAGTGAACATGTTGAACATCCATTCTGTAATTCATATAACCCTGAAGAAGAAAAAGAAGAAGAAGAAATCCCCAAAGAAAAATCCCCTAAGAAAATGCCACGGGAGTATAACTGGAATATGCCAGAATTACTTCAGATACCGGAAGAAGAGTTGGTAAAGATAACAGTTGATTGTTACACAAAAATTATTCGTATCAAGAAAGATGATTGTTTTGATACAAAGGAAGACTTGAAGATAGCTTTGTATACGAAATGTGTGGAAGATGGCTATCAACTAAAAGTTAACAAATCAAGCAAAGATCGTTTCGAAACAAGGTGTATGATTGACAAAAACTATATGTGGCGTATGATTGCAAAGAGGATAAAAGATTGCGAAATGTTTCAAGTTAGGACTTTTATTGATAAACATACATGTTCAAGAACCCAAGTTTTTCCTCACCATAGATAGGCACACAAAAAGGTGTTAGGTGGTTTTCTGGCTGAGTTAATGTTTTTGAATGGCAGGGTATATCGGGGACATGAAATTATGACTGACATGAATGCTCGGTTCAAGATTAGTATCTCATATTCTCAAGCTTGGAGAGCCAAATGTTATGCCTTGGAATTGTTGAGGGGGTCGCCAGAAGCATCGTTTGCCCAACTGCCGGCTTATTGTCACAATTTAAAGCTGAAAAATCCTGGGTCGGTAACTCATATCAAAACAGATAGAGATGGACGCTTTGAGTTGTTGTTTATCGCCATTGGTGATGCGGTTAGTAAATCAATATAATTTTGTTGACTCATTTTTGTTAGTTACATGCATTTCACATTTAAATGATTATATTTCTTGTGTATATGATTTTGTAGATTCGTTCGTTTATTACTTGCATGCGCCCAGTTATTATAGTTGACGGAGCACATTTAAAAGGTCGATACCTTGGAGTAAACTTATTAGCAGTAGCCATGGATGCTAACAATGGGATACTGCCAATAGCTTACGGGGTTGGCAAATCTGAAACCTCTGATTCATGGACATGGTTTATGGGGCATCTTAGGGATTGCACAGGTCCTATTAGCAATCTGACAATCATATCCGATAGGACAAACTCAATTGACAACGCTGTTAGAAGGTGTTTCCCAGATGCTTTTTATGGACTTTGTGGTGTTCATTTGTATAGAAATCTAAAATCAAGGTCTGTTGGTATAAAAAATCACAAATGGACATACTGGAAGGCTGTAAAAGTTTATCGGGAAGTGGATTTTAATAAGCATATAAATTGCTTAAGACGTGTTTTGCCTCAGTGTGCTCAAACACTAGAAGATGTCGGTTTTGAAAGATGGTCAAGAGTACATCAACTTAGAGCAAGATATGAATTCATGACGTCTAATAGTGCAGAATCAATCAACGCTCTAAGTCGTCATTCCCGGAAATTACCCATTACTATATTAATGGAGTTTTTTCGAGCCTCTATTCAACAGTGGTACTACAAGAAAAGAAACCATGCAGATATTATTTCTTTAAATTCGTAACTTATCATATATTTTACTAAGTATTATTTATTTAAATTTACAGGAACATTGGAACATCGTGTTACACCATGGACTGAAAAAAAGATAACGAAACGTGTTGTGAAGTTAACGTCATGGAGAGTTGAACCATGTTCAAACACTTTGTTTGAAGTACTGATAATAACTTAAATGGGCTTGTCGATCTAAATGCAAAGACGTGTAGTTGTATGAAATGGCAAACATCTGGTTATCTGTGTGGCCATGTTATAAAAGTTGCTCTTCATCTAAACCAAGATGATTCAAGCGCATACGCTATGGATTGCTACACTACAGAAGTATATCGACAGACATATGTCGAGATTGTCTACCCTATTCCACGTCCTTCTGAGTGGGACATACCAGATGACTTACAAACAGTTTTACCACCAGCCATGGACAGAAGGCTACCTGGCCGACCAAAAAGTCACGATCGTATACCGTCTAAGGGTGAAGAGAAGAAGAGATCGACATGTAGTCGGTGCAAGGAAAGTGGTCATACAAGGTTGACATGTGGATCACCAGTGCCATCACAATCATCTTTTCCTCTACCAAAATATGGATCCTCATCAAAATCCCAATCACAACCGGCTTCACCTTTTGGGACTGTTAACTTAGGTGATTTTTAAATGCAAACGTTGTATTATGTGTATATTATGTGTGAACTTTTAACATTTTCAGTTAGGCATGTATTAGTAACTTAAGTTTGAACATTGCAATGATATGTTCAGTTGTTATTACTTATTAGACATTCATTTGACTATCGCAACGCGAATATGACTATCGCAACACGGAAATGACTATCGCAACGCGGAAATGACTATCGCAACGCGGAAATGACTATCGCAATGAGAGAATCGCAATGCGAAATGAAAATTGCAACGAGAATTTCGCGTTGCGATTTTCATTTTCGCATTGCGATTCTCTCGTTGCGATTTTCATTTCGCATTGCGATTCTCTCGTTGCGATAGTCTGTTTTGCATTCAACATAATGCAGATTGAAATCAACAAATCAACTATTACATTTCAATCAATTAAACAAGCACAAATAATAATTATGTACACATCAATTAAACAAATCAACATTTACAAATCATCTTTTACAAATCAATTAAACAATCAAAAATTAATAATAAGAATTATTTCCTCATCAATTATTGAATCAACTTTTGCACCCATACATCCATTTCACGCAGCTCACTTCAGGATTAACCTGCAGAAACCAAACATTGAATCAACAACACTTTCTACACATCTAAAACCTACAAACAACAAATTATTGAATTCTAGCTACTTAACCAAACATTTTCAAACCAAAAAGAGTATATATGTTTAACAACACTTGCATTTGACTTACAAATTGTTTATGGACACTTTCATAACGCGGATGCAGGTAGGCAGCGTCTCGCATATATCGCTCTAGCCATAAAATGACGAAACCACAAGCTTATTGCACCTCTATCTCTATCGGTGGGAGGTAGAGACTGTGTACTTCCTGTCGTCAAACGCTCCAAGCACATGCATACGAGAGGACCACAATCCCCTCCGGCTTCCTTTGTTTGTTGTGGCACGGTCTCGTCTCTGATAACTGTAACATTGAACTTCTTTGGCTTCTTGTTTCCAGAATTAGTCCAATAATTAATTGCATCCAAGAATTTAGCCAAATGAGAGCTCCATCCCTTAATAATATCTCTCAAATCATACAATGATATGTAATTTATCATGTTGTCATATACTATTGTCTTTAGGGATGGGAGCTGAAGCTTGACGAGAAGCCAATGAGTACGTTCCAAAACAGGGATAAACACTTGCATCGAAATGTAATAATTCAAATTGCGCACTTATTTATGAACACCTTTAAAATATTTAAACAAATAAATACTAACCTTATCGACCTCCCACCATGCAGGATAAAGTTTAGCTTGTCCATTAGCCAACACATATGATTCCTGTCGTTGATTCTTCAAGTGAACTACGTGAAAAGACGTCGGCATAATTGTATATCACGTTTTTTTTTTATATTTTTCTTTAATTTCCTTACAATTAGAAGACGTGTCACCCATGCATCAATATGATATTTTACAAAAAAAGACATATATTAGTGAATTACATAAATTTTAAAAAAAATTAATCAAACTGAAATATAAGAAGAAATATAAGACTTATCCCCCCATCGAAATAGCCATTGTCTTCAACCCCTAATAATACACCCCACCAAGATCGTTCAATCAACAAATGCATATCATCGTTGAGTTTGTATATGTCAGCGTAACACCCTTGGCTCCGCTCATGTAGATAAAAATCAACTGCGGTCTTAGCCCAAAGGGTATTATCCAGAATTGTTTCTGGTAGTTGTTTCCTCTCCACTTCATCTGCCGGAATGGTACTGGCTGGTAACTTATACGAAAGCCAACAATCATCCATCATGTCTGGCACGTGAGGGGGCTTTTCAATAATTCGATATATTACGCCATGTGAATCGGGCTCTAGAATGTTGGGAGGGACCTCTTCAACGATGACAGTGGCCTCTTGAACGGTGGGAGGGGACTCTTGAGGGATGATAGGGGCCTTTTGAATGATAGGGGAGGCCTTTTGAATGATGATAGGTGAATCGGGTTTTTTCTTACGGATTCTCCGCACTATTGGGGTAAACGGAGACGTAATGGCACATGTACGCCGTCTGATGCGTGAACTCCGTCTTGTAAGAAAAACCCGACGTAGAGCATCCACCTTAGCGGGCTGCTAAAAATAAATTAATACATAAATCAATAAATAAACAGACCTGATATTAAACAGTGAAAACAAAGACAAATATATTTCAAACTTGCACGGTATTCACCCAAGTCATTATTATATCATTGTTCACAAAATGCATCAGATAACATTACAGAAGTAAGCACTTATATAAACATTTAAAAGGACAACATATAGGTTTAGTGCAGGTTCAATGACAACATAAAGAGTAGTATTTTATTCTTGAAACTTAAATTTTCAACACTCTGAAGTTAGTATTTGTCTTTTGGTTGAAGTAATGCAATTCATTCAAGTTTCAATTTGCAGAAGAATAATAGAATCTGAAACTTAAAATCACAATGCGAAAATGACTATCGCAACGCGAAAATGACTATCGCAACTCGAAAATGACTATCGTAATGCGAAAATGACTATCGCAATGCGAATTTGACTATCGCAACGAGAAAATCGCAATGCGATTTTCATTTCGTATTACGATTCTTTCGTTGCGATAGTCATTTTCGCATTGCGATAGTCATTTTCGCGTTGCGATTTTCATTTCGCATTGCGATTCTCTCGTTGTGATAGTCATTTTCGCGTTGCGATAGTCATTTTCGCATTGCGATAGTAAACTATTCTTCTTCTGCAAATTGAAACTTGAATGGATTGCATTACTTCAACCAAAAGACAACCAAAAATAAATACTAACTTCACAGGGTTAAAGAATAAACAGTTAAATAGTATTGGCAGTAACCGAATGAATTTACTAAGCAATCTAAGTGAAATTACGAGTAAATTTATCATCAAGTTAAATATGAAAAATATTAAACTTACCTTGTTGCGTAGAGTATGAACCTCGTTCTGCAACGATGCTACAATCTCACGTAGAGCTGCTACCTCACCACGTAAAGTAGACACCTCAACACGCCATGCACCATTGTCATCGCGTAAAGTACCGACCTCCTCACGCAAGGCATTGACCTCATTACGTAACTCCCCTAACTCATCACGTGGAGGTGGAGATGGAGGTGGAGAACAGGGAGATAAACGTCGTGGCATCTTTGACGGTTGTTCGCGTGTTGTGAGTACTATAAAATATACGCAAATAATGTGCAAGTATACACAATCGCTCAAGTAATATAATGATGAGTGAGTATCGTCTCCACATGGATTGGGTGAAATCACAAAAGTCTAACCAAAGCAATGCAATATTCTATCTAAGTATAGTTAGTCTTGATATATACAAATGTCACGGCAATGGATATGTGTATGCTGGTGGATGCGGATTGATGGTGTGATGGTGTAGCAAATGGAAGTACAGTGGCAATGATGGATGTTTAATGTTGAGTATGGTGAAATGTTGAGGCAATAAGAAATGGTAAAGACAGTAAAAAAAATAAATAAAATAAGAAGAAAATAATCCTCACGTGACAAGCTTCCAATGAAATGAATGGTAAGGATTGGTCTAAAGTTGTTAAACTTATTTCTCAAGTATATTTAAGCTATCTTGTCTTTACTTACTCGACAGGGCTTTCCTAAGGTGTTCAAAAGAACCTAACAGAATAGGATGCCAAGGCATCTGCTCTCACTCAACGATGTTAGACAGCCTACCCTATTGATAAAGACACCTTTTTTAGTCGTTGAAATCCTATCCTAGTCTCTTTCGAGATCTAAGGGATTAAGTTATAATATTCCTAGGCCGGTTCAAAGCCCCTTGAAAATACCATAACCCATTGCTTATGAGGATCTTATCTTGCGTTTCTTCTGAATACTTACAAGTATTTTTAGCTTAGGATTCTTTCGAATAGCTAACCTTCATCTAAGAGATGGACATTTCCATGCCTCTTACAAGCCTAGATGGTGAAGCATTCATAAGCAAAGCAAATAAAGAACCCAAAATAAACTTAAATATACCCTAAAAATAAAGTTTAAACAAGCGTTCAACCAACCACCACCAAATAAGTTAGTTCATGGTGGGGTTCGAAATATCCAAACACAAAGTCATGAAAATATTCGTTCCAACAACCCACAAATTAATAGAAAAATAGCAGCAAAAGGGAAGTGAGAAGAAGCCTTCGACGCGCCACCGGAGGTCTCCTCTCGGCCACCACGAACCACCTAGCTCGCTAGCTCATTCCGGTGCCTAGCTTGCCACTCCTTGGAGCTTTATCAATGGAGGAATATCCCAAGGAAGAAGAAATAAAAATGTGATTTTTTCTTCTCTATGCGTGTGCTCTCTGTCCTCTTTTTCTTCTCTCTCATGAGGTGTCATATATAATAAAAATATCTATGGGTAATGATGAGGTTGTTGGGTGCAAAATACCCCTCATACCCCTAGAATCACATGTTGTGCATGAACCTTATCCTCCAAGTGGCAGTGGTCCTTTGGCAGCTCTGGCAGGCGGTTACAGCAGTCCTTCACGTGCAGAGACAGCTGTCCAGTGCCAGCTGTCCTTATGCAGAAATATCTTTTTATCTTTTTCTGCGCCAGAAATGCCAAGGCATTTCAATATGCTTTAGCAACGTGTGATGCCGCGGCATTACTTCCCAAAGAATCCTTTTTCTTGCTATTCCCTGCACACCATAGACAAATTGCACATTTCCCTCAAACAACACCATTAAGAAATAAAATAGCACAACCACCACAAATGCAACTATATGCAACTACATGATCCTAAAATAACTAAAATGAGCTTTTAAACAAACAACAACTTAAGTGAAAAAGGCTTTAAAAGTAGCCTTTTTAGGAAGTTAACACACCCCCAAACTTAAACTATTACTTGTCCTCAAGCAATGGATAGTAGTTACATAAGCATAATGTCATGGTAAAGTTCGATAGTAAGACAGTAGGACAAAATTGAATTTCAACCCTCAGAACGATAGGCTTCAACATGCTAGACTTATCAAGAATTCAAGTACTTTTCCCTTGGTTAAAATCCTTTGTGGTAGTATGTGTGCGTGATTGTATCCAATCTATACTTAGCGAATTTAGACAATTTCTAATCAAGTCCCCTAGTTTTTGTCAAGGCATTTACTTATCATTAAGCACATTTTTACTCCCTTCTTTTTGAATATTTTTTTTACCCTGTTACGAAGGGAGTCAGCTCATCACACCTACTCTTCCACACTCTAGATGAAAGGGAGCATACCTTCTATCCCCGAGCTAGTTAAGTAGAGTCATCCCGTGACTTCTTTCATTCACTCATATGCACAAGGCTTCTATTTATTAAAGAAAGTTCCAGGAAATGCCACGGCAAAGAGGAGTGTCCCTCTACAGCTATGCTTAAGCATTTATTCACAGTTTTATTTCTAAGGGAGTTTGTTTTTGATTTTTCTTTTAAACACCATACTATATTTCAATGCCAAGACTAACTAAAGTTCTTTCATAAAAATTTCCTAAATTTTCTAAGTATAGAAAACATACAAATCGTGTAAATATTTTTCACAAAGCATCAAGCCCTAGAGTGAGTTCTATCATTCTCAGCAGTCATTTACCTTCAGATTCTAGCCTAACAAAATTATCATCATCGGGTATCCTCAAAACATTTCATCTAACTGTCCTACCATTACTGATGCCATGGCATAATACTATGCTAATACTATCATGCATATGACTACCAAGAACAATACCTCCCCCAAACTTAAGGGAAGCATTGTCCTCAATGCTTTAAAGAGAACTAAACTAACTATAAACTATATGTTATGCAATGAAATGCAACTAAATGAAAATGGATGCAAGAGAGGTACCTCAATGTTTACGTGGTGGTGGTGCTTTGGAGGTGCTAGCAGCTCCTCGTCGGGTGCGCTTTCGGATAGGTGCTGGGCTGGACTCGGAAGAAGTGGAGTAATAGTGCGCAATCCGTCCAGCCGTGGTCTTGGTGCGGCGACCACTACGTTGTGCATGAGAAGGATTGGGTGCTGGGACGGGGCTGGGTGTTTCTTTGACAGTGACAGTGGGCGGATATTCAGGAGTCTCGGACCGGTGTGTATCAGGAGTAGGGTCAGCAGCAGGAGGATCGGGTGCATCGTGCTCAAGCTCTAGAGATGCCTCGGCATTGAATGCCGGCAGAATTTCGTCTAGGAAACCAAGGAAATTCCGTTGACCGTGGGGAATAATTTCTTGAAACAACGATTCCACCATAGCATCTCTATGCTTCATGTATCCAAAGAAATTACGGATGCCACCGTGTAAAGCATGCAGTTGAGCTTGAGTCTGCGTCACAGCTTCCTCGAGAGCAAGTAACCTTGCCTCGGCATTCGATTCTGTAGTACCTGTAGATTGCTCATGAACAGGGTCTTTAGACTTGGGATTTTCAAGTCCCAACAATAGTGGAAGTCTAGCCCTAAGGATGCCCGATAATCCAGGTAAAATTTCATCAAAAGCATTTTCCTCAACCTTTTTCTTACGACATAAAGCGGTAATTAAATTAGGAAACACCAAAGCACTTGCCTTTTTACCCAAATAGTCATGAACTTGCTGAACAATAATACGACCCACATTAATCGGACGGGATACTATCATAGAATGTAAAAGCAATAAGCGTGAAAGTGATACCGTAGTGTTGTGGGAAGTGGGCATTAGTTTATGCTTGAGAAAGTGATTCCATAACTTTGCGCGCGGCTGAAGACGTTCTCGGTTGACCGAGTATCTACTTGTTTGTTGTCCATTCCACTCAGTGTTTTCAAAACAAAGGTCCTCCAAGACCCCATCGTATGTGTTGCTATCGGCTTCCTCTTCGAACATGGCATGGCCGTCTACTACCTCCTGTAAATGAAAATAACGATTAATAGCAGTGGATGTAAAACGGATTTGCTTACCTCGAACGAAGATGGAGTGTTGATTGGGCTTGGAAATGTTCGTATAGAACTCCTTAACTAATGAGGCGTTCACCGAACCAGGATGACGGGCAAACTTCTGCCACTTGAGCGACGTCACGATGTCCATAACATCGGGTCCAAAACCACCATCGGTTTCCTCGGTAAAAATAAATCCCAACTCAAAAAAGAGTTTTCGGTTCTTGAAGTTTTAGAACTGAGCCTTAGCCTCATCGTTCTCAAACTGTTGCCAAGCGGTCGTGTCGGTTGGAGCTGGTCTTGAGCACACCATTTTCAGTGTTTTTGATGTAAGAAAAATGAAAAAGGAAGAAGCTTTTGAAAGCTTTAAAAGCTTGGATGTATTTCGGCTATGGAGAGAATAAGGGAAGAAGATGAGTAAAAGAGAGAGAAAAAGTAAAAGTTAACATGAAAGAGAAAAAATGAATAAAGAAAAAGAAAAGAAAAAGTTAAAAATTTGGGAGGGAAAAGGGGTGATAGGACGGTTAAGAGAGGAATTAGTGGGTGGGGGGTTGTGCATGTATAGGGAAGGAAAAAAAACTACCAAAAGGTAATGATGGTGATAAGAAATGTCAGAAATTAAATTAAATAAAAAGAAACAAATCAAAAGAATATCTCTCCAATTAATGCTTTGTCTTTTCCTCCCTTTGGTAACCGTTCCTTGTACGATTTGCAGCAATGTGGTCCCTATAAATCAGATAAAAAATTAATTACAAAATAAAATAAAACTAAAGAAAAAAAACTTGAATGTTAAATTTTATTTATGCACAGACACAAATTCCATGCCGAGGCATCGAATTTTGGTTCTCCTCTGAGCACGTTTCAGTATCGTGCAGCCGTAACACGTCCTTGTTGTGCGGTGGTGGAATTCCATTGTAGGCTTTCAGACGCTGGCCATTGACCTTGAAGATCTTCCCATTGTCTATTCTCTTGATGTCAACAGCTCCATGGGGATAGACATAATGCACCTCAAATGGCCCTGACCATCGAGATTTTAGCTTCCCAGGAAAGAGTTTAAGTCTGGAGTTGTAAAGCAAGACTTGTTGCCCCACATGAAAATGCCGTGGCATCAGTTTTTGGTCATGCCACTTCTTGGTTTTCTCCTTGTATATCCGAGCATTCTCATATGCTTGTGCTCTAAACTCTTCCATTTCATTAAGTTCTAATAATCTCTGCTCCCCAGCTAGTTGAGCATCGAAATTCAATCGCTTGATAGCCCAATAAGCTTTATGTTCAAGCTCAACCGGGAGATGACAAGATTTACCATACACTAACTTGAAGGGTGACATTCCCAAAGGAGTTTTGAATACTGTTCTGTACGCCCAAAGTGCTTCATCCAACTTTGGCGACCAATCCTTTTGCTTTGGGTTCACCACTTTCTCTAAAATCTGCTTGATCTCTCGATTAGATATCTCAGCTTGGCCATTTGTTTGCGGATGATATGCCGTGGCAATCTTGTGTCGAACTCCATATCTCAGCAATGCCTTGGCAATCAACTTGTTATCAAAATGGGTTACTTCATCACTGATGATAGCACGAGGTACTCCAAACCGAGTGAAAATATACTTGTGCAAAAACTTGAGTACGGTCTTGGAGTCATTCTTTGAAGTTGCTATTGCTTCCACCCACTTTGACATATAATCCACAGCAAGCAATATATATAATTTTCCTTCAGAAGATGGGAATGGTCCCATCAAATCAATGTCCCACACATCAAACAGCTCTATCTCCAAAATATTTTACAGCGGCATCTCATGTCGTCTGGAGATGTTTCCAGTCCGTTGGCATCGATCACATCCTTTGTAAAATGCTTGGGCATCTCTAAACAAAGTTGGCCAGTAAAATCCTGATTGCAGGACCTTAGCAGCAGTCCTTGCTCCACCAAAATGGCCTCCACTTGGGGCCGAATGACAATGGTACAAAATATCACTTTGCTCTTCTTCAGGTACACATCGTCTAATGAGCTGATCGGCACAATGTTTGAACAGATATGGCTCATCCCAAAAATAGTGCCTTGCATCGTGCTTGAACTTCTTTTTAGCCTGACTATTCAAATCAAAAGGCACAATTCCACTAACAAGAAAATTAACAAAGTCAGCGTACCACGGGATTGCCGCGTCATATAATATTTTCTCATCAGGAAATTCCTCTTGGATATCTACAGTGTCATGGCATTCAGAATTGTTCTCTAGCCTAGATAAGTGATCAACAACTTGATTTTCAGTTCCTTTTCTATCTACCACCTCTAAGTCAAATTCTTGCAAAAGTAAGATCCACCTAATAAGTCTAGGCTTGGCATCCTTTTTGTTCACTAAGTATTTTATAGCCGAATGATCAGTGTGAACAATAACTTTAGTGCCTATTAGGTAATGTCTAAATTTATCAAAAGCAAATACTACGGCAAGTAATTCTTTCTCAGTGGTGGTGTAGTTCAATTGTGCTTCATTTAAAGTGCGACTAGAGTAATAAATAACATGAAAGATTTTACCTCGGCGTTGCCCCAAAATAGCTCTTACGGCATAATCGCTTGCATCACACATCAGCTCAAATGGTGATGTCCAGTCGGGAGGGACTACAATGGGTGCCGAGATCAGTTGTCGCTTTAGCTCAGTAAACGCGCCAAGGCATAATTCGTCAAACACAAAGGGTTGGTTTTGTTGAAGCAATATGCACAAGGGTTTAGAAATCTTGGAGAAATCTTTGATAAACCTTCTATAGAATCCAGCATGTCCAAGAAAACTTCTTATTTCCTTAACCGAAGTTGGTGGTGGTAATTTTTCAATCACTTCAATCTTTGCCTTGTCCACCTCAATACCCTTGTGTGAATTTTGTGGCCTAATACAATACCTTCAGTCACCATGAAGTGACATTTTTCCCAGTTTAAGACCAACTCAGCCTCCTCGCATCTCTTGAGAACTTTTGCTAAATTACCGAGGCATCATTCAAAATCATCCCCACAAACAGAAAAATCGTCCATGAAGATCTCCAGAAAATCCTCAACCATATCTGAAAATATAGCTTGCATACAGCGCTGAAACGTTACCGGGGAATTACAGAGTCCAAAAGGCATCCTTCTAAAGGAAAAAGTGCCATAGGGACAAGTAAATGTAGTCTTCTCCTGGTCCTCTGGTGGGATGGCAATTTGATTGTACCCCGAGTACCCATCCAAAAAGCAATAGAATGCTTTGCCGGCCAATCGATCCAACATTTGGTCGATGAAAGGTAGAGGAAATTGGTCATTCTTCGTAGCTTTGTTGAGTTTTCTATAGTCCATACATATCCTCCATCCAGTCACAGTGCGATTGGGTAATAGCTCATTATCCTCATTCGTAACCACCGTCGTGCCTCCTTTCTTCGAAACACATTGGACATGGCTCACCCATGAGCTATTGGAGATAGGGTAGATCACTCCAACATCAAGCCATTTCAGAATTTCTTTCATCACCACTTGCTTCATAACAGGGTTGAGTCTTCTTTGTGGTTCAATTGAATTGTCGTGGCAATCTTCTAGCAGAATCTTGTGCATGCAGATCATGGGACTAATGCCTTTCAATGTGGCCATAGTCTAACCAATTGCTTTCTTATACTCCGAATCTTTGGCTTCCAACTCGAATGCTCCAGGTGCTCTCCTCCCACTCCCAAGTCTTGAGGAAGGAAATTGATAATCATTGTTAGCAATTCTGTCCAAGATAGCAAACGTCTCCGTAGGTGATTTGTCCAGCAATGTCCCATTTGCCGAGGCATCCAGTAACATCCTCGTGGGTGCATTGACTCCATTATAAAACATGACTACTTGAGTCCAATCATGAAAACCATGATTTGAACACTTTCGAAGCAAACTCTTGTAACGATCCCAACAACACTCATACATGGATTCGTCGTCGCCCTGGCAAAAAGATGATATTTCATTCCTTAGCTGCGTATTCATGTTTGGTGGGTTATACCTCAATAAGAAGCTCTTGCAAAGATCGGCCCATGATTCCATCGAACCGACTGGTACACCACTCAACCAAGCCCTTGCTCGGTCATGCAATGAATACAGAAAAAGCTTTAATTTCAGAAAATCCTCATACACTCCTTCTTGGCGGAAAGAATCACAAACTTCCAGAAAATTGCGAATGTGTTGCCTGGCATCTTCAGTTGGCATACCCTCAAACTGCCCAATGGAATTCAACATGTTGAACATGACTGGTTTCAGCTCGAAATGTGCAGCTTGAATTTCGGGTGCCACAATCCCAAGATTCAGATCATCCAGTATCGGATTTAAATGATCTCGAATAACACGAGGCCTGATAGCAGGTTCAGCATTGTTTAATGCCGCGACATTCTGATTTCTGTCATCTTGACCAATGCCTTGGTTTCCAATCTGATACATATTTCCTTGAGCACGTCTTCTTCTTCTAAAGAGTCTTTCAATCTCAGGTTCTATTGGTTCCAAAGGCTCTTCAGAATTTCTTCTAGGCATACACTAAATAAACCTGAAAAATAAAACAAAAATATCAAGTAAACTATACAAAAAATAAAAATGCAAAACAAAATAAAATGCTCTGGAAAAACTAAATAACTTCAGGCTGCCAATCCCCGGCAACGGCGCCAAAAACTTGTTCGCGTGTTGTGAGTACTATAAAATATATGCAAATAATGTGCAAGTATACACAATCGCTCAAGTAATATAATGATGAGTGAGTATCGTCTCCACAGGGATTGGGTGAAATCACAAAAGTCTAACCAAAGCGATGTAATATTATATCTAAGTATAGTTAGTCTTGATATATACAAATGTCACGGCAATGGATATGTGCATGCTGGTGGATGTGGATTGATGGTGTGATGGTGTAGCAAATGGAAATGCAATGGATGTTTAATGTTGAGTATGGTGAAATGTTGAGGCAATGAGAAATGGTAAAGACAATAAAAAAAATAAATAAAATAAGAAGAAAATAATCCTCACGTGACAAGCTTCCAATGAAATGAATGGTAAGGATTGGTCTAAAGTTGCTAAACTTATTTCTCAAGTATATTTAAGCTATCTTGTCTTTACTTACTCGACAGGGCTTTCCTAAGGTGTTCAAAAGAACCTAACAGAATAGGATGCCAAGGCATCTTCTCTCACTCAACCATGTTGGACAGCCTACCCTATTGATAAAGACACCCTTTTTAGTCGTTGAAATCCTATCCTAGTCTCTTCCGAGATCTAAGGGATTAAGTTATAATATTCCTAGGCCGGTTCAAAGCCCCTTGAAAATACCATAACCCATTGCTTATGAGGATCTTATCTTGCGTTTCTTCCGAATACTTACAAGTATTTTTAGCTTAGGATTCTTCCGAGTACCTAACCTTCATCTAAGAGATGGATATTTCCATGCCTCTTACAAGCCTAGATGGTGAAGCATTCATAAGCAAAGCAAATAAAGAACCCAAAATAAACTTAAATATACCCTAAAAAATAAAGTTTAAACAATCGTTCAACCAACCACCACCAAATAAGTTAGTTCATGGTGGGGTTCGAAATATCCAAACACAAAGTCATGAAAATATTCGTTCCAACAACCCATAAATTAATAGAAAAATAGCAGCAAAAGGAAAGTGAGAAGAAGCCTTCAACGAGCCACCGGAGGTCTCCTCTCGGCCACCACGAACCACTTTGCTCTTTAGCTCCTTCCGGCGCCTAGCTTGCCACTCCTTGGAGCTTTATCAATGGAGGAATATCCCAAGGAAGAAGAAATAAAAATGTGATTTTTTCTGCTATATGCGTATGCTCTCTGTCCTCTTTTTTCTTCTCTCCCATGAGGTGTTATATATAATAAAAATATCCAGGGGTAATGATGAGGTTGTTGGGTGCAAAATACCCCTCATACCCCTAGAATCACATGTTGTGCATGAACCTTATCCTCCAAGTGGCAGTGGTCCTTTGGCAGCTCTGGCAGGCGGTTACAGCAGTCCTTCACGTGCAGAGACAGCTGTCCAGTGCCAGCTGTCCTTATGCAGAAATATCTTTTTGTCTTTTTCTGCGCCAGAAATGCCAAGGCATTTCAATATGCTTTAGCAACTTGTGATGCCGCAGCATTACTTCCCAAAGAATCCTTTTTCTTGCTATTCCCTGCACACCATAGACAAACTGCACCTTTCCCTCAAACAGCACCATTAAGAAATAAATAGCACAACCACCACAAATGCAACTATATGATCCTAAAAATGAGCTTTTAAACAAACAATAACTTAAGTGAAAAAGACTTTAAAAGTAGCCTTTTTAGGAAGTTAACAACGGTCGCCTATCATGAGGTGATGGTGGAGAAGAGGCTCGATGATGTGACATAATAGGTGATGACTCTCGTTGTGGAGGTGTATATTCGGGTCGATCAGGTGATGGCTCTGGGTGAGGTGATGACTCTCGGAGTGGTGGCTGCTCATCGTCTGTGCCATCAAAAAAATGCTTACTAGCTTGCCACCATTCAGTGGCAAACTCAGCTTCTGTGGGTGTCAGCCTCTGTAATGGAGTGTTGGCCTCCTAACAATATAAAAGCTCAAACAAAGTTAAACGTGTACTAGTAATAACTTGTTTATAAACATATGGTAGTATTTGTGTTAACTTACATTATTTATTATAGTATACGGTAGTAAATCTTCCCATTGCTGCAAGGACTGTTTCCTCTTCCAGGAAATAGCCCTAGGAATATCATTAGAAGTTTTTAAAGCATATGTCTACATGGCGGGAAAGGCCTCAAATATCCAAATCTACAAACAATATAATAACAAACATTAGTAATTGTTAAAGAATTAATTATAATTTTGGAAACATTATAAAAAAATTATTACCTTAAAGGCCCAAATAAAGCCTGACAAAGTGTATTTGGAACCATCGCCACGCAAACTTTTTCGATCATCAAAGGCAGACAGCAACTTATTCCATGTAGCTTTCCATACATACGAACCCCACGGAAACAGGTTCCATGCATTTAGGTCCTCTACCAATTTAATTATATCATTAGGAATAGGTTGTCGGGCCTCTCTGCCTAAAAAGCCGGCTTACAAAAGTATTAGAAGGCATACTCGGACAACATCGACGTCATCCATCCGAGTAAAACCATCTTTCTTATTCAATAATCTCGTCAAGTCTTCCACGTGTAAATTCGGCTTCTCCGTTGACAGCTCAGGAAAAACCCAGGAAAACCATGATAGGCAGGTAATATGTCTAGTGTACCGATCTACATCATCGTGTCCAAAGCGTAGACCGGTGATTAAGCAAAACTCCTCCCGCCCTAAACACGTATACTCCGGTGGAAAATCAAACCATATCTCTTCATCATGATATTGTATAGTCTCTGGTAGATCGCTAGTAATGGTTTGAAGAAACAGATGGGTCAACATAGAATCTCCACCCGGATGTTGTACTTTCAGCCATGGCCCGAAGCAAGTATCCTCAAATATTTTTCTTTATGCAGGTGAAAGCTTCGACGAAATTGTTTTGGCCAGGCTTACTTTATTTCTTAAGGTCAATTGAGCCGAATAAAAGTTCTGCAAAGACAATAAACATACCAAGTTAGATATGCCAAAAACTACACTGTGAAGATATAACAAGAACAATAAACATAAAGAGTAGTAGTTTATTCTTCAAACTTAAATTTGTAACACTGTGAATTTAGTATTTGTCTTTGTTTTTTGGTTGAAGTAATGCAATTCATTCAAGTTTTAATTTGCAGAAGAAGAATAGTTTCTGAAACTTAAAATCGCAACACAAAAATGAAAATCGCAACATGAAAATGACAATCGCAACGCGAATTTGACTATCGCAACGCAAAATGAAAATTGCAACGACAGAATCGCATTGCGATAGTCATTCTCGGTTTTAAATACTAAAATTGAAAGAAACTTGAATGGATTGCATTACTTCAACCAAAAGACAAAACAAAGACAAATACTAACTTCACAGGGTTAAAGACTAAACCGTTTAGTAGTATTGGCAGCAATCGAATGAATTTAATAAGCAATCTAAGTGAAATGGTTAATCTATTATTGAAAACACCAGTAAACTTATCATCAATTTCAATATAAAAAACCTAATAATAATGAAAAAATTTCAAAATAAAAATAATTAAAAAAACTAACCCTCGGTGGTTGATTTGCTTGATTTTCCATTTCTGACCGTGAATGATTTCGCCGGAGATGGAGACTGATATCGTTGGAGATGGGGACTGATTTCGTCGAAGATGGGGACGGATGTCGCCTTAGAGAGTGAGAGATGGAGATGAGACTGAGTTGTGATTTAGGGTTTTAGGTTATGAGTTGCGATTACGGGATATACTGTGGACGGTTCAATGTTTCGATATATTAATATATTCGTGTTTGGAATTTGAAAAAAAAATACGCATTGCGATACGAATGGCGCTATGTAAATTGCATTGTGATAGTCAGATTCGTATTGCGATTTATGTATTCGCATTGCGAATTAGGAAAATCGCAACGCGAATTTGGAAAATCGCAATGCGATAGTCAGAATCGCGTTGCGAATCTGGAAACTGATTTGCGATACCGGAGATCGCATTGCGAATTATCGATCGCATTGCGATTTAGTTGGTCATTTTGACAAATCCAAAAAAAGTTGGTTAAAATCGTATATTATAAGGCATTTTTGGTCACTGAGATTATTTTCTCAAAAGAAAATGATTTGAAACAGTGAATGTGTTCTTCTTTAATATAATCTTTTCGCTTCATGGTCTACTCGGGCGACTCTGGGTAAACTACACAATTGTCACTAATCTTTGATTATATTTTCATTTTTTCTATTGAAGTTACAAAACTAACGAATTGGTCACTAATATTATCGATTTATAACAAATCGGTAGCTGACGTTAACAAACTTTAATGTGGATGACGAAAAGATGATGTGGTGTGTTAAATGTTGATGTGGAATAGTTTGAGCATAAAGACAACCATTTCGACCGGTCTTTCTCTTCACACTCCCTTCTCCACACTTTTTTTTTCTCCTCAAAACTTATTATTTCTCTTTAATCTTCCCTCTACAATCTCCATGCTTTGATAACAGCATGCGGTTGAAAGTTGAAATATTAGATGAGCACCAAAAACTAAAAGATGTATTGCATTTAAGAGAAGAAATTAGCATCACCCATTCAATGTGAAAAGTTATCCGCATAAATAGATAGGTAAAATCAGAAATTATAACATGCAGGAAAAAATGTATGATGTGACCACCATCAGAACCAGCACCCAATGTTTTTTATGTCGAGAAAAATCAAATCCTTAAAAGTGAAATGGTCATTTCAGGAGAGGGTTCTGATGAAATCTTCGAAGGTAATTTATATTTCCATAAAGCTCCTAAAAAAAGGAGTTTCATAAAGAAACAAGTTGGAAGGAATCCATATAGTAGGCATGATCACCAGAGTACATGTTATATACTGTTCATATTTTGATGATTGTATCCTACTAATTCAACATATCAAAGCTCTTTATCTTTATTATTACTTTAATGTTGAGAAAAGATTTATCATGTCCATCCATATTGGAATAACTAGACATATATCTAGACCAATTCAATCCGGTTTGGGTGAGTCGATCTGATCGGATCAGTTCGATATTTTGGGTTTGGGCCGACAAGTGTATGGATCGAGTCAGATGTGGGTACAGATCAGGTTAAAATAGATCAGACTGGTCGAACGGTTGGACGAATCAGGTTAGTGGGTCGGGTTTGACCCACTTCTAGAAGTCCACTAGGCGGTGGACCTTTCCCAAATGTAGCGGGGGCGCGTGCGGTGGCTTTCGGAGACAAAAAAATTATAGAAAAATTCTTAAAAATATTTTGAAGCGTTTTAAAGCACTTACAAGGCTCGGTTCACCTTGGTGAACGGTGGAGAGCTTGATATCGCTTCGTCGAAATTTTGCTTACGTTCACTCCTCCACACACCGACGACTATAACGACAAAGTAAACAATGTTGGACTCAAGATGACACAAAGAATCCAATGGTATGAACGATGTACTAAACGAAACAATGGTTGGCGGCAGATTGGTTATCAGAGATTCTTAGCTCAAAATTTCTAAAAATGGAAATATAGAGAGAGAGCTTTTCCAACTTTCAAATATGGAAAATTCTGGGTTCTGGGGGTTTAAAAACCTACCAAAAAGAAAAATGAAAAAATCATGCCATTAGTCTCTAAACTTTTAAAACTTTCAGATTTGGACCAAAATTTAATTAAAAATTCTTTTTGAAAAGTTACCGAAGTTTCAAATTAGTTCTCAAAATAAAATAAGAAAAATTTAACCCCGGAATTAGAGTGTGACAATTTATTGTGGCGTTGGCTTTAGCGGCACTTTTTGTGGTACTCTAGCTAGTACCAAGAGCATTTTTAGTGACGCTTAAAAACTCCCTATTTATTAGGGTAAACTACACAAATGATCACTTAAGTATGAGTAAGTTTTCATTTTTCTTATCGAAGTTTTAAAAGTAACAAATTGGTAACTAACGTTATCGATTTGTAACAAAATGGTCACTCTATCATCATCACCGTTAAGTGGAAACGTTAAAAAAAAGGTAAATATTTAGATTTACCCCTAAATTGTTGCTAAAACATCAAATAGATCATTAAACAGTGATTTTATATCTAATTTATGCTAAAAAATTAATTTTAAAAAATCCAAAAATTATAAGTATACTTAATTATTTTTTAAAAAAAATCTATGAAAACATTAAAAATATAAAGAAATATAAAAAATTAAAATTTCTAGAAAATATTAAAAAGGTGACAAGTTTATATATAGAAAAAGACTAAATATATTTTTATTATTTTAATTAACCCAAATTTGTGAGAGAGTTTCAGCTACCCTCAACAAGAAGAGACTAGCAACAATTACAACAACAGCTCCTAAAAGAAGAAGAAGAAAACACCTTTTTTTGTTCTTAAATAATGAAACCAACTCCCATTTTGCACTCGCTTAGCAACCCTAACACAATCAATAGTGAAGGTACTATGATATTATTCGAAATAGCCCACCATAAATTAAATATATAATTATTGTTCAAAGACATATTTAATGTTTTAACAATAGTTTAAGAGTAAAATTAAATATTTACTTTTTTGTTAACATTTTCACGTTATCAAATTAACGTGAATGGTAGTGGAGTGAACATTTTGTTACCAATTGATAGCTTTAGTGATCAGTATATTATTTTTAAAACTTCAGTGAGAAAAATAAAACTTACTTAAATATTAGTGACTAATTTTGTAGTTTACACAAGAATAGAAGAGAAAGAAAAGGGTGAGTGAAGAGATGGTTGCGCCACGTGGAACGTTACCTGGAGTACAGCGTTTGCACGGCCAGGCATCATTCCAGAAAAATTCCCCATTTGCCTATGGCCTATTCTGCTCCTCTTTGCTTTCTTCCACTTCTACCTTCAATTTCTCCTATTTTTCTTTACTTTCTTTATTGATCTCTCTTTCGATTGACCCATATTATCGCCATTCTTTAATAAAGAAACAGCTTCACCCCATCAAGCAGAATGATGATCTTTTAACTCTTTTTGCCATCCCCAAATGTCAGGTACACTCTTTAGTTTTGGATTTAGTCTCTTTCTGATCAAACCTGATTTGGGTTCCTTTTATTGAATTTGGAAACTGCTAAATTTTGAAGCTTTTCTGGAGAAGATTTTGGTTGATTGGTAGATTTTCTGTTTGCCCAGTTCGATTCAATTTAATTTATTTGTTTTGTTCTTTGGATTTTTTGGTGCTGAGAATTTGAGTGATTTTGATGATATGTGGTACTCTTTTTGAGTTTCCAGATAGAGGAATCAATCTGTTCCTGGTGCTGAATTTGTGACTTGGATATTTGGTTTACAATTTGGGTTGAGTTTTGATTGTGTTTTACATGGTGAGAGCTGAAAAGTGAAAAAAAAACTTCCCATGTGTAACACGGGAATAGTGGATCATCAACAGCAGTATAATAACCAAGCTCTGTATTTGATGGATTCACCTTCATCAACCTCGGTTTCTGCCCTGGCTTCCTCGGTCCCTGGTTCGAACGATGAAACCCCGCGTCTAAAATTCTTATGTAGCTTCCTCGGTAGCATTTTGCCTCGACCACAAGATGGGAAATTGAGGTATGTTGGCGGAGAAACGCGAATTGCTAGTCTGCCTAGAGATATTAGTTATGAGGAGCTGATGATTAAGATGAGGGAGCTTTATGACGAGGCAGTAGTTTTGAAATATCAGCAGCCAGATGAGGATCTTGATGCTTTGGTGTCGGTTGTGAACGACGACGATGTTACTAACATGATGGAGGAGTATGAGAAGCTGGGCGCGGGTGACGGATTCACCCGGCTTAGGATTTTTTTGTTTTCTCATCTTGACAGAGATGGTTCATCACACTATATTGATGGGGATGAGAGAGAAAGTGAGAGGAGGTATGTGGATGCGTTGAACAGTTTAAATGATGGCTCTGATTATAACAAGTGTGACTCTCCTGTGATGGCCCCAGTTGTAGATGATATTCGTTTAGTAGAACAATTCTTTAACAGTATGAATGTTGATGGTGGCCTTCATAGCCAGAGGAACGGTGACACGTTGATGCCGCCATATAATTTGCATCATCTTAATATTCCTCAAATGGGATCCGGGCAACTACCGCCACCAGTTCCTCAGAGGTACAATGAAATGGAAGGTACATGGAGTCCTTACTATTCTCCTAGGCACCATGGACACCATGATCCCAGAACGCTATCAGATTTTCCACCTTCACCATCTTCAGCCCGTTACCGAGTACCATTTCCAGAATCATCAGACAAATGCTTGGATAGATTGCCCGAGGAATATGTGAGGCAGCAATTAAGTCATCATCTCCAATATGAACACCAACCACAGTTTTCAGATAATGTAGTATGGATGCCGACTGGAGCTATACCTGGTAATAAGCTTGGTGGTTTTCCTGGTAACATACTTCATGGTCATGGTGTTTATGAGGGGAACCACATCTGTGAGCACTACAGGGCCTCTTTCAGCAGAAATCAATCGCCACATTTGGAACATCCCAACATGGGAAATGGAGTTCCCCAGGTTAATAGTCTGTGTGCGGAATGCCCCCCAAACCATGAAGCTTTTATGCTGAATGCAGATGGAAAATCACAGCATGGATTTTATCCCAAAGATCATACTGATTCCAGTTCTGCTTATGGTGAAGCACACAGTCATGAAAGAGGACGGCTTTTACAGAACCAATTGAACCCTTGTGTTGAGGAAGTGAGAAATCATGTACCTGGAGCTGGAAGATTTAATGACCACTATGTTCTAGAAGGTGCTGGCATGAATTTACCTCTCGGGCATGCTAGTTTAGCTGATGGCCTTCATCTTCCCTCAAATTATGTTCATCACCAATGTGGATCTGAATTGGGGAACGAAGCGCTTCATGATCAAGCTGGGGTTGCTTCATCCCATCTGCAAATTTCTCCTGAAGAACGTGGAGTTCGCTATGGGAATTATCCTTACCCTTATGGAGGAGATAATAGTCACCAAGCGCCACATGGACGTGGACATGCACATGCACAGTCCTTGGGGAGAAATATTCAGAACCCAACTCATGGTGCTCCTGCTTATGAAGCATCTGGCTTACCTGAGCAAATAAATGGTGCATTTAACTCAGCACAGTTGAAAGGTCTGGTGGAAGGTAGTTCAACGCATAGTCAAAATCCTTGGGTAGACTCTTCACAAAAGATGCTGGGTTTTAATGGGACCGCTGTTCCAGACAATGCTTATGCTCATCCTCTTAAGGAGAACATTAATTCTCATGATCTAGAAACTCAACAATCTGTCACAATGCTACCAGTTAGATCCCCACAAGACATGCTAAATGTTGCAGTTACCACAGAACCAATTCAGTTTCCGGATCTACCTTCAACTTTAATTCCCAATAAACATGTTTCCAGGAACAAGCCTAGATCACGAGATAATTCTGATACCACTGGGGCATTGAGGACTGAGGAGAAAATTGTAACCGTGGAAGATAAAGAAGCAAGTCATGCAGTGAAGATGGAAAATTTTGACGTTCCAAGTATGAGCTGCCCAGAGCAAAACAAAATTATTGAAAATGAATCTGAAACAACAGTTGTTGAGACTAGCGTTCCAAGTTGCAAAAACCTTGTGGAAAAGGGTGGTGAGCAGGAAAAACCTGGTGAAAAAGATCCTAGTGCTGCTGAAAATTCAAAGTTATCTGTAAACCATTTGAGTTTCATACCTCAGTTTGTTGCATCAGTTAAAAAAGCAGCTTTAGAAGAGGTTGAAGAAGTGAAAACCAAAGTTGAAGATGGTACCTCCCTGAAGCATGATGCAGTTCAAGGAGAAGCAGCTGTAAATGAGTCAGATTCAGTGGTGAGATTTAAGAAAAGGTTCATCTATAACATCTCACAAATTTTTATTTGTATCATCTCATTTCTGTTTGGTCTCCAGAATGTCCATGGTGAGGTGGAACTGGATCCTGATAATGATAATATATCCCCGTCCAAAATTGAGCCCACACAGGCCGAGGCTGAAGCTATTGCACGAGGGTTACAGGTCATTATTTTCTTTTCCTTTTTCATCATATTAACTTTAATTTCTTCCTCCATTATTTCTTAGGATCATTTTTTTTACTTTGTTTAGACATTTTTTGTTGCCGTTTTGGTTCTGATGGAATTTGCATTTTACCTTCAGACGATAAAGAATGATGATCTAGAGGAGATCCGGCAATTAGGCTCTGGAACATATGGGGCAGTTTATCATGGCAAATGGAAAGGTTCTGATGTAGCAATCAAGAGAATTAAAGCCAGCTGCTTTGCAGGGAAGCCTTCTGAAAGAGAAAGATTGGTAATAACTGTTGGCACTTTTCCTTTCATAGCTTTGGCAGCCTGTAATATGAGGCTGCTTGATAGTTAAAAGGATGCCAAATGCTTCACCTGATGTGTTTTATATATTATTGATGCTTTGCTTTTTATTTATTTTCCAACAGTGAGTAAAGATGGTGCTTTTATAGTTTGTGTGTGTGTAGCTTATGTTTGCTTTTTTTATGTCTGCACTCAAGGGATGTAATGGCTTACTAAGCTTTGATCTTTAGAGAAACGGAAAATTCAAAGGAGTTTTTTTCTTACAAATGTTATGATTATAAGGAAGCAACATAGCTGGTGAATTGAATGTTGGATTTGGAAATTTCCATTTCTACTATGACATCATCAAAAGTTCATGAGGTTTTGTTATTGCTGAAGTAGGAGTTCCTTGTTGCCCATACTTATGATTGTCCATCTATATGTTTCTGATAGATCAGTATTTTGCTATTTGCCTTCTATATCTTTGTATTTTCTTTCAGACTTGGTATTTTGTGTTTAATCCCCTTCAAGTTGATAATAGTGACAGTTAAAACAAGGATATTTTGTAGGACATGATTCAATTGTTGGGTTAGTTTGGACCTCTGATGGATTTTCTTTCAAGAGCTCTAAGATATATAATATTTTTATTCTGCTTATAAATCGATTGATATCAATCTCTATATTTATGCTTCTGTAGATTGTAGATTTCTGGAAAGAAGCTCTGATATTGAGTTCATTACATCATCCAAATGTTGTTTCTTTCTATGGAATAGTTCGTGATGGTCCTGATGGATCACTAGCTACTGTTACAGAGTTCATGGTTAATGGATCCTTGAAGCAGTTTCTACAGAAGAAGGACAGGTAACCATGTTAATAGGCTATGCAATCAGATTGCCTTTTGAGCATCTTCTCTGAAGTTTGTTCAAGAATTGTCGCAGTTTGCCATAGCATGTGCCCTTTTTGTTTCATAGCAGACTAAACAAACCAGAATGTATTATTTTCCTAATTAATGTGTGACACGATAGTGTTGTTGAGCAGGACTATTGATCGTCGTAAGAGACTCATCATAGCCATGGATGCTGCATTTGGAATGGAATATTTGCATGGAAAGAACATTGTGCATTTTGATTTGAAATGTGAAAATCTGTTGGTAAATATGAGAGATCCACAGCGTCCAGTGTGCAAGGTACAGTATTATAAATTGTTTCTGGACTTCAACCTTTAAGTTGGGTCTCAATTTGTGTTATTCCCGGGTGGGGAGACAACAAATTTTTTCTGTTCTTCCTAAGTTACTTTTGGATGTTATTGTCAGCTTGCTGTGATTTCTTTAATTGTGGAAGCTTGGTAAGAGTTCCATGTTGATATTGTTTCTTCAGTATTAGCTCTTATTAGCTTGGTCTTCAATTGACTCTTTTATAAATTTTCTTGAAAGCACACTAGTATTAGTTTTCTTTCAACAGTCAATAGAGTTGCAACTGATTCATTACATGCATACACTTTTAGATTGGTGATTTGGGCTTGTCAAAGGTCAGACAACAAACTTTAGTTTCGGGAGGTGTTCGTGGAACTCTACCCTGGATGGCACCTGAGCTTTTGAGTGGTAAAAGCAACATGGTATCTGAGAAGGTAATAATATTTTACACTGGCTATAGAAAACATGAGGATGGATACAGTTGTTTCCAACATCAGTTCTGCTTCTTACGGCACTATTTTTCATTTTACCAGAGACTAATTTTATTTAGTTTGCATCAATTTCTGTGCTTCAGATTGATGTCTACTCTTTTGGCATTGTTATGTGGGAGTTACTCACTGGTGAAGAGCCTTATGCAGATATGCATTGTGCTACTATAATTGGTAAGTGTCGTAAATAAGTATTCCATAAATTTTGCATTGAATCTTTGTTACTTCAACTCTCCACTTTACACTGGCAAAACTTCCGATACATGTATTAGACATGTCCAATATATGCATTTGGTACGAGGAAGAGCCATGGAAAATTTAACATTCCTTTGTTGATGTGGATCTATCCCCGACAGTCATAATCATGCCAAGCACAGTAGCTGTGATTAATTTTTATCAACCTGACAGTCATAAACTAGCTTTTCTATTGAACGATATGCCTGACAGTCAAATCTTCTGGCTAGCTTTTTTTCTCTCTCTCTTTTATCTACAGTTTAATATTGTTTAACAACCTTCAATCAGTAGTTGGAGAAAATGAAGGAAAATTAGTGAAAAAGACATTTTGAGAACATCCATAATCGCACACTCTGCATGTGCACATGCATAGAATTTTAGGGGTGTGTTTAGAGACACCAAGGGATGGGGTGGTTGTAGGGGAATAGAAGGGATTCCTTGTTAGGAAATCCCTTTTCAATTGTGAGCTTTTCTTGCTGTCCTTTTGCCTTTAGACTTGGGCTTTGCTTGTTATGAAATACGGAAAGGAGCGAGTGGAAATTTGTTGTTCGAGGGAAGCGGTTACGAATCTTCACCATTTCATTAACAAGCAAGTTCTCTTATTGGTTTATTGTACTGCTGTTTTTCAATTACCTACTGGTGTGGTACCGGAGGAGAAACCGGGTAGGGAAAGAAAAGAAAGGGAGAATGGATAGAAAAAGAGGAAGAAACTAGAAGGAAAGAAAATACTTTCGATATCCAAATATGGGAAAGTTCTTGAAACTTTATGATAATCAACATTTAAACTGTAAGCTTTTTTTCTATAAGTAACTCTAAACAATGATAGCACCCTGATAATGCCTTTGATGATCCTCCAATGATTTGTGAAAGCAGCGGCCTCATCGAAATTGTCTCGTCTTTCTCGTTTGGTAAGTTTCAATGGTTCTGACATTATCAGTGTGCTTCACATGTTAAAATTTTAGTATGGTCACCGACTGTTCATGGACTTCCCAATGATTAATCAGCAATTATTCCGAGGAGACTTTTGTTATTTTTGTTTCGGGTAAATATAATTTTGGTACCTACCTTTAGCATTTATGTGCAATGTGGTACCTAATTTTTGTATTCGTGCAATTTGGTACTAACTTTTTTTAATGGTGCAATCAGGCACCCAACTTTTATGTTTTGGTGCAATTAGGTACCTAACATTTTTTAAATTACACGGGTTCATAGTTTAGAACATATTTTCTGATTTTGGCATCACTATTCTACTACTAGTATGCATGTTTTTGGACTTCAATCTGCTTTTTTATAGTTTTAGATGTGAACTTGTCTTGATATTGGATTTTTTTTTACTGCAAACTCCCAATATGCATATATATTTTTCTTTTAATATACAGGGGGAATAGTAAACAACACGTTACGTCCGAAAATACCATCATGGTGCGATCCTGAATGGAAGGCATTGATGGAAAAGTGTTGGGCCTCTGATGTTGCAGAGAGACCTCCATTTTCCGAAATATCTCAGAAGTTGAGGAGCATGGCTGCTGCTATAAATGTAAAATAAAGCCAATCCTATAGCAATATCCCGATCGCATGCGGGAAAAAGAAGAGTAAGACATCCAGTTAGTGCAGTTTTTGGTCATCCACCTGTTAGTCGAATAACGCCGTGCCTTTAGTTCTGCCGTAATGGATCTCATGTAGTACCGTGACAAGTAATTTCGAGGGTCGAATGTAGACCACACCCTGGGCCGAATTATGTTCTCAGGGAGAGTGAGAGCCATGGAATTAGGATTGGGATTTGATGTTGAGTTTCAACAGGTTTTATAATCTTATATGTTCTGCACGAAAATGGTTTCTCACTACCATGTACAGGAAATGCAATAACGATGGTGGTACTACGGATGAATGCATCTGTGTGTCTTTAAAGACTTGTATGTAAAGGTTATGGTAATTACTAATGCATGGCACTTGCATGCTTATGATTCAATATTGGTGCCATTACTATTATTTAGTTGTTAATAAGCGGAGTTCATAGTTTTATGGTGTAAACTAGGGTTTTCAGATGTATTCAGGGACGGACGGAGGGAATGGGTGGGGTAGTCATATTTGGTAGTAGTCTTTCTTGGAAATTCAAAATAATTACATATTTTAGATTTCTATGTATTTTTTATTAAATGATTTCTTAAATTTGTCAATTTTTAATTTTAAAACTGTCATTAACATAAAATTATGCTTCTATCACTGGTATTGATTGTGGCCTTGCGTATGGGTTCATGTTCCGTTATATATGTGTAGGGGTGTTTATCGAGCGAGTCGATTGTAACTTAGGTAGTGTTTGATTCGTGCTCGTTAAAAAGTTTAGTACTTAAACTTTTAATTTTGATTCATTTTAGTATCTAAACTATCAATTTTTTCAAAACTTAAAGTAAAATTTTGAAAGGTGTACAAATGAAAAAAAAACCAAAGTTTTTAATGATGTAGTATTAAAATGAAACAAAAATTAAATTTTAGGTATAGTTTTGAAAAAATCGAAAGTGTAAATACTAAAATAGGAATGGCAGAATGACCCGAACCCGACGGGGAAACCTTAAATCCGGCTAAGTTCGGGTCGGGTTTGAATAATATCGGGTCGGGTCGGGTATCAGGGTAAAATTCGGGGATTTTTTGGGTTCGAGTTCGAGGCAAGGTATCCCGCCCCGATATATATATATATATATATATAATTTTTTATATTAATTATATATAATACAAACAAAACATTTAACCTAGGTTTCGAGGTTATATGAGATTCGATTATATATAATATGTGTGCGTAAAGTTGGTTGTTGAATGAGATTCGAGGTAAGTCGGTAACATATATTCTATATTAACTTATATGTCATTTCCTTTTTTAATAATATTTGTGTTAAAGGATAATTTATGTTATTTTGTTTATATAAACTTGTTCGGAAGAGACCGAGGCATATTGTCGCTCTGTTGAATATGATTATTACGTGGATGAGGTAAATAATGTTTATAAAACATTACTATTTTGGTAACATGCTTTTATAATTATTAAAGTAAAATTTGGTTGATTTATTAATAAATTTCTCAATGTAGGGAGCTACCAAAGAAAGTGACAAAAGTGGTACGACGATTTTGGATGATTTTATTTGACTTAATATTAAGTATGCATCTTCGTTGTATGATTTGAATATCAGAACAAGTTTGTATTTAATTATGTATGCGTTTTATTTTGGAGTTTAGACAATTATTTAGAATTGAGTTTGAATTTGTGACTGTAGTTTGAATTGTAAATCATGTAGACTAATTTTCCAGTTTTTTGTTATCGTTTTTCTATTTTTTATGAAAACTACGACAGCTCTGTTTTTCTAGGGATTGGGTCGAGTTCGGGTTCGGGTACAATATTTTGGGTCGGGTTCAGGGACGGGGCAAAAAAATCACCGACGGGGCACCCGGATAAAAAACCCGACGGGGAACGGGGCGGGGACGGGGGGAGCAAAACCGCCCGTTGCCATTCCTAACTAAAATGGACTAAAACTGATAGTTTAGATACTAAATGTGTAATTAACCCATAAAATTCATTAAATATTAAATCTTTAATTTCACTATGAATAGGAGTAGCGATGGGCATGGGACCTAAACCCGCGGGTTCTAACCCAATCCGACACGATCGGGTGGATTTTTTTAAAAAATAGTGTTGTATTTTTTTAAAGATAATGTTCGGGTCGGGTCGGGTTTAAGGTGAAAAATATTCGATCGAAAAAAATAATTTTACCTAATATATTTATGGATAATTACAATAATACCCCTCTATATATTATTTTTTTAATTAAATCTCTATTTTTATTGAATAAAAATAATTTTTTTATTATTTCGGGTTGAATCGAATTCAAATTTTATCTTAAAAAATCGAGTCCGATAAAAATATATTTTTTGATTAACCGAATCCCGACCCATGCCCATCTCTAAATAGGAGGCAATCAACTATCTAAATAGATTACTTTGGTCTGTCTTAAAGAGAAAAAGAAAAGAAAAAAGAGGGATCAAATTATTGGCTTAAAGATGCATTTGTAGTTACGTAGAAAACAATCGGTTTTAATTAGTACTTTTAAGCGAGCCGAGATCACCGGAGCAATTCAACTCTCACCCTAAATCAAAGCCAACACTTCATGACGTTCATGACTCTCAGCATATATCCGAGACTCCAATAAATAATAATAATTTTTTACTTTTAAGGTCATTAATTTATTCAAAAATAGCTAAATTTGAATTATTGGTAGCAAAATAATTATATATAGTAGAGAATCTGTCATACTTGTTGCGGGAGTGAAAGAATATGTTTTATGTAAAAAAAAAATTAGAATTTTTATTTAATGAAAATTATAGATATAGTGATAGAAAGTTTAATAAATTTTATTTATATATTTAATAAATTATTGAATATTTAATAAAACAATTGACTTTTTTGTCATTTCTAAATTGAGTTGGTGTCTGATTCATTCTTGACATAAATTCAATCAACCATTTAATATATACTAAAATTTACCGTACTCACGATTTGAGAGAATAAAAATATTTTATATTAAAAAAAAATTTATAAATTTTTTGAACAAATGAACGTAGATTAAGTAATAAGAGATTTGTATATGAGTTTATTAGTCTTATATTTAAAATTTAAATAATAACTTTTAATTGATTTATTCAAAGATTATGTAACAGAGTGGAAATATAAAATGTTAATAACATTAATTATTAATAATAAAAATATATTTTAATATGTTTCTTATATATATATTAGGATCCACTTACACAATGTAAAACTCTTAGTTTTACACAGATTTAGGACTATTTGATGAGTAAAAATAAACGGCTGAGATTAACTCCCTGTTTTTTTTTTCAGTAAATATTTTATCATTTTCTACTTTTAATCTCAGTCATCTGTTTTACTAATCCAACGGTCCTAAATCTATGTAAAATTAAAAGCGTTTTATATTGTATAAAAGGATTCTGTCCACCAACGGAGTTTGTTCAAGTGATAAGCAACTTGATATTGCTTAACCAATGTCTCAGGTTCGAGTCATTATGTATGCAGAAAATCTTTGTTAGGGGACTCACCCATCAAAACTAGATGTACGACCTGGGTCGATCCAGATTAGTCAAAACAAAGCCTTGGAAATGGAGAGCAAAAAAAAAAAAAATCATGTCCTATATCTCCTCCTTTAAATCCGGTGATATTAAGCTATTAAACATATTTAATTTTACAATATTGTTGCACCAACAATGATGTAGATCCGATTAAATTCAATTGATTTTTTTATTATAAAATGTTGCTAGTTTTATTAAAAATAGAAAATATTTAAAGTTACAATGAAGATTTACAAGTATATTCGTAAACTTAAAATATAATTATGACAATTTTCTATTACCATTGAGACAAAAACTAACTACCTAAATCATATAAGGACCAAATAATGAAAAGATTAAAAAACCTAACAAAAAAACTCGAATAAAATAAAGATACGAACAAATCTGACTGCATCGGTAAACAAACCACAAAAGGTGATGAAGCTACTGAAAGACCACCGACAAATCGTAAATCAGAATCAAGCGACGCGAGAAAACTATCTACGAACGCAGAATGCGTATCCAAATCAATTCGATGGTCCAAAGCAGGGAAGATCATCATGATAACAAATAAGCTTAATCTTGATCAGTCGTGACGATGTCAAATCCAACCCAGAGAAAAAAGATAAATAAAAACAACGACAAAACCGTAAACAACGGTAAAAACCCATAAGCTTCCAAAAGACAGAGAAAAATATGTCACAAAGACGGAGATAAACGTGTTATAAAGGCAAAGAACATGTCACAAATATATAATTATTCTTATTAAAAACTAAAATAAATAACCAACGGGCGGCAACCATCGTTAAAATTAGTATCACCGTCAGTTAAACAAAATTAAAGAAGAAAAAGTTGAATTAATCAATAAAATTGATAAAGTTGTAAATAAGAAAAAAAGTATAAACAAAATTAAAGAAGAAAAAGTTGAATTAATCAATAAAATTGATAAAGTTGTAAATAAGAAAAAAAGTAAAAGAGAGGGGACGGAAAAAACGGCTATGATATTTAAATTATATATTTTAATTTAATTAATATTAAACTAATTTATAAAACCAACGTGATAAATAATTTGTTTAGTTTACACAGACGTAAGATTATTGGATTTCCTTATATAATGTAATCTTTCTTAGTTATATAAAAATTTAGGATCGTTTGATACGTGAAAATATATTGTTGAAATTTATTCATTGTTTTTTAGGGAATATTTTCTCATTTTCCTAGTGTAATCTTAGTAGCACGAACCAAAGTAATTTCTGTAGTAAAGGAATCGTTGTTATACCTTAAGGACTCGAATTCGAGCATTATAGATATTAAGTAAGTGTGTGAGATTTGTTATCAAATTTCTTTAAAGTCGTATTTGTGAAAAAAGTCATATTTTCTACTTTTAAATATTAAGGAAGAGAGGAGAGAATAACGCTTTTAACGGCGCAAAGAATGGGTAAGAAGAAACATTCTACTTTCATTCGCATCAATTGTAGGATGAGCCCCGAGAAAACAGGCGCCAACCCATGAAAACCGGAGATCATGAAACCAAGAATTTAGGGTTTGAAAAAACTCTGTCCCACCACCCAAAACAAAATGCAAACAATCATAACCGAACATGCTTGCCACCCCATACTCCGAACTTTTCTACCTTCTTTATCTAACTACCACTAACAAACCAATAAACAAGAACAAATCCCAAGCTTATATAGTATACGTTTGTGAAAAATCTTTGTTGTGTACATATCGGCCCTCATTCAGCAATGGAGGTAGCTCGAATGAGAGCCTTCCATGGCACAGCAATCATCGTTTTCCTTTCGCTTTTATCGACGGTGATCCAGGCGGCGAACTACCTGAGTCCGGCGAATCAGTTCATGGCTCCACAAAACGCGGCACGGGCCGCCATTAGAATGCGGCCGTTGGTGTGGGATTCGAGGCTGGCACGCTACGCTCAGAAGTACGCCAACCAGAGGAGGAAAGACTGTGCCTTGAGGCACTCCAACGGACCCTACGGGGAGAATATCTTTTGGGGTAGCGGAAACGGGTGGACGCCGTCGCAGGCGGCGGTGGCGTGGGTTTCGGAGAAGAAGTGGTACAACTACCGGTCGAATTCGTGCGCCGGAGGGCAGTCGTGCGGGCATTATACGCAGATCGTGTGGGGCGGAACCAAGAGGATCGGGTGCGCCAGAGTGGTGTGTGATGGGAAGAGGGGCGTTTTCATGACTTGTAACTATGATCCTCCTGGGAATTATATCGGTCAAAGGCCATACTGAAATGCTTAAATTCCGTAAGTGAAATGTTGTGTGAAATTTAACCTGTCACGTTATGATATGTGGGGTAATTACTGTGTTTTATATGTAAGTCCTTTATGAGACTTATTTAAATTTTCTGATGTTCATATCATGGTACGAGGTTTAAGTCATTGCTTAAACACATGAATGGTACGATCAATATATAAAAAGCTGTCGGTTTTCGTAAGAGTTGGTTTTTTTTCAATTAGTTGCAGGATGATGATACCAACAGAGTTGATTCAAATGGTAAGATCTTGATATCGGTTAAGTAAATTTTGAATTCAAGTCTTTGTGTATGTAGAAAATTCTCGTTAGAAGAATTATCCATTAAAATCGTGTGATCCGAGTCGATATGTTAGTCAAGGCATAAGTCTTAGCATCCCAAAAGTGCAACAAAAAAAAAATAGTTGTAGGACTATGCACTTCCGAATGGTAATAATATAATTTGATTTTAAAATGCAAAGAGAAAAAAATTCCGATCTGCAGGAATCGAACCAGCGACCTAAGGATAAACTGAGGAAAACCCACTACAGTTTTCTCTATGGTTGAGTTCTTAAGAATACATGTAAGAACAAATCATTAGGTTTAAACATGATATTGAAAAAGACAAACTTAAAATAATTAAATTTAATTTAATGCTCCAGCGCCACCACATGGTGGGGAAGGGAATGTCAAGCAATCACCACATGCAGACCCATTAAAATGATAATATTTTTTTTATTAATCTGAGGTAAGTATATGATATTATCTGTTTTAAAATAACTTTTAACTTTTTGAAAGCTCATAACATCTATGGTGCTTAAACCTGGGTTGGTTCGTGTTAAAATAATAATAAAAAAATGGGGATGGTCAAGAGGTGTTAGACACAAATTGAATTGCTTGATGGTCATATATTTGTTAAGGATAGTAATGTTATCTTATTTCTTTCCCATGCCTTTGTAAGCGTGTAGATTATATAATTACGTTTTATTGTATCCATAATGTTTTCTTTATAATCACTTTAGATTAATTAAAAAAATTAACTTTCTTTGTTATGATAATTAATTTATTTTTCTATATATATATATATATATATATCATTGAAGTTGTTTCAATAGTTAAATGGATGATTGTTATCCTTAAAGGTTGTGAGTTCGAGTATCATCGACTACAGGACATTCGAGTATTTATAGTTAAATGGTTGAAATTATCTAGAATATATACTATCTTTTATAATCAAGCTCGATTATTAATAATAAAAAGAAAGAAATATATAATTGTTCATGTGTTAGATGTGCTTCCACTGCTTTTTGAGTTCTTTTGCACTGAGTAATTGTGTATGTCTTGCACCAGATTTTTATCTCAGTAACGCTTTAAGAACGCTTTCTATTCAGTATTTGCAAAATTGCATCTTCGTTGTTATTCATGCTAGGAATATAATGGTACTATTGAAAAAATAAATTATTAATGCCGACTAATAAAATAGGGTAATTAAAATTAAATAAGAACACTCTTAATAAAATAATAAATAAAAATTTGATGAATGCGAAGAGAAAAATAATTCCGACCTGCCGGATTCAAACCAGCGACCTAAGGATTATATGAGGAACACCTACTACAGTCCTCCGCTCTACCAACTGAGCTAAGGTCGGATTAACCGTTGTTTTAAGTATTAACTATTTGTTAGTTAATTTTTAGGTTTGATTTGTACTATTTTATTGGTTTTCGACCAAGTTAATTATATGATTCACCTTAGAATCTCCTGTTTAGTTTCTCGCATTTAGTTTCCCTTGTCAGGTTTAGGAAAGGAATTTGATTTAAGTGTATTTAGTATATATGACATAACATAACGGTTGGGAAATTACAATTATCCGGTTAGTTAAACTGTTTATTTTATATATATATATATATATATATATATATATATATATTTAGGTTACGAGTTTTAAATCCATTAAGAGTATTTCCCTTTTTTGACCCTCAATTAGGATTAAGATTAAATTTAATATTTATCAAAAAGAAAAATATTAGTTAGAAAAATTGTTATTCTTCGTTGTCTCGATAAATATTGTTTACTTTCATTTTTGAATAAAATATTGGTCTAAATTATGTCTCTACTCAATTTGAGTGTTTAAAATATTGTCCGCTCAAAACAGCGATCTAAGTTTACATATTAAATTTAGAATAAGAAAAAACAAATGATCAAAAGAACACATAAACTAAAAATTCCAAACCTTTGAATAAAATATATATGAAAGTTCTAAGTTTTTTTTATAGAAAATTTGATAAGATATGAAAAAAAAACAAAGTTTAATTTTCCAAAACTCAGATATTTGAGTGGGGAAATATAAACTTCGAGTAGAGGAAAGAAAGAAAATTTGAGATTTTTTTTCTTTTAACGGTGTTTTCAAGTGATAATATTTATTTTAGAGAAAAATTAAAATAATGATTCATTTAATTACAGATATAACTTATTCCTGCAAGAAAAAGTTAGAATATGCAATAAAAGAAGAAGAGAAACAAAATGGGAGAAACTCTAAAGTATTATATATATAGTGGTATTCTTATGAATAAATTTAAATTATATAATATAATTAAAGATACTTGAATTAAGTCAGATCAGAGATTTTTTATCTCAAACTTGACCTCGATCCAAACTTGAAAATCTTATATATCAAGTTCGTCTCGACCTGGATCTAAAATTTAAAAGCAAAAACTCTGATTTTACAGAGTCCGAGAAGGTCAAAGCCTATCAGATCCAAATTAGATTACCATCCAATAGGCTTAAATATAAAATAGGTGCCCAAACTATATCGTTTTTTCACGAATATGTGCCTAAAGTATTTTCTAACTCATCTCGGTGCCTAAACGTTACAAATAATATCATTTTAAGTGTTTGAGCCGTCAACGACAAATTTCTTCCGTTAAGTGACGTGTCATAATTTGCTGATTTTGAAATTTATTTTTCTTAAAAATTTTAAAAATATTATTATATTTAAAAAAACCTATTTCCCTTAAATTATAAAAAAACTCCAAATCCCTAAAATTCTCAAATCCTAACTTTAACCCCCACCGCTTTTTCTGGCCACGATCAACACCGTCGATGTAGTCCATGTCATCCTCCTAGTCATACGCCATAGTAGTTGTCGTCGATTAGCTGTCGGAATCGCATGGGATCGTAATTTTCATCCTAGTGTTTGCGGGTAGAAAACACCGATTCATCGTTGATTGGTCACAATTTCATAGGGATTTTGGTCATCGGGGGAGCTGAGGTCAGGTGGAGTTTCGTCGACTGCAAAGGGTAACCGTCGACGTTGGATTAGAGGTTGAAATGAATATTTTCAACATGGTTTTCAGGACCGGACCGGTTAGCGAACCGGCCATGCTACCGGTTCACTGGTTCAACCGGTCGAACCGGTTAGAAGAACCGGACGACGTCATAATTATTTAAAAAATTAAATACAAATACCAAAAATATTTAATAAAAAATTATTTTTTTAAATCACAAGTCATATTCAAAGCAAGTCATAACATATATAAATTAAAAACCATAAAATCAAGTGAAACAAAATGATTCAAATTAACTACAACATAATATTTAAGGTAAAACATATTAAATAATAAATATAATTATATAACTATAATTAAAAAATAAATTTGGGGCTAAAAAATCATAACAAAATGATATTGTTTGGTTTAATTTTTTTTTAAAACAATCTCACATGGCTAAGAAACATAGAAGAGCATCCCAAAAGTCTAAAGAGTAAAAATATGAGAACAAAACAATCCCACATTACTAAGAAACATAGAAGATCATCACAACTAACTTCTATAAATAATAGAGGTAATTTGACATTCAAAATCATGGAACCTTTTGGTGAGCATTAAGTGAACTATTCTTTCACTTCAATCAAGCTCAAATTTTAGGCTTCAATTGAGTTTCTAAATTTTTTTTTAGCTCAAGCCTTTTTGAGTTCAAGTTTCAATATTATATTTCGAGTTCGAGTTGAACTTGATAATTTTTAACTTGTGAGTTTGAGTGGAGTTGAGCTTACTTTTAAAGTTTTCAAGTTCGAGTCGAGCTCAGCAATACTCGAGTTCGACTTGGCTCGTTTAACAAACGACGTTTGGTTTAATTTTAAAAAAAAAAAAAACAAAATTTCCGATTTTTCCGGTTTTTTTTGGTTTTCAGCCGATCCGGTTCGAACGGTTCTGACCGGTTCACTAGTAGCGGTTCAACCGGTTTAAATTGAACCGGACTAGGCAACGATTCCCAGTTGAACCGGCCGGTCCGATTTTCAAAACAGAGATTTTCAAAGTTTTTGGGTTATTTCAAAATTTTTTTTAAAAAAAAAATGTAATTTAATTTTAAATATTTTTTAATATCAGATTGTAAAATATGTCATCTAATGGGAAGAATTAAAATCGTTGACAGTCCGAACACCTAACATGATAATATTTATAACTTTATGTATCATAATGAATTAAAAAATACTTCAGATACATATTTATGGAAAATGATATAGTTTGACTACTTATTTTATATTTAAACCCACCCAATATGACTATGTTAATGTTGCGTTGGGTCAAAAAACTCTTCCGAAAAAAAATAAAGAGAAAAACACATTGCATTTCTCACCCCTCTACTTTTCAGAAATCACAATTTTACCCTTCTCGAAGTTCCCAACTCCTCTTGCAAGCAGGCCCTCTCCTTTTGTAGGAGTAGGAAATCGAAAGGGGTGCTGCTTTGGAGATCTGATCCCCAAAATTCATGCACTGAGAGAGTAATTTTGTGCTATATTTAACCAGATGGGTATAATGTTTACAAAATTGTTCTCTTCACTCTTTGGAAACAAGGAGGCTCGTATCCTTGTTCTTGGCCTTGACAATGCCGGCAAAACCACCATTCTCTGTATTCTTTCTCATCCCTTGCTTCTTTTAATGTTTTAAGCGATGCCCATTTTTTCATGCGAGGAATTATGCAATGGGCAATTTTTTGATATTATTGAGGGTTTGGTTGCAGATCGGCTCCAGATGGGTGAAGTTGTCTCCACAATACCAAGTTAGTCCTTATTCAGTTTTTTTCCTATTAGGGGGATCATTGAGCAATTTGATATGTTGAGGGGAAGTTAGATTTTTGATCCGTTGTTATTTTCAAATCAGCGGATCAAAGTCTTCTTCAGTAGTTAAGAATTGCTGTTTAATTTGTTGTTTTGTTTATGGTATAGCAATTGGATTTAATGTGGAAACGGTGCAGTACAATAACATCAAATTTCAAGTTTGGGATTTAGGTATGCAGACCATTGTTCCTTGATATATGTTTTTGTTTATATATTCGCATCGATTGATTGTTTTAAGGTTGAAGAGATGGAAAACTAAATCACAATATGCATTTATATTATAATCATATTAGAGCACACACAACCTCTGTAACTTACAGAAATGTCAGTAAGAAGAAACAGTAATCATGTTGAGATTTTAAACCCCTTCTGTTTCTTATATCAAAGACTTTAATGAAGTTAATTCTCACTTATGGTACTTTAAATCTTGATTAACTGGCTTTCAACCCACAATTCACATGATTCTTTTACTGCTCGACTGTCTTTATATATCTGTTATTAGTATCTCAGGTGATAAACCAGCATAGTAAGTAACAACTTGAAGCAAGTTTACAGAACTAAGTGCTCTTTGAGATTGGAGGAACTTTTTTTGAAGCTTGGTGAAATAGAACTTCCACTTATTTAGAGACATCTGCCACACCTATTGGAGAAACTAGAAACAATGGAAGCTTAACTTTGCCTGCCAGTTCAAACTGAATTTCTGCAACCTTACTTCTTTTCTGATGCAATTTTGCTGTTATTCAAAGCCATTGGACTTCGTCAAAGTATAACCCTGTGGAACATTAATCTTAGTATTAGACTTAAATTGAATACATTGTTTTGAAAGTTTGATTTCTTTTGTCATTCTGGGTTATTTAGTTTTATTTGTCAAACATAGGTAATGTCAACTTCTTTGTCCTGATGACATCTTTATCATTTATTGATGCAGGTGGACAGACAAGTATTAGGTAACTTTTCCAAACATATAACTTTTCTTCGTTTTTTATTTTTATTTTTCTTTTATTATTTAACTTCTTACGGGTAACTCTTTGATGAGATGTTTGGTGCCCTAAACCTCTATGTAAAGTTGTGCCTTTGTGCATCTACAACAGGCCATTGGCTACTTAGGCCATTTAATAGAGCTAATATTGTTTTACTCTTCAATGTTGTACAATACGAAATGTGTTGTGTTAATTGCAGAAAAAGATAAGGTATATGTCTAATATAGTTGTATCCATTTCATTGCGACTTATTCTGATTGATGTTTGATGCATAAAGAAAGAATCATTTTGATAATTTAGTTGCACTGTTTATAGATATCCAGCTACTTGAACCAGATGTAGTAAATTTGTGATTGGATATAGCTATAGCATTTATTTACTTTTAATGCTATTGAATTGATTTTTGCTAAAGATCGGCTAGAATAAACTTCTTCAAAATGCCACAACTTACAATAAACCGCTTTGGCCTCTCCTTCTATACATTTGAGAGAGACCATCTAAAACTGCTTTCACTGTACCCTCTGACCCTATGTTTTAAGGCTGTTGTATAGTAACTTTAAAATGTTCCTGAAAATACCTTTTGTTTCATTTTTTTGTCATCAAACAAACCTACTTTGAATCTGTCATGTCATTTTAATAAGGTGCCATGATTTCCTCACTTTACACCACTCTTGTAATCAGGACTTGTGGTTTAATTGACGAGTACTGTTCCAGGCTGTTCCACTTTCTAAAATTTGTGAAATAAAATAAAATAAGTTTTGCATCGCACAGTGTATTCATGCCAGGCAAAAGTATTTCTAGTCTATTCAGATTTTGGTGTATGATTTATGTTTCATTTGCTCATTCTAATCAAGTTTTATGGTATGAATTGTTTATCTGCCTTCACTTAATATCATGTTGCACCCTGAAATAGATCACCAATCTAGTTTCCAATTTTCTTTTGCTCTGCAGGCCATATTGGAGATGCTACTTTCCAAATACTCAGGCCATAATCTATGTTGTTGATTCAAGTGACACAGATAGGCTGGTGATAGCTAAAGAAGAATTTCATGCAATCTTGGAGGTAAATTCACCAAGATATATTTGGTCATATTTCTGTATTTTACTGGTGTAACTAGTGCCGTCCATAAGATATTCTATGCTGTGAAATCTTTCTGTTAGTGTTACCTTTCTGTTCCCCCTCCCCCTTGAAGGTTATTTCCCTATGGTTATCTTCAATTTTTAAATGTTATTCCAGGATTTTATGGTCTTGCTGTATATCTCTTCCTTCAATGTATTTTTATTTATTTGTATGAAGACAGATTTAGAGGACTTCTTTGTCTACTTGTCGTTCACTTCCCATGAAAAAGATATGAACTGAAAACATGGTCATTCTGGAACCGTGCGCGTACAGGTGTCCGACACAGGCATGCCTCCAACCTGCTAGAATATGTACTGTATATGTTGGAATAG
The DNA here is from genome assembly GCF_006381635.1 of Hibiscus syriacus. NCBI lineage: Eukaryota > Viridiplantae > Streptophyta > Magnoliopsida > Malvales > Malvaceae > Hibiscus > Hibiscus syriacus. The sequence continues at coordinate 591,267 of NW_024062551.1, read as the reverse complement.
GGGGGAAATGGACATAAGAAACTAGTTTGGCGATCTATTTCAGGGAGCAACATAGATTGCATGAAATTTTAGTGAATAAGGCGAAGCAGATTCAGCGGCTTTAGGTTGAAAAAAACCCAAACTTCCAATATTTATTATTATCAGTTTATTTTAATTAGAAATTGGACTTGGGCTAAAAGGTTGAAGTTGAAAAAACCCTAACTTTCAATAATTATTTTAGCCCCCAAAAAATAAAAAGATTAGTTAAAATTTTAAAGTATTAATTATTTTTCATGGAATAAAATTATTTTTTTAAAAATATTTTAATTGAAAAGAATTTTGATATGAAAAATAAAATCCATTTAACCTATTTTAGTTGCTGTATTTTTTCCCTGTCGTGTCCTAGATTTTTAAGAATTACCCCGTCGAGTCATAACCGTATTCGTTATCCATGTCCGTGATTCACAGGACATAAACTAAACCTTCTTTTCCCCTTTCACTATCAATCAAGATGAGCATTTTATACATCTATTATGAACTACTGCTTGGTGCTTACAATATTTTCTTTTTACTTGTTAGTGCTTGATTTATATGTTTTCATGCTTCTTTTGTAATAGTTTGTGTGAATCTTTGCAGGAGGAGGAGCTAAGGGGAGCAGTAGTTCTTATATTTGCAAATAAACAGGTTCGTTTGATCATTCTATTTTTTATTTCTTCTTGGAGATGTGTTAGAACTCATTCTTTTGCTTTTCTTATGCGTGACATTGTGCAAAAGCTGATTATTTATGGTCATCGTATTAGAGAGTGAATTTGGACTTTGTTTACTGCACACAATTTAAGGATGAATAGTCATGTATAAATTAATCAGAATATGAACTTTATGAGTTCTATTGCTCAAATTAGTGGTAAATCTGCGATCCAAGTTCATTATTTCAAATTGAAGTTGTTCCCAAATACATACTCAAAAATTTTAGCTGAGAAAAGAGGAATAACCTTTTCATTTGGTGATCAAATATTGTAAATCACTTTGGTTATTTTTTATTTATGAAATTTTCTTGTAGTTAATATCACGTTTTTGGATAATACAGGATCTTCCAGGTGCACTTGATGCTGCTGTGGTGACAGAGGCTTTGGAGTTGCACAAGATAAAAAACCGCCAATGGGCTATTTTTAAAACTTCGGCAACTAAAGGGGAAGGCCTTTTTGAAGGCTTGGACTGGTAGGTTTTGGATCACATGTTTTTCTTAAATTAGATTGGCAAAATTTTGATATTTGCATATATAATGGCACCCATGCTATGATGAGATTCATTGCATGCATTTATGGTTAACAACTTCAAAGTGTTCATTTTCTTTTCATTTTTTGTCAAAGTAAATTCGACCCGCTTCTTGCAACTTCATATTTTTAAGTAGTCTTCATATTTTTAAGTAGTAGAATGGTAAGTTAATTGTTTATGCACATCGAACAGTTCATCTTTATGAACGGTAGACCGTGTGATGATGAAGGTAAGGCACTTGTACATGACTTCCTATACCGCCGATGTTTTATTTGATTCTGTTCACTTCTATGACATTGTTTTAGCCACTTAAGATTGATGATTCTTAGAATTAGCTCAAGTAGAAAACATAATTGAGATGCATTTTCACTTTCCTTTTCTTTTCATGAATTTATTTTCGATTACTGTAGGTTGAGTAACACACTTAAATCCGGAAGTGGCTAAGCTAACTTGTGTGTCCGAAGAATTGGAAGCTCGTGGATTTACAGGGAATCGCGTTTGCTCGGTATGATCTATTAGAAATTTGGGTCCGGCTTTCTGGTTTTGATTTCTTTGTTGAGTAAACTAGTAGACGTGTGAATTTTTTTTTTTAAAGATTTTAACCTTTTCATTCTTAAATTGATTCTACATTTTGTGCTTCCCCTACAGAAGCTGATAAAATCTGGAATTTTCAAATTTAAAAAATAATATGGCTTTTGATTAAACAAGACAAATTCAAGATACCAAATCGAGTTTTATTAGGCTAAATACAACTTCTGTGCTTACTAGATTGTGTTTAATCAGTAATTTTGATGGATGGCAAAATTGTGAGGGCTATTTTCTGCAAACTGAATCTTATAAATAGGGATTGGACATTTGATTCGAACCTGATAAGTTTCGATATGTCACGATTTTATAGGACTGAGTTATTTTAGATAATTTAGGTTCGATTTTAGGGTTAAAAATATTCAATTCGATCCCAATAATATTTTTCTATTTATATTTTTCCATGTGTGCGTGTGTGTTAGAGTTTCCTTAAACCCAAGTCGAGTCGGGTAACGAATGAACGGATGTTATACTCATGTCAAGTTTAGGTTGATTCTGATACCAACAAAATCAAGAATAGTTGCATTCCAAATATACTTTGTTAGACATGTCTGGTTATTTTCTTATTTCCATATCGGCTGTAAGGATCTTGCATATTTATCCCCACCATGGCACAAAATGTTCCACAACTTTCCTCAAGATCATCATCATCACCACTTGTTTGATCAAATTCCAGTAGTTCTTCCTTGTACTTCACGCTGTCCATTCTCGTCTTCATCATGTTACCTCTAGTGTCATACCCTTTTAGCATGCCCACAACTTGCATCATATTCGGCCGCTTCTCGGGTTCCCTCTGCACGCATAGAGCCGCGACGTAGATCGCTTGTTTCAACTGGTTCTCATCGAAGTGTCCCCGAAGCTTTGGGTCAACGAGATCCTTAAACCGTCCATTGGCTAAAAGCGGCTCCGCCCATTCAGTTATAGTCCTCTTGACACCAGGCAACTTCTCTATAGGCTTCATCCCTGTCACAAGCTCAAGCAAGAGAATACCAAAACTATAAACATCGCAACTCTTGGAAACCTTTCCCCACATGGTGTATCCTGGCGCGAGGTACCCTAGAGTGCCCTTAACACAGGCCGTCATGTGGATCACGCCTTCCGGGATTAGTTTCGTGAACCCGAAATCGGCAACCAGCGGTTCGAAATTCGAATCAAGGACATTACTGTCCTTAATGTCCCTATGAATGATATGGGGTTTTACTTCATGGTGCAAACACCTATGGATAATATGCCTTCTGCAGATCCAATGACAATCTTCATTCTCTTCTTCCAATCCAATTGAACATCTCCTGCAAATTGACAATGCAGATGGGATAATATGCTCAGGTTAGGCTTGTAATAGTAGACGATGAGCCGTTGATCGGTCCCGGCACGGTAACCCCTCAGTCCCAATAGATTCTTGTGCTTAACCCTTCCGAGAAAGTCAACTTCCACTGCGAATTCCATTTCGGCTTTCACTGTCATGGCTTTTAATTTCTTGACTGCTATCTGCATCCATTATTCAAGAACGATAAACTCTACTCGTATCGTAACACCGTATAAGGGTGTAAATAAAAAGAACGATCGATGAATTGTTCGTGGATCGATTGTGTGACGTTCATTTCTATTGGTTTATTAGGTTAAATAAACAAATGTGAATATAATTTTTATGTTCATTTAGTAGAAGAACGAACACGAACATAGGTGTGTTGATTCGTTTATATTCACGAACAAGCTCGTCGACTTGTTTATAAGCTCGATTACCTAATTATTTAAATATTGGTGAAGGTAGGAACTAAATTAAACATATGATAAACTTTGAAATTCAAAGTTTGAAATTCAAACTGTGAAGTCAAAGAAACTTAAAGGCTATTGGTGCAATTTCAGTATTTTTTGTTTAGTTTGCAAATATATGGGCAAAAAGAGTGTTAATTTTCGAACAATAAACAAGCCTTAAATGGAAATGTTTGCAAACGTTAAATGAACTTAATACGGATATCTTAAAAATAAACAAATGAATTCGAACATAATCAGTGGCAAATACAAATTGTAGGGTGTTTATGGTCAACTAATCATACGATTTAGTCTACATAATTGGTTAACCATTATAACGATTACTAAATTTTGCTAATAGTAACCTAAACATTAAGAAGCAGTTAATCCCTAACAGTTAATTGTTATTAACGATTCAATTATAGGCTAACATGTTGTTAACCTATTATAATTTTTTTTAAACACATAACATAAAAATTTTAAAATTTCATAAAATTTACAATCATAGACATATATATTAGTTGAAACCATATTTATTTATAGATGTATTTTATTTTTATTAATTTTTTTCTTTTGCGGTTTAAAATCAAGTATTTCTTCCATCCATGTTTGATTTAATGCACTCCTATATAAGACAAACATGAAAACTAAAAAATAGGGAGGAATCATTTTGATTTTATTTCTAATTTTATCCCCAATAAAATGTAATTAATTAATTAAAATTTATTAACTCGTAATCGTTAATGGATACTTTAGCGTTCAATTAACCGAAATTATGAAATCTTAACGGTTTGATTGATTAACTTATAAAATATAACAATTACACTGATTAACAGTTACGGTTAACAGTAACGGATTAATTTGAACACTCCTAACAAAAGGGCAACAAGGTGGGCATGTATTCACCCTAAAATCCAAATTTTTTATGTTAATTATCCACTTTACTGATGATGTTTGACCATAAATTTTATTTGTGCCCTCCCCATAAGAAAAAAATTCTATTATTAGTATACATACATGTGAATTCTTAAAAATATTTTTGAATTTGTCACTCAATATAATATTAAGATTTTAAACGAACATGAACAGAGAATATTGAAAATTTAATGTGGGAGAATACCTCAAGACCGTCGGTAGTTTTACCCCAGTAAACACTGCCGAAGCCGCCTTCTCCCAGTTTGTTATCGTCGCTAAAACCATTGGCAGCATTATACAGCTCTTTATACGTAAACATTCTCCATGTTGTATTCCCTGGAGCACCCACAACACTTCCCATACAAAAAACCATGCATTTTGTTTATTAGCACGATAGAATCAGGGATTTAAATAGTGGTACATTAATATAATAACGTCAATTACATAGCGGTAACGGTGACGTCCGGTACTGTTATTACATGATCGTCATACCCGTAATCACCACAATAACACCCAATCACAATTTATTTTCACCATCGCAACAAAAATAACGCAATTAAAATCGCGACTGTAACCGCACCCGTAATTTAAATCCCGAATAAAAACAATAAGAAGAACAGTAATATAAAGATGAGTAGTAGTATTTTTTTTTGCATAAGTGAGTAATAGTAATTTGCATACCCTTCATCGACCTTTTCTGATCTGCAGCAACTCATGATTGATCCCATAGCTTTTTGGCTTGTAAAGTCAAAAATTGAGGAGGGGTGGGCACCACCACCGCCTGAAGGAATTCAAAGGGGGCGCATGATTTCTTCAAAAGGCGCATGATTTTCAATAAAGGGGGCACAATTCGGTGCCCCAATTTTTAATTAAAATTGTAAATGGGTTAATTACTTTTTTAGCCACTACACACTTTAGAGTATTTATAAGATTAGTCCTTAAGCTTAAGCTATAAATACCCTAGCTTTCTTCTTATACTAGAGAGCTTTCTTGTGAGTAGTGAGTGTTTTGTAAACACCTGTAAATTTTCTCTCTTAGTAAAAGATCTGCAGTAGCCCGGAGACGTAAGCACAATTGGTTGAACTCCGTTATCAATTTTCAGGTATTATTTTTCCGCTTTTATTTCGCATTCTCACTAATCTGGTTATAGGGAAATTACTTGTACTCGGTTTATTTCCTAACAACTGGTATCAGAGCTTTTGGTTGTGAATTCTGTCAAATTTTTACGAGGTTACTATTCGGGTTACTATTCATGTGAATAGTGAATTTCATGAATAGTGAAATTCGGTCGGCGATACGAGTTTGTCGACGGAGGTGTTCTAATACACGGCGGTTCGCAGAAATTGTCAGAAACGATCCAAACGAAGCCAGATTTGAGTGGGAGCGATGACTGCAGACGAAGGGAATGTGAAAATTGAAAAGTTCGATGGTGCGGACTTTGAATTTTGGAAGATGCAAATTGAAGATTTTCTATACCAGAAAAATCTATATCAACCCCTCTCAGGAAAACAACCAGAGGGCATGAAGAATCAAGACTGGGCTCTTCTCGACAGACAAGCCCTCGGAGTTATCCGACTGACGTTATACCGCAATGTTGCTTTCAACATAGTAAAGGAAAAGACCACGGCGGGTCTTATGGCGGCTCTCTCCAGTATGTATGAGAAGCCATCGACCTCAAACAAAGTTCATTTGATGAGGTGATTATTCAATTTGCGGATGACAGAAGGGGCATCGGTGGCACAACACCTAAATGAACTCAACACAATCACAACCCAGTTGAGTTCAGTGGAAATTGAATTCGATGATGAAGTTCGAGCTTTAATTCTCTTATCATCTTTACCAAACAGTTGGAATGCTACTGTTACAACAGTAAGCAGTTCGTCGGGAAACATCAAATTAAAATTCGACGATGTTCGGGATCTGGTACTGAGCGAAGAAATTCGATGGAGAGAATCGGGTGAAGCATCAACCTCCTCAGCCTTGCACACGGAGTCCAGAGGGAGAACTTCATAAAGAAATTCAAATCGTGGCAGATCGAAATCCAGAAGGGGAAAATCAAGAACATGAAATAAAGATTTTACCTGTTATAATTACGGCAAGAAGGGTCACTTCAAAAGAGATTGTAGAGCACTGAAGAAAAATACCGGCGCACAGGAATCTGCCAACATGACGGAGGAGACAGGTGATGCCATGATTTTAAGCGTCAACAGTCCGATTAAATCATGGATTTTGGATTCAGGGGCATCTTTCCACTCCACGCCATGGCAAGAAATCATGGAGAACTATGTTAGTGGTGATTTTGGGAAGGTTCATCTTGCTGATGATGAAACCTTGAAGATCGTCGGAAAAGGAGACATCCGACTAAAACTGCCAAACCAGACCACCTGGAAGCTGACAGGAGTGAGACATATTCCTGGTCTCAAAAGAAATTTGATTTCTGTAGGACAGCTTGATGGAGAAGGATACAGTACAACCTTTTCAGGCTGTGAATGGAAGATTACCAAAGGAGCACTCGTCATTGCTCATGGTAAGAAGACTGATACTCTCTATGTAACCTCAAATTTAGAGAATATCATTGCAGTAGCAGATGCTGATGGAAAATCAAACCTATGGCACCAAAGGCTTGGCCATATGAACGAGAAAGGAATGAAGATACTTCTGTTAAAAGGGAAGCTGCCGGATCTAAAGAATGTAGATGTCGGACAATGCGAGGATTGCATCTTTGGCAAACAAAAGAAAGTCAGTTTTACAAAGATTGGCAAGACACCCAAGGTAGAAAGGTTATAATTGGTTCATACTGATGTATGGGGACTATCCCCAGTTCCATATCTTTCAGGCTCACTATATTATGTCACCTTCATCGATGATTCAACAAGGAAAGTGTGGGTTTATTTTCTGAAGAAGAAATCAGAAGTCTTCGATACCTTCAGAAAATAGAAGGCCATGGTGGAAAATGAGACTGGCCTGAAAGTCAAGCGGTTGAGGTCTGATAATGGAGGAAAGTACAAAAATAGCAGATTCAAAGATTTCTGTGCAAGCAATGGGATCAAGATGGAGACAACAGTTCCCATGACACCACAGCAAAATGGCGTAGCAGAGCGCATGAACAGAACTCTGAATGAACGTGCCAGAAGCATGAGGATACATGCCGGATTACCTAAATTTCTATGGGCCGAAGCTATCAACACTTATTCTTACCTGATCAACCGTGGGCCCTCAGTTCCCTTGGATGGTTGAATACCAGAGAAAGCTTGGAGCAAGAAAGAAATAAACCTTTCACACTTAAGAGTGTTTGGTTGTATTTCTTATGTACACATAGATTCTGCTGAAAGAAGTAAACTTGATGCTAAGTCCAAAAAATGTGCCTTTGTTGGTTATGGCGGTGATGAGTTCGGTTACCGGTTTTGGGACTACGAAAATCGGAAGATCATCAGAAGCAGAGACGTCATTTTCAATAAGAATGTGATGTACAAACACATGTCAACCGTAGAATCAAGTAGCTCCAATACCGAAGCTGAAACGAAGGAATTTGCTGAGTTCGAGGAGATTTCTGGAAATGATGTTCAGATCAATCCTGAAGCAGTTCAAGAAGAACCACGCACACCAGAACTGAGATGCTCCTCCAGAATTCCTAAACCAACCCAGCGTTATTCGCCTTCTTTGCACTACTTGTTGCTGACTGACAATGGTGAACCAGAGTGATATGATGAAGCAATGCAGGTGGAGGATTCAGTCAAGTGGGAGTCTTCCATGAAAGATGAGATGGACTCGCTTATGTCAAATCAGACGTGAGAATTATCTGAATTACCACCAGACAAGAAAGCGCTCCACAACAAGTTGATTTACAGGATCAAAGAAGAGCACGATGGGAGCAAACGCTACAAAGCAAGATTGGTTGTCAAAGGCTTTCAACAAAAAGAAGGTATTGACTACAATGAAATTTTCTCTCCAGTCGTAAAACTGTCTACAATCAGACTGGTGTTGAAAATTGTAGCTGCAGAGAATTTACATCTTGAGCAGTTAGATGTAAAGACAGCTTTCCTTCATGGTGATTTGGAGTAAGAAATCTATATGAGGCAGCCAGAAGGCTTCATAGAGGCAGGCAAGAAAAACCTGGTATGCAGGTTGAAGAAGAGCTTGTATGGTTTAAAACAAGCTCCTAGACAGTGGTACAAGAAGTTCGATAGCTTCATGAGTAGCAGTGGTTTTACCAGATGCCATACAGATCATTGTTGCTACATCAAGAGGTTCGACAACAACTTTATTATTTTATTATTGTACGTTGATGATATACTCGTTGTAGGCTCAGATATGCAAGAGATTATAAACTTGAAGCAAAAATTGTCGAAACAGTTTGCTATGAAGGATCTGGGCACTGCAAAGTAGATTCTTGGGATGAGGATCAAGAGAGATACAAAGTTGAGGACTTTGATGTTATCACAGGCTGAGTACATCAACAAAGTACTCTCTAGGTTCAACATGCAAGATGCTAAACCAGTAAGTACACCTTTAGGTGTTCATTTCAGACTCTCCAAAGACCAATCACCAAAGACGGAGGAAGAATGTGCACACATGGTGAAGGTGTCGTATGCCTCAACAATTGGAAGTCTAATGTATGCCATGGTTTGTACCAGACCAGATATTGCTCAAGCAGTGGGAGCTGTTAGCAGGCACATGAATAATCTGGGCAAGCTACACTGGGAAGCAGTCAAATGGATCCTCATATATCTGCGGGTACCACAAATAAAGCACTTTGTTTCAAAGGTGGAGATACGACACTGACAGGCTATGTAGATGCTGACTTAACCGGAAATGTCGACATCAGAAGAAGCACTACAGGGTATGTCTATAGTCTATGAGGAACTGCAGTGAGTTGGGTTTCTCAACTACAGAAGATAGTTCCTCTCTCCACAACTGAAGCAGAATATGTCGCTATTACGGAAGCCAGCAAGGAGATGGTTTGGCTCCAAAGTTTCTTGGAATAGTTAGGCAAGAAACAAGAAAACAATATATTGTATTGCGACAGTCAAAGTGCTATCCATCTAGCGAAGAATCCGTCTTTTCATTCCATAACGAAGCACATACAATCGCGATATCATTTTATCCAGTCTCTTCTGGAAGATGGGATTTTGAAACTTGAAAAAATTAGTGGTGCTCAAAATCCGGCAGACATGTTGACAAAGACGGTGACTACGGACAAACTGAAGTTGTGTTCAGCTTCAGTTGGAATGCTAGAGTAACAAGACCAGAAATGCTGATGCATTGATCAAGGTGTGAAGACAGATTAAAATCAGTCTTCAAGTGGGAGATTGTAAAGTCAAAAATTGATGAGGGGGTGGGCACCACCACCGCCTAAAGGAATTCAAAGGGGGCGCATGATTTCTTCAAAAGGAGCAGGATTTTCAACAAAGGGGGGCACAATTCGGTGCCCCAATTTTTAATTAAAATTGTAAATGGGTTAATTACTTTTTTAGCCACTGCACACTTTAAGGTATTTACAAGATTAGTCCTTAAGCTTAAGCTATAAATACCCTAGCCCATTTAGCTTCAAAATCATCCCAAAAACATTTCTTTCTTCCTATACTATAGAGCTTTCTTGTGAGTAGTGAGTGTTTTGTAAACACCTGTAAATTTTCTCTCTTAGTAAAAGATCTGCAGCAGCCCGGAGACGTAAGCACAATTGGCTGAACTCCGTTATCAATTTTTGGGTATTATTTTCCGCTTTTATTTCGCATTCTCACTAATCTGATTATAGGGAAATTACTTGTACTCAATTTATTTCCTAACATGGCTATGGTGGAATAGTTCCCAAAACTCAGTCGAGTTCAACAATATTGTGGTTGAATTTAAAAGAGATTAGAGGCTTATCTGTAGTTATTACAGATGAGGTCAGGGGTCGTCCTTGGCTGGCTTATCCCTATCTTATAAATTATGACAAGTAGCTTCAACGGAGTTTACTAAGCAACATGTGTTTGAATAAATGAAAGGGTTAACTATGTATTTAGTCACTCACCTATTCATGTCGTTCTATTTTGATAATCCAATTATTTCTTTTTCAAAGAATCATACCTAACGTTACAATTTAGTCATCATGTCTTTAAAAAAATAAGCAAAATTGTTCACGTGACACTTTTTTTTATTTATTTTTTTCTATGATGGTGTGACTAATGGTATTAAAAAATACATGACCTGATATAAAATTATAGGGTATTTTAGAGGAAATATCCGATTTTGCAAGCAAAGTACCCAACCCGTTTTTTTGACGGTTTCTGGGTCAGGTCCGAGTCACAAAATTAACTTAAATGGGTACCCGCCGACCTAGGTTCCTATTTTATTTTATTACTATTTTTATTTTACATTAGATTTTTCATTTCTATTTTCAAAATTATTTTACCCTAATATTCTAAATCTATATTTCTTCGAATTATTTAATCTTAACATTTAAATTATTTAAAAATTTTATTTTAATCTTAAATTATTTAAAATTAATTGTAATTTTATAATTTTATTTTTTATATTTTTTATATTTTTTAGATTATATATTTGAATTTATAAATTATAAATTAATGTTATGTATTACAAAATTTTAGGTTTTATGTTTTTACTATGTAGATTTATCTTAAAAAAATATAAATCAAAAAATAAAATAATATTAATCGGGTATCGTGACCTTAAAATGCGAGTAACCGAGTTTTACGAGCTGAGTCATGGACCGAATTTTTTGTGACCTAAAAGTCCTGATACCCAAATTTAAACACCCCTAGATGTGACGTTATTTTATGGTGACAGGTCAACATCAACTTTCATTTTTTTAATGATAGAAGATAAAAATAGAACCAAAATGTAACACTAAATATGATTTTAAAAAAGATTTTAAAAAAAAATAGTTAGGTGAACAAAATGAAACCATAAAAATAAATGGATGACTAGATATGCAGTTTACCCTAAGTAAAATTAATTTAAGGGTAAACTATACCAGAGGCCTCCCAACTATAACCCCTTTTCATTTTGATAAGCTTTTTTGAATTTTTACTATTTAAACGCATACAATCAGACCACTAGCCGTTAACATTTAATAAAAGTGATGACATGTCAGTTAATAAAAACTAGTATAATTACACATTTGGTCCTCGATATTTATACATTCTTTCAGTTTGGTCATAATTTTAATTCAATTTGATAAATTTAACCTCCAATTAGGTGTTGACATGTTTCATTACTATATTAGAGGATATTTTATTAATTTTAATTATTTAATTTATTTTGTTTTGTATCCAATCATGTGGTGACATGTGTCACCACCTTATTGGATACAAAATGTTGAAAATTTTCAACTTGCTCTTAGGGTAGATTGAACCAACACCCCATAACACCTTTAGGGGCATGACAAAATCACTGAGCTATGTCCCTTAATTGGTATTGTATTCTAGCATTTTATATATAATATGTTCTAACCAATGATAGAGAAAAATAAGAAACTTCTTGGAGCATTTTATCTCGACTTCCATGATCAGAGTAACCACTTGAGAGCACTGATGGCACCAGTAGGTTGTGGCCATTGCTTCCTCCATTATTCTCCATGCCTTTCCTCAGCACAAATCTTTTTTCCTCTGTTAACTATCTCTTTAGGTTTCTATTACAAGCAAGAGAAACATATTATTATCATCAAAACCAGTTACAATAAGGTAAAATGGAAAGAAAATATGCCATCAAAGATCAACTTTATTTTTTGGGAATGATTTAGCATATCTAAATAAATAATTTCATGAACAAAATTTTCATATAAAAGAAAATAATCCCAAACTAAAATATCTCAGAATTCAAAGTCTTCCCAAAGAAGACTATATTCCAACAATAAACAATTTCTCAAAGATTACTTTTTTTAGCAAAATCAAATAACATAGTAGAAGGATCTGCTATTCTGGAAACAACAGGTTTCAAATTCCAAACCAAAACATGAAATTCTTCCAATAATTATGAAAAAAAAACAAATCAGTGCAATAATTAAAATAAGCAAAAAGAAAAAGATTTTAGATACAGAAATATACGAAAGAGAAGTTTTTGAGTTTTTTTCTTCTTACCTATAATTACAGCAAGAACAACAAAGAAACAAAAAGTGCAAGAAGTAAGCACAAGAATAAATGTTGCGGGTTTTTATGGTGTCCAAAGCAGATTTTTTTTACCCAATTACCCTTTTGCTTAAATACTTGGTATTTGTCTAAAAAATGTTAGAACATATTATATATAAAATGTTGGAATACAATACCAATTGAGAGACTCAACCTAGCATTTTGGCATGCTCCTAAAGGGGTTGTGGGGTGTTAGTTCGATCCACCCCAATAGCAAGTTGAAATTTTTCAACATTTTGTATTCAATAATTGGTGACACGTGTCACCACTACTAAATAAAATAAATTAAATAATTAAAATTAATAAAATATCCTCCAATCTAGTAGTGACACATCAACAGCTAATTGGAGGTTAAATTTATCAAATTGAATTAAAATTATGACCAAACTGAAAGAATATATAAATATTGAGGATCAAATGTGTAATTATACCAGTTTTATTAACTGACATGCCATCACTTTCATTAAATGGTAACACTAGTGGTATGATTGAATGCATTTAAATAATTGGATGGTTTGATTGACAAAAATTCAAAAATGGTGGTCGAAATGAAAATGAGGTATTGTTGGGTGGTCTCTGGTACAGTTTACCCTTAATTTAATAGTACCTAGCCTACAACTTTTCAAAACAAAGCAAAAATTGATTTTATTTTTGGGTAAACTATGACTCATTTATTCTTATTTTAATAATATAACTATAATTTTTTTAATTTAATCATTAAAATTATATACACAATTTATTTTAGGGTAAAATATACCAAAGACCAGCCAACTATAGCCCCTTTTCATCTCGACCACCATTTTTAAATTCTTGTCAATCAGACCACCCAACTATTTAAATGCATTCAATCAGGCCACTAGTCGTTAACAATTAACGGAAGTCCTGACGTGGCAGTTAATAAAATTGGTATAATTTACATTTAATCATTATTACTTACATAATTTATCAAAGTGGTCATAATTGTAAATTATTTCAATTTATTTAATTTATATTTCATTTAAGTATTTTTTACTTCAATAAGATGGTGCCATGTTGTATGCCGCGTTGGGGGTGGGGAATCGAACCTCTACCCCCTTGGATGATAAGGAACCACCTCAACCACTACCCCCAAGACTACTTTCTGGTATAATTCTTACATCAACTAATATTTATCTTATAATATAATGAAAGCTAGAACAATAAAAATAGAAGCAACACTAAAACAATTCAAGCTGGACGGGTAGAATATAAACAATATATTTTAAAATATATTATTTTCTAGGTGGTTTGAATATAATAAATATATTACTTTGACCATTCAAAATATAATAAAAATAGAAGCAACACTAGAACGATTCGATTTGAATAAATTAATTTATTTGAATCAAGTTGAGGTGGGTTAAATATAAAAAAAACACTAAAACAACTTGATTCGAATAAATTAATTAATTCGAATCAAGTCGAGGTAGGCCGAATATAAATTAATTTATTCAAATTAATTTATCCAAATTAAGTTAAGGAGGGTCAAATATAAACTAATTTTTTCGAATCAAGTCGAGGTGGGTTGAATATAAATTAATTTATTCGAATCAAGTTGAGGGGGTTGAATATAAATTAATTTATTCTAATCAAGTCAAGGTGGGTTGAATATAAATTAATTTATTCTAATCAAGTCGAGGCTGGTTGAATATATTTTAAAAAATTATTTTTTTCGAATCAAGTCGAGGTGGGTCGAATATATTTTAAAAAATTAATTTATTTGAATCAAGTTGTTTTAGTGTTGTTTATATTCGACCCACCTCGACTTGATTTGAATAAATTAATTTATTCGAATTAAGTCATTTTAGTGTTGCTTCTATTTTTATTATATTTTAAATGGTCAAAGTAATATATTTATTATATTTGAACACCCAAAAAATAATTTATTTTAAAATATATTGTTTATATTCGACCCGCCCCAACTAGAGTCGTTTTAGTGTTGCTTCTATTTTTATTGTTCTAGCCTTCATTATATTATAAGATAAATATTAGTTTATGTAAGCATTATACCAGAAAATAGCCTTATCATATTGGTTGAGATTGTTCCTTAGTGTAAGTAATAAGTACTAAATGTAAATTATACCAATTTTATTAATTGTCACGTCAAAACTTCCATTAAATGTTAATGGTTAGTGGCATGATTGAATGCATTTAAATAGTTGGTGGTATGATTGACAAGAATTCAAAAATGATGGTCGAAATGAAAAGAGGCTATAGTTAGGTGGTCTCTGATATAATTTATCCTTTATTTTAATTAACACAAATGATGACACATTATTATTTTTAATTGATATAATTATATATTTAACCTTCAATATTCTTTTAGGTAAATGTGTGTCACACTCTAATTTAGGGGCTAGTTTTAAAGTATCGAATTAAAGTTGTAACAAAGGAAAAATTTAGGACCAAATTGTAAGTTTCTGAAGTTTTTGGTCCATTTTTGAAAATATAGGAATATCATGGACTTGGCCCTAAATTTTCCTCGATTTGAAGACCCCGAACCCTAGCCCCGTCAGCCTTATCGCTTGATTCGCCACCGTCCGATCGACGCCAGTGTGCGTCGTCTCCACCAATCGAAGCGGCATCCCACCTCGACCAAACCCCGATCATCATCTATCTCATATCGACCACCTTTCTTCGGGATCTAACGTTCGGAAGCTTCGTCGAAACTCAAAACTGCCACCTTGATTTTCCTCATTTTCATTCATTCCAACCACCATTCTGTCTCACGCCGGCCACCGTTGCACTCCCCAGATGATTTCGATCAAAACTCAACCCCTCCGACCCTTTGTCATCATTGAATCCTCCGTCGTCGGCGTGGATAAGGCTGATATAGTTCGGTTATTTATTTTTATCAGTCTTGGCTTGGTTTTAGTTGATTATTGGTATTGATATGGGGTTGTTTTGGTGTGAGAATGCTAGTGGAGCAATCGACCGACAACTCCGAGCCCGTCGCCGCCGCCACGTGCGACCACGTGCTTCCGTGTGCGCGTGGGCTCCCTCCCTTGCATCAACCCAACCCAAACTAGGTCATCCTGACCCGTTGACTGTTGATCGGTCTGACCGTTATCTTTGACCGGTCTGATCGTTGACTTTGACTTTGAAAAAAAAGGTCAAATTTTACAAAAAAAAACATATTTTATGTTTTAGACGTCCTGAGTCTGAATCCAAAGTCTGTTTTGCCAAAGTCGCACACGGTAAGTTTTTTTTTCAATGTTTTATCTTCAAATTCAATTTGGTTTCTCAATTAAGTTCAGTTTCTGACGTAAATTCGGTTTCTATGTATCCGAGGAATTATTGGACGTTGAATTCAAGTTTGAGAGTGATCATGTAACACCCATAACCCGTATATTTATACCTATACAGATTACAGATGTCACCCGAATTTCTAAAACCATTTTCCCAATTTTTATACGATTTAAAATTTATTTTCTTAAAATGGTAATTGATATTTTAAAAATATCATATCATATAATTTATATTTTGTTATAGCAAATTTAATTCATATAAATTCCGAAAATACATATAAATTCATAAAAATTAACCTTTCATCACTATAAAAATTTCCAAAATTTATTCAACAATTAAATTGAACATTTTTAAATTACATGCGACTATCTAAATCAAATTCTATCATAGGATGTCTTACTGATATTTAAATATACCTCTTGATGCTTGCTGTCGTTCTGAACTCTTTATTTTTATTCTTTGCTTTTTACCTACACGTGAAAATCATCACACGCTAAATATAAACTTAGTGAGGCAATTAAAATAATATATAGTGCAATACAATTCATGCATGAATTTAGATTTCAAATCAAATGCCATAAAACCATGCTAATAGCATCTTCAATATTTTACCATGATCAATATAATATAAAATTCTTACCTTTTATCCCATAAGCTCATAAGCTTATTTTTACCAAAATACTTACCATTTAAATTCCATAAGCTCGTAAGCTTATTTTTCCTATATACTTGCCATTATTCCATAAGCTCATAAGCTTATTTGCATGGTTACCATTTATTAACCAATACAACATAATCCATAGCCAATAGCCCAATATTAAACCTTGAGGACCCTGAGTATACGAGTAAAATACCTGCACCGTAGTGCTAAACCTGCACTAAGCTTACACCATAGTGCTAATCCGGACAATACACATAAGGTCGTGCCCACCACCTACACTAAGCTTACGCTATAGTGCTAATCCGAACATAAACCTGCACTTAGTGTCCTTACACACTATAGTGCTAATATAAACCTGCAGCTGGTATACTCTATGGCATGCCAACTATACCCTGTCCCTCAATGACTTACTTTGGGCATATAGTCTATTTTATTCGATCCATCCATGGCAAAGTATATCATCAATATTTAACATTGGGCAGTTCATACCCGAAAACATTCATGGTAAAATATCACATTTTTCATGATCAATGCATTTTAGTTTCATACTCTGACATATCAATGTCAATTTATAAAAATGATATAAAATCATGCCGATATAAACAAGGTCGACTTATCGCAAGTCTTCCTTATGATGTATAAAACATCCATGTATAATTTCATGCATGTATTGCACTCACCTTGACACTTTATATTTTTCAAAATATTTGTGCCTCACTATTGTCCACAATATACCCTTTTTATACTTGACTTGCTTCAATTGCAAATCAACCATGATCTGTATAAATCACAAATTTATAATAATACATATGTTAGTATTGTACTAACATAACCATATCCCAAAATAATTCCATAGCATACTTCAAACTCATTTCCACCAAATAATTCAGTACTTATTAATTCCTTTAACATTGGAACGCACTTTTCCAATTTACTCAAAATGGTCCTTCACCATTTTATCACTTAGAATTATTAATACCAAAATTCCAGTATTGAAATTATTTCACATCTAACACTCATTTTCAATTCCCGAACAACAATTTCCAGCATAGTACATCAATTATACAACTATTACACAACAACCCATTAATTTTCCAGAATTCAGACAGCTCGCACTACCCTTAAAGAATCATTATTCTGTATTGATATAGACACTGGAATTAAATTCCGTTTCTTCCGTTAAAAACTAGACTCGAATACGAATCTATCCATATAAATAAATTCTTCTAATTCATTCTGTACAATTTATGGTGAATTTTCAAAGTTCACCAACAGAATATGTTTTGTACAGAATTCTGCTGTCCGACTTTTCTGACCTTTTCTCAGTTAAAAATTCATATATATTTGTATACACCTTGAAATTGATCCCCGTTTGTTTTAAACAAAACTAGATCGATATATGAACACAATATATAAAAATAACCTCGAAATTATTTTTATATAATTTCTTGTGAATTTTCGAACCTACTGTCAGATTTAAAAATCCAAACTGTTTTCTTTAACTTCATCCTTAGGTTCTTCATCAATTCTTACAACCTCAAAATCATCAATAATCATCATCAATTTCAACAACCATAGTATAAACCCAAATTTCCAGATTTGGGGATATTTGAAATCAAGCTATATTATCATGCAAGATTGGTACCAAATGATAGCGTTTTTCGCAAATAACCATTTTCTATTTTCATCATACTCATAATCCTAAAGAAATTGCTTGAAAATTGAGTTGAAGATCTCTTACCTTTGAAGAAACCCACACAGCTTTTGGAGGAGAAGATGAACACATTTGGTTGAAATGTCATCTTAATTTACATTTCATTCCACTTTAAATGAATATATTTTTCATTTAATTGTGATAAGACCAAAACACCCTTAATGAATCTCCAAAATCCCCATAAAACCAAGCCATCTGATATTACAAAGTCAAATATAATTTAATTTGACTTTGACCAACGAAAATGCCCTGAAATTTTCAAAACTTGCGTTTTAGTCACTAAATTTCAATATTTCAGTTAAATCTGAAAAATTGCATACTTTCAAACCGAATTTCTCTGATCCAAAATATTTAAATAATATTTCCAACCATTTTATAACATCCTTCCAATTTTTGTAAAATCTCAATTCGATCGGTATTACCGATTCCTTATCGGCTTTAACCATTTCTAGTTTTTCTTTACTAAAACTCCAAATCAAAAAATATGATTTCTATAAAACTCCACTCTCAAGAGTTGACCATCTATTTATGGAATAAAATTCTTTTTAGGAAATTATCACTTAATTCCCTAAACTTTTTCCCAAACTTTCAAAATTTTCATTTTGGTCATTGTCTAAATTTTTGGGGTATTACAGATCAATGGAAATTAAATGTTCAATCGATGGAGCATAAAAACCGAGGTAATAATTTACTACCTTTTGTATGCTTTCCGGAACTTGTTGATAATTGGTAAATGCATCGATGAAATAACTGGTTCTTTGGGTAAAATTAATTATTTTTGGACACAAACAAAATTTTGGTAAAAAGACAATGAACTGTATAAGACTCAGACGACTCATAAAAGAAATTGGTAGATTGATCGGAAACAAATCTAAGTTCAGATATTTAATCAGTAAATCAATCAACCTCAGGATTTGTAAATTCTGATTTATCTCATTAAAGGTTATATGTCAAAGGTACTTGGATGAAAAATTATGAAAATACTTCGGTTGGGTAAATTTACAAAAATACTCTTATGGAGTAAAATTACGAAAAAAAACCCTTGAGTTGTAAAAATGGTATATATTGATCCTGATAGTGGAATTACCCCGAGAATATGTATTTCGACCCGATAAAATTTATGACGCACCTGTTAACTCCTAATTTATTTGAAAAATATATTTTAATCAGTTTTAAACCTCAGGGAAAACAAGGCCTATAAACTTTGATTCTTTATTAAACACTTGAAGCCTAAGTTATCAGAAGTAATACCACTGATAGAATTGAATGAAATGACTATAATACCCTTAAAGTGTAAAAAGGACTATAGATGACTATGATAAGGGAGACAACCTGAGAACTTATAATATGATCCACTTGAATCTTGGAATCACTGATTAAATTTCCTGATTTATTTGGAATGCCCCTGAAGTATAATATGATTCGAAGCACGTCCAAGCTATGGAATAACTAAATACCCTCAGCTCTGAAATGAATAAATCAACCTCGAATATTAAAGAGATTATATTATATGACCAAGTTGAACTGAATGGAAGTATTATGTGTATTCGAATTTTGGAAACGACTGAATTACTCTGGAAACTTCTAAGTGATCGGGATAAACTTGAATACTAATTGATTTAAGTACCCCCAATGACCTTAAATTAAGCGAATCATTTGGATAAGTCTAGAAACACTGATGATCTTATATGTTGTACTGTCTATAAGGGGTTTGATCCACAAATCATGAACGTCGACATTTCCTTATATCGTAGCAATGTAGAAATAAAATAAAGGCCATTGGAATATATGTTCATCTCCCTAAGATCCATTCAGTGATGATTCTGAAGATGATCAATGGACAAGAGTTGTCTGTATTAAAGAGTAAATACCCTTGAAGTGCAACGATTTGACCGGTTGACAGGTATCATTACTGGGATTTGTACAGTTCGAGTAAACTCGATATTTCGATAGATCGACACAAATCGTAAATGCCTCTGATTTCCTAGATAATGGAATTACTCGTCATATCTGAAAACACAAGTAACTCTGATGCAAAAGATTATGAATACCTTTCTGATTTCATAGTGCCTCGAAAAATATCTAAATACTTTATGATCCTGATAAATCATGTTCTGAATAACTGATGAATCTGTCAGCTATCAAACCCTTTTATGGGGATCTCGCCTATGAATTTAATCGGTTTACAGAAGTTTCATGACTTCCTATTTGATAAATACCAATCACCTTTGAATAATATCTGGAACCTCTAGTGTGTTCCCTGATCACATGGATGTTTTTTCTGATTTTAAAAGTATGTCTCTGTTATCTGAAATATAGTTTGACCTCTGATTTATGCTCTAAACTTGATATTTGTTTTGATCTCTAATTTCGATTATGATCTCTAATCTCTGCTCTGATTTTTTATATCTCTATTTACTGACTGAAATTATTTTTATACGGGGTACACTGGGACTTTGGTA
Source organism: Hibiscus syriacus (assembly GCF_006381635.1). Classification (NCBI taxonomy): domain Eukaryota; kingdom Viridiplantae; phylum Streptophyta; class Magnoliopsida; order Malvales; family Malvaceae; genus Hibiscus; species Hibiscus syriacus. The sequence goes on along the minus strand of NW_024062551.1, from coordinate 570,528 downwards.
TAACTGAAGACTCTGGCATATACAGTCGCTAATAGTAATTTCTTTTATAGGTTCAGCACCAACTGGTAATTCCTTATGGACATAACGAGACTCTTAGGTGGGCTCCTGGGCCTAATGGTCCTAGTGGTAAGACCTTATTGACCCTAAGGCACTCCCTTAGGGTAGCTCATATGCTGTGTGCATTAGGTAAGTCCTTATGGGCCTGAGGGCACTCCCCTCAGGTGGGCACCTACGCTTTGGCGAGGGTAAGACCTTATGGACCCAAGGTGCTCCCTTATATTGGCACCTACGCCCTTTGGGCATAGGGTAAGTCTTTATGGATGCAGTTCTGGGGAATTGTATATTGACGTTCGGTTGGATGGTTTAATTATGGTTTTTAAAGATACGTTTTAAACTGCTACTGTTTAAAAAAAAAGGATTTGTACATTTTCACTGGTTTTGTGGGAATACACTAGACACCTTATTCTGATATTCTGAACTTAATCCTCTGAACATTTACTCTGAACTGGAAGTTTCCTGTCTTTTACTACCTGAGATATCAGTGGGATCTCAGCTCAACATAAAAATCTGTAAATGTCTGAATCAATAAGGAAAAATATGCTTACATATTATTTGCATGTCCTTCAGCATCACTTGGTAGTTCTGTATTACTGAGCTTTCCAAAGCTCACTTTGTTACTCACTTTTTCATGTTAAAAGGATTAAACTAGTGCAACTATCAACATCAGTAAAGGAGTTCCCTCAGCGTTACTTGCGGAGTTTGATGCATGTGTTTAGGGGGCATGTAGATGGTATTATGTTTTTATATACGAGTCTGAACGTGTATGAATTTAATTTTGTATGTAATATATGAATGGTTTTTCAAACTTGTATTGTAATTATAAATTGTTTTATGATTTTACATGTTTTAAAAGAAATTTTAATTTTTCATGGATTTTTACGGTAGGTCGCTCCGGTGGCCCTAATGTGACATCCCGGATCGGATCGAGTTACCCGCATCGGTCTGTGGGTGTTACAATGTGTGTATTCGTAACTAAAACAATTCATTTGTACAATATAAACCAACTACCAAAACCATCCTATAATCCTGCCTACATACACTCACATTATACAAATACTATTAAACTTATCTCAATCCTTCCCCTCCATGCTGAAAAATTATTAGATAAAATTTGCTCATTACATCATCCGTGATCCTAACGAATAACATTTGTCCATCTCATTTTTCGAAGATGAATCTTCATATGTTTCCTACGTATAAATAAGAAGTGGGTAATTATTTGAAAATTGATGGATCTGATTCATTGGGACAATAGATGACGTGATGAGTCGGGTCTATGAAATAATTACTCATGCATGTTCGACAGCTCCAGCTTTGTAGTCGCCTTCAAATTTACTTCCAAGTCGTCTACCAAGGTACCTTATAGGCAGTTTACCGCCAAGATAAAACCCTAATCTAAAGAATCAAAGGTCTTCCGTAAATACATTATGAGTATGACCGGTTCAATGAATTCTATACATATTTATATAATCAATATGATACGTTTAATGCATGACTTTTAGTTTTATCTAAAATTTCAATGCAATTATTAAATTATGTAATAATTTTATTTACTTTTATCTCGAAAATTACAATATTTGTCGCGATGGTTGTTGTCAACATATAAGATAATTATTTGTCAACCTATTGAGTATCCTCAGTGATCAAAAGTAATATTATTTTCTTTGAGGTAGTTCTGGATTCGAATAGATACACTTTTAGGACGTGTGCATTATCAATGACTAAAAAAATATTATTTAATAATATCAACCAAGTCATTTATCGTTAATATTTGATGAAAAGAATAATATAGCACTTGATAAAATTGGTATACTTACATATTTAATCTTCATCTACTTTATCAACTTCATCTTAATTTTAATTTAATTTAACAAATCATAAAGTCATTTTTTATTCTAAATATTATATTAAATATAATTTAAAAGATATAAAAAAATATTCAATTATAAACTAATTATTACATTTGCTTTAATGATTTGAGTCCTTAATTTAATTTTTTTCTAACATTAATTACAATATGAAATACATAAAAATGTTATAACTCGTATACTAAATATGGGATTTGGCCCGAGGGTAAAGGCATATTCCCAATCCCCCCAAAGATTTAGATTCAATTTCTCCTAAAGCAATCTTTCTTCAATTTATTTTCCTTCAATCAATGGCACTTACTCTCGTCTAATTAGAAAATAAATTTATTGAATTAAATTAAAATAAAAATAAAAAATATGAAATATATAAATAATAATGACTAAATAAATAATTATATAAAATTTAGGATAAATTACTTAAATGACCACCCAACCATAGGGTTGGTATCAAAATGACCACCATTGCGTCAATATGACCACTGAACTATTTATATGGGTTCAATATAGCCACTAGTTGTTAGTATTTAACGAAAATACTAACGTAGAAGTTAACAACATTAGTATAATTACACATTCGATCCTTAATATTTATACATTTTCTCAATTTGATCTTAATTTTAATTTAATTCAATAAATTTAATTCTCTACTCGAGTATCAAAGGTATACCTTTACGCGCCTTAACCACTGAACCACTTGGCATGTTTGATAAAAAATTAAAACATGTATTTTTAAGTGCTATCATATTTTTTTAATGATTTAAATGCTATCACATTCTCAATTGACCTAAGTTTAAGTTCTCACTGATTTATTTTTATTTCTTTTTTATCATTACTTATAATATATGATATATATAATTTTGTAACTAAATTATGAATATTTGATTTAGCCTAATAGTTAAAACTTGCTTAGTCTTCGACATGGTCTTGGGTTCAAAACCAATTTAAACAATTTTTATTTCTTTTTTCTGTCTTTAACTAGATATATAATAGTGTGCTAACTTTTTATCAAACATGCCATGTGGTTTAGTGGTTAAGGCACACAACTGTTTTCCATAAATACCTAAGTTTGAATCCTCTGTAAACCCTTTTCAAATTGTTTCCTCTTCAATTCAGATGACAAAACGTGTCACTTTTGATTGGATTGAAAATTTATTAAATTAATTTAATTAAAATTAAAAATACCTAATCAAGTGGTGACATGCGTCACAATTTGATTGGAGAATTAAAATTAGAATCGAATTGAGAGAATCTATAAGTATAGAAGGATCATATGTGTAATTATACCAATTTATTAAATGCCAATCATTACTTCTATTAAATACTATCAGCTAATGGTCATTGAATCCATTTAAATAGTTCAATAATCATATTAACACAAATTTAAAAATGATGGTCATTTTGATGCCAAATCCATAATTAGATGGTAATTCAAGTAATTTATCCTAAATTTTATTAATACTTTTGTCAATTCTTCAGTTAAATATTAACAAAATATAGTTTAATAAAATAAAAGAATCAATAATCAAAGTAGAATCGCCAAAGGTAATTGATGTAATTTACCCAAAATATATCAAAAAGTAAGCCTTGAAGAATAATTACAGCCAGAATTAAACCAGAAGCTGGGATAATTGCAGCTAACTGGGGACAATAATTACTTGCAAAATGGTTCTCAAGAGCCTGAGAAAAATGCAGCTCTACGATTACATTCTAGATAAATTATGTATTTAGTACCTAAACTATTAGTTTTGGTCTATTTTAGTACATAAATTTTCAATTTTTTCAAAACTATACATAGAGTTTAGTTTTTGTTTCATTTTAGTATCCAATTTTTAAATTTGACGTTGAGTTTTGAAATTTTTTTTGAAAATTTAGATACTAAAACGGACCAAAACTGATAGTTATGTACTGAACATGTTAATTTTTTAATGGCGGATACTAAGATGAAACAAAAATTAAACTTTATGTATGGTTTTGAACAAATTAAAATTTTAGATACTGAAACGGATCAAAACTGATAGTTTAGATACTAAATGCATATTTTACCCTTACATCATCCATAAAAAGCAAGCATGAGTTTGCAATTTCAGACATTGATTGCTGAGTATGTCGGAAATTGAAACCGCTGTGGTTAACTGAAACCGCCGCAATGAATAGATTTTGGCAACTAAAAGAATTATTATTATTTTTGAATATTTCAAATTTAAATATAATATTTATAAGAATATTTAAATATTTATTATTAAATATCGATAATTTTTAATTTAAATAAATATTAGTTTATGCTTATACTAGATGAGTGAAAAAAATCCATAACTGTAAAACTTGGGAAATTCCTTGCCTCTTCAATAATTTACATGCAGCTTTCTGGAGTTTACAAACACATCTATGGCGCTGGAAGAGATCGGAAGAACTAGAGAAAAAGAAGAGCAAAACCCCACCTCCAAAAAGCAAAACCCGGAGCCCTACCCCCCAAGGAGATCACCGGAAAATATAGAAAAGGAGAAAATAAAAAAAATTCAATGGTTCTCGGCCTTCTCAGCGGCACAGCAACAGCTCTTTTCACCGGAAAAAGAAGACCGGCCGGTTGAAGAAATGGGGGTGGCCAAGAACGTCGGCTTCACTTGTCCCGCCATTATCACAAGAAACTTCTGTTCCACAACAGCAGCAGCTCCTCCTTTCTCAGAACTCTCATCTCCTTTACCCTGTCCTTCCTCCAAGTCTCTATTATCACCTTCACCTTCGTTCCCAAGGTACCCCGACAGTTTCCAATAAGAACAAGCGAGAAGGAGAAGCGCAAACGCTATGAGACCGAGCATGGCGGCCAAGCCTCCGAACAAGTAGGGCACCGGCGAATGCCACGTCGAGTGTGGAGCTGCTGAAGGTGTCGATGCTGCTGTCACGACGTTGAATTCATCGCTTGATGCCATTTTTTTGTTTTCTTTTTAGCGAAACTTGTACAAAGTGAAAAACTAAAATTGCGAAGATCGAACTGTTGGGGATGGATTGCAATTTGCAAAGGTATTTATACAAGGATGAAAATGGAGGATTGGTTTAGTTTTTGAGGTGATTTATGGTTTAGTTTTTGAGGTGATTTATGACGTCAATTTTTTTTTATGTAACATAGTAATAACACGGCTGAATTTACGAGATAATGTTGTGAGAAAAAAAAATTCACGAGATAACGTGTTCCAACAATTAATTGTTGAGATATGATGTTTGCTACAGTTCGAATATAGATCGCCGGGTGATCTGGGCGACCAAATGAAGGTCGCCAGGTGGTCTGGGCGACCAATGCTGGGCGTGCGGGTTGTTTCACAAACAAAACACTAAACACTAGTTGTTTGCACTAAACACTAGTTGTTTGGGTTAAATACAAATTTGGTTCTCACAACTTTACACTCTCATACTCGTGTTTTAATATTTAGGGGATAATAGCATTTTCGGTCCCCTATGCTTTGTAATCTATTTGTTTAATCATTTAGTGACATTTTTAATGTTTTGTTTCAGGCATGTATATTTTAATAATTATATTTTAGTCACTAGTTGTTTATTCTGTCAAGTTTGTGTATGCTTCATTTTGATCATAATATTTTTAGTTATTTCATTTTAATCACTGATTTCATGTGTTTTATATATTTTCCTTAATTTTCAAAATTGGCCATGAAATTTGTAAACATGTTATTTTAGCCACTGTTTAGTATTTATGTTTAATTATAATTTAGTCATACATGTTTCTTGTTTATCCTATTTTAGTATGTATTTATTTCTCCCTACCAACGATATTATTTCGCAAAATTTTCCAATATAAAATAAAACTAAAAAATAGTGAAAAATACTCAAAATAAATAAACGTAGAACAAATAAAAATTATAGAATACAAAACAAGATATCCCAATAATCAATTTTAAAATAAATACATACTAAATACAAAACAAGATATCCCAATAATCAATTTTAAAATAAATACATACTAAAATAGGATAAACAAGAAACATGTATGACTAAATTATAATTGTTTGTGACTAAAATAAATACATGTATGAGAGTGCAAAGTTATGAGGACAAAATTTGCATTTAACCCAAATAATTAATTATTGCATGTATAAACAAGAAACAAATTTGCATGGCGCCCAGACCACCTGGCGACCTTCATTGGTCGCCCTGACCACTCGGCGACCTTCATTCGAACTGTAGCAAACATCCTATCTCAACAATTAATTGTTGGAACGTGTTACCTCGTGAATTTTTTTTCTCACAACATTATCTCGTAAATTCAGCCGTAATAACACAATCAACTTAATTAAATGATTAAATAAATCGTTGATGTTATACAGATTACGTGTTCAAGTCACATATTCAAATATCACTACTGCAATAGGATGATTCAACATAAGTGGAGTTGATGGAGAATCTCTAAAGAAAACAGTAGTACTACTACTACGGGCAAACGTACTCGGCCAGTAGCAAGTGGGAACAAGTTTAATTTGTTGAATTCTTTGGGCCGAGGAACAGCTAAACTACTCCTCAAGTCTTCTTTATAATATAAAGGGGGGGAAATACATGAAGTCCCTGTACTTTTAAAAAGATATAATATGTCCCTCATATAATTTTCTTTCTCAATATAGCCCTCCAATTCAAATAAGAATCTAATGTGGTCCTTTGACCAACGACTCTGTTAATTCCCGTTGACATGGATGTTTTCTCAAATTTGTTACGAGGGAAATACTTCTTATGGTTGATGGTACAAACAGATACTGCAACAAAACATGTTTTCAGCGGCGTTTTTACCCTATATTGGGATTTTTAAGCTTAGAAAACCGTCGATTTTTTAATGTAAAAGGACAAGTTTAGAACATAATGAATAGTCGGGTGACCCTTTTATAACTTTTGATAGTCGAAAGACTCGACAAAGCAACACTCTGTATCGAAAGACCATTTTGTAACTTCTAATAGTCGAGGAACTTAATAAAACAATACATTATAGTCGGAACCATCTGTGTACTTTACCCTTAAAAATAAGAGTGACGTATTGGAGGAATGGATTCATATAAATCATTATTTATAAGACTGTAATTTATATATCGATGATATGGTAGATTTGATTTTTTAAAAGTGTATGTTTCAAGAGAGATGGAAGGAACCTTGGTAGTGATAAAATGTACAATTACTTTATTGAAGTGGGATTGCCACCACCTTAATTAAGTGGTTTATTATTCAGAATTATGGGTTCCCACAAAGCCATGATTGTTATGATATTAATCTTAATTAATATGGCAGTAGATAAGCTTTAACTTTAGTGGAATAATGAATAGGAGATTCAATCATTGGACCATGCAGTTGTTATTATAAACAAATTGCATCACAATATATATATATATATAATAAAATTGGATATTAATGTTGGAATCCATAGTCACGAAAACAAAGGGGATATAGAGCACATGTTCCCTATGTGGATGGAAATATGATGAGAATATCATTTATTGATTTGGGGAAGGAGGAGGGATTGTCTCTAGAGACCGATATAATATTTTATGTTAGAGAGATTGATTTATAAGATTTTAAACAACTGTAACTTTATAAAATTTTAGAAGGACGAAAATAGATTTTTAATTGAATATATATATATATATATATATATATATATATATATATATGAATTTAAAAATTTTAAGAGGGGCAACCATCTCACCCGACTTCCTCGATTCATCTCTGATTGTCTCGCAACATACATAATAATATTATGGAAACTCATGTTCCATACGTAAATAAGATGACTCGAAATTAAGTGCATGAATAACAAACAAAAAAAATGAGATGTTTAGAGCAATACATAATATTATTATTTCTTTGATAATTTAAGATAATTATAAAATGTAATTATTCAGATTTAAGACCTTTGTCGAGAATAATATCTTTTCACTGAAATCATTTAATGGATTCTATTTAAAATCTTTCGTAATCATTAAAGAAATAATAATATTCTATTTTGCTCGAAATATCTCATTTTTTTATTTTTAATCCATGCACTTATTACTTTCGAGTAATCTTATTTATGTATGAAACATGAGTTGCCATAATATTATTAGGGAAAACTACAAATTTAGTACTTAAATTATCAGTCTTAGTCCGTTTTAATACTTCAACTTTCAATTTTTTTCAAAACTATACCTAAAGTTTAGTTTTTGTTTCATTTTAGTACCCCATTCAAAATTTAACGTTAAATCTTGATTTTTTTAAAGTTTAGGTACTAAAACGAACCAAAATCGATAGTTTAGTGTTGAACATGTTAAGTTATTAATAATGGGATAATAAAATGAAACAAAAATTACACCCTAGGTATAGTTTTGAAAAAAAAATAAAAGTTTAAGTATTTATACGGACCAAAACTAGTAGTTTAAATACTAAATGTATAGTTTACCCTAATAATATTATGGTAGCTCGTGTTTCATACGTAAATAAGATGACTCGAAAGTAATAAGTGTGTGAATTAAAAATAAAAATGAGATATTTCGAGCAATATATATAATATTATTTCTTTAGTAATTTAAGTTAATTACAAGATGTAATTGTTCAAATTTAAGACTTTTGGGAAAAATAATACTTTCTTTTATTACTGAGATTATTTGATGGAATCTATCTAAAATCTTTCGTAATCACTAACAACTCATACACTCCATGCAGACGTAGGCACAACTGCTCGAATTCAAGATTTCTAGAGAGAACAATACCCCTCCCTGTAGACGTAGGCACAACTGCTCGAATTCAAGATCTCTAGAGAGAACAATACCCCTTTAATCACTGAGGCAACTTAATGAATTCTAATCTAATTGTTAAACTATCAAATTTAAATATAAACATTTAGAGAGCCATTGAGTGGTCTAAATGTTACAAGAGAGTGTTATTCTCTCTAGAAAATCCAAGTTCGAATAGCTGCGTCTACAAAGTATACACACGTTACCAATATGCTAAAAATATTTGAACAAGTACCACTGAAGTAAGTTGGTTCGTACTGTAACTCTTATTCTTGAAAGTTGTAAATAGGGCCACCCATAATCTTTGCCACCGTCGTTTCCAATTACAACATAAAGAAAGACATGTAGACACCCGTTTTTGTCCGGATTATAAATATTATATTAAAATTATATTATTATTATTATTAATATTATTATTAATGTTACATATTATTTTTTTACAGGCTCAAGACCCAGATTACAAATTTCCTATAACTCAAGCTCAACCCAGTGACCATTACCCCAGTTACCGGTTTCCATCAATGCATGAGCCAATCACCAAGCAAGTCACTGCCACCAATCATGCCATCCATTGAAGCTGATATAATGGAAAACATAAGCAAAATCAATAAACAAATCAGTCACCAAGGTCAAAGAGATTTGACAAACCTTTACCTAAACCTTTGAAATGGAAATAAATCCCGAAAATTATGGGATTAAACGTACCTGCTTCAGCACTAATCCAACGACAAAGGAAAATGGTGAATTCAAAGCAACCATAAATATGGGGGCAATTATACGAGCAGGAGGGGAGGAAAAAAAGAAGGGAGGATTCGAACAGGGGGACGGAAGCCAGAAAATACCCTTTCCCGTTGTATTTTAACCAAAAAAAATACTGTACTGGATTTTTTTTCCTTTTATTCGAAGAACAAAGAAGCAGAGAAGTTCTCATTTCAGCGAATCAAAGCAATACAAAGAGAAATTCAGTCCATACGAGGTTGTTCTTGATTATTATTTACTTTAATATTTTTCTTAATTTGTTTTAATAATTTCTAAATTAAATGCAATTCCTAAAAATAAAATAAAGTAGAAAGGGATTATAAATTTACCTTAGTTATGAACAACAGTAGAGTTTGGTGGCTATACTATGCGTTCGGGTTTCAATTTCTAGAATTAGAGGATTGTGGTTAGTAAACTGAATAAATCAGAAATTAAACAACAATAAAATGTAAATAGGAAGAGAGGAGTCGGAGTTACCTCACAAGAAGGGGTTGAGTTTCTCGGTGAAAAATTAGAAAAGCTGAGAGCTTTCTATGGTTTGTTGGATCTGTTAAAGGGTCATTTCAATTGATATCTAAGTTTAGTTTAGGTTTTAAAATAGAAATGAAGAGTTTAAGTTATGGTGAAGATCTAGGTCTCCTATGGTTTTTAGTAGTCACTCGATGGTGATAGAGGCTTTGGGGGATAAGGTTTCGGCTGAAGGTATGTTGGCCATGGAAAATCTTGGTCTCTGGTTAGTGTACTGGTGAAAGAATGAAGAAGAAGAAGAGAAACGATGCACTAAAAGGGGGAAATGTTTAGGTTTAACATATTGTTGTTTTTGTTTTTAAGTTAAATTTTAAATTCAAAGCTATAGTTTGGTTAAAACGCTGCAGTATAATTGGGGTCCAGGGTGTGTCATGTTGTGTGCATGGGTTATTTACCATTTGGGCCACACAAGGTTTAGTTTCATATTTTCAATTTGTTCTTTATATTTTACGCACATTTAATTCCGGTCCAAGTTGCGATTGTATTTAATTATTGTTAATTTAGATATTAGAATTCTAAAGTTTTGCATACTACTTTTTAGTCCTTAATATGTTTTGGGTTTATGTTAGTTTTAGTTTGTTAAAATAATAAGATTTTCATTTTAGTTTCCAGCATTCAATGTGGTATAATATTAGCATGTCTACATTAATTATTTTCCGTTTATAGTTAAGATAACAAAGTTTTATTTTAATATTATTTAGTCCTCGTTTTAGTACATAATTATTTTCTTAAATTTATGATTTGTGGTGTTATGTTTTTTTATTATGTTGGAGTCATATTTGTTCATTAAATATTACTATGAATATAGTATATATTTTTAGTTGTAATATATGTATATAATTTTTATATTAAAGTGTCGCATTGTAGGAATATTTTGTATATATTATTTGTTAATTGGATGATTATTTCTATTAATTTACGCATGGTAACCTCATATGTATAAATCGACGTATTTACATAATTTAATTAAGGGTAATATCATTTTAATTTAAAATTGTTGTAAGTGGGTTGTCTTAACTGATTAGATATCCGCTTTTGACGATTTTAAATTAAAAGTATATCCTATTATTGACACTTTTAAAAAAAATTTTGATCCATCATTTTAAAATTTGGGAACGGAAGAAAAAGAAATATTCGGTTATTTAAATTTATCGAGAAAAGGTAGTTAGAACTTATCTAAGATCTCGTCTCGATATTTATAAATAATCGAATATTCTTTATCTTTCTAAAGGCTTGGTAATTTTAATTTAATCAATTTTGGTGCTTTGAAATATTGTAAAGTTTGCACGTCGTTGTCGGGGATCATAAACTAAATTAAACTCGAATTTGTAAATTTCATTGCAAAGACATTAATTAATCGATGAGGTACCGATTTAGGGCGTTGTGGGGGTGCTAATCCTTCCCCACGCGTAACCGACTCCCGAACTCATTTTCTGGTAACGCAGACCTAAATTTGTTGTTTTAATTAAAATTATTATTTTTATTTAAAATGGCAAAACATTTTTGGGTGCCCAATCACACCCTAATCAAAGATTGGTGGCGACTCTTCGAACCCGTATTTTTATCGTGAATGAATTCCCAAATTTTCGAAACGAGAGGTTTTCTAAAATCACATTGTTTTTAATTAAAATTCAATCGTAAAGAGAATAATTAAAAATTGGTGTGGTTTCCAAAATCTCACACGTTTTAAAAATCGTTTCGACAGCTTGGCGACTCTGCTGGGGACTTTTTTTAGAGAGTCAGGCCTATAGTCGGTTAATTAATTATCTTTGCAAATGAAAGTTAGAAATTCTTTTTAATTTGGTTTTTGATCCCCTATTTGGTTTTAATGTGTTTGTTCAGAATTTGATTAACCAATAAATAGTTGTACTGATCTGTTTGTTAATGGTTTCAGATTAATTACGTGTTTAAAGAAGTTTGATCTTTTGAGTGTTTAAGTGAATATGTGTTGTTTTATTTTTGCTTTTCCTCACACATTGCACAGCTGCATTTGCATAACATGAGCTAAAACCCCGCTCTGTCCTATTTAAGTAGGAGTGAGAGACTACTCCCTCGTGTGGTTTTCACCTCCGCATGGGATAGTGGATCGCTCCTGGAGCTCACGCCTTATGGTCCTCGTGATGGTATTCACCTCCGCATGGACATAAGGAGGTGTGTTCCCTCGAAATTGAACTCGATCTACTAAAGCCTGTGATGGGCCAGGATTGAGGGTTCGGCAGCCCAAAGGGGCACCGGCAAGGATAATTCGAGAACCTAATACTTTAGAACCTAACCCAGCATATAGTGAACATAGAGCCCAAACTTAGGTCGAGCCTGACCCGAACCTTAGGAGTCCCGTGAGGAGGGTACACGAGGAAAAGCTTTTTGAGTCATTTAATTGCGTTTTCTGAGCAAATGCATGCGAACTAGAGATCATGTGGTTAGGTTGAATTAGGTATCATGCGGTTAGGGTTTTAATGTTCAGATAAAGCATAAGGGGTAGATATCTTGTTGGGTTGGAAACGATAAAGAATGACTGGGTAGTCAGCATGTGAGGGTAGAATTCTTTAACAAATTATTATCCGTGATTAATTGACTAATGTTTACTAACTGGTTTTCTTTTGTCTATGTTTTATTCCTTTTGTTTTGCATTGCACTATCCATTTCATGGTGTTGATTTGGGATCGATGTCCATTAGAAGGCCAGAATATGGAACGAAAGGTTCAAAAAGAGGTTGATGACAATGCAGATGTTTTGAGATGGTCGATGCAATCCCAGTTGTCCAATGGAGACAGTTTAAAGCTTGATTATGTGTCGGAGATGTTTAGTTACACTCACATCAATATGCGTCAGAATGATTTGAACGAGCTTAAAGAGATTTGGGAAGGATGTGAAACAGCCGACCAAGAGATGTTTTATCAGTTGTATGGTGATATACATTACCTTCTCGATGTTTTGATCGATCGAAATCTGTTTAGGGCCCTGGCGCAGTTCTGGAATCCCGGTTACAGTTGTTTCACGTTTGGAAGAGTGGATTTGACGCCAACAATAGAAGAATATCGAGCTTTGATCCGGTGTCCGAGAGCTCAAGTTGACAGAGTCTATACCAAGCCCCAGTCACTCCTTCGTTCAAAAAGAAATTGCTATTGATCACTGGAATGAGCGAGGATTGGGTTGTAAAAAATATTAAGAAGAAAGGAGACAATGAATGTTTTCCTTGGTCCGCTTTGAAGGAAGTAATCAATCGGCATCCCGATCAGAGAAAGAAGCTTGATTTACTTGCTTTAGGGATTTATGGGCTCGTTATCTTCCCAAAGGTGTTAGGATACGTAGATGTATCTGTTGTTGACCTGTTCGAAAGATTAGACAAGCATGTGGATCCTATTCCCGCTATTCTAGCAGAGACGTTTCGTTCTTTGAGTTCTTGCAGGCGAGAGGGAGAAGGACGCTTTATAGGATGTGCACCCCTATTGCTAGTTTGGATCCTCAGTCATTTCAAACACGTCGAAAGGGCACCGGGTCGAGTGTTTTTGGACGGGTTTTCACCTTTGAAAGATTTCCTTTCAAAAGATTGGCCTAGAGGTTTTACCGAAGAAAAGTGGATGGTCATCTTCAGGGATATCCGAGACGGTGATGTTTTATGGCGAGCTTCTTGGAATGTCACTTCAGATATACTTTACAAGTGTGGAGAGCGAGATTGGGTACCTTTACCGGGTATATGGGGCTCTGTTGGGTATGCACCTCTGCTGGTTTCCAGACAATATGGGTCAAGGCAGTTCATTCCGGCTACGCGGGACTTGTCAGGATCAGATTTTGCATTCAAGGGAGATCAATACAAGAGCAAAGTCAGAGGGGTTGCCGAAGCTTGGAAGCAGACTCATCGTATGAATCTTTTCACCTATGGTCTCGAACTATCACAAGAGTACGAGCAGTGGAGAAGCAATCGAGTAAACGATAATATTCCGATAGCAAATCCTGAAAACATTCAACCCGTGAAAGAGCATTTGAGGATAGTGCCATCTCCATTAGAGCTAGCTAAGAGCGATTTTGAGGCGGAAAGGAGACAATGGAGAACTACTCTGCAAAAGCTAGAAGATGAGGTGTTTCAGAAGGGGTTGGAGATCGATATTCAAAAAAGTAAAGCGGACCGAGCTGAAAAAGTAGAGAAGCAACTTCGGTTAGATTTTGATGATCTTCAATCAAATTACCAGCGAATGGTGAAAGATCAGACATCTTCTAGTTCAAGCAAGTTATCGGTTGAGTGGAGACATGAAGTGGCAAGCTTGAAAAGGGCAGCCGGGGAGAGTCAGGAAGAGCTCAAGCAAAGCAGACACCAGGTAAGGATTTTGTCGAAAGAAAAAAGTTGTTTAGAGCATCAATTACAAGAAGGTCAAGCTTATAGCGAGAAACTGAAGGGGAAGATCTCGAGTATGGAGGCTGCGGTACGACGATACAAGAGTCGGGAAGGTAGCTCGAGTCGTGGAGAAGTCGAAAGTCTGAAAAGAAGAGTGAGAGAGCTCGAAGCCATGGTTCAGGAGTTCCAAAGGCAATCAAGTGAATTATCGATAGTTCCTTATGAAGGGGATGTCCAGTGGCGTGTTCGATGGGAGCGAGCTCAGGCGAGAGCCAAACGAGGAGAAGACCTCATCGCTTGTTACCTGGGGCATGCTCGGGGGATCGCACAGTATTTGGTCGATCTATCTCAAGAAGCTACTGCTATAGGCGGAGAATTGGATCCTGAGGCGGAAGAAAACGAGAAGATCTTGGAATTGCTAGCCCATGTGCAACAGATAGGGGAAACAGTACAGATTTATCTGTGATATGTTTTAACCTTGTACTTGAACGTCGTCTCTAATATAAAGAGTTGTTCTAAGGAATCGCTCCAGGATCAACACCCTGCATTTTGCATATGCATCATTTTATTGTTTTTTGCAATGCATCTTTATTTTTCTTACATCGCACTTTATTCATTCATAATCATATACTTCATATTCATTAAATAAGATGTAAACATTAACAAAAGGAACTGTGTAACAGAGAAATACTGGGAAATTCTAAGCATCACTATAACACAAGGAAGGCCATGGATGATAAAATCGCTCAAATTGAAAAAACTCAACTGCAGTTACAAGATGATCTAAGGAAAATGCAAGAAGATATGCTTAAGGCTCAAGAGGATATGTTGTCTAAGTTGACAAGTATGCTGGGAGGGAGAAATTCAGAACATGGAAAGGCCCCTGAGCAAATAATTGAAGAACCACTTTATCCTCCAGGGTTTACCCCAGCGCAGTCTCCAAATATCCAAGGAACGTCAGTCCCTACTAAAGTACACATAAATCCTATTGGCATTGCTGTTAATCCGCAACCTGGATCTTGCTCGCATCCCGAAGAAAGTCCATATCACCAGGTCCCGGACCTTGATGAGGAAGCAGAGAAGAAGGAAAACAAGTTGTTGCAGGAGCAGTATAAGCAGCTAGCAAATGAAGTACAAGCTATGAAAGAAGACACCAGCTTGTATGGTCTCGATGCTAAGGAACTAAGTTTAGTTCCTGATCTGGTCCTACCTCCCAAGTTCAAAACTCCCGACTTCGAGAAATACGACGGTACCCAATGCCCTTCTGCCCATATCACAATGTTTTGCAGGAAAATGACTGGTTATGTAGGGCACGACCAGCTATTGATTCACTGTTTCCAGGAAAGCTTAGTAGGTTCAGCACTGCGGTGGTATAATCAACTAAGAAGGGTTGATGTTAAGTCCTGGAAAGATTTGGCCAAATTATTTCTTGACCAGTATAAACATGTAAAGGATGTCAGGCCTAACAGAATGGTGTTGCAAGCAATGGAAAAGAAGCATAATGAAAGTTTTAGACAATATGCTCAAAGATGGAGGGAAGTAGCAGTACAAGTCCACCCACCGTTGGTAGAGGAGGAAACGAACCTACTTTTTGTTAATACCTTGAAGGCTCCCTTCTTCTCACACTTTATTGGTAATCCTTCTCGAAGTTTTGTTGATATAGTTACGGCGGGAGAAATGATTGAAATGGCAATTAAAAGTGGGAAGCTCGAGGGAGGAGAGTCCAACAAGAAACCACCGATGAGGAAGAAGGAAAACGAAGTCAGCAATGCAAGGCAGTATGATTCCCATAACATCACAGTGTCTCGACCTCAAGGTACGGTGACACCACCACAAATGGACAATAGACAAGGGGTAAGGGATCCAAGGAGAGAGAGGCCTCAATTTGATCCGATTCCTATGACTTATAAGGAGTTATTCCACGAATTATACGATCGACATGTAGTCTCACCTTATCATGTGGACCCCATACAACCCCCTTATCCCAAATGGTATGATGCTAATGCTAAATGTGAATACCATGCGGGGGTTTCAGGACATTCTATTGAAAATTGTCCTGCGTTCAAAAAAGTCGTCCAAGCTCTGAGAAGAAGAAATGTCATCAATTTTGGTGACAGCGAACAACCAAACATAGCCCAGAATCCCTTGCCAAACCATGCAGGAGCTGGGATTAACGCAGTTACTGAAGGGAAAGGAAGAATGACTATAAAGAATGTTAGTGAGGTGATGTCACCCATGTTTTGGGTATGGTGCCAAATGGTCAAAGTAGGACTATTAAAGGCCAATCTGCCATGTGAACAGTTCAACAATGAAGAGATGTGCCATTACCATAACTGCACAGGACACAATATACAACAGTGTCCTGATTTCTTAGAGCTGGTGCAAGAAATGATGGATAGTAAAGAAATCGAGTTCTTCAGAGAAGTGGCTGAGAAAGAAGAGGCAGAAGTTTACGCCTCTGAGGGATCATCCAAAAGGGTCTATGGTTCTAGTTATCCCCTCGTCATTACTCCCAAGAATCGAGTGGCTGAGAAGGTAGCTCCAAAAGTGATTATTACACCTCCCTCTCCGTTCCCGTACAAAGATAATAAACAGGTGCCCTGGAGATATACTTGTCAAATAGGAGAGGTAGCAAAGCAACAAGAAGAAGTAGACGAAGTGGGACATATGACCAGGAGTGGTAGATGTTATCACAAAGAGTCTGAGAAGAAGGTTGCTGTCGAGAAAGGAAAAGGTATTGAAGTGCAGATAAAAGAAGATGAGCTCGTCGTCAATGAGCCAGTAACGGAGAATGAAGCAGTGGAATTTTTAAAATTTTTGAAACATAGTGAATATAGTATTGTTGAGCAACTGCATAAGCTGCCTGCCCGTATTTCTGTCCTATCACTTCTTCTGAGTTCAGAGGCTCATCGTAACGCCTTGTTAAAAGTTTTGAACCAAACCTTTGTCCCGAAGGAGATACCCACAGAAAAACTGGACCGACTAGTTGCCAACATACAGGCCGATAATTTTTTATATTTTTCTGAGGACGAGATCCCTTCAGGGATGATTGGCAATCATAAGGCTTTGCACATTACAGTTAAGTGCAAAGGGCATGTTTTATCCAGAGTACTGATAGATAATGGTTCAGCACTAAATGTGATGCCCTTGGTGACCTTGAAAAAACTGCCAGTTGATAGTACCCTGATGAGAAACTGTCAAAGTGTGGTTCGAGCTTTTGATGGAACAAAAAGAGAAGTTCTAGGCAAGATTGATATTCCTCTGACTATTGGTCCTACGATATATGAAGTGGAGTTTCTAGTGATGGACATCATGCCTACATACAACTGCTTGTTGGGAAGGCCCTGGATTCATCAGGCCGGTGCGGTTCCATCAACTTTGCACCAGAGAATAAAATTTGCAATTGATGGGAGGCTTATATGCATTCATGCTGAAGAAGACATTATCGCTTCAGTTTCGACTACGGCTCCATACATTGAAGTGGAAGAAAAAGCTGTTGAATGTTCTTTCAGATCTTTAGAATATGTCAATGCCACGTTCGTGGCGGAAGGAAAGAAGATCCCGAAGCCTAGATTGTCAAACTGCACCAAAATGGGGCTTAAACTAACTCTTGGAAGGGGAGCGAGAGCTGGCAAAGGGCTTGGACGTCAATTGCAAGGACTGGTGAGTCCAATCTACCCTATAACTAAAAGAGATAGGTTCGGTTTAGGGTATCAGCCGACTTTAAAAGAAAAATTGAGAAGCATCAAGAAGAGTCAGGAATTGAGGAAGGCAAGATTGACTGGTGAGCACCCAATCTGGGAGCCCATGACATTCCCGCCATTGAGTAGCATTTTCGTATCAGGAGGATATATGTTTCAAGGGACTTTGGAAAGCAGTAAAGTGATAGTTGAGGATGCCTTGGAAGACTTGGGCATTAATGCCATAACCGATGAGGAATTCAAAGAAATGAGAGCTACGGGCATTTACCCTGCGCCACCGGGATTTATGTTGAACAACTGGACTGCGGAGGAACTGCCTGTAGTTTACAAATCTTTTGCAGAGTAATACACTAGAACTCTTCACTATTGTTCATACCCTAGGACAATAGGTGATTTGATGTAAAGGGTTAAGTTGTGTGTTTTTACTTGCTTTCAATAAAAGATGTGTTTTGATTCCCAAATGACAAACATTTTTCATGCATATCATTCTTGGTTGTATACATATATATTATTTCTTTCTATTTATTTATATGGGAAAAGATTCTCCCGTATGCATATATGTATATATATCTTCTCTTCCGTTATCCTTTCAGGAGCTCAGATATCAATGATACAAATGCTAATGACTCTGACCGGAGATTGATTTCGAGATGCCCATATGTCAAGGGGAAGTCGAAGGGTGTGATGATGATGAGGGATGTGAATTACCTTCTGAATTGCTAAGGATAGTAGAACAGGAGGATAAACAGATTCTGCCTCACGAAGAGCATACTGAGATTTTGAATTTGGGAACGGATGAGGATAGAAAAGAAGTTAAGATTGGCACTACCTTGTCTATTGAAGGAAGACAGAGTTTGATAGAATTACTTCAAATTTTCAAGGATGTATTTGCTTGGTCGTACGAAGATATGCCAGGTTTGGATACAGAATTGGTGGTCCATAAACTGCCAATAAAGCCTGATTGTAAGCCTGTACAACAGAAGCTGAGAAGAATGAGACCTGAGATGCTGCTCAAAATTAAAGAAGAAGTGAAGAAACAATTTGATGCCGGGTTTCTTACAGTGGCCAAATATCCTGAGTGGGTAGCAAATATTGTTCCGGTACCAAAGAAGGATGGGAAAGTTCGAATGTGTGTCGACTATAGAGATCTTAATAGAGCTAGTCCGAAAGACAATTTTCCTTTGCCGCACATAGACACATTGGTGGACAATACTGCCGGAAACTCCTTATTCTCATTTATGGATGGTTTCTCTGGCTACAATCAAATTAAAATGCACCCTGAAGATATGGAAAAAACAACGTTTGTCACTATGTGGGGGACGTTCTGTTATAAAGTTATGCCGTTTGGATTGAAGAATGCAGGGGCAACCTATCAGAGGGCTATGGTGACATTGTTTCATGACATGATGCATAAAGAAATTGAAGTATATGTTGATGATATGATTGTCAAAGCCAAGACAGAGGAGGAACATATCGAGAATTTGAGGAAGCTCTTCCAAAGGTTAAAGAAGTGCCAACTCAAACTTAACCCAAATAAGTGTACTTTTGGGGTGACATCGGGAAAGCTATTGGGATTCGTAGTGAGCCGAAAGGGAATTGAAATAGATCCCGATAAAGTAAAAGCCATTCAAGATTTGCCAGCCCCAAGAACACAGAAAGAGGTTCGAGGATTTTTAGGGAGATTAAATTACATCGCTCGGTTTATCTCACAGCTGACCGAAAAATGTGATCCTATATGCCGCCTTCTTCGTAAGAATGATTCAGGAGAATGGAGTGAGGATTGTCAAGAGGCTTTTGAGGCGGTAAAGAGATATCTTTCGAATACTCCAATCCTAGTGCCACCTATCTCAGGCAAGCCTTTAATTCTTTATTTGTCAGTTTATGACAATTCAATGGGTTGTGTGTTGGGGCAACATGATCAAACTGAGAAGAGGGAGAGGGCTATCTATTATCTCAATAAGAAGTTCACTGAGTGTGAGGCCATATACCCACCAATTGAAAAGTTGTGTTGCGCTTTAGTGTGGGCTACCAGAAGACTTAGACAGTATATGTTGTATCATACTACTTGGCTCATATCCAAGCTGGACCCCTTGAAATATCTAATGGGTGTGCCGGCATTGTCTGGGAGATTAGCTCGTTGGCAAATCTTGTTGTCCGAATTTGACATCCAGTATGTAAGCCAGAAAGCAGTTAAAGGGAGCGCCATAGCAGAATTTATTGCAAGTAGGGCTTCAGAGGAATATGAACCATTGAACTTCGATTTTCCAGATGAGGATTTAATGGCTATCTCGGAGGAAGAAACAGTTGCGCTCACCAGTAAATACTGGAAGATGAACTTTGATGGTGCTTCAAACGCCTTGGGGCATGGGATTGGGGCAGTCTTGGTCTCACCAAATGAAGAACATTATCCTTTTACCAGTCGACTCAATTTTGATTGTACAAACAATATGGCTGAATATGAGGCTTGTGTTATGGGTCTTAGAGCAGCTATTGAACTCAAAGCAAAAATGTTGAAGGTATATGGGGATTCAGCTTTGGTAATTTACCAGCTCCGAGGAGAATGGGAAACGAAAGATTCGAAATTGGTGGAATATTGTAAATTAGTTCTAAGACTTATTGAAGAATTCGAAGAAGTGACTTTTAATTATCTCCCCAGAGAAGAAAATCAAATGGCGGACGCCTTGGCTACTTTGGCAGCGACCTTTAAGAGGAACGAGCATTCCAATATGATGCCTATTGAGATGAAGGCTTATGAGTATCCCGCCCACTGTTTTAACATTGAAGAAGAAGAGGATGGAAGACCTTGGTACTATGATATCTCCCAATATATACGATATCAAAGTTACCCTGAACAAGCAACTGAGAATGACAAAAGGACCATTAGAAGAATGGCAGCGGGGTATGTGCTTAATGGTGAGACCCTATATAAGAAAAGCATGGACCGGGTCTTATTAAGGTGTGTGGATACTAAAGAAGCTAAAATGATCCTTGAAGAAGTACATGAAGGGATATGTGGCACCCATGCTAATGGGCATGTAATGGCCAAACAGATTATGAGATTTGGGTATTATTGGTCGACTATGGAGACTGATTGCATCAATTATGCCCGAAAGTGTCACAAATGCCAGATTTATGGGGATAGAATGCACACCCCTCCTCATCCGTTGCATGTGATGACAGCTCCGTGGCCATTTTCTATGTGGGGCATGGATGTTATTGGGCAAATTTTTCCGAGAGCATCAAATGGCCATCGCTTCATTCTGGTAGCGATAGATTACTTCACCAAATGGGTAGAAGCAGCTTCCTATGCCAGTGTTACCCAGTCAACGATATGTAAGTTCTTGAAGAAGGAAATCATCTGTAGATATGGCTCACCGGAAAGGATTATCTCCGACAATGCATTGAACTTAAACAACAAGATGATGAAATCTGTATGTGAGCAATTCAAAATAAAGCATCATAATTCCACGGTTTATCGCCCAAAGATGAATGGGGCAGTGGAGGCGGCTAATAAGAACATTAAGAGACTTATAGAGAAGATGACTGAAACTTATAAAGATTGGCATGAGAAGTTGCCATTTGCTCTGTTTGCCTATCGGACATCTGTACGGACGTCAACTGGGGCAACTCCGTTTTCTCTAGTTTATGGGATGGAAGCTGTCCTCCCTATTGAAGTAGAGATTCCCTCGCTCCGGGTTTTATCAGAGTTGAAGCTAAGTGAGGCAGAATGGGTGCAGGCCAGATATGACCAATTGAATTTGATTGAAGAAAAGAGATTGAAAGCTATTTGTCACGGTCAGATGTACCAAAAGCGGATGATACGAGCACATGATAAGAAAGTTTGCCCTCGAGAAATACACGAAGGAGATCTGGTGCTCAGGAGGATATTGCCCACTCAAAAAGATTTTCGAGGGAAATGGATGCCCAAGTGGGAAGGACCCTATGTTGTCAAGAAAGCCTTTTCCGGAGGAGCTCTAGTCTTAACTGAGATGGATGGGTCTGAATTACCTTATCCAGTGAACTCTGACGCGGTTAAGAAGTATTTTGCTTAAAAAAAATGAAAAAAAGGAAGAAAAAGAAAAAGGGAGGGTTCAAGATGAAAACTCGAGAAAAGCATCTTGAAGCCAAAGGAGATCTCAAGCTGAAAACCCGTAAAGGGCGGCTTGAGTTTTAAATTCAGAGTTCGTGCATGGATGAGGATCTGAATTATTTTGGAAGTAGAAAGAGCTTCTGACATGGGTAACGACAATGACAGTTGAAGATCAGGAGTGAGACTGAAGATTAATGAGTCTCAATGAAAACAATCAGGGAGAAATTGAATGCACATGAGATTCAATACTGGTTTATGGTGTCCAGTAATAGGAGATTTGGGGGCTCAAAAAGAGCTTGCACTCTTAGGTGTCATCACAATTTTGGAGATCCTTTTGACAGAAGCTACACTCGAGTCACTCTAACGGCGTGCCAGTTCAAAAGCATTTGTGTTATTGATATGTGAAGACGCCTATCCTTTTGTTCTTTTTCCAATTCAAAGTTTGCCATGTAGTTGCCTAAAAATTCTCTGCATTTACATAAATAAAGAGATATTTTTCCTTTTCAACTCCTATTTTACAAACATCTAATTTTGAAAAAGTTAAAACATATAGCTTAACTTGTGGTACATGAGATCATTTTGTATCATTATGCAAAAGGTTTTGGAAAATGCAGGTATTCTGAAGTTGACATTGGTTTTAACATGTATGTTTGTATGATTATGAGAAACAAAAACCTTGGGGTTCATAGAAAATTACTGCCATTAAGGGAGGACCCAAAGATTGTCATTTATCAAGAAGAGTGGTCAGGGGTACCGGTAGGTTTCAAGAAAGAAAGAAGTCAAAGTCCTGTCAAGCCGAAAGTTGTGGTATTGAGAGTGTCAACTGGGGTGAAATGGTCAAATACTCTATGCCCGAAAAGAAACCGAGTTCCATTGAAATCAAAGGAGATGGTCTTCATTCGAAGAAGAAAATGCATTAAATTGCATACTTGCATACATTTTAGACATGAATAGGATCATAACATTACATGATGATTTAAAATGTCTACAGATTTCCCAATGATAGTTGAAGATTGAAGATATTGAAGCATGAAGATGAGGGTTTAACCTTTGAAGAAAATCAAACATAAGCCTTCACAAGAAAGTAGTGAAGCAGAAGAAGATGTTCGAGTTCTATACTCCCTAGAGAAAGAGGGAGCGAACCCGTTTGAAGAAGATGTCCGAGTTTTATACTCCCTAGAGAAAGAGGGAGCAAACCCGTTTGAAGAAGATATTCAAGTTCTATACTCTCTGAAGAAAGAGGGAGCGAACCCATAAGAAGAAGATTGTTCGAGTCTTATACTCTCTGAAGGAATAGGGAGCAGACATGATAGTTGAAGATTGTTCGAGTCTTATACTCTCTAAAGGAATAGGGAGAAGACACGATTGTTGAAGATTGTTCAAGTCTTATACTCTCTGAAGGAATAGGGAACAGACACGAGTGTTGAAGATGTTTGAGTTCTATACTCCCTGAAAAAAAGAGGGAACGAACCCATTGGCAAAATACTGTTCGAGTTCCATACTTCGGGAGCGAACACATTTTCAAAAGATTTCTTGAGTTCTATACCCCCTGAAGCAATAGGGAGGGAACCCGCTGGTCGAATTTTGATCAAACAAAAGGGAGCAGATCCCTCATCAAGTTTCAAAGCATGAAGAAAGAACTGGACAAAAACGCACTGTCTTTTTTATCTTTGCCCTATTCTTGTTAACATAAGAATGGGCAAAGAGGGGCAGCTGTAGACACCCGTTTTTGTCGGATTATAAATATTATATTAAAATTATATTATTATTATTATTAATATTATTATTAATGTTACATATTATTTTTTTACAGGCTCAAGACCCAGATTACAAATTTCCTATAACTCAAGCTCAACCCAGTGACCATTACCCCAGTTACCGGTTTCCATCAATGCATGAGCCAATCACCAAGCAAGTCACTGCCACCAATCATGCCATCCATTGAAGCTGATATAATGGAAAACATAAGCAAAATCAATAAACAAATCAGTCACCAAGGTCAAAGAGATTTGACAAACCTTTACCTAAACCTTTGAAATGGAAATAAATCCCGAAAATTATGGGATTAAACGTACCTGCTTCAGCACTAATCCAACGACAAAGGAAAATGGTGAATTCAAAGCAACCATAAATATGGGGGCAATTATACGAGCAGGAGGGGAGGAAAAAAAGAAGGGAGGATTCGAACAGGGGGACGGAAGCCAGAAAATACCCTTTCCCGTTGTATTTTAACCAAAAAAAATACTGTACTGGATTTTTTTTCCTTTTATTCGAAGAACAAAGAAGCAGAGAAGTTCTCATTTCAGCGAATCAAAGCAATACAAAGAGAAATTCAGTCCATACGAGGTTGTTCTTGATTATTATTTACTTTAATATTTTTCTTAATTTGTTTTAATAATTTCTAAATTAAATGCAATTCCTAAAAATAAAATAAAGTAGAAAGGGATTATAAATTTACCTTAGTTATGAACAACAGTAGAGTTTGGTGGCTATACTATGCGTTCGGGTTTCAATTTCTAGAATTAGAGGATTGTGGTTAGTAAACTGAATAAATCAGAAATTAAACAACAATAAAATGTAAATAGGAAGAGAGGAGTCGGAGTTACCTCACAAGAAGGGGTTGAGTTTCTCGGTGAAAAATTAGAAAAGCTGAGAGCTTTCTATGGTTTGTTGGATCTGTTAAAGGGTCATTTCAATTGATATCTAAGTTTAGTTTAGGTTTTAAAATAGAAATGAAGAGTTTAAGTTATGGTGAAGATCTAGGTCTCCTATGGTTTTTAGTAGTCACTCGATGGTGATAGAGGCTTTGGGGGATAAGGTTTCGGCTGAAGGTATGTTGGCCATGGAAAATCTTGGTCTCTGGTTAGTGTACTGGTGAAAGAATGAAGAAGAAGAAGAGAAACGATGCACTAAAAGGGGGAAATGTTTAGGTTTAACATATTGTTGTTTTTGTTTTTAAGTTAAATTTTAAATTCAAAGCTATAGTTTGGTTAAAACGCTGCAGTATAATTGGGGTCCAGGGTGTGTCATGTTGTGTGCATGGGTTATTTACCATTTGGGCCACACAAGGTTTAGTTTCATATTTTCAATTTGTTCTTTATATTTTACGCACATTTAATTCCGGTCCAAGTTGCGATTGTATTTAATTATTGTTAATTTAGATATTAGAATTCTAAAGTTTTGCATACTACTTTTTAGTCCTTAATATGTTTTGGGTTTATGTTAGTTTTAGTTTGTTAAAATAATAAGATTTTCATTTTAGTTTCCAGCATTCAATGTGGTATAATATTAGCATGTCTACATTAATTATTTTTCCGTTTATAGTTAAGATAACAAAGTTTTATTTTAATATTATTTAGTCCTCGTTTTAGTACATAATTATTTTCTTAAATTTATGATTTGTGGTGTTATGTTTTTTTATTATGTTGGAGTCATATTTGTTCATTAAATATTACTATGAATATAGTATATATTTTTTAGTTGTAATATATGTATATAATTTTTATATTAAAGTGTCGCATTGTAGGAATATTTTGTATATTATTTGTTAATTGGATGATTATTTCTATTAATTTACGCATGGTAACCTCATATGTATAAATCGACGTATTTACATAATTTAATTAAGGGTAATATCATTTTAATTTAAAATTGTTGTAAGTGGGTTGTCTTAACTGATTAGATATCCGCTTTTGACGATTTTAAATTAAAAGTATATCCTATTATTGACACTTTTAAAAAAAATTTTGATCCATCATTTTAAAATTTGGGAACGGAAGAAAAAGAAATATTCGGTTATTTAAATTTATCGAGAAAAGGTAGTTAGAACTTATCTAAGATCTCGTCTCGATATTTATAAATAATCGAATATTCTTTATCTTTCTAAAGGCTTGGTAATTTTAATTTAATCAATTTTGGTGCTTTGAAATATTGTAAAGTTTGCACGTCGTTGTCGGGGATCATAAACTAAATTAAACTCGAATTTGTAAATTTCATTGCAAAGACATTAATTAATCGATGAGGTACCGATTTAGGGCGTTGTGGGGGTGCTAATCCTTCCCCACGCGTAACCGACTCCCGAACTCATTTTCTGGTAACGCAGACCTAAATTTGTTGTTTTAATTAAAATTATTATTTTTATTTAAAATGGCAAAACATTTTTGGGTGCCCAATCACACCCTAATCAAAGATTGGTGGCGACTCTTCGAACCCGTATTTTTATCGTGAATGAATTCCCAAATTTTCGAAACGAGAGGTTTTCTAAAATCACATTGTTTTTAATTAAAATTCAATCGTAAAGAGAATAATTAAAAATTGGTGTGGTTTCCAAAATCTCACACGTTTTAAAAATCGTTTCGACAAGACAAACACCAAAGGGAAAAGGAGAGAAAGACAAAGGAAAATTTGTAGACTTGAATAAGATCAAAACGAAATTATAATGTATCTTTCTAAAATGGAAACCCTTGAAACATCTCAATCGCTTCTTAAAGCACACAATTATTGAAGCAGCTATTTGCCGTGAAGGAGGTGAAAACATTCATTGCTTCAAAATTTATTTAAATAAAAACCAATAAGACAGTTATTAAATGAATGTTTGTTATCTTTAGAGATTTTGAGTTCAAATGCAATGTCTGTCAAATGATTGAAAATATTTTAAACAGATATTGCCTTATAATCGTCATAGATTGATGAAGCCTTGAATCGAATAACGGATATTTCTATAGCCTTTGATTTTTACTTAACTTTTAAAGTCTTTGTCTATCTTAATCCAAACTTTAACTCTCTTCACTTGTATTTATCTATTTGGAGGTTCACTCTAATGTAGAATTTGTGTTCTTATTCTTTTGTACACAACTCAAACTATTATGCTTGTAAAATATGATCCATATAAATAAATGAATCTTCTAAAAGAAGAGAAACCGAAACTTTTGTTGTTAATATGTTTTTTAGTGTATCTTGATTCATGATTGTCATTAGATTTTTTTGAGCAAATTACGCGTTTAGTACTTAAACTATCAGTTTTGGTCTGTTTTAGTACCTAGACTTTCAATTTTTTCAAAATCATACTTAAAATTTAGTTTTTGTTTCATTTTAGTATACCGTTGTTAAAAACTTAATGCATTTAGTACCTAAACTATCAGTTTTTGTTTCATTTTAGTACCCTGTCAAAGTTTAACATTAAGTTTTGAAAAATTCAAAAGTTTAGGTACTAAAATGGACCAAAACTGATAGTTTAGGTACTAACTGCATAAAGTTTTTAATAGCGGGATGCAAAAATGAAATGAAAACTAAATATTAGGTATGGTTTTGAAAAAATAAAAGTGTAGATACTAAAATGGATCAAAACTAATAGTTTAAGTACTAAATGCGTAGTTTACCCGAAATTTTTTTACACAACACTATTTTTAAGACTACTTATTCAAATAACATTCTTTTCGATTATTTATTAAAATAATGTTTTTTACTACATAAGATAAAAGTACGTCTAATCAATTACATCTTTATTAATAGAAGCAACTAGTATTATTAAAAAAAGTAAAAATATCTAATTATCATCGTAATTAATATATAATTTAGATATTTTTCTATAACATTGAAACTAGTTACTTTAAATCATATAAGGATCATACATGGAAAATGTTAAAAATCCTATCAAAAGACTCGGACATAAAATAGATACGAACAAATCTGACTGCATCAATTAGAACCGAGCGTCATGAGAAACTATCTACGAACACAAAATCGTGCATCCAAATTCAATCAGATGATCCATGGCTGGGAAGATCAATAGGATTACAAGTAAGTGTCATCTTGATCAATCGTGGAGTTGTCAAATCTCATCATGAGAAAAATTAAATAAAAAAAGGTCGAAGGACAAAGAAAGAAAATGAAAAACGTGCCACAAAAAGCAAAAAAAAATACCACGTATTTTTATTAAAAATTAAAAAAAAAACAAAAAAATCGAATAATGACGACCAACGTTAAAACCGAATAAAAAATAACTAAAGAAAGTTATTGTGTGCTACATAAGAAAAAAATTAGTTGATGTTTTGGTCAGCTGCCAACAATATTGTTAAAATTAGTGATAACTGTTTACAACTTTGATTTAGTTATAATTTTATTTTATTTTTTACTAACAAGGACCAATTGAAAGGAAATTAAAATTATATAAATAAAAATAAAAAAATTTAGAAAATTTAAAGTAGAATTACATGTTTAAATTTTTATAAATAATGATATATTTTATAAAAATAAGTAAAATTTTAAGTCAAAAAATAAAAAATAATGAAATTAAAGATTTAAAATATTAATATAAATCAAAATTTCAAAATTAAAGGTAAAAAGATAATACTTTTTAGGACAAAAATAATGACAATATTTTCGGTATATCCTCAGCGTGTAGATCTGAAAAAGTTATTTAGATTAAAAAAAATTCTCTCAAACAGTATTTCTTTTTTTTTCGGTGAGAAAGAGTAATTTCACCTTTGTCCGCTCCGATTTTCGAGTATACGATTATTTGGAGTTACCGTATTAATCTCGGGGGATGTACGCCTACTGCAGCGATTATACTTATTGAGTCGAAATCGTTTCTAATTCAGTAGTTTCCATATCACGGCACACTTAATTCTTCACTATTTTATTTATTGTTATTATTATCCAGTCAGTGCTAACTGTTCGATTTTATAGTATTCTTTACCAACAAAGAGAACCTAAGTCTCAAAGTGTGCTACTTGAAATTAAAAATCCAATTATCTTAGTATGATAATTTCTAGTAGTCAACTTTTTGCCTTTGTAAATAGCATCTTTAATATCCATAATTCCACTATTATATGTCCATTTGAAAGTGTGATATATGAGCTTCATTAGGGTATAAAATTTGAATTGCCCGTCCAGCTCAGTTGGTAGAGCGTAAGGCTTTTAACCTTGTGGTCGTGGGATCGAGTCCCACGGTAGGCAGTTCATAATTCTAACTGCTTGAGCTCTTCCACGGAAGCTGCTCTCAATCTGACGTTGGGGGCAACCTATTACCTTATCTCCCCCTCACCCTATTACATATGAGAATAGGGTAAGCTAATATTAGGGTATAAAATGCACCACTAGTTCCTTCACATATTGTCACTTTAAAGTGATCAAAGTAGATAATTTCAACATGAATACTAAAGATCAATGATTAATGTACACTAAAATAAATAAATTTAAAGACTAATGTGAACAAAAATATTATAAATAAATCATGTTAAGAGGAGGGACTAACTTGTGTTACGCAATGTAAGTTCAATCCTTGATAGGGGTGAACAAAATTTGATTTGATTCGAAAAATAAAATTTTTGATTCAGCTCGACTTGAAAAAACTTGACTCGAATTGACTTCGAGTTTTAACTTCATAAACTCGACTTGACTCAAAAAAAAATTCGAGTCGAATTCTAAAATATAACTCGAATAATTATAAATTTTTAGTAATTAGTCGATTGATTTTCAATTTTTAGTCGGATCTCTTGACTTTGTATGATATATGTACATCACATATGAAGAAATATATATGTATTATATATGATTACAAAAAACTGTTTAAATTGGAATCAAATAGTGTTATAATATTATAAATATTTATAATTAAATTTAAATATAGACTCAAACAACTCAATTTAACTTATCTCGATTCGAAAAAAATTCAAATAAATTTAAGTTATATAACAAGATCCAAGTAACTCGAATTTTTTTAAATCGATTCGATTCAATCAAACGATCACTCCAACGACTAACATGGTCGAGTAATGCAAAAATGAAATAGTCAAAATTAAAGACTAAATCAACCTTTAACCCTTTATCAAACACACTTGTGATAAAAACAAAAAACGGACAATTTAAAAATAAATATTTATCCTTTCTTTAAGGGGCATGTACGTAAATGTTTCATGGACCAACCAATCAATTAAAACAGTCAGGTCAAAAAGCTTCAAACTTTTGTCAAATTTTACAAAAGCAAAAACATGGTCAAAATCAAACACTTTGATTTGATGTCCTCATAAATAGGGATGGCAACGGGTCGGGTATTGGTTCCTATCTTCGTTCCCGTTTAAAAAATTGATATTCGTTCCCGTTTAAAAAACCGTGAGAATTTAAATGGGGATCTCCATCGAGTAATCGAGAAAAACCTTGGGAAAATGGATATCCCGTTTAGCATAAACGTAATGTTTTGAAACTTTAATTACATTAGTTTAGAGTTTATGTACGGTATAGGCTCAGGATTTTAGCATTTAGAGTATAATATTTTGTGTTTTAAAATTTAAGATAGTTTGTATAAAATAATTTTTATACAACTTATCCATCCCGTGATGTTCCCTTTACCACCATGCGGGCTCACCATTACTTTGAAAACATTCATCCCAGTCCGACAAGCATATATATGTTTAATATAATGTCCCAAAAATTACAATAAATTAATAAAACATCATCTGTAATAAGCACCATAATTTATTTTTTATTAATTCACCACTTTTGCAGTAAACACTTTATTTCTGTCTATACTTTGTTGCTGCAAATCAACGTGCAAAACCACGTTTTACTCCCATATTCCCGAGCTGACTCGTAGATCCAACTGCAACACCATGACCTGCCTGCACCACTGCTACAGCAGTTCCATATTTTTTTAATTTAAATTAAATTTATTAATATATATATATATATATATATATATATATATATATATAATTATTATTTTTTAATATTTATCGAGTCAGGATCGGGCCGGGTAATCGGGTCGAGTAATCGGGTAATCGGGGATTACCAAACTCGTCCCCGTCCCCGTCCCCGTTTAACATAAACGGGTTTTCCCCGTTCCCGTCCCCATCCCCGTTTATCATCTCCGAACCCGACCCGTTTAATTCGATTTTCGATTTTCCCGATCGAGTTCGAATTTTTTTACCATCCCTACTCATAAAAACTTCCCATGTGCTTTGCCCCGGAAGAGCTGCGAAATTGCATCGTTTTGTGCACTGAAAGAACCAAAACAAAGGACACTACCCTACAACAAGGCACCAGGCAAGGGGCCTGCGATATCTCTTGTTTGATAGCTAAGAAAATATGCAACCCTTGTACTTTCCCACTCATAAATGAGATAATTCTGATCGTATATTTCGGAGTGACCGAGGAATGCTAAACTGCAATTTTATACAGTCTTTTTAAAAAGTTATTTTTCAAAAGTTGCATCAAATTGACCCCAAATGTTTTACGGACTTCAGTTCGTTTAGATGATTGTGTAATTTTGCTACGAACATATGTTATTGTGTTTTGCTTTCCTTCAATAATGAATTAAACTTTTCCTGAGCAAAAATAAAATTCTTGAAACATACCGAAGATGATAAACAATATACAGGTAGAGGAAATTTTAGTACGTAGGGATGTCAAGTTCACGATAAGTGTTAATTTTAGGGTACTGAATGTCATTTGTAGGTCGACAAAGTGAATTAACTAGTCTATTATTTGATAAAGTTTAACGATGATGGATTTAATAGTACTTAAATCAAAGGCTAAAATTCCGGCAATATTGACCATCAGAGGAGGAACTAGGGGTGTAAACGAGCCGAGTCGAACTCAAGTATTGTTGAGCTCGACTCGATTCGAAAATTTTGAAATGGAGCTCGACTCGACTCGAAAACTCGCGAGCTTAAAATTTTTAAGCTCGACTCGAACTCGAAATCCTGAACTGAAGCTCGTGAGCAACTCGAAAAGGCTCGAAATGAAAAAAAAATTCTTAAACTTAACAAGATTGAATCCTCAAACTCGAACTCGAACCTGAACATTAAATACATAAAAGCCTTATTGTATTTTTTTAAAAAAAATCAACACATAAATGCTAATATTATTAATAATTTATTTTTAAAAAAAATAAAATCTTAATATATTATATTTTCGAGCTGCTCACGAGCTTTTCGAGTCGAGTATCAAGTAACTCGTTTCGGCTCGTTAAGAATTCGCGTCGAACTCGAGTTCGAGTCGAGTCCATTCGATCCGAGTATTTATCGAGCCTTGACCGAGTCAATCTCGAATAACTCACGATCTGTCTCGTCTCATTTATAGGAGGTACGACAGGACATGCATACCGAGTTGATTCTCGAATTTTTCTTGAACTCCAACCATCAAGCAACTATTGACATCAAAGATAAGAGTTCAAGCCCTCGTAACCTCATCCCGTCCGACGATCACAATCCTAAATCTTAACAAGGGATTGGCCGGAGAGATTGATTCAGTACAAGCCACATTGGACGCCGGAGCATCTGGTTTTTAAACCAACAAGAAACAAGGTGAAAGGGACATGAATGCTTGTTAAAGTAGTTTGTGGTGACGGCAGTGGAGGCTGAGTCAGTCATCAACGAGCAGAAGAGTGACAAAATGGGTCAGAAGAGCACTTGCTTCCAAATGCTATAATCTGATAAGGGATAAATGTAATATTTTATGTTGAAAAACGAAATTATAAAATTTTAAGTGACGAAAACGGATTATCAATAAAAAAATAGAAAAAATAGTTAAAAATATGTAATAATTTAAAATTTTGAGAGAGAGAGCGAATGTATCTCGTCTGTTTCATTCGATCCATCCCTAAGGTGACCTTTCTAACCAGCAGAGGTCACAAAAGAAAAAGCTCAACCACTCCACAACTGTCCCTTTCAGCTTTTCACTCATGCCTCTTCTCTTTTTATTCCTTCACGGCTGGTGAAACCTTTTTGTTAACCTTACGTGACCTACACAGACAAACCAAGACCCCATGCAAATAAAAAGAAGATTGGTTTGTTCTTTATGATATAGTAGCTTTTAGCTACAGGGCCTTCTATTTCATGGCCCGACTCCCGAATCGATTATTAAAACCTGTATACCATCATAAGAATAAGGGTAAAGTACACAAACAGTCCCCGAATATAGGGTGCTATTTTGTTGAGTCTCTCAACTATTAAAAGTTATAAAATGGTCCCTCATTTATAAGATTTTTCTTTGTTGACTCCCTCCGCTATTAAAAATTATAAATTGGTCAGTCAGTTATTCATATGTTCCAAACTCTTCCTTTTCCGTTAAAAAGTTGACAGCTCTCTGAGCTGGACGTTAACCTGGTGAATGGGATGTGATAAAATCTAATATTATAATCTCAAACACCATATAACTAAAATGATTATGTGATCAATTTTATCATATCTTAGTCAGCGTGTTAATGTCCAACTCATACAACCATCAAATTTTTAAAGAAAAATGACGAGTTTGGAACATATAAAAACTACCTCTGTCCCACTTAAAATGTCCATTGTTGACTTTTTAGGTCAAATTTTTTGAACTTGACTCTTTATTATTTAAAATTTATTATTGATAAAAATGTGAAAAAAATATATTTTAAAAATCTTCAATCAAGTAGTTTTAAAATATATATTTTATAAAATTTAATTTTTAAAAATTTAAAATAATCATTGTCCAATTTAAAATTTTTTACTTTTGAAAAAGCAATAAAAGATAATTTTTGTGGGACTGAGAGAGTAGTTGGGTGATAATTTTGTAACTTTTAATAGTCAATAGACTCAACAAAACAACATATTATAGTTAGAAGATTATTTTGTAATTTTTAATAGTCAGATGACTCGACAAAATTGTGTTTTATAATCGAGGAAACATTTATGTATTTTACCTGAAAATAACTACATGCATCTCGTTAGCCTAATTAGCTGAACTATAAATTGAAAGCAGTTGGAAACAACACTCATTACGATGAACATGAATAGGGAGGCGAGTTGAGTTGTCTTCTTATATATACACACATATAGCTGTAAATTCACTTACACCGTATAAAAATCATAAATTTTACATAAAAGTGTAAACATTAGATGAATTTAAGTGACAACTTTTGAAAATATTTGTAAATTCAGTTCACCTGAGAAAGATGAAATGAGAAGAAGAAGAAAAGCAAGATAAATGTTAGAAGAAATTAAATAATGGGTGAAGTATAAAAATGGTTCTCCGACTATACGATAATATTTTATTGAGTCCCTTGACTATTAAAAGTTACAAAATAATCCTTCAACTATAGAGAATTGTTTTGTTGAGTCCCTAATCAGTTCACCTGAGAAAGATGAAATGAGAAGAAGAAGAAAAGCAAGATAAATGTTAGAAGAAATTAAATAATGGGTGAAGTATAAAAATGGTTCTCCGACTAACTATAGGATAATGTTTTATTGAGTCCCTTGACTATTAAAAGTTACAAAATGATCCCTCAACTATAGGGAGTTGTTTTGTTGAGTCCCTAGACTTTTAAAAGTTACAAAATAATCACTTGACTATTTATTATGTTACAAACCCGTCCTTTTTCCATTAAAAAATTAACGGTCATTTGAGTTGGACGTTAACATGTTGACTGAGATATAATAGTCGTTTGAGATAATGAGATCATATTTTATCATATCTCAATCAGCATGTTAACGTAAGCTAAGACTGCTATCAAATTTTTAACGGAAAATGACGAGTTTGGAACATGATGAATAGTCAAGTGACCATTTTGTAATTTTTAATTGTCAAGGGACTCGACATAACAACTCCATATAGTTGAAAGATCTTTTTTTAACTTTTAATAGCCGATGAACTTAATAAAGCAATATAATAAATAATCAAAGGATCCATTTATGTACTTTACCCTTAAATAAGTAAAATCCTTCTAGACCTAAGCACAATTAACATAGTACTCCCATATCAAAATTTCACCCTCTCTCTAAACTCGAAACCGTAAGTCTTAAATGTTGAAGTGATGATATTGTAATTATAAAAGTGATTGATTGATTTTTTTTTTTTTTGATACACTAAAGTTTAGGTCATGGGTGGCTCCCCCAATCCAGGGCCAGGGCTTACCTAAGACCCAATTGAGATTTACGTAGGATTTTACAGATTGCCCACCAAGAGTGACGGTGGTAGGATTCGAACTTGGTCTTACAAGCTCAAATTCATGAATCCCAACCACTTGTGCCAACACTCATTGGCAAAGTGATTGATTGATTATATAAGTGAATAGTGAACTTAAAATTTAATGGAATTATACCCTTGTATGTAAATTGCTTTTGAATTATGTGTGAAGAAATAATTATTATTTTTTTATTAATCTGAGGTATGTACAAAACAGTATGTGTTCAAAGATAATTTTAAATATTTTGACATTGAACGCTCACACCCCTGACATTTATGGTGTTCGAACCCAGATCCTCAAGGAATAACAACAATTTATTTATCACAAAGATCACTTGGTTAATGCTAGAAGAAATAATTAAGATACATGAATTTGGTTAATGTATGTATTGAATTTATATTGAAGTGCAAGTATGAAGCGAATATTCTTTACTATGAATTTATACTTTGATTTCATGACTTGAAATTGTTTAATACAAATGTTTAAAAAAGAAATTGTCAATTTATTTTGCACTTGAAACCCTAGTCGCTTTCTCTCTCTCTCTCTCTCTCTCTCTTTTTTATTTTCTTTACAATTTGTGCCATTTTTTTTAGATCAAATCAACTTTTTTTTTATTTTGTTTAGCCGGAGGTAACACCGGTTTTTATGCGAGTTGTCGGTTGTCTTTTCTCTTTGTTTTTTCTTAGTTTGTTAATAAGAATAAATTTGTCTTTGTGACACGTTTATGTCTCCCTTTGTGACACGTTTATCTATGTATTTTGATAGTTGTCGATCGTTCGGTCGTTATTTTCGTTTATCGTTTTTTCTCAGGATTGAGATTTGACATCGCCACGACTTATCAAGATGACACTTATTTGTTATCATGTTGATCTTCCTAGCTTTGGACCCTCGGATTGATTTGGATATACGTTTTGAGTTCGTGGATAGTTTTTTCACGTCGCTTGATTCTGATTTGTGATTTGTCGGTGGTCTTTCAATAGTTTCATCCTCTTTTGTGGTTCGTTTGTTGATGCAGTCGGATTTGTTTGTATCTTTATTTTGTTCGAGCATTTTGGTTAGTTTTTTTTAACCTTTGCCTTCTTTGGTCCTTGTGTGATTTAGGTGGCTAATTTTTGTGTCAATGGTTATAGGAAAATATTCTAATTAAAATTTAGTTTACATTTACGGTTATGCTTGTAAATCATCGTTGTAATTCTAAATATTTTCAATTTTTAATAAAACTAGCAGCTTTCTATAAAAAGAAATTGTCTAATGTTAATGTTTCAAATAGAAATGGTCTAATGTTAATTTGTTTTAAATGCCTTTAAGTGTATATTTAACACATATAATTTGACTAATATATTCTGATGATTAATTTGACTTAAATTCAACTTGAATTTTTTTTCGAATTCGAAGTGTCATACAAAATATTAACACCTCTAAAGACGATAGTCATAAATTAGATCGAAGATGTCACAATAAACAATTGAAACATAAACTATGTCATCAATTCGAAACAAAACAAACGTTTTATCAACAATTTATTCATTGATTTTTATTTATCACATTCATTGTTGGACTGAAACGTTGTCTTTGTCATTTAGAGGGACTAAATTGCATTCTACATCATTAAGATATTTTAGTGTATATATAATCTCTTTGAGACGATGTTTAGAGCTTATTCCCACAATTTGCAGGGATGGACGAAGGATCTCACATTAAGAGAAACTTTTAAAATATTAGGAATGAGCGAATTTATAAAATTTTAGAATGTGAAAATAGATTATCAACTGAAAATACAAAGAAAAATTTGATTGTCCGGACTCGGAGGTAATAAGATCAAAGCCATATGCGAAAGCATCA
This sequence comes from Hibiscus syriacus, assembly GCF_006381635.1. Lineage (NCBI taxonomy): Eukaryota > Viridiplantae > Streptophyta > Magnoliopsida > Malvales > Malvaceae > Hibiscus > Hibiscus syriacus. The sequence continues at coordinate 533,661 of NW_024062551.1, read as the reverse complement.
ACCAAGTTCATTCATGCACTTTTTAATATACAGAGAAATCTCTGCTTCTATCTCCGATAAACTACATCAAATATCATTGAACTTTAAGTTATGTATCTTTTATATTAGTAAATTTTTAATTACTCCAATTATAGTATTATATTTTAGTGTTGACTTCAATTATGTCACTGGATTGTTAAAAATTCAAACGGTGTGATGACATGGACAAAACAATATTATTTTAGTACGATTATTGATGTTTAAAACAATTTTTAAACACTAAACTTTAGGGATGTATTGACTTTGTCACTAAACTTTATACATTTCACTTTTTTGAACTACACTTTTTCGGATGCCACCGATCTTCAATCATCGTCCGTCAATAGTCATCTTTCGCGATAAGATTGGTATTAAAATATGCATATTTCACTCATCTTTCTTCTCCTAAAATTGGTTTTCAATGAGACTTAATCAAAATTGAAGAAACTAAACAAAAGAAATCTATCATTTTGAGGCGTTTGGGATTTCTCGGATTTAAGGGGTTTGGGGTGTTTGTTAGAAAATATGAACAGCGAGAAGCAATATTTCGAGAAGACAAAAAAATACATAACTCAAAATTAGTCTCATCAGATGGTCATCGAAGAAAATTGGAGTATAAGTTCGTCAAACATAACTCAAAATGTGAACATTTTAATACCGATCTTGCTGTGAAAGATGACTAATGACGAATGACGATTGGCTGTCAACGGCGACGAGAAAAGTTTAACGTCTAAAACTAAATATTTTTAAAGTTTAGTGACAAAATCGATATACCTTAAAATTTAATTCCTAAAACAATGTTGTTTTAGATTTCGATAACCACGCCAAAATTCTTCATTTTCTCCACGTAATCACAATGAAGGAAAGTTCCTCCTTGATACATAAAAAAATCAACTCTCAGTTCTTTTTTGATTTCCCCAAGGACACATGTTCTTTATTTGCCAACTTTCTAGTTAAAATCACAATGTTCAATTGCTCATAATTACTAACTATTTTTTTTGTTTTTTGAACAATGGCAACTTGATCTTATTGATAATGGATGGAATCAAAATTACAGCATATCAGAATAAAGAGATAAATTTCGAGACAATAGTCACCAAAATAGCCAAACAAAAGGAAGTAATAACCCTAAAAATACGAAGAAAATTAAAATCTTCTATTGAGATGACTACTAATATCAAAACTCAGTAACCTTCATACAAACTCCTTCTCTTTGTCGAATGAAACGCTTGGTGAAGTGATAAAGGAGTGGAGAGCGAACCAAATAATCTGGCAGGCTGCTCTACTACACAATTCTGATTACATTGACAAACAACTTTTTACCAAAAGATGGGATCTGACTATACGTGACCACCAACTAACTAATCAGAAAATAAATATTGTGATGGTTTTTGTGCGAAAACCAAAACGACTACAAAGGTATGCGAAAAAATGTACTGAAAAATATGAGGATCGTGCCACAAGAGCAAAGAAAAATCATGTCATAAGGATAAATATGTTTATTCAAAATTAAAAAGATGAAGAAAACATATAAAGACATAATATAAAAAATAAGAGAACTAAAATTCTTCAGTAGGTCGGCAATCAACATTAAGATTAGTGTCGTCGCCGGTTAAACAAAGATTAAAAGAAAGAATAAGGCAGCACAAAAATATTGAAAGAAAATTAGGTGGAGAGAAAAGGGAGGAGGCTAGGGTTTGATAAAAATAAAAGTATCACAATTATCAATAATTACCTAACTCTTTATCACAAGTAATTACGTTCAAATACATAATGTGTCTTATAATAAGGCTTAATTAGAAAATAAAGCCCAAATTATACTTTTTTTTTTCTTAAATAGGTGCCTAAAGTATTTTTTCAATCCATTCATGTGCCTAACTCTAAAAATGTTATCATTTTAGGTCTCGACTATAATGGACATTAAATTATGCCTTTAAAGGACATGTATCATGTTCTGGTAATTTTAAATTTTATTTAAAATTAAAAAAATTAAAATTAAATAATCCAAAATTTTGAAAAACTAAAAAAATTCAAAACTTTGAGAATTCTAATTTTAATGTCTAAACCCACGCATATTGTCGTCCTTTGCCGTCGATGAACCTCACCTCCACCTGGCGACGATAACCCCATGAAAAGCCATCAGAATAGGAGTCAATCAATGGTCAATTGTCGTGTGTACCTCGACAAATCCCGACACTGCAAATCGCAAACCCGAGCGATCCCGACGACCAATCAGCGGCAAGAATGATGACATTTGACTAGGAAGATGACAAGGACAACGGTGACCTTGGCCGACAAGAACGACGTCGGTGGATTAAGAATTTAGGATTTTTAGAAATCTAGAGTTTTTTTTTAATTTAAGAGAAATTAGGGTTATTTTTTAAATATAATATTTTTAACTTTGAGAATTCTAATTTTAACGTCTAAACCCACGTATATTGTCGTCTTTGCCGTCGATGAACCTCACCTCCACCTGGCGACCGATAACCCCATGAAAAGCCATCAGAATAGGAGTCAATCAATGGTCAATTGTCGTGTGTACCTCGACAAATCCCGACACTGCAAATCGCAAACCCGAGCGATCCTGAAGACCAATCGGTGGCAAGAATGATGACATTTGACTAGGAAGATGACAAGGACGTCGGTGACAGCGGTGACCTTGGCCGACAAGAACGACGTCGGCGGAATAAGAATTTAGGATTTTTAGAAATTTAGAGTTTTTTTTTAATTTAAGAGAAATTAGGGTTATTTGTTAAATATAATATTTTTAACTTTTTTAAAATAAAATTTGCTAAATTACTATAATGTGACACGTGTCACTTAACGAAATTTTTTAATGGCCGCTAAGATCGGACACCTAAAATGATAACGTTTGTATCGTTACACATTTGGATGAATCGAAAAAAATGACACTTTTTTTTTAAAAAAAACGTTATAGTTTAGTACTTGGTTTCTAATCAAACCTTGAAATAATGATATCAACTGAATTAAGACTAAACCGATAGATACAGATGATTCAATTTAATAAAAAAAATCGAATCAATAAGCTAAAAGAGAAATGTGACATGTAAATAGTTTGTTAGTTCCCATAGGAACCTAATATGACCAAAACAAGTGGTCGTAAATTGACTTGGCAACATTAGGCTGCTTGAAATAGAAGCATGGTAAGCGGCCTAAGTTTGAATAACTGGGTCAAAATTAGGGACTTCAAAAAGTTTCTATACCAAAAAGTACTTGCCAAGTTCATTTCTCCAAACTCTAGGGTTTGATCTTTTCTCCTAAAGCTTTCAACGCCATCTTTAATTCATAGTCAAAACCTTTGAAACCTGCACTAGGTTCACTTGTTCAAGTTGAGACAATCGTTCCCATAATCTTATTTTCCGTTGTTTACAGGTTAATTAATCGAACCAAATTCAGTTCCGTAATTATTATTGTTGTTTACAGGTTAATTATTCGAATCGAATTCAGTTTCGTAAATATTATCGAGCAAGTTTAGTTCGAAACATTACATCCTATGAACATAATTGAAGCTTGAGATGGATGTTTATTTTGACAAATTGAGAACTGTGCTTGATATTTAAAAGTATAATAAAAGAACATGAACCAGAAGTATAGCGTTTCTAAGTAATGGAATCTGTTAAAAGGTATAGCCTGCACAAGGTTTTTCCTATATCATTAGCCCTAAACAAATCCTGATGTAATCTCTCTTTTTTTATTGGTTTCTCTAAGTCAGCTTGGCTGTACCGATGCTGCTTCCGGAACGCCTCGAAGCAGTCCGATGACATCAACAATGTCGTCGACGTAGTATTTTGCCCTGCTTGGTTTTAGACCGACCGTGCATGCGAATATCTCTGCTATGGTGGGCAAGATGGGGTTGGCGGATGAACGAGTGATGCTCTCGAACATATCTTCGTCGGAACGATCGTCGCCTATGCAAAGCAGGAAATCCGGTGCCTTGCCCTTGCTCCTCATGCTTGAGATCACATTTTCTACGACATTGCCTTTGCTCACTCCCTGCAGTTCCACATAAAAGGGAACAACGGCTTAAACCACAAGCCAATGAAGTAAATACATTTTTCAGAGATTCCGAAAACACTTTGTACCTGTGGCTTGACCTCAACTATGTGTTCCCCCTTTTTAACAACAACAGGCTCATTGGCCAGGACATTCTCCAAGTGGTCATGAAGCTCCTTAGCTTGGCATAAACCGAAATCGGGATCGGCGTCTTGATAGTGCCAGACGACCCCGGTTTCTTTGTTCTCGATGCACGACCCATCGGTTGTCTCGGTGTAAAGTTGCATTATAGGTTCAACGACCTCTTTCCAACTCAAGTCCATTGAGCAGGAGGTTTCCCATGGGGAGTCCCTAGTCCACCTACCAGATCGGAAGACTCGATGTTATATCGATCAAGAAACTGATACTGCAACATATCTTGGATTAAATGAGTACAAAATTTAAAACATTACCTTATAAAGAATCCATGCTCGGCTGCAATACCCAATTTCTCACATGAAGAAAACCACTTGCTCAGGGTTCCCCGATCTCTGCCGCTCACGATGAAAACAACGTTTTTCGGGTCACTGCATAATCGATTCAGGACAGAAATAACTTCATGACTAGGCCCCTTGTTTACCGAAGTCGGCGGCATCATTGTCCCGTCATAGTCCAAAAGGATCAGTCGGCTACTGGTTATCTTGTAGGAAGAGTTGAGAGTATCCCCTATTAGCTTCCTGAAGTTAGGCTCCATGGCAACAAGCCTAAATGCAAAACCAAGTCCGACTCTCCAATACCTCTTGTGATAATGATCACTACAGGCTCTCACGAGGTCCTGATCGAAACTCCAAGCCCAGTACGAAACATCATGAGAACTAATATACTTGTAATGCTTCTCGTGGCGCAAGTGTTTCTCCGTGTCCGGTAAAGTAATGGCAGTACACATTGCACTAGCCATTTCGGTAATGTCCCACGGATTGACACGGATCGCCCCGCTCAGTGACGGTGAGCAGCCAATGAATTCAGAGACAATGATCACACTATGCTTGGGAGGTGAGTTTTCATCTACCCCTAATGCCTTATCCAAAGCAGGGCAGCCCTGCCTACAAACAGTATACTTATATGGAACCAAATTCATCCCATCTCTCACAGGAGTCACCACACAATACTCGGCCACCGCGTAATACGCGAGCTTCTCTAGGGTAGTGATCGGTCCCTTCACGAAAATGATCGGCTCGTAGCCGGGTTTCCCATACTTGGTATTGACATCCCTGGCAATGCTATTGGCCTCATCAAGAAGTTGTTGCACATCCCGGCCTAAACTCCTAGCCGGATTAGTAATCTGTACCAAAACAACCTTGCCTCTCAATTCTTCATTCCTTTCCAAAAGCTCCCCCACGGCTGCAAATTTCTCAGGAATCCCCTTGAACAAATCCAAATCGTCGACGCCGATCATCAGAATCTTCCCCTCGTATTGATCCCTCAACTCCTTAACCATCCTAATGGTATGTTCCTCGGAGATGACAGATCCAACCTGCTTCATATGAATCCCAGCAGGCAAGATCTTGATGGTCACAGGCCTACCATAATATTCTAAAGCAATGTGGCCCCTATTGGACTCAGAATGCAAACCCAGAATCCTTCTACAACAAGACAAGAAGTGTCTAGCATAATCAAATGTATGGAAGCCGATCATGTCACAATTCAACAGAGCTCTAAGAATGTCATCTCGAACAGGTAAAGTTTTGTAAATATCAGATGAAGGGAAGGGACTGTGTAGAAAAAAACCAAGCTTTACCCTGTTGCACCTTCTTCTCAAAAAGCTAGGTAAAGCCATGAGATGATAGTCATGCACCCATACATGGTCCCCGTCTTCATCGTCTCTGAACATGACTTCAAGGACTTTGTCCGCAAATATTTTGTTGGCCGACACGTAAGCCGTCCACTGCGCGCGGTCGAAACGTACGCCGTCGCTTCCGGGCTTCGGCATCATGTAATGGAACAAAGGCCATAGGTAGTGCTTACAGAAGCCGTGATAGAACAGGTTGCGCATCTCGACGGGGAGGAATATGGTTTCGCAGCTCATCTTCTCGCGGAGGAATCCGGCCACCTCGTCTTGATCCGCCGCGTCGACGTCGGCTTTCAACGTTCCGACGTACCGGACCTCCGTGTCGGGAGGGAAAGCGTCTCTCAGCTGAGCCAAGAGATCGTTCTCGTCGAATTCAAAGCGCCATTCTTTGTCGTCGTCGTCCCTCCAGACACGTAAAGGCAACTGATTGGAAACGACGATAACCCTTTTCCTCGGCACGCTCTGTTGCTCATCGTCTTCCGATTCAGGGACGAGCCCGGGGACCTTATTGACTCGGGGGATCCGATTCATGACTCGGGAATCATCGGTGGACAACATGTTGAATTGGTCTAAACAACAACTGGAAACCATGTTTATAGATTGATCAAACAACAGAAACACACAAAAAAAAACCCAGACTTTTATACACGTTAAAATCAAATATATCAAACAGAAAGGATCAATGAAGAAGACGAAACAACTTTGATTTCATTGTTTCAAGAAGTACACAAGATTGTTTAACAAAGTTTAGGCATTTACAGAAGCGAATAACGAAGAAATCTGAATCCGGCACAAATTTTCAATCATAGATTTCGTTACACATTCCATAAGAAACAGAGAAAACCAAAAAAGAGAGCTTTTAAGCAAAGAAAGAAGCACGCAGAGGATAAGAACGAAAAGAGTGAGGAAAATATAGAAGAATATTATTATATATGCGCGTGATAACGTCAAGGCAATGGTTTCTACGGTCCGGATTCCCTGCGTCTACACCGTAATCTCCTGTAGTTCGTTATATGGGATCCATTTCTCACTGAAACCGACTCTCTCTGTTCTGTTCTGTCCGATCCCCGCTGTTGAGCCACGGTTACCTTTTTGTGTTACGTTTCTTTATATATTTTTGCAGTTACAATTGATTAAGTAAATCTTATCTTTAATCATTAATTAGATATTTAATCTCGCCATCTTTTTTATGGATTTTATTTATTAATTAATACAAATAGGTAGAGGTTAAGCGTTCGATCCAGTTAAGTCAAGTCTAGTCAAAAAAATTAGAGTTATTCGAGTTGAACAGTCTTATTTTATAGCTAGAAGTTGATTTCAAATTTTTTCGAGTCGAGTCAAATTTTTAAGTTTATGCTTAAATTTAATTATAAATATTTATAATATTATGATATTATTTTAATCCAATTTAAATGGTTTTTTTATAACCATATATAATACATGTGTATTTATTCGTATTTTTTCATATGTGATATACATTTATGATACAGAGTCGAGGGACTCAACTCAAACTTGAAAATCAATCTACTAATGATTAAAAATTTCGAGTTATACTTCGATAAATAAATAAATATCTTTCTTATTTATGTTAATTGATAAAATCACGAGAAAATGGGGGAGCTAAAAATCATTATAGTTTTTATATGCAGGATAAATTAAAGTATTTTGGATTAGGATAACACTTTAAGCCATTAATTACTAGGAAATCAAGCTGCTGGTTTTATTTTGGAAAATATTTAATTGTTGGGTAAATTACAATATCGGTCACCATACATTATCTCTCTCCTAGTTTGGTCATCATGTTATTCTTATTACTTAATTGATCCCTAATGTTACGTTCTTTCCTCTTATTATAGTCGACAACGGTTAAGTAATTAATGAAGTAGCTGATGTGATACTGTATAATAATAATCGTAGTCTTCGAAATTTATATATTATATTAGTTTAATCCTGATTTAAAATTATTTGATAAATTTAACTCTTAGTATTTAAAAATTTATCAATTTAATCCTACTTTAATTCTAAATCGATCATTGTTTTTACCTAAAAAAGCTTGTGCTTAGCTGCTAGATCAAGCCAAAGTTTAACTTAAATATTATTTTTATTAACAATGTGATAATTACATGACTTGCCTTAGTGATTAAGTGTTGGTTATACCCAGGTCTAAATTTGATCCCTTTCAAATACATCCATATTTTCTTTAAGGATTAATACAAAAATAAGCTCTAAGAGAATGTCTCGAAAAATATTTAAGTGCCTAAAATTGTTTTCGTTAAAAATAAACGTCTAAAGTTTTTTCTATTACACTTTTCGGTGACTACCGTAAAAAAACCCTAAGCGACACGTGTCATATCCATATTTTTTAAAATAAAATATTATTTAAAAATATTTTTAACGAAAAATTCTTTAGGCACTTAAATATATATATTTAGGTACGTACTTTTATCGAAAATTTATTTAGGTGCCAAAAATTAATTTTGAGTATAGTTTAGGTACTTATTTTTATATTAAGCCTTTCTTTAATAATTAATTTCAGTTGGAATTTAACTTAAATATTATTTTTGTTTACAATGTAATAAACTTATAATGGTCTGATCCCTCCCAATATCAACCTTTTTTTAATATTAGAGGATTGTTAATAGAACCTACAAATATTGATAGTTAAATTAAGTGAATTTTTATTATAGAAAGTCGCTAGTTTTATTAAAAATATAAAATATCTAAAATTACAGTGAATATTTATAATCATAACCGTAAACCTAAAATATAATTATGACATTTGCTTATTACCATTGAGACAAAAAACTAGCCACCTAAATCACATAAGGACCAAATAAGGAAAATGTTAAAAAATCTAACAAAAAAATCGAATAAAATAAAGATATGAACAAATTTGACTGCATCGGTAAATGAACCACAAAAGGGATGAAGCTACTAAAAGACCACTGACAAATCATAAATCAAAGTCAAGTTACGTGAGAAAATTATCCACGAAATCGAAATGCATATCCAAATCAATCTAAGAGTCCAAAGCAGGAAAAATCATCATGATAACAAATAAGTGTTATCTTGATCAGTCGTGCAAATGTCAAATTCAACCTTAAGAAAAAAAAGATAAACAAAAACAACTGCAAAAATCGTAAGCTACCAAAAGGTAGAGATAAACGTGTCATAAAGGTAAAGAATATGTCACAAATAAATAATTATTCTTATTAAAAAACTAAAAAAAAATATAACCGATGAGCGGCAACCAACATTAAAACAGTGCCACCGTCGATTAAATAAAATTAAAGATTAAAAGTTAAATTGATCAATAAAATTGACACAAAATGTAAAGAAGAATAGAGGAGAGCTAATAATATGATGAAAGTTTATCATATTTTTTATTTTATTTTATTTTATTTTATTTTATTTTTGGATTAAAAAGGGAAATGATAAATAATCTTAAATAGTGTAATTGAATGAAGATTTTGCTTTCAAATAAAAGAGGAAAAAGAAAACGTGTCCGAAATCCTTTCACAGATTTACTCGGTCCTCGTATCTGCCACGTGTAAAGATCTCAACTCTCGACGCCTATCCATCAGACTCTCCCGTATATTTCAAAAGATTTTTCTTCTTTTCCTATTTTTGAATTAAAAATGGAATATATATATAATCATGTTTTTGTCATAATAAATTACTAATTTTAATAATCGTGAGTGGGTTTCTTTATCATGAATTCAAATTCACGTGCAATAATAAATTGAAGTGGAGCCACGTGGGATTACTATACTGGCAGTGTGGCCTGTTCGGTTCGTTAAACAAAACCAGAGTCACGGACGTGTCTCCCAGTGATGACGTGGCATATTCACGTATCTTTATTGTTAGTGTCGTCCGCCTCTTATGATCTGCCATGCCAGCAAAGCAAAACCTGTACCTTTCTCTCCTCTACAACTGCCATGACAGCAAAGCAAAACCTAACGCAGAGGGAGAATAGTATAAAGGGTAAACTACACGTTTAGCAACCCAATCATTATTTTTGTTTCGTTTTGGTCGGTCAACTATTTTTTTCTTCAAAATAATGCTTAACGTTATGTTTTGGTTATCTATCGTTAAAAATTAAGATAATTACTGATGTGACAATTTCTTTATTTTTTTCAAATGATGATGTGACATTATCTTATGGTTACCAAAACAAAATCAAAAATAAATCTTAGGTATGTGTTAGGATTTTCGGAAGCTCGAAACGACAACTGAAACGTTTTGCAAAGAGGGGTCGGAACGGTTTTGTGTTTATAGAGTAAGGAGATTGAAAGATAGAGAATTGGACATCGATTTATAGTGGTTCGACTTTCTCAATCAAAGTCTACGTCCACTACCTTAGCTCCTCACCAAGGATTTTCCAACAAATTCACTAATTTGTTCTTTCTTTTGAGGATAAAGAGTAACCTTACAAACTCCCTAGTTTTTCCGGGCTAAACTAGAACCTTTCCCTAGCTTTTACACGGGCTAAGCTAGAACCTTTCCCCTTTACAAAAGGATAATAAATGTAAAAAGAAAACCTCTCTAAGGTAGGTGTTTACAAGATTGAGCTCACAAGAACAAAATATATACAAGAGAAAGATGAAATAAGAATGAAAAATTCTTCTCTTGTGTTTGATTGCTTGGATAGTTGTTCTCTTGCTTCTTCAAGTGCCCTTAGCTTGTATTTATAGCTTGGAATGTGTTTGAAGTCATATCTAGCCGGTGGGGATGTTTTGGAGCCGTTTGGGAATGATTTTTCTGCAAAAATAGGCTGCCCAGAATGGGGGGAATCGGTACCCCTTCATAGGGAATCAATACCCCTTCATAAAATTCAAATATTATGACCGTTGGGCTGATGAACAGTGAGGGAATTGGTACCCCCTTGGGGGGAATCGGTTCCCCTTTTACATACTGAATTTTTTTAGCATCGGGTTACTGTTCAAACAGTGATTTACTGTTCAAATAGTAATTTACTGTTCAAATAGTAAATTACTATTCATAAAAACATTTTTGTGCTCAATTTTAAATTAAAAGAACTTTGAATTATTTTTGTAAATTTTGAATAAATTCAATTAAGTCCAAATACATTTTGTAAATTCAATTCAAGTCCAAAAACCATTTTGCCTTAAATTGTTATATCGAAACATAGTTCAACAGTATGATTTTAAAAAAATGTTGGATAACCAAAACAAAATAAAAGTGATAATTAAGGTACTAAACATGTAGTTTACCTTGGTATAAAATCATTATGACATGTTATTTTCAAATAAGTTATATTATGTAATTTTATTTGTAAATAAAAATATGACAAAGTATATAAATAATCCCTAAACTTTTAGGGTGATTGCATTTTGGTCACCCAACTTTTGAAACTTACAATATAGTCATTAAACTTTTAGTTCATTTTTAGTAAGGTCATTGTCATTAACTCCCGCTAGTTTTTGCTTACGTGGCACTGAATTCCTTTAAACCCCCTTCTTTTTCTTCTTCTCTCGTTCTCGTTCGCCCCACCTCTGGTCAGTAGTGGCTAACACCATCATCACCGGTGTCGGCCTCCCGACCACACCTCGACCCTCGATTCATACTCACCGTCCACCGTTCGTAAATCGCAAGAAGATTGTTTGAACACCCATCCTCGATCTCCGTCATCGGTCGTCAGTGACTGTCACCACCGGTACCAATAGGAACGTCGGTCCATTCCGACCAAAACCTCACTAGCCACTTGCCAAGAACCACCTCTATTACCCGTGGAGAGGGCCTCGAATCTTGTCGAAAAACCCAAACACCCCTTCTATTTTCATCGATTTTTGACCGATTGGGTCGCCTGTTCGCCACACCGCCACCACCATTGGAGTCCTCACACCTTGCTGACCAAAACACAGTTGATTGTGCCTCCTCACTGTCGTCCCTCCTCCATTTATTGTTAGTTAAAAACAAAAAAGAGACGTTGGGGTCTTCTCGTGAATTGGGATAAACGATGTATGGTGAGTATGAATCAAGGGTTGGGTGTTGTCAGTAGGTGACGCTAGTGACAATAGTGATGGTGTTGTGTGCCACTGTTAACCGAAGTTGGGGTGACTGGAGGTGGGGTGATTGGAGGTGGGGTGAACGGGAACAAGAGAAGAAGAAGAAGAAGAAAAAAAAAAAAAGGGGGATTTAATGAGAGTTAAGTGTCACGTCAGTAAAAACTGACGAGAGATAATGACAAGGACCTTTTTGAAAATAAACTAAAAGTTCAATGATTGTATTGTAAGTTTCAAAAGTTGGATGACCAAAATGCAAGCACCTTGAAAGTTCGGGGACTATTTAAATACTTTACCCATAAAAATAATTAAATTAACTATTTTTTTGTTCAAAATAAATTAATCATATATTTAATTATAGAAAATTAATTATTTCATTTAAATAATATATAGAATTAAATATACATTTATAATAATATTTATTAACTTTAAAATATATACCTTTTAATTTATTAATTAAAATAAAATTATTTTAATATTACACCCAAGGAGAGGGGCCTCAATGGATAAATAGATTTTTTTTAATAATATGTGTGGTTTTTGTCGCTTTAAATTTTATAACTGACTATTCTTTTTTATCTTATATTTAAAATAATCAAATTTAATCTCCATTCATTTGGAAAGAAGTATAATTGCTTTTTCAACGGAAATATTGACTGAAATTAGTTTTGATGGGTATAATTAAAATTCCTTTTTTAATTTGTTTTTTGAAAAAGGTTAGGGTTTAGTTGTTTTTTTTTTTTTAAAATGGGACTTTAATGAAAGTTTTTAAAGAACTTTTTAAGACTTAGTATGAGTTTTAATAATTTTGAGGGACCTAATTAAACTATTTTTAAAAAAATATATAAAAGGAATTGAAAATCTCTCTTGTATAGATATTATTTTTAATACCTTAATTTAAGGAAAGATTAAAGGAATTCAATATAATGATTTTGACAGAATTATTAGTTGATACACAGATTATACAAAATTTATTTTATATAACTAATATATTTTAAACATAAATTATAAGGTTTAAACTCTAAATCCTAAATTTCAAATTCCTTGTCTTTGTGACACGCTTTTCATTTTCTTTTTCGGTAGTTTGGTCATTATTTTATTAATATTTTCTCGAGATGAGATTTGACGAATGCTACAACCGGTCAAGATGACTCTTGCTTGTAATCATGTTGATCATCCCTGCTATGGACACTCAGATTAAATTTAGATGCACGATTTTACGTTCGTGGATATTCACCGTGGTCTTTTAATAGATTAATCACTTTTGTGGTTCATTTATTGTTTCGGTCAATTTTTCATCGTCTCGATTTCAAATTATAAATTAAAAGTTTTGATTCTATCTTGAATTGTTATGTTATTTAGTGATATTTTATCGTCTCAAATTTATCTTAAATTTAAAAAAGAAATTTGCTCATGATCCAGCAAGATATGAATTCTTTTTCCTTTCATCTTTATCATATAAGATAGGAGATAATTGGAAAAAAAGTAAAATTATTTTAATAATTATCTTTACATACATATATGAGATTATATTAATTATATCAAATCTGATCAAATTAAAAAATGATAAAATATATAAATAATCTTCGACTATAAGATGTCTTTTTTTGAGTCCCATGACTATATAAAATTATAAAATTGTCTCTCAACTATAGGATATTACCTTTTTGAGTCTCTTGACTATTAAAAGGTACATAATGGTCATCTGACTATCCATTATGTTCCAAATTCGTCATTTTCCATTAAAAAAATTAAAGACAGTCCGAGTTGAATGTTAATTTGATTTATAAAATCTGATCACAGAATCTCGAACAACTATCGTATCACAAACAATAGATTAACATTCAGTTTAGACTATCGTTAATTTTTTAACAGAATAGAAAGAGTTTGAAACATAATGAATAGTCGGATGACCATTTTGTAACTTTTAATAGTCTAAGGACTCAATAAAATAACACCTTATAGTCGGATGACCATTTTGTAACTTTTAATAGTCTAAGGACTCAATAAAATAACACCTTATAGTCGGAATACCATTTTGTAACTTTTTAATAGTCGATGGACTCGAAAAAATAATATTTTATAGTCGAAGAACCATTTATATACTTTACTCTAAAAATATCTTTTTTTTAACAGTGACAACTGAATTTTATTAATAATGGAATGAATCAAAATTAAAATGCATCAAAATATACAAAGAAGTTTGGAGACAATAGTCGCAAAAAAACCTATACAAAAGAAACAATTAAAACTAAAGATACGAAGAAAAATAAAACCTTCCAATGAGAATGACGACCAACATCAAAAACACAAAAACCATCATAAAGGAGTGGAGAACAAATCAAATAATCTGGCAGTCTACTTCACTACACAATCTAATTAAATTGGCAAACAATCTTTTACAAAAAGAGGGGATATGACTATACGTGACCACCAACTAACCAATCAAAAAATAAATATCATGATGGTTGTTTGTGCAATAACCAAAACGACCGCAAAGGTATGTGAAAAACATACCAAAAACCATGAGGATAATGGCAAAAGAGCAGATAAAACGTGTGTCATAATATCAAAAAAAATCATATCATAAGGACAAAAATTCTTATTCAAAATTAAAAAGATTCAAGTAAAAAAGATAAAAAGTATAATATAATAAAAAAATTAATAATCATCGACTATTAGTAACCAATATTAAAATTAATATCATTGTCCATCATTCTTATGTACATCATTCAAGACATATATACAAACTCCTTACGCATAAAAAAAGTCACATTTGACGTCATAAACGAACAAGTCAGCGGAGACCCAGCGGTCTTTTTTTTTAATTTTAAAAATGAATAATTTTTTGAGAGAAAAGAAGAAAAGGAAAATAATGGATAAACTTAAGCCTCTATCCTTATCCCAGGAATTTTGGTTGAGCTTATCTCCGTCTTCGGCTATTTTCTTGGAATTTCTCGTCAGGGATGGGCATTTAAACCCGATCCGACGAATTTCAATTTGATCGGGACAGTTTTTTTTAAAAAAATTTCGTGTTCGGATCGGATCGGGTTCGAGTTTAGGGTAAAAAAATTCGATTCGACCTGAAAAATATATATAATTTTACCCTATATATTTAGGAATAATTATAATAATACCCCTCTCTATATATATTTTTTCAATTAAATCACTATTTTTATTGAATAAAAATATTTTTATTATTTCGGGTCGGGTCGGGTTGAGTTGGGTCTCGGGTGGAGGTTCTCTTATTCTCGGATCGGATCGGATGATCCCAAAACCCGACCTAACCCGACCCATTATCATCCCTAATCATCCTAAACAAATTTTCTTTTCTTCTCCCACCTTCCTACCAACACGCCTCGTCTTTGGTATCCCAACTTTTTCATCTTTTCCCATCCAAATCTAAATAGCAACAAGAATCAAACAATCACGATGATAAAAAACCATCAATCATTTTTTGAGGTTTTGAGTCTGAGGATTAAAAATGTTTGGAGATTAATAATTTTTTTTTAGAGTAGACACACATGTATTAGTAATATAAAATTTTCATATCGGGTAAAAATAAATAAAAATTTAGGGTAGACACCCTAAGTAAAATGAACTACTAATGTAAGAATATTTAGATTTTAGGATGGACATGTGTCCACTCTAGTCAAAGGCTACATCTGCCATTGATTAAGAGTTATCTTTAAACATATATTACCTCATACTTACTCCATATTAATAAAAAAAATCTTTAATAGTCGAACGAATTGAGTTATTCTCATCATTGAGAGATAGTTATTATCTTTAAGGGTTTCATATTCGAACACGACATATACAAAGATGTTCAAACTATTATTATCAAAAAATTAAAAGTATTTTGAATATATATTATCTTATAATCATATCAAACTAATCGAAAAATCTCATTGATTAAAAGGGTTTTTTTCCAATTTGAATATTATTGTCAAAATTTAACTTCAAACTGGAAATCTTAGATTTCGTGACGTGTTAAATATCATGCCAAAATTGATATGAAAAAGCATTTTTCACATTTTGATTGCTATTTTTGACAGTTTCATAAACGATAAAGAAATTTTGCAAGCACAAATACTTGGATATTGATGGAAAAGTTAAGTTGCACACTTTTTGGGATGTGAAAGGTTGAATCTATATAGCTATTGTTTATTTTTCTCTCGATTCTAAAGTATCGTTTTGACTAATCTAGATCGACTCGTGTCGCACACTTAATTTTGGTGGGTGAGTCTCCCGACAGAAATTTTTTACATAGACAATGACTCAAACTTGAGACATTACTTTAGCGATATAGATATTATTTTTGTATCCTAAGATATTCTATTAATTAAAGATGGAATATATGATTTTATTTTACCGACAAATTAATAAAATTTAAAGAGATGAAAATAAATTTTAAATGAAAAATATATAAAAATACTTATATTATATTACAATTTGAAATTTTCATGATACTAATTTGTGTCAATGTTACGAGTTGTAGTGTAATAAATAATAATAATAACAATAATTAATTATAGTTTATTAAAATTAGAATTTTATTTGATTTCGTCTTTTAGCCTGGTTTATTTTTTTTATCGTTTGTTTGTTCATTTTTTTTCATTTATATTTTTTTAAAATTATATTTGACGTCACATTGATTGGTCAATATGATATTTATGTATTATCTTGCTATTTTTTTATATTAGACTCTCATATTAGATTTGGATACGCGACTGCGTTGGTGTATAGTTTTCTCAAGCTGTTTGAATATGATTTGTAATTTATTGTCAATGATTTTTCAATAGTATTCATTTTTCGATGCAGATAGATTTATTCATATATATTTTTTATTCGAATTTTTTAGTTGGGGTTTTAACCTTTATTATATGTTCTTAAGTGTAATAAAATATCCTCATTTTTGATAAAACTAAGGGATTTTAGTTCTAAAAAAGAATTCTATTTGATATATATATATATATATATATATATATAATCTAAAAAGTTAATATGATTTTCTCTCCATATTCTTATATCTATTTTCTCTTATTCTCCCATTCTTATTTTAATTGCTTTATTTCTTTATTTTTATAATTTATTTCTATATGAGGTATATGAATGGACACGAGAGCCAAATTTGTTAGGTGACTTGACTCAACCTGATTTTATTAGGTCATTCTTTTTAAAGAATTTAGGTTAAGATGGTTAATTTGAGTTTTTTAGATGATAAGTTTGGGTTAGATTATGTTTGGGTTTAACGTGAAAAATACTTGATCTAACTTGATCCTAAAAATAATGTAATTATATATTTATATATTTATGAATAATTATAATAATATTCATCTTTATATTATTTTTCAAATAGATCTTTATTTTATCGAATAAAATTAAGATATATATATATATATATATTTGTGTCGGGTCGGGTCAGGATTGAGTTTAAAACGATTTTATCTCAAAAGTCGGGTTGAGTGGGGTTAACATAAACCCAAATCGAGTGGGCTGAAAAACCATCCGACCCATACCCCTCCCTATTGAGATATTATTTTCGATTTTTTTGTTTTTTAAATTTATTTATTTAGTTCAGGATATGGATAAACCGAGGAGAGCTAGCGGGGATAGTCTCATATGTAATGACAAAGACCCTGGTGAGGTTCAAGATTGGCTTCCGATTGTACCAAATCCGAGTTTATTGAGGGAGTGTGGTCGTCCAAAATCCAATCGAATTCATTGCGATATGGATATTCGAGAAAGATCTAGATAAGACAGAAGATTTGGGCATTGTAAAACCCATAACACACTAGAAAAACATGTCCACTTCTGTTGCCATCAAGTAACAATTGATGAGTAAATGATGTATTTGTTTATCAAATAATAATTCTTGTACTTTAATTTACATTTACTTCAAGTTAATGTCATTCGATAATCGCTGATGAAGATTAAAAAAATGATACAATAATACGAGATTGGACGTTTGCGTTATATGTGATTATAATAAAAGAGATAATAAGTGACAAACTTAAGAAAGTTATCGAACACAATCATTAAATTTTATCAAACTAATAACAATTTGGTATTTCAAAATAATTTTAAATACAACAAACTTACAATAGTATTAAATGGTAAATGATAACCAAATTACAATAACTGATATTAAATGGTAATAAACAAAATTAACTGAAACACATTAAAAAAAAGTCCAACAAATTTAACTAAATAAAGTAAGTATTAAATGAGAAATAATAAAAAATTACAATTAAAAAGTCCAATAAACTAAATACAAATATAATAAAAAACAAAATCTATCGATGCCTGCGACGCGAATGTGTTCCGCAGGGCAGTGGTTGTCGGTCTCGAGGAGGATTTCTTTGTATCACTAGTTGTGACTCCTCTCTGTCATCACCATCATCGTCGTCGTCGTCGTCCTGAGTAGGTACATTAGGTTGATGAGGAGCTGATGACAATTAAGCACCACCATAGAATAATGACCCTGGAGGTGTATGACTGACTATCACACCGGCCTACGAAAACTGGGAAAACTCATAAAACCCAGGCATCGCTGAGTATGAAAACTATACAGGAAGTGTTTGTGCTGCGGCCATGGGTGATGAGGCTGAACCCGCCAAATATCCAATATATGAACCCCAAGTATGATCTGCAAACATAGACCAATATTACCCTCCAGGAGGGGTCATCTGTGACGGTGGTGGCGGCGGCGTCATAAAACCAGGTGAAGGCGGAGACGACGACATCTGGTAATGAAAAGGCGGTGGCGGCATCATATATGGTTGCGGTATGTAAGTCATTGGATACAGTGGTTGTTGTGAAGGTCCTGTCGGTACAGCTGAGGATGAATCGGAAGCACTTGCTCTCCGTCCATGAGTCGGGGGATGATGGTGCTGTGTCGGTGAACGTCTCTGTCGACGTCGTGGAAATGTCTGCCCTCATGCATCCTCAGGAAGCAGAAACGGTTTCCCGTTACTGTTGAACCACTCATAATAACAGTGAGCAACCATCAAGAGGTTAAGTAAAATGGGTTCTCTACGGGGAAGGCGCCGATGTCGATTCTCCCACAACACGACCCACTCATAATGCCTCACCAGCCAATCTGTATCTATCTTGCCGCGTCTATTTGTGCTATGGAACTCGTCCATATTGCGAGGTGCTTCCGGAATTGATTGAAAACAACCAAATTATCGGAGCACGCGATCAGTGGAGTGCCACTCGACGGTTGTATAACAGATTAAGGGGACCATCGCCATCCAAACATTTGATGGGCCCCTCAACTCAGGTAGGATCACCGCCCTCACATCATCAATAGAATATGTCACCCATTCAAACTAAAACAAATATATATCATTTTTATCAAAAGAATAATCTAATTATATAACTATAATCTAAAATTGATTTTTAAACATTAAAATTCATACATGTGTGTCAGGCTTCTGATTGATTAGCACCCTAATTTTTTCTAAATCATCAGGTAGCTCTCGATGATTTTTTCTATCAGTAGACCACCTATTCAAGGAAAAAAATTTATTATACACTTTATAAAATTATTAATATATGAAATCAGTTTTATAATTACCTTAGGAGTAGTGGAAATATGAATGAGTTCTTCACAACGGGACATAAAAAGGGCAATCGATACCATGCCCAAGACTACAGCAGTAGGAGATATCCACCGATAGCATTACGCTTGTAGTCAGTGGCTCGACACATCTCCATGTACAGTAAAGCCAAAATTGCCGAGGCCCAACTGAATGATCCAACCAGATGAAAGTCGCTCAGATGTCGCAACCACATGCAATGAACTTGGTTGCGCGATTTGTCCAGCATCAGCAACCCTCCTATCAGCTGCGGTATGCATGCCTTGTGCATACATTTTAACTTCATCCTCAGACGCGTCCTCGCTCAACTCCCAAAAATTGGCATCTAACCAATTTAACGGTATCTGACCACCGTTAAAACTTTCCGGGACACGTAATAGATTTTCCCTGCACAAAGTAGTCCAGGAACCCTGCGTGATCCCTGATATAACATCCCCATCCACCGTACGCCCCATGTGCATAGCAACATCTTCAAGTGTAATCGTGCACTCTCTGCACGGAAGATGGAATGTGAGGGTCTCTGGCCTCTACCTGTAATACCCCTAACCCGTATCTGACCCGAATATGAGTCCGATGTGTGACATTGACTTTTCAAACTTTGTCACTTAAAGAAAAACAGGGAAATTTTAAACTTTCATTAAAACAAAATACGTTAATTTACATAAAAGAGATCACGAAATACAAAATCGATCAGAGCATTCGTAATTAACAACTTATTACATGCCCACACTCTATACACAACCCAAAATACCTACTCTGCCAATTACTTCTGATATGATCTTTTAGTAGTGATGCTATTCTTGCCACTTCTAGTACTGCTCTTCTTATTTCCTGGTACCTACGTATAAATTACTTATACGCTAAGTCATAGACTTAGTGAGGCAATAAATAAACATGTAGCTATAGATTCATGAATATGCATTCTTACCATTTGATCATGTCATTTCAATATGCATGTATGTATTTCACTATAACCGATATAATCATGTCATGTACATATGAAACTTATCTTCTTGTATCACTTTCACCTTAATTTATCTTTCAATTGCCCATGTACATTATTGAGAATAGAGGTATTTGAGTACATTGAAGTTGTGCACTGATGCTGTCACCACAGCTCAATAAATTCCCTCATGGGGCACTGAACATTTGTTCAGTATTTGTCCCGAATGACCACTTTGTCTCGAAGGACTACTGGATACGTCCCGAAAGACTACTGGATACGTCCCGAAGGACCACTGGATATGTCCCGAAGGACCACTGGATACGTCCCTAAAGACTAATATACCATCGACTCTTGGCATGCCAACTATACCTATAGCTCTCGTATTATATAATATGGGCTTTAATATGAGTACATTTCTCATTTCATATATCTTTCATCACTTTTCATATAAACCCATAATCGTTTCCAGTATTTCACATACCTGGATTATATTCTCTGGCAATGATATTCATTCATTCAATGTCATATGAACATATAATGAATTATGCATGTAATCACTATTACAATAGTATATGTATGCATATACATGGGTATGGAATCATTAATTCAACTATCAGAGATAGACTTATCACAAGTCTTGTCTCTATACACTTTAACTATAAAATGCACTCACCTTAACCTTGCTTTGATTCGATTCTAATCCTTCGATTGTTCTGGAATAAGATTACGCTCTAAATCTACATAGTAATACATTGATACTTATCAGCATACGAATTGATATATTCCAAACTATTAATCCTTAGGCTAAAAGAAAGCTATTTTCATCTCTTACTGAAGGTATGCATCGATGCACTACACCATGTATTGATGTATCCCTTGACTGGTGCATCGATGCACTACCCATGCATCGGTGCATAAATCCTATTCGATGTTTTTATTTTAAGCAGCTGCATTGATGCACTTCTTATGCATCGATGCACTAATGGCATTCGATGTTCATTTATTTTAAATGAGTGCATCGATACACTCTATGTGCATCGATGCACCTTCAACAAATTCTGGGATTTTCTCTTGATGCATCGGTACACTTTGAATGTGCACCGATGCACTCTGCCCAGAATTCATTTCTTGAACCCGAAAACTTATCCATTTCAGCTTAAATCTTTCATGTTTCATCCCCTTTTATATTCTTAACTCCAGTACACATACTTAAACCAATCTATACTCATTTATTTCATCTTAAACCTCAAAATCCTATCCTCCTTGTGAAATCCAAGAATTATACCAACTTTGCAACATGATTTAATTCCACTTCTAACCCTCAATATGTCTTAACAAGATTGATGACAAGTCAAATTTAACTTCTAATTCTAGATATGAACTCTATTCCAAGATTTCATTCAAAAACCTCTAATCTTTAATCTCTTCTAACTCCATCATCCTTTGATGTTAAGATAACCTAAGCTTTCCTTAAGCTTAGTTATCATCTAATAATCAAAACCCAATCTTAAATTTAATAAGAAACTCAATAATCAGAAAACTCACCTTTGTTTTGCTTTACGCGTACAAGGAAGAAAGAAGAAGAAAAGAACTCCGGAAGTCTTTGTGTTCTCCCCTCTTCAACCCACGTGGATATATATAAAATAACCATTCTTTTCTTATTTCCTTGTAAATGACCTCTTTGCCCTTCTATTCCTTCTTCCTTTCAATTCAAATCCATATAATAATTTACAAATAAATCTTTATACTATTAAATCATTCTATTTTAATCACCAAATTATGAGACTTTACAATTTAGTCACTAACCCGATATTGAGGATGTTACAAATCTCCCCCTTTAAGAGAATTCATCCTCGAATTTTCATTACGTAAAGAGATAGGGGTACTTAATCCTCATGTCCTCTTCACGCTCCCATGTTGCTTCCTCTACTTTGTGATTCCTTCACAAGACTTTAACCAATAGAATAGTCTTGTTTCTTAGTTGTTTAACCTCATGAGCTAGTATTTGAATAGGTTCCTCTTCGTAAGTCAAATTTGGTTGAACCTCGATCTCTTCAGTATTCACGATATGGGATGGATCAGATCGATACTTCCAAAGCATTGAGACATGAAAGACATTGTGTATCTTTTCCATTTCAGATGGCAAAGCTAACTGATATGCTATTGGTCCTACTCTTTTAATAATCTCGTAGGGTCCAATGAACCGAGGACTCAATTTTCCTTTACGTCCAAATCTCATAACTTTCTTCCAAGGAGAAACTTTGAAAAAACACTGTCTCCAACTTGATATTCTATTTCCTTTCTCTTTAAATCTGCATATGATTTCTGTCTATCATCTACTGTTTTGATGTTACTCTGAATCACTTGAACTTTTTCTTCCATTTCCTGAATCATCTCGGGACCAATAATTTCTTTATCATTAAGCTCAAACCAATTCAAGGGCATATGACATCTTCTCCCGTATAAAGCTTCATAGGGAGCCATTTTGATGCTTGACTGATAACTATTGTTATATGCAAATTCAGCAAGTGGCAAATGCCTTTCCCATGATCATTGGAACTCGATTACGTAAGTTCTAAGCATATCCTCCAGAATTTGGATAGTTCGCTCAGATTGTCCATCGGACTGAGGATGAAATGATGTACTAAAATTCAACCGAGTTCCCAACGCTCTATGTAATGATTTCCAAAATCGCGATGTGAATCTAGGATCCCGATCAGAAATTATGGAAACAGGTATACCATGTAAACGTATAATTTCTCTAACATATAGTTTGGCATATTTATCTATGGAGAAATCAGTTCGCACCGGGATAAAATGGGCTGGCTTAGTCAATCTATCTACAATCACCCATATTGAATCCCTTTTGTTCGGAGTTAAAGGTAACCCCGTCACAAAATCCATTATTACATTCTCCCATTTCCACTGAGGAATTGATATTGATTGTAATAGTCCCGACGGAACCTGATGCTCAGCTTTGACTTGTTGACAAGTCACACACTTTGATACAAATTCCGTAATATCTTTCTTCATTCCAGGCCACCAATATCGATTCTTGAGATCCATATACATTTTGTTTCCTCCTGGATGCAGCGTTAATGGACTACAGTGAGCTTCCGTTAATATATCAATCTTTATTTCATTATCATCTGGAATTACTAGCCTTCCTTGAAAATATAGGTTCCCATCCATTTTCATCTCATAATATGTACATTCTTCATTCCTTATTTGATGTAGCTTCTTTGAACACTTTTCATCTCTAGCCTGCAATACTCTAATTCGATCTAGCCATGATGGCTTGAGAGTCAATTCCGCACATATGTCACCGTCTCCTCTTAACGATAGTCTAGCATCCAAAGCTCGTAAGGCTGCAAACGTCTTTCGACTTAAGGCATCCGCTACTACATTCGCTTTTCCTGGATGGAAATTGATCACTACATCATAATCCTTGAGAAATTCCACCCATCTTCTCTGTCTTAAATTCAACTCTTTTTGAGTCCTCAAGTACTTTAAACTCTTATAATCCATATACAAATAGCACTTTTCACCATACAAATAGTGACGCCAGATCTTAAGAGCAAACACTACTGTCGCCATCTCCAGATCGTGTGTAGGATAATTCTTTTCTTGTGGTTTTAGTTGCCTCGAAGCATAGTTCACTACTTTGCCTTTTTTCATTAACACGCATCCCAAACCGTTATGAGACGCATCACTGTACACTACAAAGTTCTTGCCAGACTTGGGTTGAATCAACACTGGAGCTTCTGTCAAAATCTTCTTTAACTTTTCAAAACTCTCTTGACATTCGTGGGTCCACAAAAAATTTGATCTCTTTTCTCAACAGCTTAGTTAGGGGTAATGCTATTATGGAAAAGTTTTTAACGAACCTTCGATAATAACCAGCTAATCCCAGAAAACTTCTAACTTCCTATACATTCTTTGGAACTTCCCACTCCATAATAACTTTAATCTTTTGAGGATCCACTCGAACTCCTTCTGCATAAATTACATGTCCAAGGAATGCCACTTCACTCAACTAGAATTCATATTTAGAAAGTTTAGCATAAAGCTTCTCATTTCGTAAAACCTGCAAGATAATTTTCGAATGCGAACTATGCTCTTCCTCTGACTTTGAATATATTAAATATCATCAATGAAAATACCATGAACTGATCTAAATAGGGTTGGAATATTCTGTTCATTAAATCCATGAAAGTAGTTGGTGCATTCATAACTCCATACAACATCACGATAAACTCATAATGACCATACCTCGTTCTAAACGCCATCTTTGGAACATCTTTCTTTTGAATCGTCAATTGGTGATAACCCGAACGTAAATAAATTTTCGAGAATACTTAAACTCCCTTTAATTGATTAAATAACTCATCGATTCAAGGAAGTGGATATTTATTCTTGATAGTCACTTTATTGAGTTGTCTGTAGTCAATGCAAAGACACATTGAACCATCTTTCTTCTTAACAAACAAACGGGAGCTCCCCATGGTGAGACACTCTGTCTGATAAAACCTTTATCCATCAATTCTTGTAATTGAATCTTTAATTCTTGCAACTCTTTTGGAGCCATTATGTATGGTGCCATTGCAATAGGTGAAGTTCCAGACATTATTTCAATCTGGAATTCCACTTCTCTATCTGAAGGCAAGCCCGATAACTCTGTAGGAAAAACATCAGAAAACTCTCTGACTATAGGAATTTCGTCAATCCCTTTCTCCTTGGTTCTAACATCCAATACATTAGCAATAAACCCTTGACATCCCTGTAACATTAACTTCTTCGCTGATATTACTGAAATTATATTTGCCAATGGATTCCATCCTTCACTAAATACCACCACATCTACCCCTTCTTGACTTCTCAGCGTTACTCTTTTCATTCTACAATCAACATTAGCAATAGTAACGATATAACCAGTCTATTCCCAGTATCACCTCGAATTATTCAATAGGTAATTCCATCAGATTAGCAGGAAATTCAATTCCCTTAATCCGTATGGGACATCCTCGACTCACCATATTTACACGAGCACTGTGCCCTAATAGATTCGTCACTATCACCTCATTGCTAGTAGTTTCTAACGGAATATTCAATTCTCTCACTAACTTACTAGTAATGTATGAATATGTAGACCCCGTATCAATCAATACCATAACATGTTTATCAAACAATAGAAAGGTACCTATTACAATCTCTGGGTCATCCCGATCCTCATTGGTCTTGAGATTATACACTTGAGCCGTGGAGTGTATCTCTTGTTGAGCAGAGGACTCTAACTGATTTCTTCCTCTGCCTCTACCTCTTCCCCTTTAGCCTATAGAAATAGACCTCTCTAGTTGTGCAGAATCATCGGCTACCCTGGGATAATCCCGAACAAAATGTATGGTCTCCCCACATCTAAAACAAGCTCCAGAAATTATCCTACATATCCCTCAATGATTCTTTCCACAATGTGGGTATTGTCTGACTTGAATTTGATTAGCTCTCCTAGATCCAGATCCCACTGACTGAGTTTGTCTACCTCTCATCAGATTCAATCCTCTAGCGGAGGATGCCACTGACTCTGATCTCCATTTGGGTCGAGAACCAGCATATTTGCCCCTTTTTGATAGTGTAGAACTTGAAGAAGCACCCGTTCTTTTGACTGCCTGAGCTCTTTCCAAAGCTTTGGCACGATTGACTACCTCTTGAAACGAGGATAGACTCAATACAATCAATATTTCCTTCAACCGAGAACGTAACCCCTCTACAAACCATTCACAAGCATCCTTCTCTGTAGGAACAAGCTCGACAGTAAAGCGGCTCAACTTATTGAATTCACACTCGTACTCATATACAGTGTGATTCCATTGCTTCAAATTCATGAACTCTTGTTTCATCTGTCGAACAAATTGATCTCCGATGTACTTATGCTTGAATTATTCTAAAAACATTGACCAAGTTACTTGATTACTATGCATCCTCAATGTAACATTGGTCCACCAAATCCTTGCTTGCCCTCTTAACAAGGAAATTACTCCATCTAGCTTCTCAGCATCGAAACAATGAAGTCCCTCAAGCATGACTTTCACGTCATTAAGCCAAATATCCACAGTAACAGAACCTTCCTCAGCTTCCCCTCTAAACTCGGGAGATCCTAAACCCTTCAACTCTTTCGCAACATTCATTTTCGGAGTTGAAATAGTAGGAGGTTGGAAACGCGTCAATACCGCGTCTAACATTCTAAAGAATACATCTTGTTCATTCACATGCACTCCAGAGGGTGTCTGTTCTTCACTCTGCCTGGCCAGGGCAGGTGAATTGCTACTTTCAGCGGGTCTATCATCTCCCGCTTCATTTCTAGAACTACCATGTCCGGACATCTATTAAAACACAATAATATCATTCTATTAGCAAAACACCATACTTATTATTCTATCAGATCAGAAGTTTTCACTAATTTGTTGGCATGTATACATTATAAGACACTTTAGACTTCAGTTTATGCCGAGAATCGACTAAACCGTAGCTCTGATACCATTAAATGTAACACCTTTAACCTGTATCCGACCCAAAATATAAGTCTGAGGTGTCACATTGACTTTTCAAACTTTGTCACTTAAAGAAAAAACAGGGAGATTTTAAACTTTCATTAAAACAAAATACATTAATTTACATAAAAGAGATCACAAAATACAAAATCGATCAGAGCATTCGTAATTAACAACTTATTACATGCCCACACTCTATACACAACCCAAAATACTTACTTTGCCAATTACTTCTGATATGATCTTTTAGTAGTGATGTTATTCTTGCCACTTCTAGTACTGCTCTTCTTGTATCCTGGTACCTACGTGTAAATCACTTACACGCTAATTCATAGACTTAGTGAGGCAATAAATAAACATGTAGCTATAGATTTATGAATATACATTCTTACCATTTGATCATGACATTTCAATATGCATGTATGTATTTCACTATAACCGATATAATCATGTCATGTACATATGAAACTTATCTTCTTGTATCACTTTCACCTTAATTTATCTTTCAATTGCCCATGTACATTATTGAGAACAGAGGTATTTGAGTACATTGAGGTTGTGCACTGATGCTGTCACTACAGCTCAATAAATTCCCTCATGGGGCACTGAACATTTGTTCAGTATTTGTTTCGAAGGACCACTAGATACGTCCCGAAGGACCACTGGATACGTCCCGAATGACTAATATACCCTCGACTCTTGGCATGCCAACTATACCTATAGCTCTCGTATCATATAACATGGGCTTTAATATGAATAGATTTCACATTTCATATATCTTTCATCACTTTTCATATAAATCCATAATCTTTTCCAGTATTTCACATACCTGGATTATATTCTCTGGCAATGATATTCATTCATTCAATGCCATATGATCATATAATGAATTATGCATGCAATCACTATTACAATAGTATATATATGCATATATATGGGTATGGAATCATTAATTCAACTATCAGAGATAGACTTATCACAAGTGTTGTCTCTATACACTTTAACTATAAAATGCACTCACCTTAGCCTTGCTTTGATTCGATTCTAATCCTTCGATTGTTCTGGAATAAGATTACGCTCTAAATCTACATAGTAATACATTGATACTTATCAGCATACGAATTGATATATATTCCAAACTATTAATCCTTAGGCTAAAAGAAAGCTATTTCCATCTCTTACTGAAGGTATGAATCGATGCACTACACCATGTATCGATGCATCCCTTGACGGGTGCATCGATGCACTATCCATGCATCGGTGCATAAATCCTATTCGATGTTTGTATTTTAAGCAGGTGCATCGATGCACTCCTTATACATCGATGCACTAATGGAATTTGATGTTCATTTATTTTAAATGAGTGCATCGATACACTCCATGTGCATCGATGCACCTTCAACAAATTCTGAGATTTTCTCTTGATGCATCGGTACACTTTGAATGTGCACCGATGCACTCTGCCCAAAATTCATTTCTTGAACCCGAAAACTTATCCATTTCAACTTAAATCTTTCATGTTTCATCCCCTTTTATATTCTTAACTCCAGTACACATACTTAAACCAATCTATACTCATTTATTTCATCTTAAACCTCAGAATCCTATCCTCCTTGTGAAATCCAAGAATTATACCAACTTTGCAACATGATTTAATTCCACTTCTAACCCTTAATATATCTTAACTAGATTGATGACAAGTCAAATTTAACTTCTAATTCTAGATATGAACTCTATTCCAAGATTTCATTCAAAAACCTCTAATCTTTAATCCCTTCTAACTCCATCATCATTTGATTTTAAGATAACCTAAGCTTTCCTTAAGCTTAGTTATCATCTAATAATCAAAACACAATATTAAATTTAAAAAGAAACTCAATAATCAGAAAACTCACCTTTGTTTTGCTTTACACGTACAAGGAAGAAAGAATAAGAAAATAACTCTGGAAGCCTTTGTGTTCTCCCCTCTTCAACCCACGTGGATACATATATAACCTTCTTTTCTTATTTCCTAGTAAATGACCTCTTTGCCCTTCTATTCCTTCTTCCTTTCAATTCAAATTCATACAATAATTTATAAATAAATCTTTATACTATTCAATCATTCTATTTTTAATCACCAAATTATGAGACTTTACAATTTAGTCACTAACCCGGTATTGAGGATGTTACACCACCGCTCTACTAAGGCAGAGATAAGGTCTGGTTCTATCTTACAGTGACCCTGATATCTACCTATGTAACCAAATCCAACCTCTATTAAATACGGCAAGACACGGCTAGGTATCACTAACTTAAGGTTCCTAATAAAAGGATATAATACACGATCATTCTCCTAAAAATAAATAATTACAAAAATTAATTCTTAATCTAATAATCATGCATTAAATAAATCAACAAATTATTACTAATATTTTAAATTAAATTAAAACGTTAAAATGTTACCGTATCAGCAAAGTGTCGAGATATATGATTTCCATCCAAGCGAAGTAGACCGCCTTCCATTATATATCTGTAAAAAAATATTTAAGTAAAATATTAAATAAATTAAAATACTTAAATAAATTAAATACAAAATATTAAAAATATAATAAAATATACCTTAAACAGAGAATATAAGAGTATTTGAGAGAAGTTGAGAGAAGTTGAGAGAAATTGAGAGAATTTGGTGTGGTGAAAGTGATTGAGGATGGGGTATTTATAGGGAGGATTGGGGTGTGAAGCGTCAGGGTATGGGGGTAATTAAACATATAGCGCGGGGTAGGGGCGCGCCTTTCTGACGCGTGGCAGATACACAGGTAAGGCGCGGCTCCTGATTCGCGCTATACCCACGTGTATCCCATGTCAGCATATAGTGCGGTGCAGGGAGCGCGCCTTACCCTACGTGGCGCCAAATCAGCATATAAAGCGGTTCGGATGGCGCGCTTTACTGCAAAAGGTGTTAGATCGGGAAATATAGTCTGACCGGTGTTAGATCGGTAAATATACCGGTCACCGGTGATTTTTCGGGAAAAACACCCAATTTTAAGGCTTCATCTTAATTAACCTAGATTGATCCGGTTCGTTCACCTGATTTTAGTGGGTGAGTCTCCCAACGGGGATTTTCTACATATACAAGGACTCGAACCTGAAACATTGCTTAAAGAATATCAAGTTGTTTACCACTTGAAACAACCTTGTTTGTTACTATTGATTTTTTTTAACAATGGATGACGAAAACATAATGTTACATATCATTTATCCGAATTACATGCATAGAAAAGTATTATTAAGAATGAATTAGTTTGGTTAGCATACATAACGCGTAGTCGTGAAAACATAGAATTTCCTACTGGTGGTGGAGCCCTTCACCCACCTCGGTCAGAGCTTCATCCCTTTGAATTTTTAAATTGTGGGAACCTTCAACTTCAACGCACGCCTTTGGTTTCCTTATCCAATTATTCCCATTTTTTTTTGAAAATTTAATTATATTAAAATTATTATTTTATGCCTTATACAGATTAAATGATAAAAAAAATATTGTTTTATTTGAATATAATTATTGATTAAAGGAAGAAAGAAAACACAATAGCGCAACCTTATCTCAACGTTACCATATGAAACGCAACTCCAAAGATCACTTTATCTTTCACGTAACGTTGGTCAAAGTGTTACAACCAATCAGTTGACGACAGGTTGGAATGTTTGACATGATGCTTGGACGTGGGGCAAAATAGTATTAGAACTTAACTCCCTATGTCATCCGTGATCTTGGTTAATAGAGTCCATTCATTTTAATTTTTTCAAAATAAATCTCCATCTTATTTTTACGTGTAAATATGAAGTAGATAGTTATTGAAAAATTACTTTAAGATGGATGGATCTTAACCCCGAATTAAAAATATATTAATTCAACCCGAGCTTGCCCCACCCCGATGATTGTTGGCCTTCTTCCCGTTTCAAATTTTAAAGTAAAATCTCGACTGTAATCTGATCTGAGTCGAATATATTAATATTTTAAAATAATATATTTTATAAAAATATATTTATTATATTTTAAACAATTAAATAATTATATTTTAACATTATAAAGAATGAAATCTTTTTATATATAATTTATAACGAGTTGAGTTGGGTTGATGACTTTCCACTTTAAACATGATCTTGCCCTGCTCTATCTCTCTCTATTATATAACATGTCTCGTCCCGCTTTGAACTCGAAATTTTTTTAAAAAAAAAACTTTTCCTATAATGTCAGATCGGGTCAAAACCTGTTGATTTTAGGTACTTTAACTATCTCTAATGCTACCCCTTGATTGTTTGCGTATATTCTATCTATTAATCGTCTAATCTGAATCGAATATTGTTACAATTTATTTATGAGTATGATTCTAAATTCATTTTACCCCATTTACAATATCAAAAAATCGAATTTTAAAAGTTATCTACTATCTCCTCTCATTAAACCAATTAATTATCAATAATTATCCATGTTTTTTAATTATTTTCATACGCGTATTTTTTTAAAAAAAAATAATAATGAAAACCCCTTAGAGGATATACATGATCTCGTACGAAAACGACCTGAGCCCACCAAGATTTTTCCTAGGAGAAAGAGGGTTTGGTTGGACATGTCATTTTGCCCACGTTTTCGGCTGCTTTTTCAAAGAGTTGTGAAGAGAATGAGTCCTCCTTTCCCATCAACTTAGATTTTATTATTTGTTATTTAGGGTTTGCTTTCTTTTATTAAAATTAATAAATATTTCATTTTAATTTAAAATCATCCACTTTTTAAGAAATCAAATCCTTTTGCTTCTGTATGAAATGTTGAACTTTATGTCCTTTCCTAGGAAGCTGCCTGCAACTTCAACAATGTCAAGCTTTTACCAATTGTTTGAATCTTGGGAAACATTATGGAGTTTTGTAATTACAAGGCAAACATCGGATTCGTTTATCTCATGAATTTCAACCACGTAGAAACTATAATATTAGAACCTCGATTCGTATATGGCCTTTGACTATCTCACTTTTTAATATAAATTACAGTGTAGTAAAAGATAAAACACGAACCGAACGTAAGTGATTAAGGGATTGTTATTATATCTTAAGATTTTGAGTTTGAACACTACGTATATAGGGGCACGAACGTTCCTTGTCGAAATGGTTGAGAGTCCATGATCAGATGATACTTTGTATTCTCTCCAGGTTCATCAAAAAATAAAATAAAAGATAACAATATACGCAGTGATTGCACAATAAAATAAACACCGAGATTTTCCTTGGTGGGAAATTTTCACTAATATCGAAAATAGAAGAATGCATGATGAATCTCCATAACAACTTTGTATCTAACCCTAATATATAATATTTATTTATACGATATATATATATTGATTAAAAAATTTACATGGTAAGAAATCCACTCGAACATGTTTCTTATTCTCAATCAACATAAAATATAGATTTCTTAATTTCTTATATTTTTCTGACCAAATTAAGTTAAATCGAATTCGAGTCAAACTCAAGTAATTATA
Organism: Hibiscus syriacus; assembly: GCF_006381635.1. Classification (NCBI taxonomy): domain Eukaryota; kingdom Viridiplantae; phylum Streptophyta; class Magnoliopsida; order Malvales; family Malvaceae; genus Hibiscus; species Hibiscus syriacus. The sequence goes on along the minus strand of NW_024062551.1, from coordinate 501,161 downwards.
CCAACAAATATTCTGTCGGTTTTGATCATCCCAACTTCTTTTTAAATAGTTTAGGGTGATTATAAGGTATTATCTGTTCAAAATCGTTCTAAGTCATTGATAACACACACCCTACAGACGTAACTACTTGAACTCAAAACTTTTAGACAGAACAACACTTAACCAGTGAGATCGTTTAATGAATTTTGATCATCCCAACTTTTTTTTATTAGTCTAGGGTGAATATAAGATAATATATGTTCAAAGACTTTCAACAATTTGACATTTAATATTCAGACATCCATCCATACATGTTGCTTGAACCCAAGGCCTAAAAAAATAACAATAATTCTCTAACCACAAAAGTTACTTGGTATGTGTTGATTACCCCAAACTTGAATACAAGTATGTGGAGGAAGAAAACTGTCAAAAGAGCCATAGGGAAATAGGAGCAGTTTGAAACTTCAAAAAAAAAAACCCCTTTAATTGGTGCAGATGAGTTAGAAAAGGTTAGCGTTTGACATAATTTGAGGCATGGACCACCCTATCAGATCTTCATGTATCAATGTTGAATTAAAGCAAAGTATGAAATTGGATAAACAAATTTCAGCTCCATCCATCGCCGCCTGGACCTGCCCTACACCCTAACACTCTTTTTTTTCTTGTGAATCATTCAGTGCTCTGTCGAAACTACATTAAATTCCCATCATTAAATACCTTACTAACACTGAAAATTACATTATTTTCACCCAACAATTACATTTTGCCTCATGTAAATAAGATAAAAAAAAAATTAACAGTGTTAAAAGGAATTGAACTTTAAACTTGTTATTGGGTAGCCCAAACATTTGGGACCATATTTTCCTAGGCCTAACTTGGTTATTTGTTGGTAATAGTATTGTGAAGGTTTGAGCCCATTGAATTGGATAAAATTGCCCTCCCCCAATATTCCATACATTCATCTATGTATAAATCAAATACAAAAACATCATTTAGAGATGAGTATATGATTGGATCGAGTTAAATCAAATATAAAAAAAATCAAATTATTAGATTTGACGAATCTATTTTTAAAATATAATTTTTATTTAAAAATTTTATGAGTCGGGTCGAGTTGAATTGAATTGAGTTTTTGAGTTTCTATTTAAATTTAATTGTAAATTTGTGAGGTTGTGCTTACTAAATAATATCAATTATTTGTTAACCTTGATTAAGGTGATCTATAATTTCAGGTGTGAGCATTCAATCGAGTAAAGTCAAGTGAATTTTTTTTGAGTTATTCGAGTTGACAAGTCATATGTTATGACTCGAACTTAACTTGTAATTTTTTCCGAATCGAGTTGAGTTTATAAAAAAATTTGAGATGAGTCAAGTATAGTTGGTCAATTTTTTTTTTTACTTTATCTAATCGTATGTGTGTGTATATATATAGTGATATAGCAGTATGTGGTTTAAATTTAGTTAAAATAGACTTAAAATGAGGAACTAAATAGAAAAATAGAAAACTTATTATCAAAAAGAGGGATTGAATGCATATAGGTATTCTACGATTATTTAGGAGCATATAGTTCAATTTTGATAAAAGAAACTTAAAATGAAGGAGAAATTGAAGGAATATAGAAATAGGGACTAAACCACAAAACTATCAAAATACTAAGTCAAATTTTCAGTTTTTTAGTGACTCGGAATTTCAACTCGACTTGATAATTCGAGTTGACTCAAATAACTCAAAATTGAAAGAAATAATTTTTTAATCGAGTTGAATTTTGCTCATCCCTAGTAGGGGTGTGCAATTTTAGATATCGAATCCTATCCGAAAATTCGGATAACTAAAATAGTGTTTTGAATCCAAAAACACCGGATATCCGAATTTTCGGGTCGAATATCCTCATATCTGATCCGAACATATCATTTATAATGAAAAAATAAAAAATGCCAAAATAAAGAAAAATAGAATTAGAAAATTATAACTAAAGTATAAATAATAAATTAATTCTAAAATTATTACTAATAATAAATATCAGAATATAAATGATAAATTAGTTTTAAATATTTCATCTAGAATGGTTGAGTTGTTAATATAAAGAATTGAATGACTAAAACGCCAATATTTAAAATTGAATAATCAAAATATAAATTAAAATAATTAATTTGTAATAATATTTTTATGGAAACATTAACACCCTACAAATTGAGTGACTGTTCAGATAATTTAACTAAAGTATATTTATTTAATTGATTGAATAAAAATTAAATACCAACTTGGAAGGTGGTTTAAGCCATTTTGTGTGTAACACAGACTAGAAACAAGCAGCCGCAGGCTGGGCTTTGGGAGAATTCCTCGTGAAATATAGGGTTGCTTGACTTAGGGCTAAAAGCCCATTTATTTTTCATATTTCAGATAATTCAAAATTAGGATTTATTTGATCTGTATCCGATCCGATTATCCGAATTTTTATCGGATATCTAATCCGAATTATCTGAAAAAAGTTGGATCGAATATCTGAAAATTTGGATCGGATCATTGGATAAACGGATTGAATAATTAGGATCAGATATTTTCACACACCCATAATCCCTAGTTTGTATTGAAATAGACTCGATGAAATCATCTACGTAACTGTTAAGAACTATCCACCTTTTATGAAAGATTTTGGGCCATCTTTCTAAAGCATTTAACATCATCTTGATGTTTATAGGTTAAATTTGTTGATATTTTACGTAACTTATTTAGAGAAGAAATTAGTCGTGTGTAACACCCCAACCCGTATCCGATCCGAATACGAGTCCGAGATGTCACATTGCCTTTTTAAAGCATTTTTCCTTACAAAATAACAAAACATTTGAACTTATTTTCAGAAAATACTATAATAAATTATTGAATTATGTTTATTATAAAATCTGAGGAAAAACGTATTTGTGAACAGTAAAATACGTATGAACAATAATAAACAGTAACTTGCTACAGTACCAATTACACAAAATTTCCAGTATGCAAATAGGGAACCAATTCCCCTGCTACAGGGAACCGATTCCCCTGCTACAGTACTGCTACAGTCTTCCGTAAAAACATACATAAAACTCGTAAAAATTCAACTGTTCATTACTATACATTTACATAATTACGTTCAAAAACATTAGAAAAGTCGATCAGAGTGTTCGTAACTAACAACTTATTACATGCCAACACACTTTATACAACTAAAATACATACTTTGTTGTTTACTTCTGATTTGATCTTCTAATGATGGTATGATGCGTTGCTGCTCTTAGGATCTATCTTCTTACTTTTCTGTACCTACGTGTAAATCACTTATACGCTAAGTCATAGACTTAGTGAGGCATATAAATATAATAATGATGCATTCCTTATGAATATGAACATGTGATCTATCCATTCAATGATATAACATATAATTCAATATGGTAACATACAACAATAATAATGCAATTACCTTTGATAACATTTTATAAGCCCATGTACATTACTGAGAACTCAAGGTATTCGAGTACATTGAGGTTGTGCACTATTATTGTCACCACAGCTCGTATAAGTCCCACTGAGTGGCATATGAAATTTGTCCCGAAGGACCTGTGAATATGTCCCGAAGGACCTATGAGTTGTCCCGAAGGACCTATGAAACCCTCGACTCTTGGCATGCCAACTATACCTATAGCTCTCATATCGTATACTATGGGCATCATTCTTATATTTCATATGTTCATGTGCTCATGTCACTTATCATATCACATGTGCATTTGAATTTATTCACATATATCATTTATCGAATCATATGAGCATATATACCTTATGCATGTATCATAATAATTATCATGTATGCATGTTCATAACTATTGTTCTATAAAAATCAACATAGGAATTAGACTTATCATAAGTCTTATTCCATTGTACTATACTTATAATAGGCACTCACCTTGGCCTCGCTTTCGTTGATTCAATCCTAACTCTTCGATTGTTCCGGAATAGAATTACGTTTTATATCTACATAAACATAATTTTCAAGATGGTTATCAGAATCCTAACCCTTGTAATTTGATACTAACAACTTAGACTAATTTAATAAACCAAACTTCAACCTTTTCTTTTAGGGGGAATTGATTCCCCCCAGGGGGTATCGGTTCCCTCTGCATAATCTGTAATTTTACTGTTCAAACCCGAAAATCATCAACTCTTCACTAAATTTCTCATACAAGGTTCCTTTCATACCACCAAACTTAACTACAACCATTTTAATTAACTTCTATCAATTCCAATACTTTAAAATCTCCCATGCTTCATTCAAATTCTCAAAGCTAAAAAGCATACCCAATTTTCAACATGTTTTAAATCCAATTATAACACTCCATATTCCTTAATTAACTTCTTGACAAGTCAAAAAACTTATTCAAACTTCAAAAACTCATCCATATCAAAATTTCATCTAAAAACCCATTTTCCAAATCTATCTCTAAAACACTTATCTTGTTGTCTTAATGTCATATAAGCTTTCCTTTAGCTTATATAACATCCAAACTTCAATTTCCAAGCTAAAAATCAAAGAAATGACCAAGGTTCATATTCTTACCTTAAGCTTGGGTCTTCACGTTTGGAAGAAGAGAAGAGTGAAGAAGATAAGAAAGAAGGAAGAAGAGACGAGAGAAATCTGGAAACATTTGTTTCCTACTCATGCCCCACATGGGTTATAATATAACCCCATCCAAATTTTTAATTATTATTTTTCCTTGCAAATGACCATTTTGTCCTTTAATTCATTTCATGTTTACTAACAATTATTTTTAAACTATTCAATTATTCTACTTTAATCACCAAATTCTGAATTTTTACAATTTAGTCACTAACCTGTTATTCGGGATGTTACATCGTGTGCTATGAGTTTACTCATATTTTAACAAATTCTAGATTCGTTCATTTGTTAAGAGAAAAATTGCTCATTTCACTATGTATTAATTTTGTTAAACAAAATAGTCGTTAATCTGAGAATGAAATAGAAAATAATAATAATAATAATATTGTTATAAAAGCAAAAAGAATGAATGAATTTACTCTGTCTTAAGATTGTTACGTAAAATAACAATTCGAGACGAAATCAAACCTAAGAAAATAAAATAAAAGAAGTTAAATTTCTTAAAAGACAAGATAAAAACATATAGAAATCAAAATACTCCTTTTTTATTAGATTGACCAGTTTATCGGAAACAGTTAAGGCATTGTCACTACATAATTTCCTTAAGACAGGTTTTAAATCACTCTTTGGTGCTCAAGATCTTAGATCGTTTGACTCCCGGTGATGAAATCTTGATGCTTCGACACAATGGTATGGCATTGCTAAACGACAGTACTTAATGAAGAAGAGAACGTCAATCGAAGATAACAAATATACGAGGAGTAATAGGTTTTTTACTAACTGTAGAAATGAATTACAATAGATGATCAGCACATTACAATGATTGTGTATTTATAACCCAATATTAACAACCTAACAAATCTAACAAATTCTTAACTAATTGCCAACTAGAATCAAACTATAGTCTAACATTCACCCTACTTTTTCGACGTTCTTGACGTAAATATGAGCACTTGAGCTGGTTCTTGATAAAGAAAAAAAACGTCTTCTCTTCATTCACCATTTTTTTTATCGGGAATCGAAAGTGTGATGCTTCATTCCATTCTACTTAGATAATAATCAAAAGTGCGTCTAAGTATTGAAAGTGCGATGTTTTCGTTCGTTCTACATAGACGAGAATCGAAAGTGTGATGCTTCATTCCGTTCTACTTTAGACAATAATCAAAAGTGCGATGCTTCCCTCCGTTCTACTTTACTCACCTTTTTTTTTTCTCTTTTTCATCCGGAAACTCCTTCCTTAATCAAAACAGTTTTTCTCTTGAAAACAACATAATTCTATTTGCACCAACCAACAACTTAATTCAAGTGTTTCAATCACTCATTAGCCAACTTAGCATCAGACCAATAGTAACATCAAAAAAAAAAACATGTCATTTAAGAAGATTGAGGCAGTCGATTTAAACCAACAAAGAGTAAACTAAGAACAACTTTCATGATAAAAACAACTTCCAGTAAACTAAGGAGTCTTCAAGACTATCCCAGATACAATAACCTCATTCAATCCGCAAACTGCAACAACTATACAATGATTCAACAAATTGAATTACAATAGATGATCAACGCATTACAATGATTGAGTATTTATAACCTAATATTAACAACCTAACAAATCTAACAAATTATTAACTAATTGCCAGCTAGCATCAAACTATTAACTGTCTAATATACAAGATAAAACAACTAGATGATTAGTTACAGTAGTGCATCTACAATATCACTAGAAAACTAATAGAGAAAATTTTCTTCTTCTTTTGAACTTGTCAAGAAACTTATTAAAATTTGTGTTTAACCTAAGAGGTTAACTCAGTATTTATAGGAGATTTCTAATAGAGATTTATTCCAATAAGATATATTTTAATATCCAAATTTAAACATATAATAATATCTTTTAATTTAAAATACTTAAAAGATATAGACACCTTTTACTATTTAAACTTAAATAGATATTATTTTAATTTAAAGTATTCAAAAGCATATAATTATATTTATTATTCAAAGTTAAATAGGTAATAAATATATTTTAATTTGACATATTTAAAGAATAATTATCCTACTAATATTCGAATTGAAAACATCTTTTAATTTATAATAATCAAAAGGAATATAAGTCTAATTTAATTATTAAATCCATCAATGAAGTTCACTATTTTTCCAATAAGTTGTAGATGCGTTCACCAATACTTAGGTAGTTAGTTTCGTTGTTACTCTTTTTTCCCTAAAACCTATTTATTTTTATTTTTAAGAAATTGTTGGATAATACAAATAAAAGAAAATCTTATAATATTTGAAATGATATTTTATTTATATTTTAAGAAGATTTTGGAGACAATTGAAATTTTTATGATAATTGATTCTTTTTGTCTTATTTTCACCCTCTTTTTACGACGTTTTTCCCGAAATATCACCGGTGATCGGTATATTTACCGATCTAACACCGGTCAGATTATATTTCTCGATCTAACACCCGTAGCAGTAAAGCGCGCCCCCTGACCCGCGTTATATGCTGATTTGGCACCATGTGGGGTATAGCGCGCCCCCTGCACCGCGCTAAACGCTGACTGGGTTACAAGTGACTATAGCGCGCCCCCTGCTCCGCGCTATACCTATTTATCTGACACGTGGGGTATAGCGCGGTGCAGGTAGCGCGCTATAGCTTTAATTACCCGGCCGTTCACACCCCACCCTTCCCTATAAATACCTCATCCTCAATCACTTTCATCACACCAAATTCTCTCAAATACTCTCTCGTTTAAGGTATATTTTATAATATTTTTAATATTATGTATTTAATTTATTTAAGTATTTTACTTTATTTAATATTTTACTAATATAAATTTTTTGCAGATATATAATGGAAGGCGGTCTACTTCGCTTAGATGAAAATCATATATCTTGACACTTTACTGATACGGTAATATTTTAACGTTTTAATTTAATTTAAATTATTAGTAATAATTTGTTGATTTATTTAATGCATGATTATTAGATTAAGAATTAATTTTTGTAATTATTTATTTTTAGGAGAAGAACCGTATATTAGATCCTTTTATTAGGAATCTTAAGTTAGTGATACCTAGCCGTGTCTTGCCGTATTTAATAGAGGCTGGATTTGGTTACATAGGTAGATATCAGGGTCACTGTAAGATAGAACCAGACCTTATTTCTGCCTTAGTAGAGCGATGGAGGCCGGAGACCCACACATTCCATCTTCCGTGCGGAGAGTGTACGATCACGCTTGAGGATGTTTCTATGCACCTGGGGCTTCCTGTGTATGGATACGTGATATCAGGGATAGCTTCCGGTTCTTGGACTACTTTGTGCTGGGAAAATCTAGGACGTGTCCCGGAAAGTTTTATCGGAGGTAGGATACCGTTAAATTAGTTAGATGCCAATTTTCGGGAGTTGAGCGAGGATGCGTCTGATGATGAAGTTAAACATTATGCACGGACATGCATATTGTAGCTAATAAGAGGGTTGCTGATGCCGGACAAATCGCGTAACCTAGTTCACTGCATGTGGTTGCGACATCTTAGCGACTTTCGTCTCGCCGGATCATTCAGTTGGGGCTCGACAGTTTTGGCTTTGCTGTACAGGGAGATGTGTGGAGCCACTGACTACAGGCGTAATGCTATCGGTGGATGTCTCTTGCTGCTGCAGTCTTGGGCATGGCATCGATTGCCCTTTTTATGTTCCGTTGTGAAGAACCCATTCGTATTTCCACTACTTCTGAGGTAATTATAAAACTGATTTTGTATATTAATAATTTTATACAGCGTATAATAATTTTTTTTCCTTGAATAGGTGGTCTACTGATAGGAAAAATCATCAAGAGCTACCTGATGATTTAGAAAAAATTAGGGTGCTCATCGATCAGCAGGCTGGCACACAGGTATGAATTTTAATGTTTAAAAATCGATTTTAGATTATAGTTATATAATTAGATTATTATTTTGATAAAAAATTATATAATATTTGTTTTAGTTTGAATGGGTGCCATATTGTACTGATGATGTGAGAGCGGTGATCCCACCTGAGTTGAGGGGCCCATCAGATGTTTGGATGGCGATGGTCCCTCTGATCTGTTATGCGACCATCGAGTGGCACTCTACTGATCGCGTGCTCCGACAGTTTGGTTGTTTTCAACCAATTCCGGAAGCACCTCGCAATATGGACGAGTTGCATAGCTTAGATAGACGCGGCAAGACATATACAGATTGGCTGGTGAGGCATCATGAGTGGGTCGTGTTGTGGGAGGATCGATATCGGCGCCTTCCCCGTAGAGAGCCCATTTTTGATGACCTATTGATGTATGCTGATGGTTATTATGAGTGGTTCAACAGTAACGGGAAACCGTTTCTGCTTCCCGAGGATACACGAGGGCATACCTTTCCGCGACGTCGACAGAGACGTGATCCGACACAACACCATCGTCCCCCGACTCGTGGACGAAGAGCAGGTGCTTCCGGTTCATCCTCAGCTGCACCAGCAGGACCTTCACAGCAGCCACCGCAACCATATATGATGCCGCTATCGCCTTTCCATTACCAGATGCCACCGCCGCCTTTACCTGGTTTTATGACCCCGTCGCCGCCACCGTCACCGTCATAGCCCTCATGGAGGCTATTACGGGTCTATGTTTGCAGATCCGACTTGGGGTTCATATGCTGGATATTTGGCGGGTTCAACCTCATCACCCATGGCCACAGCACAGACACCTCATGTACAATTTTCACACTCAGCGATGTCTGGGTTTTATGAGTTTTCCCAGTTTTCGCAGGCCGGTGGGATAGTCAGTCATACACCTCCAGGGTCTTTGTTCTATAGAGGTGCTTCATCGTCATCAGCTCCTCATCAACCTAATGTACCTGCTCAGGACGACGACGACGACGACGATAGTGATGATGATGACAGCGAGGAGTCAGAACCAGTGATATAAAGAAATCATCCTCGAGACCGACAGTCACCGCCTTGCGGAACACATTCCCGTCGCAGGCATCAATAGATTTTGTTTTTTTATTATATTTGTATTTACTTTATTTTGTTAAATTGTAATTTTTTATTATTTCTCATTTAATACTTACATTATTTTGTTAAATTTGTTGGACTTTTTTTAATGTATTTCAGTTCATTTTGTTTATTACAATTTAATATTAGTTATTGTAATTTGGTTATCATTTACCATTTAATACTTATTGTAAGTTTGTTGTATTTAAAATTATATTCAAATACCAAATTGTTATTAGTTTAATAAAATTTAATGATTGTGTTCGTTTTTTTAATCTTCATCATCGATTATCGAATGACATTAACTTGAAGTAAATGCAAATTAAAGTATTTGATAAACAAATACATCATTTCCTCATCAATTGTTACTTGATGACAACAGAAGTGGACATGTTTTTCTAGTGTGTCCTGGGTTTCTACAATGCCCACATCTTTTGTCTTGTCTAGATCTTTCTCGAATATCCATATCGCAATGAATTCGATTGGATTTTGGACGACCACGCTCCCTCAATAAACTCGGATTTGGTACAATCGGAAGCCAATCTTGAACCTCATCAGGGTCTTTGTCATTACCTATGGGGGGAAACTCAAATTCGTATACCTTAAAAACTTCATATAGTAGGTATACGGGATCCATAAAATGGTTATAGTCTTGATGTGTATGCGAGCAAGCTGCTATCACATGAGAGCATGGATACTTCAGAGCTTGAAAAAACCCACAGTCGCACGTTCTGTCCCTTAGATTTACTCTTAATGACACAGCTTCAATCCCTTGAAGAGGTCGCGGTAACTCTGTGACACAAAACATTTCATGCCTTCTAGAGAAGCTTGGTACAGACATTCCATTTGATGCATCAATTTTTTTCTGTAGACCTGCAACTAATCTAGGGTGATAGACATGACCGCCTTGCATCCAGGTTTGAGCTTGTCCCTCGAGCTTTACAAAAAGTACCCCCAAACGAAAATATGTAGTTTTTACCAAAGCCACTACAGGTAAGTGACGTGCACCCTTTAAGGTTGAATTGATTGCCTCAGCCAAGTTGGTCGTCATGTGTCCATATTGATATCCACCATCATATGCGTTCGTCCACATTTCTTTATCGATGAGGCTAATGTAATCGTATCCTTCCTCGTTCTTCGCCTGTAAATCTTGAAGAATTGATTCAAACATTCGAGGAAGAAGTTCGTAACCTGATCAAAAAATGTATAACTTACTAACCTGATCAAAAGGATCGAAAGAAAACAAACTACATCAGTTTCACTTACCCATGCGCACAAGTAATTGGCGCTCATCATTCTTCTTGTATCTTCTATGGTAGTTCGCATCAATGTGTCGGAGATAATACCTATGTTGGACAAAGGGTGGTTGCCACATTGGACCTAAAGACTTCATTGCTGCATTGATCCCAGCTCTGCGATAAAAAATGACACATATTTTTTCCCTCGTGATAACATGTGCATGTAAATTTTGAAGGAAAAAAGCCCAAGAATCTGTATATTCTCCTTCGACAAGAGAAAAAGTAACTGGAAGAATGTTGCGATTTCCATCTTGGACAACTGCCAATAATAAAACTTGTTTGTATTTTCCATACAAGAAAGTCCCATCGATCTGGACCACAGGCTTGCAGTATTTGACAGCATCAACGTACTGTGGGTAAGTCCAAAAAAACCCGGTAGAATTGACATCAATCACGGAGAATTCGATCATTATGGTATGCATAGGAGGTTTCTAAGTCCACAATTGTCCCAGGATTCAACCTCCGCACCAGCCTAAACCAGCCTGGAAGTTCATTGTAAGATGCATCCCATTCGCCATAAAGTTTGACAATGTCATTTTGTTTTGCCAACCAAGCTTTTTTATAGGAGACAGTGTACCCATACCGCGATTGTATAGCTGAAATCAACACTGCAACAGCTATATGAGAGCTTATTTTTACTATGGGCATGATGGCTTGGCATATCACTTCAGAGTCCAAGTTGGGATGATCTTGGTTGACCCCTCCAGCACAACATGTGTGAGGACCGTTGTATACTGTTAGTTCCCATATGTTGTTTTCCTCTTCATTTTCGATACGCGAACCATCCATTTGCATCCGTTTTCGCGTCGGGCACAGTAGCATACATATTTTTCGGTCTTCGATCGGTTTACTCTAGACTGAATAGAATTACAGATATTGTAAATTTTTATAGCCATCACCGCTTCTTCTTTGCTTGAAAACTCCATGCCTAAAGATAACTCACCATTATTTATTAATGAGTAATATCTATAGTCACCGAGATGAGGCATATCCGCAAATTCTGGCCCGTACATTGCACCATAATCAGCTTCATACATGTGTGCAGGAGGGTCAGTTTGTGCCATATTTCCTGGAACTTCATCATCATCGGAGTTGAATTGCGGTGATTCGAGGTGAATGAATAGTCTAGTCTCAGCACCATCCGCACCAGGCTCACTAAGCGGTACTTCTGGTGGAGATGATTATTCCTCCATGCTCTCCACATTTAGGTCGAAGAACATACTACTTGCACGCCTTCCCCTTGAACTGGAAGGCATATCGACATTGAGATCGAAAAAGCTCGCAGTCGAATGCCTCCCCTGGAGTTTGAAGACATCTTGTCAAATGGAAACTGCACAGATGGTTGCGTCGATGGCATCTCTATATGGTCAAAGAAATTTACAGATGAATGCCTTCCCCTTGAACTGGACGCAGTGTTGCCATACGGATTGTTCGTGGACCCACCTCGGTACATATCGTAAGGAGTTGCGGATGAATGTCTCCCCATTATGGCATTAAAATCATTACACATTACTGTAGTCGGGCTGTCAACTTGATCAACTTGTTCAGTCAGCCCATAGTGGGAGCTTAATGATTGACCCCGAATAGCACGCACTTGAACAAAATGTGCATACATCTCAATAGCGGCGTCTGAATAATTACTTTGAGCTTCAACCATCATTTCAACATCATCATTGTTCGAAAGTTCGAAAGATGTATAAGTTAATGGCAACAATGATGTTGGAAATTTGTACTGCAACGACGACATTCTTCTACTACTTCCAACATGAATCTTCCTCGAAATCTTCGTTATCAGATCCTCAAGAGTTATGTTTCTCTTGAATGATATTTTAACACGCTCATTTGATACGAAAATAACGCCGGTTTCATCTTCTCGAATTTCACCATCATAATAAACAATAGCTGAAAGTCGTGCCATTCTTTGAGTTTAAAAGTGCGATAATATTATATCTGCAAAAAAATGAAACAAACCTGATTAAATAAATTATATATGAACGAAAATATAAAACAATAAATTTTTACACATCAACGTAAATAATTTAAATAATATAATTTTATATTATTACCTGCACCGTAAAACTATTTCGACGTATACTCTCGCTTTTTAATTTTACAAACATAAAAATTAATTAAAATTAATTAGTATAATATTTTTTCAAATAATCATAATAAATAATAAGTATAATAAAAAAATTATAACAAAATTACCTTATAACGAAAAATCGCACGAACTTCTAAACTAAATATGAGAAGATTGCCAAAATTATTGACTCGTTGATGGAATTATTGTATTAATTTATAAGTTGAGAGGAGAGATGTGAGGAACATAACCGGGGGAGAAGGGTATATATAGCCATACAAGGCGCAGTACCTGCACCGCGGTATATGTAATTATGGTATAGCGCGGATCAGGGCCCGCGCTAAATATAATTATCTAGATACACAGATATAGCGCGGTTCAGAGGGCGCGATATACCCCACGTGTAACCCAGTCTGCAAATAGCGCGGTGTAGGGGGCGCGCTATACCTCACGTGGCGCCAAATCAGCGTATAGCGCGGGTCAGGGGGCGCGCTTTACTGCTACTGGTGTTAGATCTGGAAATATAATTTGACCGGTGTTAGATCGGTAAATATACCGGTCACCAGTGATATTTCGGGAAAAACATCTCTTTTTACCTTTATAAATACTAAACTCCAATTCACTTCATTACGTTTGAAAGACTGTGGAAAATTATACTAATTAAAACAAAATTACTTATATAACAATAAAATTTTCCCAGTCGCAATAATTATATAATTTTTATTCTTTTATCATCATCGTCGTCGTCGTTATTTATGTTAGTATATATTAATATTTGGATAAATTACATCAGATCCTACTGAACTTTGGATGTTTTATTGTTTATATCATTGAAATTTCAATTTTTTCAATTATAACACTGAACTTTGATTTCCGTTTTAAGTTATACCATTGAATCGTTAAATCATTAACGGGACGATGACATGGTTGTCGACTGCCGACATGGTTGACGACTACAGACGAAGAACTCACCAAAACGTTGTCGTTTTGTTTTGACTGTTAACGATTTAACGGTCCAGTAGTATAATTAAAACGAAAATCAAAGTTCAGTGTTGTAATTGACAAAATTAAAAGTTTAGTGGTATAAACGATACAACACCTAAAGTTTTATGATATCTGGTGTAATTTACTCCTAATATTTTTATTTTGCAATAATTTATTTTAGGGTAAGCTATGCAGATAGTCCCGTACGTTTTCGGTTTGATTGACTTTGATTACCAATTTAAAAATTAATGGGGAACGGTCCCTAACATTATCCTCTGTTCGATTTTAGTCTCCCAGCCATTAATTTTCATTAACCCCCTTTTGTTTAAGTCCCTAACATGACTGAGTGACTAAAATCGAACTGGAGTTAACAGCTGAGAGACTAAAATCGAACGAATTGATAATGTTACGGACTATTCCCCTTAATTTTTAAATTTGTGACCAAAGTCGATTAAACAAAAAACATAAGAAACTGTCTGCATAATTTACCCCTAATTTTACTAAGTGGCCTGACCAGATGTACATATGTTATGTCACCATACGGCATCATGCAAACATCATGTATATACGAAGTCTCCCTTGAAGGAAGTAAGGGGTGGATCTAAAAATATTTTTTAAGGTAGGCAAATATATGTTAACAACATAAAATTTTTAAATGAGATTGATATAAATAAAATTTCAGTGTATGCACCATCTGTAAAATAAGTAACTAATCGAATAAAATTCATATTTCAAGATTGACAAAGAATTTCAGGATAGACAATATCAACAAAAATAAATAATTAATCTAAGAAAATTTGAATTTTAGAATGAACACGTGTACATTCTCTCCAACAAGCTGTGGCTCCGCCGTGGAACGATTAGTGAATAGCATAGAAAAGTGAAGAAATGGGATGGAAATTTCTCATGAAGACTAGCAAAGTGGAAAGGTGAGAAAGCAATAAATTATGATTCACTTATGAGGAAAAACTGTCCCTAATTAAAAAAGTTTGGGTGAAGCACTACACGCAAGACTATGAACAGTAAACTTTTGGACCTACAAATTGCGAGGGTTGGCAGCCCCAAGAACTTGTAATTTAAAAGATTTAAACCAAGGGATCAGATCAATCTCCATTATTGTGATGGGTGAAAAATATATGAGAGCTTTTCTGACGGCGGTGGCCATGATCCTGTGTCTTATCTCCGCCGTGCAAGCTATTCAAGGGAATGCTGTTTTCTATGGACCGCCGCCTTATCTTCGTGAGTATATATGTATATATATTAAATGAATTTTATTTTAAGATAAACTAGACATAATGTCATGGTTATATTTTTTCATTCATTATAGCGACGTGGATAAAACGACGTCATTTTAACATAATTATTAAAGTTTAAAACGACTTTATTTTAAACACTTAACTTTAAAGATATATCAATTTTGTCACTACAGTTTAAAAAGTTTAGTTTTTGACGCTAGACTTTTCAAGCTGCCATTGACAACCAATCACCGTTCATCAATGGTCGTATTTCATGGCAAGATCAATATCAAAATATTCGTATTTCACTCATCATCTTCTCCTAGGATTGGTTTTTCATGAAACTCTTTCAAAATCGACATGAATATATTTAAAGGTTCAACATGCTAAGACTGTGATCTCCTCCAAACGCCATTTGATGAGACTAGTTTTGAGGTATATTGATTATCTTCTCGAAATAATTCTTCTTACCGTTCATATTTCTAAACAAATATTCCAAACCCCTTGAATCTAAGAAAGCCCGTGAACCCCTAAAAATTGTATTTTTTGTTTAATTGCGTTGATTTTAAATGAATTTTGTGAAAAATTAATCCTAAAAAAGAATGAGTGAAATACGAGAGTTTTAATATCGTTCTTTTTCGTGTAAAATCGTATATTTTGTACTGATTTTGTAAATGTAGTTTAGACACAATCATCCATCATTGAATTATTTAACAGCTTCAGCATGCTATGGGAACCAAAGGAATGGAATAATGGTGGCCGGAGTCAGCGATGCGTTGTGGCAAAACGGAAGAGCATGCGGCAAGAGGTATAGAGTTAAATGCATAGGAGGAGCGAACAAAGCACCGCACCCTTGCAAGAATGGTAGAACTGTGGTGGTTAAAGTTGTCGACTACTGTAAAGCCGGATGCCAGGGGATCATCAACCTCTCTCGAGATGCTTTCTCGACCATCGCCGATCCCGACGCCGGTATAGTCCGAGTCGAACTTAACGAGTAAGTCCCGACTACTCTCTACTCCACCTGTTATACAAGTTTCAGGCATCATGTCCCTTAATATCATTTGCACGTTTTTCGCCTTTTTCTTATATGCAGGATTCGAGTTTGATGCTTCTACCTACTCAAAGTCAGATGATGTTAATCGAATAAAGATATCTTCTTGTGAGTTTACTTGTTATTTTCCTATATTTTACTTTATCAAATGAATAAAACTATGTGCTTGATGATGTATTGTTAGGAATTTGTGAGCGGAAAAATAGACGAGCGTCAGAACCAAAACTTGTAATAACAAAGAACAGCGAGCAATATAAAAGAACCAAGTTTTTGCTGAAAATGTTATGCCCTTATTTGAGTATATTTAAAAACATTAATTCTTAGACTTGTCGTTTTCGATGGTTAAATCTAAGAGTTTTAAATAACAAGACGTTCGATAAACTGTTCGTGAACCATTCGTATGACGTTTAATTATGTTTTATTATCAAGTTGAAAGAACAAGTATGAACAAATTTTTTTATATTTATTTAGTAAACGAATGAAGATGAATAGAGACGTGTTCGGTTCACTTATGTTGATGAACAGACCGGTTTAAAAGTTTTTTTATCTACTCGTTTATCCGAGACTCCTCCTCCTATCAATTTTTTGCATTTTAAATACCGATGAAGGTATTAAATTGAACACATTGAACTTTGAAGTTCAAACTGTGAGACTAAAGGATCTTAAGGACTGATGACATAATTTCTCTATTTTGGCGAATATAATCGCCAACGCTGAAAGAACTAAACACAAACACCTTAAAAAATAAATAAGTAAACATGATATAAAAAATTTAAACAAATACGAACCGAAAATAAATACCTTAAAAATATACTGAAGTGATTTCAAGGTAATATTTGTTCAGAACTTTCTTAACTCATTCACATATATCCTACAAACAAAGATGCTCGAAACTCGGACCCGAAGTGAATGCAAAGCTTAAACTGAGGCTTCATTTTAAAACAACTGGTAAAATATGCCCTTTGCATTTACACGACCAGGAATCATTATCAACATGAAGTTTCACTTACAATTATGGGCAAAATTAGAGGGGGGCCAATCCACCTTTCCGGATAGAAAGAAAAAAGAACGTAAGAGAAGATCACTAGAAAATATCAGCATGCATTGCCTGTAGTTACACATTGATTGAGTGTTGAGAACCATGACCTTCTGCCCTCCCAAACCGAGCGTCTTAAGACTTGCAAATTCCGGTCCGACGGGAAGGGAACTAAAGGACTAGCGTTCGGAGCTCCGATGCAGAGGTTAGATTGGATCTTCATCGACGGGTAACTATTACGACTTATGCTGCAGAACGATGATCCAGGAGGAGAAATTCGTGCGCAATGGACCGTTGGCTTGCAGAGCAGGGTTGTCATTGAAGTTGGCTCCGGCATCTCACTGGAACATGTGCAGAAAGATAGGGACAGACTTGTTCTTCCAACTGCCTTAACCGTTGGCTTCGTTCCACGGAGCCTGACAAATGATACTATTCCGTGACGGCAAAGAGGACAGGCGATTGAGCCAATTGGACCATTGGCTACATTTGTGGTGTTACTTGTAGAACAGAGGTACAAGGCACATTGTGTGCAGAACTCATGATCACAACCTGCACCATAGGCAATATAACTCATGATCCCATAAACAACAATGACAAACACGATTAAAATTGCACAGACTACATTGATAGCAGCGACTAAAACTGAAATAAATACGGTCTGGCAGGATGCGTTACACGGAACGATTAAGTTACCTCCTGCAGCTACTGTACATTGCCTGTCCAGACATACAGCACAAGGATCTTGGCATGAGAACAAGGAATCATCAGTCCTCCATCCACACTCTCTTCATAAGGCAAAGTAGGGTGAAAAGGTTTAGCTCATATGATAAACTCGCTTTTAGCAGAAAAATGGTTGGTGAGATCCGGTAGCCATCATGTTCGTAAAGTATTAACTATTACCCGCTTTTACTCACAAATGCATGTCCATACCATACGTATATCCACTTTTCGGTGTATATATTTCTATGAATATCTACGCAATTGTTGATACAAACTTTTGACAAAAACAAAGCTGAATTATCCCATGTCGTTTTATTCTCTAGGTAATTGCGAACAGAAGAAATTTTATGTTGTTTATTCCAGTGTTCGAGTTAATTGAACAGCACGGCAAGAAACTATAAAAAAACGATTAGTCGATGAGAACAAAGAGCATAATCCTCTGCTCTCTGGTTTTATCTCTGTTTCCAACTAAGTTTGCAAACTCCAATCTAATGTGCTAAAAAATTAACAAATTGCGGTCCTATAAAGATGATAGAAGTTCATAGATCAACAAATAAACACGCGAAACTAATACTCTACAACGTTAAACAAAAGTCTATAGCTCCGAGAACTGATGAAATGGCATAAACAGATTTCACTCACCTAGCAATTTTAATAATGCTCATAAGGGGAAGAGACAGAAAGGGTGAAGGAAGAGCTTGCGACTGGCCTTCAGGCTGATTGCTAAGGATTTCCTCAAGCCAATTTTTACGCCATGAACGGGCGACCATTAAAGGACTCCACCTTGAGGTAATAATTGAAAAACAATAATCAGTCGCAACTGCTAACTCATAAAGACAGGGTTTAGAAAAGAAATAACAAGATTTCGACTGAACTGCCATTTTTTCCACCGAATTATATGAAAAAATTTCCACCATGCGATAGTTGATATGATGTAGTCACAACATGACAGGGTTAAACCTTAAGACATTACAAAGTATATGCTATAAATCGGATTAAATATGGCATTATGCCTTTGTAAAAAGTAAATCGAGATGGCAATATATAGCCGCGTGTGCTAAAGGACTTTGTGCATTAAACTACCCGCACTTATAAAGGCGGCATATTTAGTATAATTTTTATTCTAACTTCTTGCTCTTGAAATGCAAAAACATATCGTTAATAAAGCATTTTAGCAGAAGATACAACTCAAACTTTAAACCTAAAAAGAGAAGGAAAAAAAAGATTTTTTCCCCCAAAATGAAGATACCATTGCTAAAGTAACATTGAAGCATAGCATTTAAACATAATAGGATTCACATTAACATACCCGTTCACGTTTGTGGCAGTAATACTGGCACCCCTGGCGATCAAAATCTGAAGCATCATACATCAAAATTATAAATAGGTAGTTGTAAAAATAAATAAAGCATGAGTGACATTGATACATGATTTAGTTTCTTCTCATTCCCTTTTTCCCCGGCATTTGGGTGGTTGTGATGCTGCGCAAAGCTAAGACATACCTGACAACATTGTGCATTTCCACCACAAGCAGCATAGTGAAGAGCAGTGCTCCCTGCACCTGCAAGGTAACAAACGTAACGAGGCCATTATTTTAGGAGAAAAATAAAGAGATCAAAAAGGGGAAAAAAGGATTGCAGGAGAGACGCAATACTAGTTCAACAGCATTTGAATTCTTCACTAACATTCTAAATGAATCACCTAAGAGGCCCTCGTGTCTGGCCGGATTGTAAAGGCTTTACTAATGAACATAAAGACGACAGGATAATGAAAAGAAAATATGGTCTGCAGATACAAAGCCTTTAGAAAAGGAGATGTGTGGGGTGAACGGGGGACTTCTAGCCATTTATGGATGTGAAACTAAGAGCTTCCAGTATTTATGGACAATTTCTTATCAGGTAGGCAGAAGCGTACCGAAATGCGAATAGAAGGGAATCCACATATATACCGTAATTCAGATGTACATTGGCGGCTTGCAAAAACAAGAGAGACAAAATCAAACAGAAGGGGAAAAGGAAGAACAATTGAAGTCCAACAATTATTGAAAATAGAAAACTGAGGCATGAGAAAAGTGCAATGCAGAATTAATCCGATAAAAAATATGTTTTTTTTCCTGTTATTGCTCAATAACAAATAGCTGCAAAACCAATAGACTGTGAATCAAGCAAGGACTTTCAAACTAGCACATTTAAAATTCTGATTACCTATTAGATCAATCGTCGTTCCATCTTCCACAGTGACCTCAGTAACAGAAGCTCCCAAATCTAGGAGCAACTGAACACTTTCAACATGCCCATTCAACGCTGCCATATGAAGAGCAGTGACACCTCCATCAGCAGGTTTATTAATGACCTCGCGAAGAGCACTGGAAGATCAATATGAAACGCGAATGAATGAAAACAGAAAAGTAGACATGAGAAATAATAAAGAGGATTAACATAATTTACCCATCATCAAAAACTGAAGTTGATTCTTTATTTTCTGATTCATTCGACAATATCTTCCAGCAGTCGGGTATGCTAGGTATATAATCCGCAAGGAGGAGCCTTATGCAACGGGAATGACCATTCAAGGCAGCCAAGTGGAGTGCAGTACCCCCATTAAGATAATCTGCTTTGTGAATCTAACAACCATTGCAGCACAAACTTCACTTGTTATGATATCACTCAAGTTCGAAAACTATACAGATCTATTGCAATAAATGAAACTAAACTTAAAAGTAAAAATCTTACATTGGCCCCGAAAAGAATCAGAGCTTGAACAACCTCCCAGTGGCCATATTGGCAAGCTTGCATCAGAGCAGTCTGTAGTGCACAATTAAAACAAACAATATAACCCATTGTTGATAATTAGTTGGTGTTTAAGCGATGAAAACCGGATTCAAATTACCTGACCCCGATAGTTTCTGAGATTGATATAGACACCAGACTCGAGCAAGAGCGAAACTATCTGATAAAAAAACGAACACCAATATGATTAATTTGAAAGAAACAATTGCAGGCTGGAATTAAGGAATTGAATACCTCATGGTGGCCCTGAGCAGCAGAGTAATGGAGAGGCGAATTTCGAGCACCAAAAGTCGAATATCTTGCAAGCCTAGGATTGTATTCCAATAAAGCCTTGGCTTCTTGAAGATCCCCATCTCTTGCTGCGGAAACCAAGCGTTCCCCAGATGCAGAACATCCAAAGGAGTTCCCAACAATGCTTAGAAATCTCATATTGTTATTAATGCCTTGAAAACTGGTGGCCAAAGACAAAAATCTCCCCTAAACCATAATCCTCAAACCACTAAAAACAAGAAAAACAGACCAAACCAACAACAAAGAAGACATCAAAAACACATCTTACGGTCAATGTTTCACTCCCTTAAATGGATTGCCATCAGAAGAAGAACTTTGCCTGCAACTACTTGAAAAAAAAAGGATCAGGATGTGACTGTTTTATGGATTAGTATGCTGCCTCGTGTTCTTCAAGGAAGACTCAACAAACATAAAATTACAAATTCTTCCGATTGAAAGAAGAAATTAAAGATTCCTATCAGTCACAGTCAAATCCCTATCGGCTAAACAGTCAAATAGAATTATCGCCGCTAACAAATACCCGTCTCCATATTCATCAGGGTGAAACGAAATCTGCAAAACCCAATTCCGGAAACTCTTTAAAGAATCGGAATTTGAAATACCCTGATCAAAACATCTTTTTGAGGGAACGGCTGATCAAAGTTGAAGCCTTAAAAAAAAGGATTCGACCAAATGGAACACACGTTTGTACTTAAATGTGGAAGAGTGGGATTGGGATCAAATGTAACGGAGACAGAAATTTGCTATAAAAACAGTCTGTTTTTATGAAGATAGCAACCTCAACCACCAAATTGACAAAATTTTATATATAAATAAAGATAAAAGTACACAAATGCTCATCTATTATAGAATTGTTTTGCTTTGTTGTTGAGTATATTATTATTAAAAATTATAAAATAATACATAATTATAAGACTTTTTGTTGACTTCCCGGTTATTAAAATTTACAAAAAAATCATTCGATTATTCATATGTTCTAAATTTATTCATTTTCATTAAAAAAAAATTCGGTTTTTTAACTTGTACGTTAACATCTTGATTAGGATTTGATAAAATATGAACCAAAATTGTTTGAGATGTATTTTATGGATAAATTATCCTTTATATTATGATATCAAGCCAATGCTTGAAATATTTTACTGTCTAGTAAGTGTCTGAAGCAATGACGGTGCCAATAAATATCATTAAAATATGATTTTATCTTAACTCAATCAATCGTTAATTCGGTTAATTCGGTTAACCGACTGAACCAAATTACCCAAATTTCATTAACCAAAATTTTCCCCTCTAACCGTTAATCGAACTGATTTTTTCAAAAAAATTAACCGAACCGAACAAAATTTGGTTAATTGATCAGTTAACCTAATTAATCAAAATTTATAAATAATATATATTATATATTAAATATTTTTTGTTTTATCTAGTTAATTCGGTTAAAATCGAAGTGTAAACACCCCTAAAACTATATAATATATTAAATATTTAACAATTTCGGTTAATTCGATTAATTAACCAATTTCGAACCGAATTAACCAAAACTTAAATTTGAAAAAAAAAACCATTAGTCATTAACCGGCCCAACCCAAAATTAACAGTGTGATGTCAACTTTAAAACGTAATGCAACCCAAGTATATACGAGAAATGCTTTTTCTACACTATGCAAAGAAATGACATACGATGGTTATTATTTGGTTAAAAATAAGTATGGAATTCGGGCATGTGTTATTGGTTAGAGCATGTTGAGAAGGAGAAGTTGTATCATGTATTGAAAGATACCACACATGATACCATGTACTGTTGTTGTATGAAGTTGGAGTCTGTTGGCTTTCCATGTCGTCATATATTTGCAGTGTTGAAATATGAAAAGGCAAAAAAGATACCTCATGGATGTATAATTCAACGATGGACTATTTATGTGAATAAAGATGTTGGATTAGAAAATAGGAATGCAAATTTTGAGGATAATAATCCAACAAAAATCAAGCCATGTACTCGACTCTAGCCTCTTATTGTATGACTATATGTCAACGTGCGTCACAAACATTCAAAACTTTCAATGAGGTAAAAGATCAATTTGTAAAATTGATTCTTAAATTGCAAACGATGAAAGCGAGATGTAAAAAAAAAGAACCGGTACAAACGGAGAGCCTATTGGAATAGGCGACCTGTAGTTCTTAAAACAGGAAGAGGAAAACCCAAGAGAACAAAGCGTCAAGCTTCATCTTCTAACCAAATACATGTTTCATATGATAAAGATGTCAAGTTCGACTTGTATAAAACCATTGGATCATCTCCGAACAAGCCTTCTGATCAGGATACGAGGCATACTGATGCACCTGAAAGATCAATATTAGCCAGATATGTTCTCGACACATATAAAAAATATGACATATCTGAGGTAACTAAATGTGAAATATAGTAGTGAATACTCTTTGTTGTTATGAATGTTGATAATTTTTATTTCGCATGCTGCATATACTAATGAATTGAGAATTATGGTAAAAGATCCAACTATTTTGGATTGGCAACCTAAGAAGGATTGGTAGTGTGTTGTCTATATCTGAGGTAATTACATATGAAATAATAATATAATAGTCTTTCTTGTTATGTATATTTAAAGTTAAGAATTAGTTTTATTAGTGAAGTAAATCATTTTCTTAAATAAACGTGTTATTTTTTGTTGCGATTACTAATTTTATAATTTTTTTACTCTCATGATAACAAGGCTTCGTCTTATTTCATGACGGATTATGGTTGCAGTTGTCATTTTCTGTATCCGCCGGGAGATAAATTTTAGTTATGTTATTCTCCAGATCCGCATGCAGTGACATTGCACGAAATTCTTTTAAGTTTAATATTTAAGATTTCGGATTTTATGAAGTTGGTTTTAATATTTGAAATTACAATTTATGATGTTTTGTAATAAACATAAGCATATTTAAGACTACTTGCAATTGAATTTACAACGTTTTGTGTTTGTGTTTTTGCTGCGATAATCAAGCTCGACAACATAAAATTTAAATTTTGAACAAGTACATTCGAAATCTAGTGTTTAATTACGGTATCATTACACATACGGTATCGAAACTCTTGGCAAGCCTTGAAAATCCAAGAAGCATAGTAAGTATCGATACCATTTAGGTATCAGTACCATGTAATTAAATTCATATTACAGTATAGAATCGTGGTATCGATACATATCGATACATCTATAGTATCGATACTCGTGGGAAGCCTCAAAAATCCAAAAAGCATTTTATGTATCGATACCGTTGTGGTATCGATACCATATAATTTAACTCATTGTCCAATTTAGAATCCAGGTATCGATAAGGTTTATTTATAACTAATTCCAGTGGGTTATGCCAATACTGATACAGAAGGTGTACCGGTACATTTTAAATTAGCATATTGGTACTCGGTCTTTACAGTACCTGTATGCACTGGCATTTCACCTATAAATACCTCCTTATTCGATTTTCCCCCAAAACATATCAACCCTAACCCTAACAACACCAGTTACTCTAAAAAATCCACATATTATTCACTCAAAAATAAAAATCCTTCACCATTTTTGCAAGGCTTTAAAGGGATTTCATCTCCAAACAATGAATCGTGCATACCCATCACATCTTTGTCGTTTTCCCAAGGTATTATTATTTTTATTTAATTTTCTTCACTAAGTTATTTTTAATAGTTTTTTATTCTTGAGTGAATTTTTATAGGTTTATATGGTTTAGGGCTTAGGCTGAATATTTAATTTTAATTTTATTGAATATAATATTCGGGTGTAGGTTTTTTACATCTAGACTTAAAATCTGAAATGGTCTAAAAATTGATGATTATTTGTACAATTTATATTGTTTTTTACGGGAATTTGATTTCAAAATGACACCAAAATCAAAACTTACAATTAAATGTCGTCGTTTAGACAACCCGTCTTCGAGTCGGTCGGTAAACGAACCTCAACCTCGACCCATTTTATCAAGTTCTTTTGATGCATGTTTTAACTAACCCGGATACATAAACCAGAGCTCAAATTTTGACTTTTTCAAGAATTTTATTGTTAGGGATCAGCGTATCGTTGATTATGAATTTTTGTCTGATCCCAATTTTAAATTCCCCTACCTATGTCTTATAAGGCGTTGGAATTTTTTCCAACACTCGTTGCATTATTGATGAACCTAGTAACATTGTTATTGCCGTATAGTCTTATCTTATGGGAAAAACCTTTATACTAGACACCGAAATAATTGCTAGTCACATAGGTCTTTGTGATGAGAATCAAAGTATTCCTGGATCTCCACCCACCGGCTCTGTTACTTGCCTAAATGCCCATGATCGCTTTCTCCGTTTTCTTATCACTTTGTGGTTTGCCACTTTGGATTATTTTAGATTGGATATGTTGAAATATTTTTTTTATATTTATGGTCCTTGAAATACTATTTTGAAAAATGTTCAACTTTATATGCATTCGGCTTGAATTTGATTGAAATTTGATTTTTTATTAATAAAATTTATTTTAGTTAGATATAAATTTTCATGTGTTATTCGACTAAAAAATGTGACCAAAAAAGAAAGTGGAACAACATGAGATAAATGCTTAGAAACTAGTCATCATTCATCGTTTTTATTTTTTATTATTTCATAATGATGACAAATTAACCAAATTTCAATTAGGATAGCATAACGTCAAGTCGCGTATACATTTAGGGTATCGATACACAGACGATCGCTATGGGTGTACAAACTTGAAAACCCAAGAATCTTCGATGTAATTCAATAGTTTATCCAATATGGAAGTATAGTATCGATACATTAAAGGTATCGATACATTGGATGTAACAGTAATCCAGTGTTATATGCCAATATCGATATTGGTTGGGTATCGGCACAACTTAGCTTCTAGGTATCGATACATTAAAGGTATCGATACATTTGATGTAACTTGTAATCCAGTGTTATATGCCAGTATCGATAATGGTGATATACCAATATAGATTAGCTTCTATGGGGTCTTACGAGGTTTTTTTAGTTTAGTTGTTAATTGTTAATCAAGTTTACAGATTCAACACATATTCTTATGAAGAATTTAATGCTCCACTTTTGGAATAAAAAAATCATAAGACGAATAATCATACTAAAATGTGTCATGCTTTGAAAAATCTGATACACCGCCATTATTCTCCATTATTCAACATTGAATAAACTATATTAAAAATTGAAAATCCCATAACTTGTTAATCATGTAAATGCAATTTACGCAAATCAAAAAGATCAACTTCATTGTGTTTGCTTGCGACAAGTTTTGCCAAAATTCTCAGTTGTTCAACTCTCATTTGTTGCATCTACATAATAATTTATAATGTCATTCAATATCACACAATAGTTAAACAAAACTATAGGATATACTTTACCATTAAACTAATCTTCGACTAATCGTCTTTGCTATTGACTTCTATACTTCAATACGTACATGCCACAATCATCTCTGGATCCAAAATGAAATAAAATAATTTATTACAAAGAAATACATAGTCCAAAAAATAGTAACTTTAATTTTAAATGTAAATGACGTACGAATTTGGCTGCTTCGGTAATCCAATAAAATAGATTTAAAATTTGGAAACATTTTCAAATCATCTACCCAAATGAGCATACTCTTATAGATATGCAGAGCTTCACGCAACTGTTACAATAAGTCAAAATTTATAAATATATATTTGAAAACTACACGAATTCTATTAATTTTCATAAACAATTTACAATATTTTTACGAATTTCATTGACGCCAAGAAAGTCCAAAACAAAAGTATGTCACTCCACAACATCAACAACTAATAAAAACCAATGGCGACATGCTTCATCATGTAAAGGCACATATACCTGCAAAATCATGTAAGGTAAAAAGCACAATCAACCACATACAAGCAAATAAAAAATTTTAAATATAAATATACATGTTTAACATAACTACTATCAATAGGCATAAAGTCGTCTATCCAATGGGTATGAAATTTGAAAAGGGTAATATTTCTTCCCGTCTTTTGAGCATGTGCGACATATTTGGTAAGGATACTCTGAGACAAGCATTAAATATAAGTGTCAAGAAAGCATAAACTTTAAATTATCCGATCTCTATCCCATAAATTAATTTTTAAATGAAAAGACATAGGCAAATATAACTTCTTTTGCGTAGGCACATCTCTTAAGTGCAAATCGTACACATACATATCCATAAACTATTAATTATTTAAAAACAATACAAACAATTGAATTAAAAACAGACAAAATAATGAATATTAATCATGTATAATAACAGTAAAAAATTAAATTGTAATACCCAATAAGATAACATTTTTTTGGAAAAACAGTACGAGAATTACCGATGTCCAAATGATTACTCTTGGCCATGTAAACAGTTTTAGATGTATGCTTCCAAGAAGCAACATTTGTACAAATTTTGCGTTCTTCAGACGTTAAAAACTCCAAATATTGCATGTACACATCATTATCGTCGCAATTTCTTTTTTTGGAACATTTTGCTGACAAATTATATAGCTTATATTTATACTGTATGAAATACATAACTCTTACAAACATTTTTACAATATTAAACTCAAACTTTAACATAAAATATATCCAAAAAAGAATGATTTATACATACCTTGGTATTCGCTTTAGATGTTCTAGCTCTTTTTTTCTATGCCACATCTTTCGACTTCGGATCATCAGTAAAATCTAACCGTGCGGTCGAACACCTCATACTTTTTCTCTGTTGAGACCCATTAATCTTTGACAATGTTGTAGGACCGATAGACATTTTAGGATCAACTTTTTAACCATTGGAGTTTCCTACAACGTAGGAAATCGATTGTGACTAAATTGAAAGTTAAAAACCTCCACCGGAATTTTTGGAAAACATTCACTATCAGTCTTGTTGTTGTCTTCAGAGTTAACATAAAGTTTCCTTTTGCCACTAGGATCTAATGAGGGAGAAAGATAATCACAATCAAAATTAATAAAAGGAGACAAACTCGGTTTTTTAAAACCACTCTCGGTTTGATATTTCAATGGTGCGATACTTAATCATTGTACCATGTCTGATTTTTTTTAAAAACTCTCATCTTTCAATGGAATGCTATGTGAATTCGTCACTTATGATCTATTATTTAAAGCATCCTCCTTTAATGATTGACTACGCATACCTTCTCCTTTTACTGAATCACCATCATGTATTGAACTTTAACATTACTCGGTGTTAATATACTCACTAATTTTTCAAATTGGCCATTTAATATTTCAAATTATCCTTTTAAATTTTCAAACTGGACATGCATTATAGCAAATTCCTTTTCAATTTTTTTGCACTGAATGAATGAGTGTCTCGAACTTATGATCACTCAAACAAGAAGTTCTAATATTTTCATTGTTAACAACTTCAATTTTTTTCTATATGTACATAAAACACAAAAATAAAAAATAATCTTAAAAAATACACCGACAAAACAAATGCATCAGTAATATTAAAAATTCAGTTACTTATAATGAATGTACCTCATTTTTGGTCTTCTTCGAACTCATGTCGATACAACGCTTACACTCCATAATCTTAACTTGTTTTGAGGGTGTTAAGTTTATATCCATCATTTACGGTTACAAAATAAATTATAAGCTAAATCATGCGAATTATACGTACCGTACCGATACACAACATGAGTGTATCGATACACGACATTTAATTTAAAAAACAACTCTCAATTAAGGTACCGATACTCTATTGCCTGAGTATCGGTACACATTGTAGGTGTACTGATATGCCCTACACGAATTGTAAATTGGGAATTGGATTGAAATAAATCGGTTTCAACGAGAAAATTAAGGATCAATTGTTTAAATTAGGGTTCTAGAAAGGGAAATTTGGAAACCAATTAAGGAATTCGGGTTATATAATTGGAGGAATTTTAAAATTAGGGTTAAGGTTAGGGTTTAGGAAATATATGATTGAGGAAAAATAATTAGAGGGGGAATTCTCATGCCGTCAAACGCGGCCACTGTCGGTGAAAGCTCTGATAGCCGGTCAGCCATCACCCTTCGGTGACGGCTTAGATGAAAAACAAAATTTGAATCAAAATAAAAGTAATCTAACTTACCTTAACGAGTTGTTTGCACAAACAACGGTGACGACAATGATTCAATCGAAGGAGGAAGACGAAACCGACGGCAAGGGCAGCGACGTTATTGTGATTTATTTAAAATTGCGATTACATTTTTAACTACAATATAATTATACAATTTAATTTATTGGTTCTCGTCGTTATTGGCGCTCGTCGAGCGCAAAAATTATTGGGTTAAGATATTAGTTGTTATCTCTTGAGATTCTGCTTTCTAGCACTACAAATGTTAAGAGTATGAACGTTTATTGTCAAATGATTGAGAATCTTTGAACATATATGATTATATATTTACCTTTAACAATGTACACACATTGTGCAAACATAATTACACGAACTTAAAACCTTTTAGAATAATAATATTTTTTATCGTTAAGATGACTTTTTTTATCGTTAAGACGACTTGATATATTGAGTTGAAATGTCAAATTTAAAATTGAAGAGGAATGTAGTCCACATAAATAGAGTTGTAAACGATGTTCGGTGTGACAAATAATGATAGAAAAGGGCGCCCCAATAGCTCCCGTGACCTTAATAAACATCACCCCTATCAATGTCTAGTTTCCCTCTAATCGCTGCCAACTTTTGCATATTGTTTTTTATCATTTTTCTTTCATAAAAGAGTAAATTACATCTCAGGTCATTCAATTATTAATTCAATTACAAATGAATCATATTTTTAAAGGTTATAGTTTAGTCACTCAGTCAAAATATTAGTACAAGCAAGTTATTCAATTGTTAAATTTGAATCGAATGTCTAACGTAACCTGATATAATAATGGTTTTATACATAAAAATTATGCATTTTATAGTCCTAATTCGATAGAATTCAATAAATTAATCTTTCATGTGAAGAGTTAAATTTATCAAATTAAGACTAAATTGATAGTATCATAAAATATTAAATTAATAGATTTTTAAAATATGAAGAGTTAGATTTATTAAATTAAGACTAAATTGATATGACATATAAATTGTAAGGATCAAAATTATTAACTAATGTCACACTAGACATTCATTTCAATTTCGATGACAGATGATCTATTTATAATAATATTTTAATTAAAAAAATTAAATCATAACTTTAAGGGAAAAAAAGAAAAATGTTTATAATAGAATTAATAATTGATTGATCTTAGATGAAATTTTACCATTTAAAAAGGATAAATTATACATTTAAGACCTAAACTATCAATTTTGATCCATTTTAATACTTAAACTTTTAATTTTTTTCAAAATCATACCTAACATTTAATTTTTGTTTCATTTTGGCACACTTCGTTAAAAAGTTAACAATTTTAGTACCTAAACTATCAATTTGATCCGTTTTAGTACCTAAACTTTTAATTTTTTTAAAATTTAACGTTAAATTTTGAGCATGAGTGCTAAAATGAAATAAAAATTAAACTTTAGGTATGATTTTAAAAAAATTAAAAATTAAGCATTAAAACATATCAAAACTAATAGTTTAGATACTAAAAAGGATAATTTACTCATTTAAAAAGACCATATTAAATGCAGTCTGTAACGTAGACGTACCAGCCTTTGGGCAATTTTCTGTCGGTAAGCTTTCAAATTGAATGCAAAATGAAAGAGAGTTCAAATTCAATTTGGATTTCCCACCACTCACTTACCATCATCATTAATTGTTCCATGTTTAAACATTCCATGTTCATGAATCAAAAACTCCATTTTGTTCTTCCATGTTCTGAATCAAACTCAGAAAAAAATCTAATAACAAAACCAGAAATGTATGTAAACCTTAATTTGCTCTGCAAGAAGTTGGAATCTGAACCCAGAAACAACAAAAAATGATGAC
Organism: Hibiscus syriacus; assembly: GCF_006381635.1. NCBI lineage: Eukaryota > Viridiplantae > Streptophyta > Magnoliopsida > Malvales > Malvaceae > Hibiscus > Hibiscus syriacus. Next base: position 470,054 of record NW_024062551.1, on the reverse strand, counting down.
CCGATTTGGACAAGTAAAATGAAAAAAAGATTTCTTTCACTATGACCAAATTTTCCAGCTACAAGATTTTCCCAGGAAAATGAGAGAGAAACTAAACGTTTGGTGTAAAAGATGAGTGAACAACCTTGTTTTGTTTCCCAGCTAGCCAAAGCAATGTCCTCCTTGCAAAAGACGGTGTTCTCTGGTTTTCCTCTTCCAAACCCAATTCGCTCACTCCATCTTTCCACCGCCCGGAGCCTATTTCACCGCCGTTAGCACCACCAACATGGCGGTGCTCGGGTAATCGAAATGAAAAGGTCCTCCTTGATGATTCGGCTTTCCTTCCCCGGAGCCAAATTTTCGATACCGAAAAGCTTTCCTTCTTGCTCGTATCGATACGCTCGCCGTTGTTGTCACTGCCGTTGCTCGTGATTTCGAAACGACTCGACTCGAAATCGTATTCGGAGATCGCGGGGCGGTGTCCCGGTGTCAACGGCAAACGAGTCTTCTTCTTCCTCGACGGTTTCTTCATCGGAGTTCGTATCGGAACTTGCAACAGAGAATTCTCGTCCATTACATACTCAAATGACCCCATGGAAAAACATCTTCTATCATCAACATTTCCATTATCACTACCTTCGCCATTACCATCAACGTTCCTAAACTTCCCTAGCCTAACAGGCACAACTTTTCCCCCAGAATCCATCACTGTTTCATCGTCAACTTCATTATTCTCGACGATTTCACTCACAATCTCCCTCGAGCTCTCACTCCCAGATTCAAGCACAAGAACAACGGGCGAACAAGCGTTGCCCGGAGAGAAATCAGGGATTAAGTTAGCTCTACACAGAGGGCACGTCGAATGAGACAAGAGCCAAGTATCGATACACTCCATGTGAAAAGCATGGCTGCATTTTGGAATCAATCTGAGCTTGTCTTCAAGCTCGAACTCACACAAGCAAACGGCACAATCGAAGGGATTCTTCACACCTATAATGGCTTTGTAGTGGAACACAGGGAGAGTATCGATGAACGATTGGTCGACGCCGGCATCGTGGAGATGGAACAGCTGTTGTAACTGTCCTTGAACAGCCGTCACATTGTCTGAATCTTCCGGTTCTCTATTTGGAGGTCTCATGAGGAATCTAACCAAGAGGTGAAGCAAACCGGAGACAAAGAAGATGATGGCTAGGATTATGATGATGAGTAATATGCTCGGACTTACCTTGTTGCTCAAGTTGAAACTACCGGAGTTCAAGTTCTGGGGTGGTAGAGGGAGGTAATACGGCTGCTCCGATGGAGAAAGCAAGCTTCTTCGCTTCATTTCATGGGAAATCAACTCCATTGTTGTTGCTGGATACAAGTTACCGAGATTGAAACTCTAAACTTGAATCAAATGCTACAAAAAATCCCATCTGGGATTTCCAGAAAAATCATAATAGCTTCAAGTCAAAAGGAAGAGATGCAGTGAGAGATAGAGAGAAGAGTTGAATATAATATTAATGGAGAAAATAAATGATTCTATATCCCATTGCGTAAATTCTGCAAAGTCATAAAATTTTGGGTAAATTACACCCAAGGTCATTTAATTATGGACTTGATAATAAATGTCACTTTTTTATTTTTATCTTTTTTGAATAGTCTGAGGTGATTAAAATGTAGTATATGTTTATAACTTAAGTTATAGACTATGCGCATGCATCTTATAGACGTAGCTTTTCCGGGTCTAAATATGTCGCTCCATCGTTAAATATTAAATGGAATAGTGACGTGATCATAATAACAATTTTAAACTTTAAAACCTATACACTTATTAATTTGGTCATATATGAAGGAATTCAATAAATTTTATCCTTCATATTTATTATTTTCATCATTTTAGTCTTTATTCTTCTTCCAAAAAAATTATATTACTTTTCTTTTAATTTCTTGGTATAATGATAGTTTAACAATAATTTTTTTTTTGTAGAATTCAGTTATTCAACTACTAGTTTAATCCAATGAGCTTGCTTGGTTTGACAGTATCGTAAAAAGAAGATTAGATTGATGAAATTTTTAAACATGAAGAGTTAAATTTATCGAATTATTTTGAACTAAGAAAAAAGTTGATAAGTTTTAGGGACTAAAAGTATTATTAAATCAAATCACATTAGATGCTCATTCTATTTTTAACGAAGGAGCGATATGCTTATAATAATATTTTAATTGAGTGACATTTTTTATTAATATGAGATAAGTTTAAGACAATATATGTTTAAAGATAACTCTTAACCATTTGATATTAAATGCTCATACCCTCGCATTTTTGGTGCTTTAATTAAGTGACCTTGGGTTGAATTTACCCTAAAACTTTCGGTATGCATAAGGTTGAAAGAGGAGACTTTTGTTCAAAGATTTCGTCAATTACAAGGCACTTGTTCAGGGTTGACTTGATGATGCATCAGACCCGATGCATGCCCCATTTCCTAAGGGGAAAAATCAGTAAAATGAACAAGAAAACCACAATTATATTGCCTGTTTTATTCTATTTGGATTATTTTATTTCTGGGAAAATGAGCTTTGTATTGTTTTAGTAGCATTGTTTCTTTCTTTCTGGTCCCATTCTTTGGACAGACCCTTCTATTCCAATCTGATCGTTTGGTAGCTTTGTATATTAATCAAGTGGGAAGTGCCAAATGTTACCACTTTCCTCCCTTCTCGGTAAAGACAAGTGAAGTATGTGTTTCATGTAAAAATAGGGATCGCAAACGGGCGGGTCGGATGCGGATACCTACTTTCCCATCCCTATACCCACCTAATATTTTTTAATCTACCACCTGCCCATCACTCACGATGGGTACAAATTTTCAAATCCACACCCGCCCACGCGGGTACATTTTCAAATCCATCTTCCACACCCACTACCCACTAGTGACATACCCATCTAGACCTACCTGACAGCAAACTAATGGGATGTTGGAGTTGGTTCCCAGACAGTTCGTGATGGAGTAGCAACGCATGCTTCAATTTGTCAGAGGAGTGGCTCTACGAATGTTATGGAAACAGATTGTAGGGAGCATGTAGTCGCAGAGCTGGATTGTTGAGTTGCTTTCGATGTTAATGCTCATAGTGCACCTAATATGGGTTTTGAGGGGCTAAAGAACATGGAAATTGCTGCTTTTGATGTTAATGCATATAGTACGGTTAATTTGTGTTTGGATGGGCAGCATGGGTTAAAGAACATGGAAAGTGACGTGGTTAGTGAAATTATGGGTTTAATCAAAGAGTCGAATATTTCCCTAATTAAAGACCAGATTAAAGACTAAATATCCTTAATATTTGGTTAAATTATATGTTATATATATTATACAATATTAAAATTTATAAATTAGTCTCTAAAATTACACCTAAATTCATAATGGTCCAAAATTTAATAGATATTTAGTTGGGCGGGCGGATGCGGGGCGGGTAATGTCTCAAACCCATTACCCGCCCACCACCCACGACATGTACTACTTTATAAATCCACACCCGCCCACTACCCGCTAAAATTATACACATCCCTGCTCCAATTGGAGCGGATGCGGTGCGGAATCCACGAAATTGTACCCGTTTGCCATCCCTATGTAAAAAGGGTAATATTTATTTGAGTAAACTACTCAGTTGACCACTTAATTATTTAGCCATTTTACTTTTACTATGATGTTTCAATTTTGTCAATCACACCACGTAACTATTTAATTTTTTCAATCAAGCCACTAGACGTTAACGGTTGACGGAAATGATGATGTGGCAGTTAAAAAGAATTGACATAATTATAGTTATGTGGCTTGATTGAAACAATTAAATAGTTATGTGGTCAATTGAGTAGTTGCTTTTAACTGCCATGCTATCACTTCTGTCAACTTTAACGACTAGTGACTTGATTGAAACAATTAAATAGTTATGTGGTGTGATTGACAAAACTGAAAGATCGATGAGAAAAGTAAAAGGGTTAAGTAGTTAAGTGGTCAAATGAGCAGTTTACCCTATTTATTTGGATAAAGTACATAAATGGTCCCGACTATAGGGTATTATTTTATTGAGTCATCCGACTATTAAAAGTTACAAAATAGTCTCTTAACTTTAAGGTGTTGCTTTTTAAGTCCTATGACTATTAAAAATTATACAATGGTCATTCGACTATTCATTATGTTCCAAACCCGTTCTTTTCCCTTAAAACAATTGATGACATTTTGAGTTGGACGTAAACTACTAATTTAAATATGAACCCAGAATCTCAAATGACTATCATATCCCACTCAGTAGATTAACGTCCACTTAAAACTTTCATCAATTTTTTAACGGAAAATGAAGAGTTTGGAACACAATGAATAGTCAGGGACTTAAAAAAGCAACATCATATAGCCAAGAGGTCATTTTGTAACTTTTAGTAGTCAGAAAAACTTAATAAAACAACATTCTATAGTCGAGGGGTCATTTGTGTACTTTACCCCATTTATTTTAAAAAATTAATTATTAGAAATATACATATATTTTACCCTTGTAAAAATAATTACCTGAATCTAACATTTAAAAAAATCATTAACATTCACTTTTCCCCACTAAAATCAATAGATAAGTCCGAATCATTAAAGGTAGTTTTGTCGTATGGCAGCTTAATATACGACTAAAGAAAGACACTACAAGAAATATTATTTTTTTAATATTTTCGGTTAAATGCTACCTAAAATGTTATTTATTTTACCGAAAATGTTAATTTCACTATCTAAATTTCGGTAAAAAAAATAATATTTTACTAAAAATATTAAAAAATAATAATATTTTCGATAACATATTTTTCTTAATCGTATATTAAGATGCAGTATCTTATACTTTCCCATCGTTAAGGGGTTTACATGGAAAGGGGGTCAAATTGTGGATTCTTTTACCTTTTGGTATATGGATTCTGTCTGGTACTTGCTTTTAGGAGGCGTCTAAAAAGTGAAACACCGACACCCATTTTAGGAGAAAGGATGCCCCAGTACTATGAAATCATTTAATACAGGCATATTTACAGCTAATGGTCTCACCCACTTTCTTTATCGACGTTTTCACTTCACCAACTATAATAAATTGCTGCCTCATGCTTGATAAAGTTTAATGTGTAAAATTAGTACCCACAATTTATTTGTATGTTCACTTTAGTTTTTACCTTTTTAAAAATTTATTTTTTAATGATTTAATTTTTAATTAAGATGACTCATGTTAGATGAAAACCATCAATTAATTAACAATCAACGTACATTGCTGACGTATCATTTTTATATGTATTTAATTGTTTTTGGGTTAAACGACATATCATTAACTTAGGTGACATGTCACGTATCAAATTATCACCCTGGGTGTCATGGCACATGCCACATCGTCATCATCAATGTCGTGACACATGTCATTCCATTAGTTTAGCACATAATAGAAATATCATGTCATTTTGATAAAAAAAAAAAGTAAACGTGAAGAGTTAAAGTACTCCAAAAAATAATATTTATTAAAATATTTAATATGTACAAAAAGAATATTATTTCCTATAGTATTATGAATTATGATACAAGAGTCGATCAATGAAAATTCACATACACTATAACAATACACAAAATATTTTTTAAAATTTCAAACTCTAATTTCGTTTAACGATTATAAAGTCGCAAATTTTCAAAATTGTGCAATTAATAATGCAATCTCGGATCACTCGAGGCATGACAATAGGCTTTTGAGTAAATTGATTTGGTTAGTTGATAAGTGAGCTCTCTCTTGTCATAAGAAAATACGAATGTTTGTCAGTTTTGGTTAAAGTATGTAATAAAATACGCCATAAAACATGTTTTTTTTCCGTTTCCTAGAGCTTTATCTTGAGTCACCTAATAAAGATTTTTCGTATATAAAAACTTGAACTCGAGATTTAATATTTTAATTAATAGTCCTCGAGGCATTAATTGCTTATTAGTTTAAAGATGTTGTTAGTATGAACTAATTATAATTCAGTACCTAAATTCATGTGAGTTGGTGAAGAGTTTGTTGAGATAATTTGACAAAGTTACGCAAGTAGATGACCGACTATGACATGAATTCAATGGGATTATATGACACATGACGGTTTTTCTCTACAAACTTTTATTTTCAAACCTTACTTCATTAGATAAAGAGTCACATGTGACATGACTATAAATTTTAAGAGTTATCGTACATGAATGCCAGTGAGACCTATTCATGTACGATCTTTGTGCCCTAATGATAATTTTGTTCTAAAAAGAAATAAACTTTACGTTTAATTCTTGAAAAAATGATAAAGAAAGTTACAAATGAAGATATTTAATAATATCTTTAATCGTTTTCCATGATGAATTCAATAAAAAGACCTTGTAGATCCCTCATAATTACAAATTTAATAAATTAATCCTTATTATAAAATATTTTAGAGATTTCATTTTAAAAAGTAGCACAGAGCGTGTACATCTTTTGGGACGAGCCTACCAATAATCACCCTCAATTTCTAAGATATCCATGTTTTTCTTTCTGATGTGTCTCTTCAAAGCGAAACGTTTTTCTCACTCATTTTCGTCACGATTCGTTTTGATATCAGATATCATTGGTCGTTACTTTTTTTTTTCCAAAAAAAAAATCTGATAAGATATACAACATCACCTCTTATAAATTCTAGAAATTTCTTTTTCTTTTTTAATGTGGAATTAATGTCTCTTACATTTTTAAGGCACTACATAACATCACGTAAAGGAGTTTAAATAAGAAAGACGAATGTATACATCGAAGTGTAAACAAATCAAAGGATGACACTAATTTGTTGTTTTCCCTTGATATCAAACTTCAACATTTTCATGAGAATCCTAAGAAAAATTGGCATTAACATTAATGTTTTCATTTTCTTTGCTTTCTCGCTTCTTTCGTGTCATTCTATTTTTGCTTGTTTAGGCACTTGACACTGGCCTTAACCCTTGCTTCATAGCTGCTTCCCACACAAGATCGATCCTATCGACATCAATCGCCCCGACTTCGTGATGGGTCCAGCCTTCTAGCTGATGAACCACGCCTCCTGCATGGCATGCATGCACCACTCCTCTTTCCATCGTGTACTGTCAGTAATCATGTTTCATACAAAATGGATTAAATGAGTTTGGTTTTGGTCGCATCCTATTACATAGGAAGATATACTGTAACATAAAATCTTGTATCTGTCTTTAATTGTATGTCTGATTAAAAAGAGTAGATGATTAAAGAGAAGGTGGGTCACCCCACAGCTTCCAAGCCCTTGAACATCATGGGGCAATCTCATGGCGGCCAGGTCACCATAGGTGCAGTCTCTTCTGAATGCCAAAATGGGTGGCACCACAAATTGATGAAAATGCGTACCCGATGGAGCCCAGCTTTGTTCCCTCGGAGTTATCCACTTCCCCACGATCAATGTCTATTACATAAACAACAATAATACTATTATATAGTCGATTTGATCCTTATTCTTAATCTTAAAATATTTTGACCCTAATGTTTCATCTTAAACAACAACAAAATCTTAATGTGTGATTAAATATATTTATTTTGACTTTTATTCTTTTTATTTTATGATAAAAAAATTCCTATTTTGAAACGTTAATGTTTCATTGACTAAACGATTTTCATCTACGGAGGGTAGGAGACTTTGGGGTCAAATTGCTTTAATAAAATTATAGATCAAAGTGACTACCTAATCAAAACGTTACGGTGTTTCAATGAGTTAAATTTCACAAAGTTAATGAGTTGAGATTGGCGTTTGCATATCATACCTTGCAATCCTGAGCAGCCTGGTACTTGGTCACCTGGACAAGGTACCTCTGGCAATCCACCGGCGCTTCTCTTTGTATTTTCTGGAACCTATCGGTCAACTTCTGCACAATCATGTCCAAATCCATAAGCAATCGATTTCCATTAGCTCCGCCAGAAATATAGGATGCAACGTGGTTAGAAGACTCACAAGAACACGAACTCGCCTCCGACAAAGGTAAAGGGCAATGGCTCTGCCGAGCTTGGAAGTGGCTCCTGTTAAAAACACTTGGTCCACATGCTTCGGAATCTCGTTCAGAATCACAGCAGCCGTCAAGGTATTCCCATGGACGACTCTCACTTTAAGATCCGGATGCTTCTCGACGAAGAGTGTTCCTCCTCCATTAAGAGCTTCATTCTGCACGCATCACCGGCATTGTTTTGAATTGAATGTTTTAGAATTCCAGCAGGAACATGTGTTGAGAAATTAAGTAGCCAAGGGAAAGGCCCACAAGGGTTCTTAATGGAGGACATGGGTTTGATTTATTTCTCCCAACCACCAGTATAAATTTGACATATTCTTCGTTTTTCCAACAAAAATAGTGGGTAAATTATAAATTTACTTATTAAATTATCTATTTGCTCATATTTTGGTCCCTAGACGATATCTCTAGTCATTTTTTCTTTTAAAAATTATGAAATGTCCCCATAAGTTTTTCATTTTTTTGTGAAACCCCATAGTTTTGAATTAGTTTTGGTTTCTTGATGATAGAAGAAGGAAAGCGAACTATATATCTTGATCTTGCATTGATCAAATGGTGGATATTATAGATTAGAATGATTTATGATTTCATAAGTTTTGGGTTTAAGGTTGAATTTTATGAGTTTAAAAGATTTAGATAAAATCTAAATTGATAGAGTTATTGAATACAACGAGACGAGTTTTTCGGTATCTAGAGTGATCGGAGAAGACTCTTTAGAATGATACTTATATCATCGGTGTGAAACGGGGATGAAATTGTAAAATTTTCATCTTTGAAAGAAGAAGATAAAAGTGAAAAAAGGAAAATGATGTGGAAAACACATGAATTTCATGTCAATAAAAAATAGCCTATGTCAATAAAAAATAGCCCATATCAACATATGTGGTTGTCATGTCACCATTCTACTTATAATTTAACATCCAAATGATTAGAATATGAATAAATTGAAAGTTTAACGAGTAAATTAAATTTTTTAAATTTGAATGACCAAAATAAGAGAAAAAAATTGAGTGCTGAATTTTGCAATTTATCCTAAATTAGAGGATGATTTAGTAAAAGAGAGAAGTATACATATTTAAATAAAGAAAAATACAGACCTTATTTAATGCAGCAAGGCTGATGACCTTCACCCCTATCCTATCAGCCCTTAGAATGACCTTCTCTATGTGCTTGTTGATACCTTCCTTTGCAAACGGCAAGAAATACTGCAAAAAAATGGTTATGCCCTAGGTCATTTAATCGCCTGTCCCATATATTAAAGTTCGGCCAAATTCCTTTTAATTTCAAACACAAACTCGAACCTGAAAGCCGACTCTAGAAACTACCTACGTCGGGTGCAAATGGCCTCTAAGATTGTAGAAGAAGACGAGGAAGCCCTTAGACCAACCCCACATCGCTAGCATGATCACGAATGCGAGATACCAAAGAGGCAATAGAACGATTCTCGTCGTGAACGGTAAGGCCGAGAACGATTGGAAGACGAACGGGGCATGCATCGCCGATGTTATGTCGACGCCGTGTGCTAGGATCACGAAATCCGGTACCCTACCGTTCTTTGCTGAATCCGAACTGATTTTCTTGAGTAGCTGCCATGAATTGCGGTTGAGTGTATTCCCCATGGCATCAAACAATGGCATGAATGGTCCCCATCTCGGTGTGGTGCAAGCTATGGTACCTGACAAAATTAATATGAAAGATTTAATACATGTATAGAATTCATCGAGTGATATTAATGGTAAATAAGTGTTATTTTCTTTAAAAAGATTGGGTCTTGCAATTGTGATTATAAGGTATATATTCGTTATCAATAATTAAAAAAAAATTGAACCAAATAAATACACCCAACAAAACTTATTGATTGATTTTAGTGGTAAAATAGATTTTTATTCTCCTTAAAGAACTCAAATTTCAACAACTGTATCTACAGAGTATGTGTTCGTTGTTCGTTATTAAAAAGATTATGGATAAATAATAACTCAGACTACCAAAAAAAATATATCCAACGAAACTCGTTGAGTGATCTCAGTAATAAAATATATTGTTATTTTCCTTAGTGAACTCGAATTCAAACAACTGTCTTCAGTGTATGTATTCATTGTTAATGATTAAAGAAGATTCTGAACATATATTACTTTATAATCACCGCATACTATTAAAAAACCATCCGTAATGTAATTAACTCCATTGGAACTAAACTTACTCCCAAGAGGAAAACTCCAAAATGAGCTTTCCATTTCAATCAATTGGAACTTGCAAGTTCTATCAAACTTCATCTCTATCTGTCACTCATAAATTCTTCTTTCACAAAACGTGGGCTAAAACACAGGACTTAAATGAACATCTCTAATTTCCAGGTCTAAAAATGGAGTTGTGTGCTATCTAGGAGATAAGAAGCAAGAACAGGAAAGAAACCAGTAGGCAAAGCAAAGTTCACATGAATTGCATGGGTCATCGCTTACGTTGGGGTATAGAGCAAGTATCTGAGGAGAGGCAATTTGTTGAACATTTCATGTGGAACAACTTCAACATTGGAATGCCCCAAGCATCTCAGGAAGTCAAACACCGAAATGTAGCCGTAGATCATCGTTATCGATCCGTACCCCATCAGAATCGATCCCGCCCGATCACGGTACATAGTATAAGGTGTTCTAAAAACGTTCCATGACCAGCTGCACCACCAGAAGTTTCGAAACTCAGTATACACACGCATGATATCAAATAAAAATGTGGTAACTTCAGGTGAGTTGTTTTTACCGGTAAAAGGATGGGGAACAGGAGAAGAATGGTGAAGTGAATGATAATGGGTAAAAAATAGCTTCCATGGAGAAACCTGTGTGCCCAATAATACAAGGGCTCCGACAGGGAAACGTGTAGTAAAAGTAAAGTAATAAACCCCTTCGAGTTCCATAGATGAAGGCCATCCAAGGATGGGAAGATCAAGCAGGCCATGGAAGCTAACAGAGCTTGAAGGATTATGAAATTGTCCCTCAAAATGTTACATTAAAAAAAAGGTTTAATCAAACCATGCAATCATAAACTATCCTATATATTTTCATGATCATATATGTATTAATTTCCAGTCCCATTCTCGGTCAATCTGGTTGAAATCAACTCCTTGCTGAAGAATTCGCCGATTCCGAGTTAGGAAAAGCATGCTACTGTAAGAACTCCATAGCTGATGGATTAATCCTCTCAAAGCACAGATGAGGAGTACATGAAGGCACCAGGGATCCTTGATGGTACCCTCATAGATCCATGAATGTAAAACTTTTGCTGCTAAAGGACCACATAGCAAGTACTTTGGTACACATAAAGCAAGAGAAGAAACAAAGTATAAGCAAAACAGATAACATCTGTGAACAAAATACCACCAGGATGGGAGATTTTGGTACCTTGAAAACCCCCAAGTTCTCCCATGGCCAAGCTGATAGTGGTACAACCATCTTTTGAGTATATTCTTTTGCTTGATGATGTATGATAATTGTGGAACTTGGGGATGCAGGGCTTATTTATAGGCCCCCAAGAGACAAAAAGTACAGTTGAGTGTCTTAATGAGGTAGACAAGTGTGGAGTAGGTTTTGACCGGAAGTTGCCACCGAGGATCGAAGCGGTCACCAATCATGAAGTACACAAGTGTGGAGTAGGTTGGAACCGGGCAACAGCTGTATTGTTTTCAGCAATAGCAGTGCCTGGTATGGTGGGAGTGGGAGTTAGATATAGGGGGCGCGTCTGCTGAGATCCCAACTTGGTATGCTTGGTACGTTTTAGCACTATTATTACACGCTACGTCCCATGAAACTGTCCCTTATTAATTTTTGAAAAATTAAATTTTTTAGATTTTAACCTTGAGTTTTTTTTTTAAATATTTTAAATAAATAAATTTTATAAAATATATATTTAAAATTATTTGATTGAAGGTTTTTAAAATATATTTTTACATGTTTTTATCAACTATAAATTTTAAATAATAATTAGTCAAAATTTAAAAAAAAATATTAATAAAAAAATCAATAATGGAAAGTTTTTATGGGACAGAGGAAGTATTATTTTTTAAAAAATGGTCCCTTTAAAGATTATAACTTTGGTAAAATACACAAACAATATTCCTACTATAAAACACTACTTTGTTTAATCTCTTAATTATTAAAAGTTATAAAATATTTATCGATTATAGGTTCTGCTTTATTGAGTCTCATGCGACTATTAAAACTTACAAAATAGTCACTCAATAATTTATATGTTTCAAACTTGTCATTTTCTCTTAAAAACTCAACGATTGTCTCAGTTGGAAGTTAACTTACTCACTGAGATATGATAAAATTTGACCCCATAATAGTTAAGAATAATCAATTAAATGCGGAAGCATACCTTAATCTATTGATATGTTGAAATTTTTAGCTCATGTAATTTTATCTTTTTCAAGAAGATATATGTTACGTTGTTATAAAAGTCTCTAATTTAAAGTCTTTATAATTCTGCCTTCTGAGGGGATGTCTAAGGAAAGACAACCTTATATAAGGTTAAGGAAATACGCTACCGTAAATCTTAATATTTTCTTTAACATTTCCGGTAGAGTGCTACCTAAAATGTTATTTTTCTCCCAGAAATATTAATACCAGACGCTACCTAAAATGCTATGTTTTCTACCGGAAATGTTAATATCGGAAATATTCATTTTAGGTAGCGAAATTAACATTTTTGGTAGAAAAAAATAACATTTTAGGTAACACTCTACCAGAATTTTTTTAAAAAAATTAACATTTCCGGTAGCGTCTTTCCTTAGCCTTATATTAGGTTTTCGTACAATAAAATTACCCGCCTACTGAGAGGATGGGAAAGTCAAAAAATCTGACTCGAGATCCCTTGCTAATACAAATACTCTTGAATACTATTAATCATTTATGCTTATTGATGGAAAAATTGTAATGTTAAAGGTTATTAATAGTTTATTTCTTTTGATTTGGACGAAAAATTATGATAGATTATTTTTGTGAAATATGTGGAGTGTAGGTGATATGAGAAAGATGATGAACAATGAGATAATATAACAGAGAAAACTTGTTAGTCATTTTAACCTTAAATGATGACTTTATATTATGGACATTAATATTGACGTTAGATCTAAAGTCATTATGAAATATAACTCTTCAATAATAAATTTTGCTCGAACAAGTCACATGGACTTGTCATTAATCATGTCAAGAGATTATGATTAGTCGAATGATACGAAACTATATAAACTTTCAAGAACTCCAAAAACTTTAACTAGTAAAAATTTCGATTGTTAGAGTTTGATTCGAATTCAAAATGACATAAATTAATTAATATTTAAATTTGAGAAGGTAAGAATCCTAATTTGATTAAAAGTAGATAACTTTATTAAATTATATTTCTACTTTATTTAGTTTTCCTTGTAATCAAGTATATATTCCTATAAATCTTGTCAACGTAAAATTTTCTACAAATAATTTAGCATGATTATGTTAGTTTTCCTTATAATCAAGTATATATCCCTATAAATATTTTCAACGTAAAATTTTCTACAAGGAAAATATAAGAGTGTCGCTAATCATGTAAAGAGATTATGATTAGTCGAATGATTCGAAATTATATAAACTTTCAAGAACTCTGAACATTTAAACTAGTAAAAATCTCTACAAATAATTTAGCAAAAAAATAACAATAAAAAATATAAAAGAAGTGTAATAATATTTAACTTTTGATTATCAAATCTTGAATACTACCTAACAAGAAGGGATGGACCTAGGGGAAGCGGGCGGGGGCAAGGCTCTAAAAATCTAAAATTATCATATATTTTAGATTTTTTTCTATGTATTTTTTATCGAAAATCTATTTTCGTCCCCATAAAATTTTATAAGTTCAAGTTTACTCCCCTAACTCAAAATTATGCATCTGTCCCTGCTAACAAGGACACATATTTTCCTAATAGCACCTTCCTTTATACATTTGAGCTATCTTACTATTTCAGTTACTGAGAAATGAATATGATAATACTATAGTAGAATTGATTGCGGAGAATTAACATCAAATCTTAGTGTTTATAGTGTGCACTAAATAATGTCTTGAAGAATATTTACAGTTAGGGATGGATCGAGACGAAGTAGGGGGAAACAGTCATCTCAGTAAAATTTTCAAATTCTTATATGGTTGATATTTTATTTATATTTTCAATTAAAATTTTATTATTATTCCTTTAAAATTTAATAAATTTGTTCTCTTTTAAAATTTTATAGATTCGACTCTCTCCATCTATCCGTTTATAGTGAAAAATAATTTCTAAAATTTAAGAAACATATATTGCTTTAAATGGTGGGTTTATTCATTAAGAAAATCTACTATATAATTTTCTGTAATGGATCCATCTTTAGTTTGGGGTGGGCACATGTCCACTCTAATATTCGAATTTTCTTCGATTAATTATTTATTTTATCGATTATGTTCATGTTGTACGAAAATTTCTAGATCGGCCACGGATAACTTTATTATCAAAATGTCCAAATCTTATTTATAATATTATGGGAAAGCCTAGTAGGTTTGAACGATCCAACATAATAAAGTAAGCGTTAAGTAGCATAAGGACTAAGGAGGGAATGGTTGTCTCACGAACTGCAGCTGATTTTGCCTTCCCCCGACCGACGCTTGCTAAGCTGGGCCACTCACCAAGTCGGCTACTTGTTTCCTAGATTTCTTCGAAGTTCAAAGTTGCAAGAATTTGGACCAAAACTCCCATTGATGCAACCACCAATGGTTTCTCATAAGTACGCAACCAATTGGGGGTGGCCAGAGATAATGTCGATTATGGTCCGGGATGAGCACGTAATTCGAATCCAATAAGTTTCGACCCGATTCGATTCGATCGAGTTGGATCTTTTCAAAAAAAAAAGTGAGTTCTGATTTAGGATGAAAAATACCCAACCTAATTCGAACAATAATATAAATTTATCTTATGTATTTATGGATAATTACAATAATAACCATCTATATATTGTTTTTTCAATTAGATCTATGTTTTTATTGAATAAATATAATATTATTTTATAAATATATTTATTTCGGGTCAGGTTTGGGGAGGTTTCAGGTTTTATCTAAAAAAGACAGGTCGGGTTCGGGTCAATGAAATCACCCCTAAATTCGAATCGAATCAGGTTTCGAGAATAAGATATATATTTTCGAATTAAATCAGATTGACTAAAAATCCAACCAGACGCATGCCTATCCCTAATTATGGTAAATCTATTCCAATTCAGTCAAAGCATTTATAGAAAATCAAAATTCCACTCTTTGCCCTACGAGGAATGTTGAATTAGGACATGATAAAACATTGTTGTATCAGATGTATCTGATCTGTTCCGTAAACTACATTCTTACCGGTAGTCTTTCATATATTCAAATATCCAGATTTATAGACACTTGACGTGATTGTTTGTTAATTCCACCGACTAAAGTTTTTATATAATGATCAGATACCAACCTATTTGGTCACCTATCTATTGTTTAGTTTATGTTTTAGTCAATCAATCATTGTTCCTTTCAAAATCATACCTAACATTACACTTTAGTTCAATTTCGGTCACTGCTAAAAATTAACAGTGATGTTGATGTATCACTATAAGATAATGTCATATCACCATTGAAAAATAATAAGAAAAAACCACGTTAGTATCATTGTCAAACCAAAATGTAACGTTGTGTATGATTTTAAAATAATAGTAATAATAATTTTGTGACCAAATTAAAAAATAAGTAATATATATGTGATCAAATAATTAATTTACCTATATAAATTGTCATGCAATGCTGAAAGAGGACTCTCTCTCTCTTACATTCGAATTCTATCCCCAATACTAAGAATATTTTTCATTATTTTTCCCGTTTGTTTCTGTATCTACATTTACATACGACTCTTTACCTAAACCAAAAGATACAACCTACATTTTACCTTCAATAAATAAATATGTTTGCATAAACCAAACGATTATTGTGATTAAATGAACGATTGTTATTTTTAGAGATTTTGAGTCCGAACACCAATAATTATAGAATATTTAAGTGTTTATTATTAAATAATTGAGAATATTTATAACATGTACTATCACTTATAATCATCGCTTGTTTCAGCCACCACTTTGCTTTGCATTAGATGACGGTGGCTGAGGTAATGTCGATATTAGCAAAAATTTTCCAATTTAGCTTCTCTCTCATATTAAATATGAACACGAACAAAAGTATACTAAATATGTATATGATCACAAAAAAACTAGTTCATAGGCTCATTTACTCAATTATCCCTTTTTTTCATTTTAAATATCGGTGAAGATAAAGACTAAACTGAATACAAAGTAAAATTTGGAATTCAAACTATGAAACTCAAGGACTAATGGTGTAACTTCATCATTTTTTTGGCTTGCAGATAAAAAGATTAAAAGGGAGTGTTAATTGCCGAACATTAAATGAACATTTCGTGAATATTAAATAAATCGATATTAGAAATTTAAATAAACACTAATGGAACATAAATACATTTAAAAATAGATCAACGAATACAAGCATAACTTATTCTTTCAAACTTGGTTCATTAAACCTAATACACTTATCAATAGCGTCGTTGTTATAACTCAATAGCTAATAACGATAATTTGAGTAAAATCTTTTAAAGCTCTCCTACGAGCGTTGGAAAATGGTGAATTTAATTGATGAATTTAATATTTATATTAAATTCATAGTCCTTTTGACTATTGTAAATTAAAATATAATTTTTAATTTAAATATTAATATGATAATTACTCTTTTAATAAATCAACTTTCTTTTTATTTGTTATTTTTTTATTTTGAATATTAAAATATAATTATATAATTTTGTATATTTCAAATTAAAATAATATCTATTTAAGTTTGAATAATAAAAGGAGTTTACCTTTACACCATTGCAAATTAAATATATTATTTAATTTGAATATTAGTATGATAATTATTATTTGGATAAGTCAATTTAAAAAGGTATTTATTACCTTTTTAACTTTGAATATTAAAGATAATTATATATTTTTGTATATTTCAAATTAAAATAATATATATTTAAGTTTGAATGAAAAAAATGAGCTTTCTCTTTTGAATATTTCAAATTAAAAGATATTGTTATTTGTTTAATACTGAATATTAAATGATATTTCGTTGAATTAAATCTCTCTTGAAAATCCCCTATAAATAATGAGCAAACCTATTAGGTTTTTAACAACTCAATTTTCAAGAACTTTTTTTATCTTGAAAAAGTAATCTCTCTTAAAAATCCCCTATAAATAGTGTAACATCCCAAAATTAGGGCTAGTGACTAAAATGAAAGTTTTGAAACTTTGAGATTTAATTTCAAAAAATTGAAAAGTTTAGGGACTTGATTGAGAATATTTGTGAAGGATTGTTTAGTAAATATTTGATGGAGTAAGGGGTATAATGGTCATTTGGCAAGAAATATTTTTATTTTCCCTTTATAAGAGAATTAACCACGTGGAAAGGGAGGAAAAGGAAAGAAAACTCTGGAGCTTGGTTATCTTCTTCCCTCCCGTGACTTTGGTAAGGTGAGTTGGATTCAATTTGATTGTTTCTTTAATTTTAAGGTTTTTTTTTATTCTTGAGTGATAAGAAAGAGTAAGGGAAGATTTAAAGTGGCTTAAAACTCATGGATGAACAAGTTATAAGAGATTTAGTAAAATGAATTTTTGAGTGAATTATTGAAATATAAGGAGTAAATGGATTTTGAAGTTGAATTTGACTTGTCAAAGGCCTAATTAAGAAGTCAGAAGTGATAAAATTGAATTTAGAACATGTTGGAAATTTGGTAAGATATTTCGTTTCAAGAATTATGATGAGTTATTGAAGATAATAATGTGTTATATGGATATAAGAAGATTGGAATAAGTATAGTTAAGTTTCAAGGGTTAAAAGGAGGTTATGGAAGAGGAATTAAGTGAGTTTGGTAAGATTTTCGGGTTAAATAAGTGTATTCTAGGCTAGGGGTATCGGTACTGTTTATTTTAGTACCGATACTTCAAAGAGAAAATAAGTGATTATTAAGGTATGGGTATCAATACTGGTTGAATGAGTATCGATACCCTAAGACATAAATTTATAATTTGTTCATGGGGTATCGATACCTGGGAAGATAGTATCGATACCAAGAGTACCGATACCATAAGGTCAGTATCGGTACCCATTTTTGAAATAAGGATTTCAAATGTAAAATAGGGTATCGATACCAAAGCTTGGTATCATACCATAGTTAGGGAAGTATCGATACCATGCATGGGGGTACCGATACTACTCAAAGTGGAAATTGTATTAAGCATTTCGATTAGCTTGAATTATTAAGGATTGAATTATAATATTTGGAATGCTGATATGAATATATATACATGATTGTGTAGATATCGATCGAGAGCAACGTCTGTACAAGTCAACAAGTAATAGTCATCGAGAAAAATGATAAGAGATCAGTATTGACTAGTGAGACCAGGTGAGTGCATATTAGTTATTATATGATGATGAATGGAAATAAGACTTGCGATAAGTCTATTTCCTATATTAGAATGCATGAGTTCATGATTATAAGCATGTGTCTGATATGAATATATGTGAAATATGTTATTGTGTATGTTATATGATTGTTTTGAATACATGTTATGTGAGTATGATATAAACCACGTGACAATGAATTATATGAGAACATGTATATGTGAATGAGCTATGTGACTAGGTGAACATATGAATATATGACTATAAGATAAGCCATATGACTATGAGCTATGTGATAAGAAGTGATGTGAGTAAATGATAAAGAGATATAAGCTATGTGATATATGCGACATGTGAATTATATGGAAATGATCTACGTGTAAGTGAACTATATGATTATATGAATATGTGATAAATATAAAAGATAATGCCCATGTTATGTGTCATGAGAGCTAGAGGTATAGTTGGCATGCCAAGAGTCGAGGGTTCTATGTGGTCCTTTGGGACATATATGTAATCCTTTGGAAGATATATGCGGTACTTCGGTACACTTATTTGGTCCATTAGAATATGTATATGGTTCTTAAGGAGTGGTTCTTCGGGACATAGTGGTCATTCGAGACAAATTCTACGCGCCCCTAGTGGGAATTATATGAGCTATTGTGACAGCATATGTGCACAACCTCTATGTACTCGCATACCTTAAGTTCTCACTTGTGTAATGCTATTTGTTTGGCTTGTGGAAGGTATGATATGAGATGCATAAGTGTTAAGGATAAGTTCATAAGACTAAAAGAATTAATGCAAATAATTCTGATAATAATAATAGTGTCAATAATGATAATGATGGTGTAAATATATGCATATGTGAATGATGATATACATGTATGTATTTGTTACATGAAAGAGTATATGAGTTTGTTTGATATAATAGTATGAAATATGCATGCATTGTTATGAGTTATAGTTCATATTGCATGTTTTATTATGTCTCACTAAGTCATAGACTTAGCGTGTGAATGTTTCACACGTAGGCTTTGAGAAGATTAGCGAGCACAAAGGAGTAAGATAGGCCAGCTTCTCCTTTATGGATATCAGATCAAAAAAGTCTTTTATGTATTTGTTATATGAAATATAGTTGGCATGTAAGATAAATGATTTGAATTGTATAAGCTCTGATATGTTTTGTAAAACCATTTGTTTTTTTATTTAATGAAAAATACTCTTTTTATTGAATTGTATATTAAATTTTAAATCAAAATGTAAAGGAAAATGCTTTGAAAAGTCAATGTGACACCTCGGACTCGGATCCGGGTCGGATACGGGTTGGGGTGTTACAAATAGTAAGCAAACATGTTAGTCTTTTAACAATTCAGTTTTTCAAGAATTCTCTTATCTTAAAAAAGTTTTCTCTTCCAATAAATTTTCGATGATAGTTGAAAGTAAGGATTGTTCGTGATCTGTGCAAATGTGTTATTGTAGCTGATCATAAGTTGTTGTATCTTGGGAGACAGACTACTAATGAACTCGAGCACCAAAGGAGTGGCCGAAAATCAGTCTTAAGGAAACTGTGTAGTGACAGACCTCAACTAATTCCGATCTATAGATCAAAATAGAGTATTTTATTATCATTTGTTTTTATCTTAACTTCTAAGAAGTTTAACCCTTTTTTTTATTTTCTCAGGATTGATTTTGTCTCAAATTGTTATTTCAGATAACAATCTCAAGATAAGAGTAAACTTGTTTTATCCCTTTAATTTTATAATGATATTTATTCATTATTATTTTTTATATCATTTCGGATTAATATGCTCGACTTTTTTAACAAGGAGCTCATCGGCCAACGGGCTCTTTCTCGTAAATCTTGATTTTTTATCCGAATCAGAAAGAGTGAATTGTTAATGACAGACCAGATAAATTTATTCCCATCAAAACCATGAAATTCTAATAGACGTTCCTTCAGGTTGCATGGCTTCGAAGGTTTGCAAATAATTAATAGAACCATAACAACTAATAATAGAATCGATCGAGCATACAATATCCAAAACGTGAAGAAAAACTATACAATTAAAGGACTAAATATGCAAATCATAGACACTAAACCACAATGCAGAAAACAGCAGCAAATCCGGCAGAGTATACCCTACGAGTGCCCATCTAAGACCAAAGACAACCACCTCAAGGCTTCCATGGTTGCTGATAATGATCGTCTCTCCTATTGTTCCTGAAAGCGCAGCAGCCAACGGAGTAGTCGATGATGAGGAAGACGAGGCACACGATGTTGACGACCGCCACCTTCTTCCAAGAACTCCGTAGGTTGTCCATGAATCCGGCCTTGCATGACTGGCAGTTGAAGTAGAGTGTGTCCATGTTATTATCCCACAGGCTGCAGTCGGGGTTGGTGGATACGGCACTCCCTCGAGTCCAGTTAGTCGGTCCGACGTACTTGAATTGACAGTCGTCTGATGGCTTACAGCAACCGGAGTGCAATTACATGAAAACACAAGCATTACATCCATAACAACAATCCACGAGGAACGCACGCAAACACTTATGCATGGAGTTGGGAGAAGTTATATTAGAAATTTAAAGAATGTAAAATCAAATATCAATAAAAAATATTAAAAAAACATAAATTATATAAAAAATTAAAATTTTCAAAGATACGACGTACCTCAACATTCCCCCACATTCTACGGTCAATCATGGAATCCATAACAGTCATGGATGAATCAAATGGGGCCATTGGGGTAACGTCCGAAATTTTAAATTATCATATGTTTTAGATATTTTCTTTTCATTTTTACATACTGATAATCTAATTTTACCCTAAAATTTTATAAATCCTTCTCATGAAATTTTAAAAATTCATATAGTCCCTATTCCCCAAATGTCAAAATACACAAATAATAGTATATACTATTCGCAACCTAGGAGACTAAATTCATATTTAATTTTTTATGATTATAAGATAGTATTTATTCGAAAGACTTGATTATTTAACAATAAATATTCTAACAACATATATCGTGTTTGAGCTTAAAATCTTTAAAAATAATAATCATCTATTAACTACTAAATTTATTTGATTAGTATTTAATTTAATTCGTGCTTAATTTTAAATTTTTAGGGAATGTTGGGAAACTTTTTCTCATTCAAAAGAGTTTTTAGGAAAAATAAATAATTGAGAAAAAAGGGAAGTTCTACGGTGCGACACATTAATATAAGGTTAAAATAAGACGCTATCGGTTTTTAAATAACAAAACTAGTAAAAAATTACCTAAAACATTATTATTTTTTACCTAAAATATCAATTTTTAACATTTCCGGTAAAATTGCCCAGCAATAACAAAACCGATAGAAAAAATAACAAAACTAGTAACGTTTTACCAAATCCAGTAAAACACCCAATAATAACAAAATCAATAAAAATAATTTATGGTTATTTTTTACCAATTTTATTATTTAACCATATATTAAAACTATCGCACGTGAGTATTTTCACAGAAAAATATTGATTCCACCAGACTGCTTTATGCATAAAGCTTCAGATAATTCAAAACTAAGCACCAACTTTCTACAATTTTTAATCAGCTTTTGCAATAATTTAAACCCCATCATCCCCAGAATTCCTCCAAACGAGATCTATTGCTAAAATCAACGAAATCCCAGAAAGCATACCTGAACGGAGGACAAGTGCTCACGGTAGAACTCCGTGACCGGAACATTGAGATACTTGTCGTTAAAATCAGTACAAACTTTACTATCAGCCAAACAGCTCTTGATTTTATTCCAGTTCTTCCCGTCACTAACTCTCTTCTGCAACCAGTTGGAGTAATCCCCAAGCCGGTACTCCTTATACCCTCTCCCGGGCAGAGTTTCCCCGGCCCCTTTATTCGTCACCACGAAAGCAAAGACGGTGAACACGACGCCGAGCACGATGAGGAGGAACATGACGACTACGTACAGCCAGAGCAGCCAAGTCACGCGGCAGCACGCGCCGATCATCCCGGCGAGAGAGACGGCCATGAGGAAGACTCCGACATAGATGGGCCGGTCTAAGAAGTGTTTGCATTCCGTCAAGCCTTCTCGACTGAGCCAGATGCCGGCGCCGAGGATGGAGAGGAGGAATGTCATGAAGTTGAGGATTCCGAGGAGGTTGTTACTGAGGCGGAAGGCCATGGTTTCGAGCTATGGGTTGGTTCTTTATGAGAAAAAGATGGAAAGTGAAGATAAGGTGGAATGGAGAATATGGGGGAAATTTATGAAGATGAAGAAAAGGTTTGATGCTGGCAACAAGAATCTTGTTGATTGATAAACACTGACACAACAATGCGTCGAATAATCAAGCAGGTTTGATGGACACTCTGCAACAAATCTTATAAAAAGAACTGAGAAACCAACTATAATACGACAAAGTAATGGTATCAAAAGCTTTGATACATGGATTAGAAAACGATGAGCTTGAAAAAATGAAAAGAATAACACAATTGATCGTTAGGGTTTCAAGCTCGATGTGCATGGATTACAAAATGATCTGGCTCATTAATTCAAAATGGTTAATTATATTAAAGTCCGATGCATTCTTTAATTAATGCATCAATTTTTCGAGTCGAGTTGAGTTTTATTCTCCCAAGTAAATACTAAATCAACAAGTTTTTCACCCTCACCCTATTCTACCCTTATACCAAGCATAGCTTCGAACAAACCGTGGTTAATGAGTAAGATGACGGGTGACAAAATACAAGTGGCTGGAGTAATATATTTATTTATCAGGGACTGTTTGGTCAAAATCTGTCACCCATATTATTCTACGGAATCGAAAATGATTATAATCTTTTATCTAGTTAATATAGTGGGATGAGATACTAAGTTCCTTAAACAAAGTCAGGGATTTAAATCTTCACGTTTACGAATGAAACAAACTGGATTGAGAGGGTCGTCATTGTCTTTACAGTACCCGATCTAAATTAATTGATTAATAAATTGAATATAAGTGATTAATTAAAAAAAAAAGGAACTGTTAAAATCACAAGTGGTGCCCCTAAAGCAAAGCAAACTTTACTTTCATAATAAAAACAGAGAAGTTAGTTAAAAATAACTAATTAATAATATTTGTTCATATCGCTTTTTTAAATATAAATCTTCATTTATTTCTTATACGTAAATAAAAATAATAATAGTTATTTAAAAGTTATTTTTAAATTTATGACTTTTATTCGTTGGAACCATAGATGATGTGGTCCAGATCAATCAAATAATATCTCTAAAAAAAACAAAGTTTGTGATTTTGATATCATAAATTCCTTTTTCAATAACTATTACTCGACTTTATGAGATATTAAGTTTTATTTAAGTTTTGATATTACAAATAAATTAGAGGGTAACGTACACAAATAGTCACTCAACTGTAAGATATTAATTTATTAAGCTATTCGGTTATTAAAAGTTATAAAATAGTCTTTCTGACAATAGAGTATTACTTTGTTGAGTCTCTTGACTATTAAAAGTTACAAAATTATTACCCGACTATTCATTATGTTCCAAACTAGTCTTTTTTTCGTTACAAAATTAGCAATATTCTGAGTTGATCGTTAACTTGTTGACTGTGATATGATAAAATATGATCCGTAATCTCAAAAGACTATCTTATCTCAGTCATCATACTAATGTCCAACTATAACTACTAATCTTTTAACGAAAAATAATAACTTTAGAATATAATAAATAATCATGTGATCATTTTATAACTTTTCATAGTCAATAGAATAAAGTAACATTCTATAGTCGAAAAATCATTTTATAACTTTTAATAATTAATAGACTTAATAAAATAATATCCAGTGTATTTTACTCTAAATTAAAAAATTATTTTCATAATAAAATAATTCCATATCATTGTAAGATAACGTCGTACCATCATTTAAAAAAATAAAAATAATATGTCAATGTTATGTGGTGTACGAATAAAAGGAAACCAAAATTAAACTTTAACTATAATTTAAAAATCCTAGTTTAATGACTAAGACACAACAAAAGTAATAATTGAAATATTAAACGTGTGATTTATTTTACAATAAAATAAATAATAAGAAAAAGGGAAAATAAAATAAACATATTGAGGGATCAAATTGGCAATAATTACGTAATATATGTATTAAAATCCTATAGGTGACCATCCCAGGTCTTAAATCTATCTGTATCATTCGTCCAACACGATAACGGCTTCTTCAATCATCTTCTCCTCGAACGACGAATCAATGAAAAAGTTCGAAGTTTCCACAGGTCCGCGATATAACGGTTTCCCTGCCGTCAGAGTTACTCGCTACACCCTCAATAGCGTCCGCGACGGCCGCAATCTCGGTAAACCTGAAATGACCGAAAACGCGACCGCGATTTGAAACCCTGGTCGGGATGTACACCTTCATTCAGCATCTTCCTATCCAAGCTTGTTGTTTCTGCACATTTAATCGAATTGCACCAATCCACGTATTAAACAACCATAGGCGACAATTTCGAGTTTCATGCATCTCCAAATCATTAGTTCGAACACGGTAACGGCTTCTTTCGCTCTCTTTCACTTGTAAAAAAACATTGATCAAAGAAATGCAAATTACAACATTAGGATGGACACCCTCATCGATCACTTTTCAATGCAGGCTTGCTGTCCGTTCTAATGTAGTAGGTATCGAATCTTCTATCGATGGCTTATGCAAGGAAAAAAGGAGCAAAGAGGCAATCACCGTATTCGGGGACTAAAATCAGACATTGTCACCTACAGTTGTTTAATACATGGGTTTTGCAATTCATCTTCGGGTCTTCGAATCGACTAGAAATATTGCATCTTCCAATCCTGGAAAAGAGGGCACTTTGAGAACTAAAGTAAAGTTTGGCTCAAATTCTCAAATATGTAATGAAAGATGATCAACGCCTCACCATGCGTTCCTGTTTAAAGAATCCACCAATAATTGTATCATAGAATGTCAAACCAGGTTCAAGAATTCACCGGGGACGGACGTACACATGATTTTATGTCGGAAATATAACATCTAAATTATACGAGAATCTAAAATTTTCAGGGATAATCATTTAATTGTTTATTACGTGTGAATAATTAAATCAGATATTTGATTTATTCGGATCAAATACGGATCTCAATTTTCGTGATCTAAACCCTAACGGCGACGCCATTCGATCCATCCCTAGATCCAGCTAATCATGATTCGAAAAATAACCCATCATCCCTTTTCACTTTGAAACGAATGTTCAGCGTTTCATCTTGGAGACTGCTCCAAGATTGAAAGCTCAAATTGCAGGCAACGATCTCGCAGAAACCATGGAAATGAAAAAACACAGTTTTTTCAAGCTCAAGGGATCTAAAATACACCTATTTATGAATAACATCGTGAGATTCGCTGATTTAGAGATGCACATGCTAATATTCTCATCAAAAGCAGTACAATGACAAGAAAGAAAACAGATTAATGGCAGATTAGAAAAAGAGAGGAAGGAACTTACCAGAAAAAGGTAGAATAAGACGACGAGATGCTTAGGTTATCCTTTTCATCCTACAATTGTGTGCTTTTATTGCCAGAATAAGCTTAGGGTTGGGCCTTCATGGTCCAATCTTATTTTAATTTATAAACTTCAAGCCCATAGCAATTTAATTAATAGTTCAAATTAATTTTAAATTATAATTAAATAAAACTAATTGTGATAAATGTTTTTAAATTAAATTTTTTTAAATAATTTAATTATAATTTATTAAAACCATATCAACCTTGTTGTATTAGACCATACGCAAAAAATTAATCATATATTCGAATTATCAACGTCTCAAGTGAATTTAATCTATAATCATATTTAAGCAATGACGGAACCTAAGAGATACTAGCGGGTACATGGTATTCCAAAATTTTAAAAAAATTATAATTTATGCTCTTAAAATTTTTAAAATATTTAATTTGGTCTACCTAAAATTTTTAGAAATTCACATTAAACTTTTAAATATTTTTAATGTTCTTAATTAAACTCCTAACCATAATTTTTAAAAATTCTTATTAAGCCTCTCGAAATTTCAAAAAATATAATTAGAACCTATTTTTTTGGGAAAAAATATAAACTAAACTCTTCAAAATTTTCGAAAAATTTTAATTTAAATCTCATGATTTTTTAATGCTTAAGTTGGCCCTCATAATCTCTATCACTAAGTTCTGCCATTGTATTTAAGATTATTTCAATTGGGGTTCAATGCAATGTGTCATCCTTCCTTGATTAAACATATATATATATATATCTTTACTTAGAATTCAATTTATTTCAGACAATCAAAACCAAACTATCTCTTACTAAAACTTCTGATAATAAAGTAATCATAATATAAATTATCTGCTCATATATATATATATATTTCAGAAGCTGCACCAGAGCCGGCTCGAGACCCTGCATATGAATCATCTTCAGAACCTGCATTGGACCCTCCAGATGAACTTGATGAAGAGGCAGAACTCGATGAAGAACTTGAACTCGAACCCCAAGACCCCGAACCGGAACAAGCCCCGGCTCCTGATCCTGAACCACCACCACATCCTCCCAAACCAAGCCCTATCCCTGCACCAACCCCAAGCCCTATGCCTCCAAGGTCTTTTCTCGCAACCCGGCTCTCAGATAAACAAGCTGACATGGTAGCAAGTAGAGCCATCATAAGAGCTGTAAACCAGCTGGAACAATACATCTTCAATGAACAACACACAAAAATGAAGATGCCTTGGGAAAGAAGTTAAATTACGTGCAGTTTTACTCGGTATGAGGTTAGAGGTCAAGGTATGAATAAGTAGAGAGAATGTTGAAGTTATTTGTAGGGGTTGAGCATTAAAATATTGGTGCCAATTAAGGGTACGTGTGGACAGGGATGGATCGAGAGAGACGGGTGGGGATAGTCGCTCCCTTTGAAAATTTAAAATCATCATATATTTTAGATTTTTCTATTGAAAATCTGTTTTTATCTCTTGAAATTTTATAAGTTTAAATTCCCCCGAAATTTTAAAAAGTTTAAATTCACTCTCTTAACATGAACACATGCATCCATCTATAAAAACCATGAAGTGGAAATGATGATGTGGTTTCTCCGAGCAAACCTTGTGGCTAAGAAAGGTGCCGACCCATTAAACCATAGTGGATCCAGCATCCACCAGTGCGGCCTTTGTTTATTCACTATTGCTGATCGAAGATAATTTGAAGGATTATCATACTTAATCAAGTTTAGAGTTGAATTTTATTATTATGAATAAAAAAAATTAAATTAATCAAGTGTTTTCATAATCGATTTATATAAATATTAGGGAAAATTATATGTTTAGTACCTAAAGTATCAGTTTTGATCCATTTTAGTACCTAAACTTTCAATTTTTTCAAAATCATACATAAAGTTTAGTTTTTGTTTCATTTTAGTATCCCACCATTAAAAACTTTAGTTTTTTTTCATTTTAGTACCTTCCTTCAAAATTTAACGTTAAGTTTTGAAAAGATTGAAGGTTTAGGTACTAAAACGGATCAAAATTGATAGTTTAGGTACTAAATGATTTAATTTTTTAATGGTGGGGTACTAAACTGAAATGAAAACTAAATGTTCGCTATAGTTTTAAAAAGAATGGAAGTTTAGGTACTAAAACGAATCAAATATAATAATTTAGATACTAAAGACGTAGTTTACCCTAAATAATATAAGCATTGTTAAACTTGTTGTTTTACACATTTTTTTGAGGAAAAAAATGATATGATTTGTTTTTAAGGTTAAACTATACCATTTATTAAATTTATAAATGGGTTAGTGTACTTTAAAATTTTATATCTGAGTTATCAATTAATATTGTTGGATAAATTACACCACAAGTCACTACATTATTAGTAAGTTTACAAATAGGTCAATGCATTTCAAAAAAATTATAATCAAGTCATTCAATCGGTTTTGTTACAGATGAGTGATTTGGGTTTTGAACTTCTCGAAGATTGAGGGCTCCATTCAATGATCCAAATGGTGGAGGGAAGTCGTTGGTAAGAGACATAACATATCCTAAAACAAAAAGCCTAATGATAGTGGATCATGTATATCAAGATTCAAGAAATTTGAACATTTTAGGGTGATTTTGTAAATTTTATTGAATATTCTTAAGACTTTAATATGATGAATCGAACGAGGAGACTGAGGTGAATCTTACGACGAATTTGAGGTAAATCTTATGATGAAGTTTATATCACACACAACATAAATGTTACAATTGATTAATTAAATGGTTCGATTATAAGTTTTTGAAATACACATATTTTATGATTAAAATATTCCACATCGAACAACTATTTGAGATTTGTCAACACAAATAATTTTATTGTTTCAATCAATTAATTGACTCAATTATGACTTTTTGAAATTCAATGATCCACTTTTAAACTTTGTGATAATTAACTTGTAATATAATTTATTTATTTATTTATTTATATTAATTTGCATAAATGCAATTAGAAGGTTGAATATAGGTCATTAGGAGCATAAAAGCATAAGAGAGAACATATGGAAGAAGAAGAAGAAGAAAAGTGAAAAATACGGAGATAATTTATTTATTTTTAGAATGAGTCTATAGTGAATGTCGCACACCGAAATACATCACTGATGTGAAACATCGAAATACATCACTAATTAAATTATCTTTATTAAGTAAATATTAAAAAACTAAAAGACCACTCCATGATTAATCCACTAATTTTGTAGTATAAAATTTTAAATGTTCACTAAAGTATGTTAAAAATGGTCTTACAATTATAGGACATTGCTTTGTTGAGTCTCCCAGCTATTAAAAGTTACAAAATGGTCACTCGACTATTCATATGTTCCAAACTCATCAATTTTTCATTAAAAATTTGACGGCAGTCTGAGTTGAACATTAACCTACTAACTAAGATATGATAAAATCTGATTTTAGAATCTCAAATGACTATCATATATCGGTTAGCATGTTAACATGCAACTCAGACGACCGCTAATTTTCTAACGAGAATGAGTTTGGAACATATGAATATTCAGATGACCATTTCGTAACTTTTAATAGTCGATGGACTCAAAAAAATAACACCCTATAATTAGAGGACTATTTTATAACTTTTAATAGTCGATAGACTCAATAAAGCAACACCATTTAGTTAAGGGACCATTTGCATACTTTACATAATGAAACATGTTTAGGGTGTAAAGTGAAAACGTGTATACTTTAGGGTTTAAATTGTTTATTAAACCCATTATGATACGGCCCCTATTCGAAGGTCCCCCGCAGATTGGAATCTCACCAAAATCTACGATTTGTATTAAAAATATTTCTTTCTCCCACCCTGGTATTACCTTAGCTGATTCGAAGGCCAATGTCGCTGTCGCTGCCACTCCATTCTAATTCCTAAACTTCCCTTCCCTTTCGTTCTGAGAATCTAAGGATTGAAGAAATAAGTTTGGGCTTTTTTTTCTGGGATTTGAAGTTGTTCGACTAATTTTCCGAAACCCAAAAGCTCCATTCCTCGGTTTCTTCAAGTTCCTGCAACCGAAAGGTAATTGGGTCATGACGGGTTTTTGTTATCTATATATATATATATATATATATATTGAATCCAAACATGGATATTTTTGGTTTGATAAATTTTGTCTAGTTCCGTACTGAGACTTGTTACTTTGTGCAAAATTAGAAGAATTGACCATTAAATTTTAAAAATTAGACCCTTTTTTCTTGAAGGGAAGAAGTTTATAGAATCTGCATATCAAGTATTATACAAAGATTGAACCTTTGAAAGATGTCATAACATGAATCGAAAAGAGTTGAAGCATGACATTTCTTGTTAAGTCTTCTTAGATGACTTAGGTAGAAATCCTAAATAACAGATTTAAGTATTGAACATTAAGCATGGGGAGCAATATTAGTTAATGGAGAAGACATTTTGGACATTGGATCCTTTTTGATACTTTGTGAAAGTATTAATTTATTATTGTCTGAGGAAAACCCAATTGAAATTGCTTTGCTTTAGTAAATTGATCATAATTTTGTTGTATATAAGAAAATGAAATGTCAAGGAATGACGAAGTATCTTTCTTTATTCCTTTAAAGATGCTGGATTTCTTTTAAGTATAGTTATGCATGAACCTTGAGGGTTGAATGCGGATTATCTCGGAGAATGTCCGCATTTGTTTGTTCGAAGACTATTGTTCATTTATGGATATGGGATTTCAAAATTGTGTATTAATTGTTGAACCATGTGGAGATCTTCTCGTATGTCTGAGCTGGATACCACTTTACCGGTCTAGGAAAGTCGCAGATCGTATTTGCATGTATGAAGCAGCTTTAGTTAGATTAATGCTGAAATCATATTTGCATATAGTTGAGTCATACAAAGAGGGTTGAGAGTGAATAAATGAAACAAAATTTTCTTTATAATTGTTGGATATTTATTGGCATGTGATGTTGCTACACTACGTATCGGATGCCTGCATTCATGTCACAACTCACACCAGGTAAAATTAATTCTTTCTTCCCTTGCAACATGAATATAGTGACATGATTGTGTATGGAATCACATTAACAGGATGTACTTTAGTGTGTTCCTCAAAGATGATTCACTTTACTTGAAGCCAGCAACCTCAATTTATCCTCATCTGTTTAAAACAATACTCAGGTAAATTCTTATTGATTTGTGATCTTACTATCAAAGTTATATGTTCCATACTATTAGATGCTAAAAAAAAAGAGGCACCAATTTCGGTGAGGAACATCCATCATCAGTTTTCAGAGTCGATTCTAAAGCTCTCTTTCCGATTCTGGCCTATCTTGCCATGAAGGAAGGCTGTTTTTGCTTACCCTTTAATCCGTTTTCCACAAATGTCCCCTCTTGTCTATCATTGTTAAGTTTTAATGGGTTAAGGATAGAAAATCCCCTTAAAAATAAATACATAATAAGAATTAATTACATATGTAGCTGGGAGAACTTAATATGAGGTTATTTTCATTTGTTTGAGCTAAGTGTAACGAGTTTGACATTGGGGTAGCTGTGGAGAAAATTTATGTTTAGGAGGAATAACTGATTAAGCAACCAGCAAGATACTTGTATTTGAAGCTTTAACTGTCGACTTTGTCTGGGATGTCGTTCATGGATATGTGTCAGGGCATTACCTGATTATAAATTTGATTTAGGTTTTTCATTTCATTTCAGTGGCACCTCTCTCAAGGAAGTTTTGTGATGGTGTGGGATGCCATAAAAATTTCTTTCTTTGTATGAAATATTTTGACAATTGAGACAGAAAATTGAGCACAGGTCAATGTATTTTCCATGTTGTTACTCCTAAGATTTGAGGTGTTAATTGTAGTTTTTCTATATTCTGAGGTGGTTTTGTAATTTACCCCATTGCAGTAATTAGAGAAATCAAGTTAATATTATTGATGCATGTATATGACTCCACCCGGTAAGAACCATAGTTTATTTCTGCTATAATGATGCTTTGTGTTATTTTTCTAAACAACCGCATATGTTGCATGTATGCTCGTGGAAAGGATATACTTCCCTTGACAAATTGTTCTATATTTGTGTCAAAACGATTTTTTCTTAAAATTAAAATGTGAGATTTTGAAAACTGTGTCATTTTTAATTATCTTCTTTCTTGGTTAATTTTAAATTAAAAGTGAATTTGATTTAAAAAAAACCTTTCGTTTCGAAAAATTTTGGGATTTATTTTACGATAAAAAAGGGTTCGAAAAGTCGTCACCAATCCTTGATTAGGGTGTGATTGAGCACCCAAAAATGTTTCATTTTAAATAAAAATTAATTTTAATAAAAAACACAAATTGAGGTATGCGTTACCAGAAAATGAGTTCGGGATTCAGTTACGTGTGGGGAATGATTAGCACCCCCACAACGCCTTAAATCGATACCTAGTTAATTAATTAATGTCTTTGTAAAGAAATTTACAAACTCGTCTTTAATTTGATTTATGATCCTAAAAAAATAGAATATGAATTTTACAATGAAATATAATAATATTATAACATTTGAATGCACCGACAAATTAAATTAAAATTACCACGCCTTTTAGAAAGATGAAGAATATTTGATTATTAAAAAATATCGAGATTAGATTTTAAATACGTTCTAACAATCTTTCCTTGAAAAATTTAAATAATTGAACATTTCTTTTTCTTTCGTTCTCAAATTTTAAGTGAGATACAATTTTTTAGGTGAAACTGATGGGATACATTTTTAATTTAAATTCGTCAAAAGCGGATCTCTGATAAACTAAGACAATCTACTCAAAACAATTTTAAATTAAAAGGGCATTACCCTTTAATCCAATTATGTAATGATGTCGAGTTATGCAGACGAGGATAACATACAAAATGTAACACTATACTAAGAATGATTCAAAGAATGTCAAATCAAATATAAATATATAAAATAATATTAACAAAGATAAAAACCAATAAAATTTAGGGTAAAAAACATATATTATAATGATTAAAAAAATTCATGAAGTTAATAAAAATAAATGAATAAAAACAAAATGTATATCTATTACTATACATATTTAAAAAATTAATTAGTTATTACAAAATTACTTAATTTAAATATAATTTCTTACAACTAATGTGAAACATATTTAATTAAACATTACTTTGTAATAATGTGGTTACATAGATTATCATTCAAACAAACATAAATACCGAAAAGAAATGCACATAAAACTTTAAAGCTAAAATCATAAATTGAACACAAATCAATTCCTAAAATATAAACCATATCACATTCCACGTACTGAAATTGAAATAAATCCCTAATTTCATGTTGGACTAAAATGTAATTCTCAAAAGAAAAATATTAAATGTATAAAAAAGCGGAAATTCAAAACAATTAAATTCAGGGACTAAAATTAAATGCGTGCAAACATTAAACATATGTATCAATAAATAGAATAGGGATTAAAATAAAAATACGCTTAACTTATAAGGGTACGAAAAGAATTAATCCAAAAGAATAAAACAGAAAAACAAAATTGGAAAATAACGACATCAAGACAAATAAAAGGTCAAAATTCAAAAAAAACTTTATAAGTGACTGAAATGTAAAAACGCTAAACCTAATAGGACTAAAAACTAATTTTACCCTTATATTCGATGACCAAGAAATAATTAACCCAAAATTACTAATATATATATTATTAGCCCTAATATTAAACTAAACCTAATTATAAACAAAACTAACAGCAAACAGCCGCTCTTCCCTTCTCCTTCTTCTCCCACGAAAGCTGTTGAGAACCCCCACTACCCAAAGCTCGCTCGGTCGTCGGCAGTTTCCTCTGTGATTACTTTCGCTCCGGCCACCAACCACGTCATCGACTAAAACTATTCTACACTTCACTCAAACCTTTCCTCTCCTCATCTTCTCAAATCGAGAGTTTTGAAACTCTCTACGCCGGCCACCCTCAGGTAAACTCACTATCTCCTCCTTTCTACCTTTCTTTTGGTTCGAGTATATATGTGAATTATGATGATGATGAGTGCTTTGATATAAGGACAAAAACAGTGGGTTTACATGCATGTAATTAAAAAAACAAAAGGGTTTCAATTTTCAAAAGTTGTGTAATAACTAATACAAAATGAATATAGGAGCTTTGAATGTGGCATAAGAATCAAAACCTGTTGGTTTCATTTAAACGAACTTGCTTTGCGACACAGAAACATACAGCCATTAAGGGAATCAAACACTTAAAACCTACCGCCCTTTTGCATAATAGCCACCAGGGGTTATATCCAGTAACCGGAGTAGAAAATTTTTGGTTCGGCAGCAAGCTCTGTTTTCAAATCCTTCAATTAGCTTCAGCTTTCTCTCCTTGTTCTCACCACCACCACCACTTTATTTCTTTTCTTCTTCACCCCATCTCCTTGTCTTCTTGCATGTTAATTTCCTTGTGTTTGGTAGTATAATGACAGGTTTAGGTGAGGATTAGGTTGGGGATTTGGGTAGGTAATTAGTTGGGATTTGTCTTTGACGATGCTCCGGACAAAACGAGCATCTACAATTTGAATTAATCTGATGAACTGAGCTTAATTATATTGTTTTTGATAGATGTATTATTGAGTTAAATTCATCCAATAAAAGTAAGAGAAGAAACAAAAATGGAAAAAAGAGAATACAATTTTGTTGTAGTTTTTCTTTCATTGGGTAGTTTGAACGATATTCTTCCTTCTGCAACCTGTATAAGGGCTTCTCTATATACAGTTTGGTTGCAGTTTGGGGTACTTGATAGTTGATGCTTCAAAAATTTATTGTTGTAACAGGGTATTCTAGCTTATCATATACGTGGTCTTCATTCCTGTGACTGAGGTTTTACTATTTACGTGTGACATAGTCCTAGTGGATTCTTGGACAGATGGGTTCTAGAAAAATCCGATCAGCATATGAGGGACGTTCCATCCAGGCTCCAGGTGCAATACGACATGGTTCACCTGCTGGCTCAGGTCCTCCTGCTCGTGGGGCTTTGGAGCCCCTTCCTCGACCTGAGCTTTTAGAGAA
The DNA here is from genome assembly GCF_006381635.1 of Hibiscus syriacus. Lineage (NCBI taxonomy): Eukaryota > Viridiplantae > Streptophyta > Magnoliopsida > Malvales > Malvaceae > Hibiscus > Hibiscus syriacus. Next base: position 434,922 of record NW_024062551.1, on the reverse strand, counting down.
CAAGATTGCTTCTCAGGCAGCAGAACTTGAGCAACTTGCTGGAGACAATCAGATATTGACAGCTCGCCATGTCGCCTTGAAGGAGGACCTTGTGGCTGCACGGCATGAAGCGCAAAAACTCAAGGAGCACATCAGAAGCATTCAGAATGAGAGTGATATTCAGATCAGGGTTCTAAAGGAAAAGATTGCAAAAATGGAAGCAGATATTCGGGTTGGTGAGAATGTGAAAATGGAGTTGCAACAGGCACTCACTGAGGCACAAAGTTTAGCCAAAGCCAGACAAGAGTTAATCATCCAAATTCAACAAGCCTCTCAGGAGTTGGCAAAAACTCAGGATGATGTTAAGTGCCTTCCAAAGTTACAGGCTGAACTTGAAGGGTTGAGGAAAGAGTACCAGAGATTACGGTGAGTCAAACAAGTCATTTTGTTGCTTGGTGTCTTAAATCCTTCCGTAAGTTTTCATCACCAAATTTTTTGTTGTTGCAATATTTACTGCTATTGTGGTCAAACGTGTCGTCATTAATCTAATGGTGTTCATTATAAAATAATACCACAGAACTAAGCACTGCATTTGATTATTCAAATTCGTGATGGAACCCATTTCTTGTGAATATGATTTATTTTCTCCATTGTTCATCTCAATGTTCCTAAGAAGTTGGGTCTGATTATATTTTGATCTCTTTTACTTGTAGCGTTACATTTCAATATGAAAAAAGGTCAAACATAGAGCAGGTGGAGCAAATGCAAGCTATGGAGAAAAACCTAATTGGGATGGCAAAAGAAGTTGAAAGGTTACGAGCCGAAGTCTCAAGTGCTGAGAAAACTGTGCCTGGTAACTTTCCTCTCCTGTATAGAAGGTACAGGGCACTTTGGTTTTATTTTTCTCTCTTCTAACACTTGCACTGATGTTGTGTTGTGTAGCACCAATAGGAGTGGCACCATATGCAGGCGGTTACTTGAATCCTGATCCTTCATATGTACAACCCTTTCAAGGTAGCACCACCTATTTTGATGGCTACGGTCGGCCTGCAATGCAGATGGGTCCTGCCGTAGCGGAGGGCATGATCCCATATAGTAGTAGTACCAATGGTCCGGCTGCTATTGCTGCAACCGGTGGTCAAGCTGTCACTAGCTCGGCGTGGGGAGCGACCTATGATCCATCTCTTGCTCAGAAGTAAACAAGGAGAAGTTGCCTTCAAAGCTGTTACGTAACAAGTATGATGTCCATAATCAATCTTGCGTTGACACAGTATCGGAGGCAGGGAATCAATTAGGTTAAACTGGATTGTTAGCTTTATGCTGTTAAATTGTTCTCAGCAGTTGATGAAGCACTGCAGATCCGATATGGTCATTCCATTTTACCCTCAAATTAGGGTCTTGTACCCATTTGCTGGTCAGGTGTTTTTTTTTTGTTTAATCATCGGTATTCAATATATTGATCAACTATTTCAGATTAGGTTTTGTAGAGGTCTATTATGGTGCGACCTTCCCAACCTAATTTGTTCCATTCGCAAACGTCAGGATTATTATCCGTTTTAACGGATTAAGAAAAGTTTAATTTTGTCGAGACGTGTATGACTTTCGAGAAGTAAATTCTTGTAACAATATTTATAAGTTGGTTAAGCAAAATGGGAAAAATGGGGAAGCTTTGTACAAGAGAATGATGGCTACAACATAACATTATTAGGAGTGTAGGCAGCTAGAAATCAAGACAAATTTAAACCAAATGAAGTCCTAACCATGAAAGACAAAGAAAAAGGTACTAGAAAATGGAAAATGTTTGAGCCCTTCAGCTTTGCTTTAAGATATATGGAGCTCCCACATTGTTACCAGAAATAGAGACAAATGGGAACTGATAAATAGCAAAGACATGCACACCAGAAACACTCCTAGTTTCAACCATTTGCTCTGCAAAGCTTTCACGTAACCTTGTCGACAGGCTAAGCAATCGTAGCATAAGTCGTCGCTTGAGTTCTTCCATACATCACAATCGGGATCGGTTTCGGTTTTATCTTTCTTTTCCCAATAGGTTGCGTTCACGTACTGCAACCCGCACGCTGCAGGTGGCCTGACTAAAATGGCACAAAACAAAGAGATGTCAGCTAACTTGATTAGTATCGATAGTCGTTATTAAGGTACTTAAAATGATGATGGATACCTCTATTGATGATAATTTCTTCATAATGAAATCATACGACTTGAACTCCATTGAAGTCAACGCTAAATCACTTCAAATGCTGGTGTTTCTCCAAAGTTGGTCCTCATGAGTTTTCATCTCGAACCACAACGGTGTAGCTGGAATCCTCCTGTTTTCCATGCTTTCAGCCCTGAGGAACGTGAGACCGATGGTGAACATCACCGTCATGGGTACCATAACCAACACGATCCCCACCATTCTCAACCGATCTCTCAAGAAGAGAGCGGCATTGCATACGAAGAACACACAGATCAAGCCGATGTTGATCCCGATCTGCAACTTAGGCAACTTGAACAGCGACTTGCAATCGTAGCTCTTCATGTACAGCAACCAGATGACGGATGAAAGGACCGGAAGTGAGAAAACAAACGAAATGACCGATAACAAACCCGAAATGCGTTTCACTTCAAAGAATTTCCCCGGAATAATGCTTTTCTTCGGGCATTCGACTGGTTTAGGTTCGTTCTTGACAACCACCACAGCATCTGCAGGGCTCTCTTCAACTATTGGCACTTCCACTACTTCTTGTGTACCCAGGGGCGTGGTTTGGGCAGCGCAAACTGCTCGACCCGCGCAGGGCCCCCAAAAAAACCCCAAAAAATATATATATAGTGGCGCTTTTCTAATAAACGCCACTATAGAAGCGCCACTATAGATGGACCTATTGCGACGTTTTTTAAAAAAACCGCCACTATTATTGCATAGCCCAAAAAATGCCAAAAAAAAGTATATATATAGTGGCGTTTTCCAATAAACACTACTATAGATGGACCTATTGTGACGTGTTTTTCAAAAAACGCCACTATTATTACCCCAAAATCAAATATATCTAACAAATAGGACCCCTTTATAAGAATTTGTACAGGACCCCCGAAAACCTAGCCACGGCCCTGTGTGTACCACCTTCAGCTTTATCATCTGCCATACTATCAATGAAGAACAAGATCCTTGCAAGAAGTTTCTTTTATCCCAAAAAAAGAACAAAATGTTTTGTGTTTTACGGTAATACTTTTTATTGCATATAAAAAAACCTATATATTAGCATCAAGACAAGCCAAATGGTATGGTATTGTAAAACAGTAACATTTTGTAGGGGATATATACTCTCATGTCGCACGGATATAGTTGGAGATATATTAGGGAAAAAAGTCAAAGAATCTATTTACCTGTGAGATACCTAGGGGTACCTCTAGTAACGAGAAAACTTTCTGAAAAAGACTGTGTAGTCCTCATTGAAAAAATCAAAGCCAAGCTCCATCATTGGTCAGGAAAACACTTGACTTATGCAGGAAGACTCGAACTTATTAGAGCTGTCTTATTTAGTGTTGCTAACTACTGGTGCAGGCAATTATTTTTACCACAGTCTATTATAAATAGGATCGAGCAACTCTGTTCTCGTTTTCTCTGGAAAGGTTTTGACAAGGCTGCTACCGGAGCTAGTGTAAGCTGGAGATTGATATGCCACTCGAAATCTGAAGGAGGCCTCGGCTTAAAGGACTTAAAAACATGAAACAAAGTGTGTATGATTCAGCTCATTAGAAACATCTTAGCAGGAGAGGGCTCACTGTGAGTTGCTTATGTCAAATCCTACGTGTTAAAAGATAAAGACTTCTGGCACTCAGAAGGTGAAACTAATGCTAGTTGGAGTTTCAAGAAACTGCTAAAACTTAAAAGAGAAGCACAAACTGTTTTTTCTATAGGAGCAATGACGACTCACACCATATGGGATGAGATTAGAGTAAAGAGAGACAAAGTTAATTGGCATAATCTAATCTGATTTCCTGTTCACATACCAAAACACATCATGATTGTTTGGATGGCTATCTTGGACAGACTGCCAACTAGGAATATGCTTCAACATATGGGCATTATAACCGATGGCTTGTGTGTTATGTGCAATGAGGACCGGGAGACAAGAGACCATCTATTCCTTGAATATCCTCTGGCGGATTCTCTTTGGAAAACCATTCTTCAACTCTCTGGATTAAGGTCACCTTCTTTGTCATGGAAAAACTTCTTAGCATCGGTTTCTCATGTTTGGAAAGGTAAATCCCTACTTATCACTATTTTGAAACTTGCATGGTGTGCATTTCTCTATTCTCTATGGGAGGAACGAAACAGAAGGTTGTTCAAAGGAAACTCCAAAAATGCAGTTGAAATTTTTAAAGCTATCAAGGAGATTGTCGGAATTCAACTTAGAGGTCAGAATATTAATAGACTTGATAGTGTTAATATTACTCTTTGTAAGAATTAGAATATTGAATAACCTATACTCTGTTTTGTGAATAGGTCGTTCTTGATTTTAGGTTGCTTTTCCATTGATGATTATTTTGTAGCAGAACACTGCTCCTTTGGGTAATAAATTTTTTTCAATTATCCAAAAAGAAGAAGAAGAAAACTTACCATTTATTTATTTATTCATATCACGTGTAACAATGCATGTACTTTGATGTTCAAGATATCTAACAACAATTCACCTGTTAAAACACACATAACGAAAAATTCAAACAAATTTGAATTTGAATTTAAAAAAGATTGATTTGACTCAAATTTAAATCGTTTTAATATGAAAAATATCCGAATTAACACAATTAATACTAAGAAACATCATGCATCCCCCGATAGCATTTTTGTCCATCTTGATAATAGCCATGAATACTAGTTTTTTAATTACTTCCCTAACCCAAAACTTAAGTTGTGTACATCGTTAAAATCTTTCCTAAACCTTCTTAGACGGCACTAATGGGCGTTGGATCTACTAATATTTTGTCAAGTGGAAATGTATTATATTTCTAAGATAAATATTAAAATTTGAACTCATACAGAATAAGACAACTAACTATCTTTAATCACTCGATTAATTAATAGATCTCGATGGTGTACTGTTGATAATGGGGTCGGCAACTTTCAGACAGTTATGGTACACCCATGGAATTTGGCAGCTGTCTTAGCCACATGGTTCCTTCCAACAAAATCTTGGAGGAAGCCCCCATCATGATTTCCACTTCAAATTGTTTAAACAAATAAATTCCTCCTTTAATCACGTGCACTGCTTAAACCCTATCCATATTCACACTAGCTTTGTAATGCTCAACAGCTATAAGTAGCCTTAATTTGGTCTCTCTAAAGTCCCGTAATCATCCCTACTCGTTCTTGAACCTCAAATTCCTTTAAACCCCGAGGCTTCTTCACTTTGTTTCTTCTTCATTGAAGATGTCTCCTTTCAGGCATGCAGCTCTTATGATTGCTCTACTCGTTATCGTGTCGGCAGTTGCGTCTGAAGGTCATGTTGCGAGAAAAGATCTTGGACTGGACCTTAATAAGATTGTACAGTAATAAACTCCGTTGCGTATAATTATGTTGGTTGTCATCAATGAAAATAACGATGAATAATATTTTCACAACCTTCTTAATTCTTCTCCCATAGGAGGCTTACGACTTGGAGTTGGGGCTGGGATAGGCGTCGGTTTGAGAGGCGGTAGCGGTTCGGGATCATGAGCCGGCGCTGGGGCTGGTTCTGGGGTTTCAAGTTCAAGCTCTTCATCAAGATCATCCTCTTCATCCTGTTCTTCGGGTGGGTACGGCGGTGCCGGTTCCTATGCCGGGTCCCGAGGTGCAGGTTCCGAAGCTGGTTCATCCGCTGGCTCGGAGGCTGGGTCAGGACGAGGCCGTGGCAACTAATTATGCATTCCTCTTAAAACTTAAACATATTATCTTTTCAATGGTAGTTTATATTATTATTTTTTATAGAGTAGTTTGTATTATTATTAAAAGCAAACAATTGAACTTTTAATTAAACTAGGATAATTTTAAGTAAATTTATTTGAATTAAATTCAATCGTACAATACAACATCATTTTTATTCGAGTTGACGAAAGGTTCGTCTTTTGAAGAACACCTAACCACGGTTAAAAAAATTATCTCTAATCTAAAGACGAAGTGAAGTATGATCAAGAAGAATTAATACTGATCCTCCCACGTTCATTGTCTCATTCTTACTCATCTTTTAGAGACACAATCTTTTATAGTCGTGAAACACTCATTCTTGAAGAGGTATGTAATGGTTTGCACTCATTCGACAAGATGAAACATCTTTTGGTTTTGAGTCTCAGGTAGAGGGTCTAGTGATGCATGGATCGACTAGCTTAGACCGTTGAAGAAAATGCGAGCGTTTTTCTAGTAGTAAAGGAATGGACAGATCAAAATCTTCCGGCAGAGGTAAAACTTGTCGCTTTTGTAAAAATAAATGTCATGTTAAAGCTTGGTTTCGGACTGTGTCCATTACTAAAAATTATCCTTTTGAGGGGTGTTGTGAAAGAGGTAGAGAACATATTCGTTGAAGTGAATATTTTTTTTTGCTCGGTAATCAATTTATTTATTAAAAATTTGCCGTCCCGATTATGGCCTCGTTAAAAATCTCCCTACATTTAAATGGAGGAAAAGAATACCAATAACCGGAATAAACACTACAGCAAAAATGGTTTTTAACGGCGGATGTAGCGGCGTTTTTACTGAAAACGCCGGTAATTATTTACATATAGCGCCGCAAAATACTATACTTTAGTGACGTTTGTATAAAAATGCCGCTAACGAATCGTAATGTAGTGGCATTTTTATACAAACGCCGCTATAAACTAGTATTTTAATGGCGTTTTTATTCAAACGCCGCTATAGACACATACTTTTGTGGCGTTTTAATACCAAACGCCGCTATAGACTCGTACTTTAGTGGCGTTTTAATACCAAACGCCGCTATAGATTCGTACTTTAGTGGCGTTTTTACACAAACGCCGCTATAGACACGTACTTTTGTGGCGTTTTAAACCAAACGCCGCTATAGACTCTTACTTTAGTGGCGTTTTAATACCAAACACCGCAATTGTCATATTACCTAGTGGCGTCTACGTAAAAAAACGTTGCTACTGAACACTACTTTAACATATCGAAACAAAACCCTAATTCCATAGATTCAGTCTGGGCATCGAAAAGAAAGCATTGCTTTAAAGGTCTCTGGGGTCTCGCACATCCAATTTAAAAAAATTTCTCTTCAAAATAGGGTTCATCATAACACCCCATTCTATTCCCACATAAACGATTCTTTAATTCTTCAGAAACCTTTTGTTTCCATTTATTAACTTCATTATATTCTTTTGGGATCCTAAGTTCCCCCAACAGCTTTGTTTCTGTGCACTTTCATCTTGTCGATGTTCTAAAATGGCGGCTCCGAGGAATGTGTTGAGGGACAAGGAGAGTGCAGCGGCGGCGTTGTTGAGCATCAGTAGCAAGGAAGATGACGATTATCCGTCGGGAAAGAGGTTAAAATCGGAGAGGTTCCCCGTTTCAAGGTGGGAATTGGCTGCCTTTTTCGGGGTTTTCTTGATTTTTTCTACCGGCTTGTTCTACATCTACCTGACCATTCCCGCTACCGAGTACGGGAAACTCAAGATCCCTCGTTCCATCTTTGATCTGCGATTGCTCAAGTAGGATTCCCCCCCCCCTTTATAATAAAAACGGGTGTTCTCTCTCTCAATTGATGAAGAAATAAGCTTAATTTGTGTGCCAAATCCTTGGATTTGATCATTGCTATTGATTTTGGAAATGCCCATTCTAGATTTCTTGTGGTTTATATAGGATTTTGAGCTAGAGAGAACTATTGGGAATATTTTAGCTTATAATTGTAGTTAAAAATTTTTTTAAATTGAAATATGCCTCCTTTTTTGTGTTATATTGTAGGTGAAGATAGTTGTGGATGAGAACTCTTATCATTTATATTCTGCCCGGAATGAATCCTTTGATTTGTTTTGTCCTTAATGTGTAGCACTAGGGAGTTTAAAAGCAATCTATGACTAATGATGAGTTTAGTTCATATGTGGATCATGTGAGGGCATCGAATAATGCAAATTGTAGGGAGAATATTGCATACCGAGTATATCCAGCTATGTACTAACAATGCATTGTTGCTGAAATTACCATTCCTAATTTATTTCTATCATGTACTTTAGTTTACTTGTTTATTTACTACTTTCTTGTTGCCGGGTGCTTCTACTTTGTCGTGAAACTTCTTTCTGTGATGTTTTAGCTACAACTTATTTTACTGAATTCCTTGTTTTTCTGTTCTTTTTCAGAGATAATATTGCAACATATGCAAAGGATTACCCAACACAATTCATTTTGGGTTACTGCTCAACTTATATCTTCATGCAAACTTTTATGATTCCTGGAACGATTTTCATGTCTTTGCTAGCTGGAGCTCTCTTTGGTGTTAAAGTCCTTTTCTTGGTTGTCTTCAATGCCACATCTGGAGCATGCTCCTGCTTTTTTCTATCAAAACTGATTGGCAGACCTTTGGTTAATTGTTTGTGGCCTGATAAATTAAGGTTTTTTCAAGCTGAGGTACCTTCATTTTTCCTCTTGTTATTGTCTTTGGAACTATTCGTTCGTTCGTGTTTTCCCTCTTAATTTAGCATCTTTCACTTGTTTTACCCTATCTTCTTTTCTGTTACTGTTGGTATTGTCGCCTGAAAATGTCATTTGAAAGAAAACAGATGCTTGTGTCATATCCAATTTATTGCTATGCCTTGTTTGTGAAGGTTTTATATTAATTGATGTGTATTCTTAACAATTTGGAATAAGAAAAGTTTCTACAAGATCACTATACATATCCATCTACATCAGTTTTCTACTTTTAGCCAAATATTGAGTTGTTCAACCATAGAGACTAACTAGGGAGATTTCTATAAAAAAAAAGTTTGAAGTAGGTGCTTGTTGATAAAGAACCGGTTCTTATTGTAATAGGGTTCTTACTTCATATATTACTAAATTTCCCTGGATACATTTTCCTAATGTCAGGTTGGGTTCAATGGATGTCATTTGGGTATATTTATTTGTCAACATCTAATGGATCATTCGTTGTAATGGAATCGAGTCTCTAACTTTGTGTTGAGACTTAATTCATTTCAATCCGTTGGTGTTGTATGCAAGTCAAATGATAGAAAAAGATGGCAGCCATATATATTCAAATAACTTATCTGATTTAAGACCACCATTGTATCTTCTTTCAGGCTGGCCTCGCACTTGGGGATCTCAGGTCTGTTAAGGACCTCTATGATTTCAAGACCTTGTCCGTGCTTTTCCTTATCGGGATGGTCTCCATATTTCCTACCCTTCTGAAGAAAAAGAAGATATATGAATAAGGCTATGTTGGTGAAGCTTGTGGCATCCTCCTGACTGACAATGGGGGATCAAGAATACAAAATTTTACAATCTCCAAATTAGGATCTGAGAAACAATAGCGCATAGTTGAAGATCCTCATTTCTGCAGCTGAATATCAAAAAGATCTAGGCATTGTCACAAAATATGAAAAGCACAGGGCAGGTAACTTTTATTCTTATTTTCAATGTTATGTTAAAGTTATCTCCCAATTAGATTATTTAGAACATTTGGGAGCCAAACTTTTCTTTTTACTAGAAATGCTTTATACGCCATCGTCTCCAGTTTTACTTTTACAGACAGCACTACATGATAATGTTGCTGTAGAATATGTAAAAACTGTACTCATATGTAGTGTATTCAGTAATAATAGTTTGTCATTTTAGATATAGCTGACCTGTGCCGTTCTTTTTCTGGGTTCAACATTCACTATAAGCAGATAAAGCTTTCATGGTTCCTGACTTCCTGTTTTTGTTGTTTGTTGCAACATCTTTTTTCAGTTCTCAATAACTCACATGTAAGTTATGAATGCAAGTTCTGCTAGTTGTTTCCTTCTCTTCTTAGTCTCATCTAAATTATTGTAATTGCAGTAATCTTGAAGAACAAACTTCAACAAAAAGCGGCTTCTTCAATAGACTGGCACAACGTTTCCCATTTGTTTTTAATCTATTGATGAGAGATCATTCACTGTCAAATGATACTTTCAAATAAGATGTCAAGACGATGAATATGACAAATTCCAATGAAGTGGGAAACAAAGTAGCTTTAGAAGGCATATCTGGAGGTTATGATGATGACGCTAGTGAAATTGAGGATGTATCGAACAATAAATCCATGTATATCTACACTTTGAGGTTCAGTTGTAACTCATTTGTACTTTAATGTCTTTTAAGGTTATCTCTCCATAAAAAAACTTTAATTTATTTTGTTGTTAAGTATTTTTCTTTATGTTTTTTATCTTAATTAAAATGTATGGTTGTTGTTAATTAGATAAAGCTAGATATAAATTTAGGTGATGTATAGCAGAAATGAAATATGCAAAATCAATTAATATTAGCTAAAGAAAGGTAATTAGCGGTGTTTGTATCCGAAAACGCCGCTATAGGTCTGACTTTTTGCGGCGTTTGTGTTTAAAAACGCCGTTATAGGTCTGATCTTTTGCAGCGTTTGTGTCCAAAAACGCCGCTATAGGTCTGACCTTTTGCGGCGTTTGTTCTAAAAACGCCAGTATAGGTCTGATCTTTTGCGGCGTTTGTATCCAAAAACGCCGCTATAGATCTGACCTTTTGCAGCGTTTTTTCTAGAAACGACGCTATATATCATAACTTTTTGCGGCGTTTGTTCCAAAAATGCCATTATAGATATCGACCTTTTGCGGCGTTTGTTCAAAAAACGCCGTAATATATATTGACCTATTGCGGCGTTTTTTGTTCTCAAACGCCGCTAACTTTAGCGGCGTTGGTATTGCTGGCACTTCTTGCGGCGTTTTTCTTATCGCCGCAAATACTTTTAGCGGCGCTTAAAAACGCCGCTATAAGACTAAAAAAGCGCCGCTAAAACTCTATTTTGCTGAAAAAACAATCACAAAATCCGAATCGTAATACAACCACTACACTGCACTGCTTACATTCAAGAGATACATAGCAAAACCAATCTAAACAGAAAACAAAGCTAACTTAGCTCCACTTCTCACAACAGAAAGTCTCCCATCATTAAAAACACCCCCTTTGCTGAGAATAAACAGACTTCATCACCATAAAAGAATGTGGCAGGCCATCAGAAAGAAAAGCTTCCACCATGCTTTAAAAATTCAGTCCTTGACATAATTCGCATCAAGATGAAGATTTATTAAAATTTGATTCGATTTAAAGTGACACAATTTCAAGTTTGAGTAAAAGTAGAGAACTTTATTGAAGTGACGTTTTGATTTATTTAGTTTTCTTTATAATCAAGTATCTATTCCTATAAGTAGATATACTATAAATAGATATTAAGAGTAAGAGTTATATATAAAATTTTATTTCACCAAAATCTTCTTCTATTGTTCTTACTTCATATTAGTGAAATTATTCTCCCATGTCCGTGATTTTTCCCTTTTTGAGTTTTCTACGTAAATATTAATGTTCTTTATTTTTTTTTCGATCGTGTTTATTTGTTACAATCAATTTTATCACTATAATATTCAGTTATTAAATTTAAATAATTTTAATGACTATTCTTATTGTCATTGAAAATTCATTAAATTATCAACAAAAAAGTAGACTTCAGTTAATAAAAATAACATATAATTCATGCTAATTAATAGCAAAAGTATTAATGGTCCACAAATTATGCATCATTATATATATATATGATAAATCTAAAAAATATTACTTATTATATACAGGGATAGAGCCAGATCAAATATTAGGAGGGGCAAGAATCTAAATTCAAAATAATAAGGATTTATTATGTGTTTAATCTCAAAATTTAGAAGGGCAAAAGTCTATTTTTTACTTAATTTAAACTAATAAGGACCTAAAATGCTATTAAACAAAAAAATTGGTCTATATAGTTCCGTCCCTGATCATATACAATAGTTCTCGTCGGAAAGTAAAGAGATACATGTGTGTTTATAGTACCAAATCCAAATTCGTTATGTAAGGGTCGTTATACGTCGTGGGATCCTTGATATGATTGATTTCTCTCACGTAATCTCTTGGCATCATGGCGTTGGATGCGCATGCTCTTATATATCTTCTTCTACAATCAATCTTTTTCGATGCGACTAAATAAAGACCTATATCGCTCTACCCTTTTAGCTTGCCTTCTTCAGTTCACCTTATTGACCTAAACAAAAGCAAATGGTGAGCTACCTAGCAGCCAAAAAAAAAAAACAGAAAACTAATACATAATGTTATTTGGTACCTCTAGAAAACGATATTTTCGCTGTTATTTTTTCGTCTGTCGAGCACTAGTAATTTCGGAGTTTTTGAAATCTCCGAAATTTTATTTCTTCCAAAAGTTTATATTCTCTAAAGATCTATATATTTTGAAGTTCTTTGAAGTCTCCAAAATTTTATGTCATTCGAACGGTTAACAACCCTAGATATGAGCATTGGTAACTCTGCATGATCTGTCAAGGTCAAATCTACTACTCTGACATCAACACGAAAGGTTAGTATATAAGCGATTATGCAAGACTGATAAAAGAGATTTTTTTTCTTCCTCTCTCGAATTCTCTATATACATTTTTTGACGATTGTTCACCGTCATGTTCAATCCGTCTATCTTTCCAACCTTTTCATCGAACAACTAACCACAATCGTTCACTTAAATAAAAAAGAATTAACTGTAAAAAATAATCGCAATACATCTTTTCCATGGACACGAGATTGGAGAGTAACATCGACAGAAATTTAAGTGGGTGCATTTAAGTCCCTAGCTTTGGTCGCCTTTCTCCTTGCTATGTCGAGTATTGTGTCGGAGTGGAGGGTTGCACGAAAGGACTTGGGTATTGATCTTGGTGGTATAGGGTTGGGGATTGGAGCAGGTGTAGGACTTGGTCTCGGAGGTGGTGGCTCAGGGTCCAGAGCTGGGGCCGGTTCCGGTTCTAGCTCGAGTTCAAGTTCTTCCTCTTTGTCCTATTCAAACTTGGGTTCAGGGTCGGATGCAGGCTCTGAAGCAGTTTCGTATGCGGGATCTCATTCGGGGTCTCGAGCAGGGTCAAGGTCAAGGGGGTGCCATGGTGGTTTGGGTTCGGGCTCTGGTTCAGGATATGGTGGAGGATATGGGGAGGGGTCAGGCAATGGCGAAGGTTACGGCGAGGGACATGACTATGGAGAGGGTCACGACAGTGGCGGCCGCGGTGGCGACAACTAAAACCTCTCTTTCCATGCCTGCCTAGCTACTATGTCCAAGATACTAAAAAGTGAAAAAAAATTAATCCATGAATAAATAAATAAGGTTGCATGTTGTTAGCATGTATTTACCCTATTTAGTGCGTCGAGTACCGAATGTTCAAATATAATTTCCTATAAATAAACGCCAGCCACTATGTTTGATGAATCCTTTACAGTTGCACCTCTTTGTCATGTTGTTATATACTAATTTAAATTTTAATTAATGGTTCGAGTGATTACAAGATAATATTCGTTTAAAATTTTGTTTGATTATTGACAACGCACACATCCTGTAGACTTATTTGCTTGAACCCGAGATCTTTAATATAATAATATTTTTTTTACCATTAAGATTACCACTTTTTAAATCTTATTGATTATTAATTTTTTTTAATTGTCTAGGATGAGTTAAAAATAGATCTGTTCCATCTTGTCTGTCCTAGCAATAATCCATGCCTATATATAGTATTTAATTAATCTATGTTTAAGAAACAAAGTTATTATATATAAGATAAAGTATATAAATGGTCATTTGATTGTAGGGTACTATTTTTATTGAGTCTGTCGACTATAAAAAGTTATAAAATGGTGTCTCGACTATAAAGTGTTGCTTTGTTTAGTCTTCGGTTATTAAAAATCACAAAATGATCATCTGACTATTCATATGTTCTAAACTTATCTTTTGTTAAAAGTTTGACGACAGTCTGAACTAGACATTAACCTGCTAACTGAGATATGATAAAATCTTATCACATAATCTTAGACGACTATTATAATCCTAAATGAATATGTTCTTGAACATATAAATGAACATGTTCGCGGATGTTAAACGAACATGTTTGCAAACGTTAAATGAATATGTTCACAGACAATAAATAAACAAACACAAATACATTCAAAAATAAATATACGATAATGAACACTATATTAAAAATTTAAACGAACACGAACCAAAATATGAATGCCTTAAAAACTAAACAAGCGAATACAAATACAACTTTATTCATTTAAGCTCAATTCATTTACACCCCTATTTAAAATACTATTTCTACTTATTTAATTTCAAAATACCTTAACTACCCTTGTTTATTCTATGACTCCTTTTAGGGTTTAATAATATAATATGTACTATTACATTACTATTAAGAGCAATTAGGAAATTAGTAATTGGAATCTGAAAAACAATTATTTATATGAAAAATTAGGCTAATTATTTATAATCATTAAAAATAAATTTGATAATATACAACTAAAAGTTGCTTATATAAAAGTAAAAATAAAAGATTCAATCCAATTAAAATATTATTTTAAAAAAAGTCAATTACAATATATATTATAAAATTTCTAAAATATCTCATTTATTTTGAAAATAGCTAAAGTACCCTTATTTATCCTAAGAGGAGATAAATGTTGATTTTTAAGGGTAAAGTACACAAATGGTCCCCGATTATAGGATATTATTTTATTAAGTCCATCGACTATTAAAAGTTACAAAAATGATCATTTGATTATAGAGTGTTGTTTTGTTGAGTTCATTGACTATTAAAAGTTAGGAAATAGTCATCTAACTATTCATTATGTTCCTAACTCATACTTTTCAATTAAAAAAATGATGGTATTCTGAGTTGAACATTAACATGTTGATTGTGATATGATAAAATCTGATCCCATAATCTCAAGCGACTATCATATCTCAACCATCATGTTAATGTCTAACTTAGACAATCACTAATTTTTTAATGGAAAATGGGTTTGGAATATAATGAATAGTTTGATGACCATTTTATAACTTTTAATAGTCAATGAACTTAAAAAAGCTACATTTTTATAGTCGGAGGACCATTTGTTGTGTACTTTGCCCAGTTTTTTAAAGAGCAAAACAGAAAGTTGGAGCATAATGCCAATTAATTAAGTGGTAAATTTCGACACAAGTTTCAAATTGAACTCGTACGTTTATCCCATCAAAGCTATTAAAATGTACAATTAAGTTCATTTATTGCTAAAAGTTTATGTATTAACAATGAAAACGTTTCGAAAATGGGATATTTCTGCCCCATATAAAAGGGAACCCTGATTCAGCCTCAAAATCAAGATCGATTGGTCGCCTTCTGTTATAAAAACAAGTTCATTATTCATGGCAAATTTGAACGAATTCTTGTTCTTCATGTTGCATATCTTAGCCATCACCATTGTTGTTGCATGTAGACTCGAACCAAAAGTCACCGTTGAAGAAACAGATATGTCCCCTGCAGTGCCACCGGTGGCGGATTTTGACATAGACACCAACTACAAGCATCACGAAGACGGATTCGCGGTGATACCGGTGGCGGATTTAGGTGCACCTAACCACGACTTAGACTCCGACTACAAGCATCACGGAGATACAATTACAGTGCCACTAAGGGCGGATTTCGCACTTCCACCCGAATTCTATTTCGACTTAGGCCCTGACTACGTCGGTGAAGGAGATGAATTTGCATTGCCACCGGAAGCGGAGTTCGCTCTTCCGCCGGACTCCGATTATGACTTAGGCCCTGACTACTACCGTGAAGGAGATGAATTTGTAGTGCCACCAATGGTGGATTTCGCACTTCCACCGGACTCCGATTACGGCTTAGGCCCTGCCTACTACCAAGTCTCCCATGAAGGAGATGAAATTGCAGTGCCACCAGTGGGGGATATTGACCTTTAATTTCAAAGGGCAATAAAACAAAAACTAAATTATCAAGCTATATCTTTTCAACTAATACATTATTGTTAATCGACATGCTTTATTAATGTATTCACCTGCCAATATATAATACTTATATATGTAATCTTAGCCGTACCACAGAATACTTAATTATTTTACAACCACGTTTTGACTCTATTTTAGAACCAAAATTCTGATTTGGAATCTCCCCAAGGGGAAAATTACCTCTTGGTCCTCATATTTTTCTCCTATAAGCAAAATTACCCCTTAGAATTATCAATTGGGATCAATTCTTTCCCAAATAGGTCTTAATCTTGATTAACAACCAAAATTATTTTAAATTATTCTTTTCTAAGCTCAGGCCAACTCTTAAATATTCACTCCAAGTTCTCCTCACAGTAAATCACGACTCGATAATAAATTCATAGCCTCTTTCCGACCAATTTTACATGCAAAGGAACCATCGTCCGCCACAAACAGCCGATTCACCTCTTCTTCTCCAACCTCTTCATCGCTTTCGCGACGCTCTTCTCCATCATTACAACAAGAAAATTCACAGAGAGAATGTAACGATTTGAAAATAGAATGCAACAAAATGTAAAAGTAGGTGTTTCGCCCTAAATTCTCCCTTAAATAACTCGAGGATGCATTATCTTTCTAGCGGTTGAAACCACGCCTATTCACCACACCAATTATAGAGCGACGCATGTATGATCCCTAATTGTTTAAGCGTAATAATCATGACGGTTCCTCAAAAACGACTCATTAAATATAAAAAAAATCACACATAAGTCTTAAGTCAAATCACTTTATGACATTCTGTCAATCGTAAGAGGAAAATATTATATTTCTTCCTGATCTCTCTCATGGTTTACATCTTCGCTCATACTCCTCCGTCAATCGAAGACTTCGAAAGAATTCCTCTCACTGAATCCTTCAGAGGCTTATGCCCATTGATCAATAACAATCTTTATATGATCGCTGATAAATCCATATGATCTGTCAAAATCAAATCTATTGTTAGGTGGCGACCGTATTCATTTAGCCTGCTAACAAAATGAGTAGTCATCATGACCTTAGGTCTGACGTCAACATTAAGAGTCACTACAAAATTCCGCAGTCAAGACTAAGAGAATGAGACTTCTTCAAACTCTTCCACTATGAATTCTCTTCACCATAAAATGAAGGCATAATACAACAAAATATTTCTAACGTTTGACAATATTATCAAATTTACCCTTATTGTTTTTTTTACATATTTGGCCACTTAACGTTTTATTTTGAGACAAAATACGCCTTCGGTATAGATGAAAATCATTAGTCAACTGACGATCAATGTCTGATGCTGACCAAACACATACATCTGGATGAAGATGTTGGCGTGACTTGTCTAAGTCATGGTACACGATGATATAATACTATCACGTCAGATTTTAAAAAAAATAAAAAGATATTATTATTAATATTTATTACTAATCAGATTTATAACAAAAGAAATAATCGTATTTCAAGAAATCAAATTTCTCTCATGCATTCTATCAAACATCTTATAAGCTTCCTTAATTTGTCTACATTTTGCGTACATACTTCCGACACCAGTCATTACAATGACATTCGAAGAAACCCCATTTTTTTATCAGCTGTCCATGAATCTCCTTGCCCTTTCTAAGCTCCCCTTTATTCCATAAATAAAGTTATAAACAACAGGCTTAACATTATCAACTCTCATCCTAACGAAAAACAACAAAGCTTCGTGCAACGAAGGGTGTTTTGCATACCCTTTAAGAATAGTGAAATAAAGAACCTCGGGTTTATCTCCGATGGGTTCGAAAACACGGGTGGCTTCGTCAATGCAGCCGTGGTTGTAGAAGAGGCTGAGGAGCTTGGTCTGGAACAAGTGCTCGGTGCAGAGATTAGATTTGAATATGTGGGGAAGGATTTGGTGAACTTCCTTAATGGAAGTTGAGAGATCTAAAAGGATAGCAGCTGGGTGTTAATAAACATGGAGAGGGATTTGGGTTCTTTAAGAGAGGGAGTGGGGATTGGGTTTTGGGGTCGAGAATTTGGTGTCGGTGGAGAAGAAGATATGAGCTGAGAGCTCATGGCTATATGTTTTTTATGTATGTTATATTCTCATGAGCTTGAAGCTCATATTTTCATGGCTTCTTCAAATGGAAGGACTGGAAATGGATTAGAATTTGTGAGATTTTGTTTCTTCGTTCTTTTGGACTGTTTGTTTGTGATAGATGGGTCGAACTAGGGCTGTAAAATTAGGTAATTAGACATGTTTTAGTCGGATCTTGACAGGTCGGGTAAAATCGGGTACATATCAACTCAGATTGATTTGACACTAGATTCAGATCTGGTTCAGATCGAGTCATTTTCAGTTCGGATCGATGTCAGTTCAGGTAAAAACAGTTTAGGTCCGAAGCTGATAAAGACCAGGTTAATTCAGGTTCGAGTGGACTTCAGTCGGATCTCGTTCAGATCATGTCACTTCATTGACAGATAAATTCAGGTCGGATGTTTATCGGATACAGATTGAGTTTAGGTCGGGTCGTTTTTATTTTTTTGGATTAATTATTTTGTCATCTTTCGTGATTGTTGAATTGCAAGTTGTAATTGTATATGATTTCGAGTAAATTAAGAAAAAAATAGATATTCATGGAACAATTTTGTAAAAAATATAAATTTAATGACAAAATTGAAGAAATGTAAAATTACAAATAAAATCTTAAAATATAAATTAAAGAACACACATAGATAAGGGACTAAATCGAAATAAATTTAAAATGTGAGGTTTAAATTAATATAAAAATGAATAAATTAAACACATTTAAAAAATTATGGGTCAATTACAAAAATATAAATAAATAACAACTAACAATGGAATATGTAAATATAAATTTAAGGACTAAATTGAATACATATAAAAGTGAAAGACTTAAAATTAAAATAAATTAAAAAACACAAAAGGATTAAATCAAAATAAATGCAAAATGTGAAGAAATAATAAAAAATATACTAACTTGCTTTCATTTAAAAAATTGAAAAAAATATAATATATATATATAATATAAAATTATATATACACTATATATATAATATAAACTATATAATTATTATAAACTATATATATATAAATTATATTTATGTGAAATGTATATATAAACTATGTATATAAAATTATAAATTATATTTATATTATAAACTATATAATTATTATAAGCTATATATATAAATTATGTTTATGTGAACTATATATATAAATTATGTATATAAACTATATATGTATAAACTATATAAAATATATAGTTTATATGTTATAATTTATATTAATATAGTATATATATGTATGCATTAGTCTATTTAGGGTTTAGGATTTCTATAAACTATATAGTTTATGACTTTATATAGTTTATGCATAGTGTTTCTATAAACTATATAAATAATTTACTTTATATAGTTTATATATATATATATATATACTATACATGGTTTATACATATATTAGTGTTTAGGGTTTAGGATTTATAATTTAGGGTGTAGGGTTTAAGATTTATGATTTAGGGTTTAAGGTTTATATAAACTATATACTTTATTACTTTATATAGTTTATGCATAATGTTTTTATAAATTGCATCGAAATGAAAATTTAAGAAGATATTTACTATTAAACCATGACTAAAATGAAAGAAATTAAAAATCAAATACGAGTGGAAAAATGATGATTGTTAGAGGAGCATGAGCCTAATTAACCCAAAATATCTTATTGGACACTATATTTGGCCAACTTCCCAAATTTTCTATTCTCTCTAAATTTCCCAATTGCCCTCTAAATTCCCCATTTCTCTATATTCTCAAAATTTCCTAATTTCCCTCTAAATTCCCAAATAAAATAAAAAAAATTCACACAAAAATATTTCTTTTAAAAAGTTTTCTCTCCACTCACTTTGAATAATATATATATATATATATAATTAAACATAAGTAGGGATGGCAAAAAAACCCGAACCCGACGGGGAAAACCGAAAACCGAATTAAACGGGTCGGGTTCGGGGATGATAAACGGGGACGGGGACGGGGAAAACCCATTTATTTTAAACGGGGACGGGGACGGGGACGGGTTTGGTAATCCCCGCCCCGATTACCCGATTACCCGCCCCGATACCCGACCCGATAAATATTAAAAATAATTATTTATATATATATATAATATTAATAAATTTAATTTAAATAAAAAATATATATTTATATATTTAATTTAAATATATATATATATATACCCGACCCGATTCTCGGCCCAATACCCGACCCAATACCCGGCCCAATACCCGTTTAAATAACCGTTTATGCTAAACGGGGATACCCGTTTCCCCGCGGTTTTCCCCGATTACCCGACGGGGATCCCCGTTTAAATCCCCGCGGTTTTTAAACGGGGACGGGGACGGGGGGACCAATACCCGGCCCGAACCCGGCCCGTTGCCATCCCTAAACATAAGTGACTAAAATAAAAGACTCTAAAATTAACATTAACATTTAATAATTATGCACACTAAAGAAAGAAGAGAAAATTAAAAATAATCAGAATTTATATATAGGACGTTAATGAAGCTTGGAGTCTTCTTGGAGAAGACAATATCTTGGCCATTGGATCTACTTTTGATCCAATGGTTGGAATTTGTTGGTACCTTTAGCCATGGATTGAAATTTGTTGTTACCTTTAGTCATGGATCAGTAACATCACACCACCTAAAAAGTTAGTCCAACATTTAGTGCTTTGTCTCCTTTAAAAAATCAAAGTCAAATTTTTTCTCTCCTACACCACAAAAATCGGTGGCTAGGAGTAGTTTAGGGTTTTTTGTTTTTTTATTTATTAAATGCATATATTTGTAATACATGTAGGCTAATTAAATGTTAATGTTAATTTTAGAATCTTTTATTTTAGTCACTTATGTTTAATTATATATATATTTATTTATGTATATACTTATATATATATATATATTATTCAAAGTGAGTGGTGGGAGAAAACTTTTTAAAAGAAAGATTTTTGTGTGAAAATTTTTGATTTTATTTGGGAATTTAGAGAGAATTTAGGAAATTTTTTAGAATATAGGGAAATTGAGAATTTAGAGTGAAATTGAGAAATTTAGATAGAATAGAAAATTTTGGGAAGTTGACGCCAAATATAATGTCCAACAAAATATTTTGGGTTAATTAGGCTAATGCTCTTCCAACAATCATCATTTTTTCACTTGTATTTGATTTTTAATTTCTTTAATTTTAGTCATGGTTTAATTGTAAATATCTTCTTAAATTTTCAATTCGATGCAATTTATAGAAATACTATGCATAAACTATATAAAGTAATAAAGTATATAGTTTATATAAAAGGTATATTTTATATTTATATTATTTTTCATTTATGTTATAATTGTTAGATAATTTTTTTGTACAAAAATTAAACGGTATAGTTTATATTTATATTTTAGAGAATTAATCACGTTTAATACTAATAATATTCATTTATTATCAAATTAATTATTATTTTATTGCCAAAATTATTTATATTATTAATGTAAACCATTAATATATATTACATAATAAATACTTTTATTATTAATATTATTTTTTCTTTATATAAATTAAACTATATTAATTTTCCTTTGCATTATTAATAATGTTTTATCTAATTTACATTTAAATAATTTTATTAAATAAAAGGGCAATCTATGTCAAATATAACTCATTTTTATGCTCGGGATCGAAAATGCCACTGACGTTTCAATTTTGCCAATTTTAGCACGGACGTTTATGTTTCACTTCAATTTTGATGCTCAATAAAAACAAAACGACGTCGTTTTGCTTTAAAAAAATTATTGAAATATTATGCAACTAAAGGGATTTGAACCCCAAACCCCTTAAAATTAAACTAATGCTTAACCATTGAACTACATTATATTTTTCTGTTATGTTTTCTATAAAAGTTATAAAATGGACCAATTCCTTCAAGCTTTAACAACCTAACACGCTTGAAACGACTCGAAATCCAACGAAACTATATTTTCGGTGAGTTTCCTGATATGGGTTCACTTAGAAATCTTTACTTTCTCGACGCTAGCGATAACAACGTATTCGGCCAAGTCCCATCAACGTTTTCAGTATCTCTCTCGTCGAGCTCTCGATGAGGAACAATATCCTAGACAACATCAACAATATTATGTTCTTACAAGTTCTAGATCCCTCTCATCATTCCCTCTACCGATACCAGTTCCTCTTTGTCTACCAACAACATCAATTTAATCCACAAATACAATACATGGGGCATTCTCCTTGGCATTTTTGAAAAGATCACGAACTCGAGAGGCACCGACACCAACAAATATTTCAACAAACTCTGAACCTGAAATGGAGAAGAATGGCACACCAGCTTCACCAGCAATTGCCTTGGCGATAAGAGTCTTTCCGGTTCCAAGAAGGCCAATGAGAAGAACACCTTTATTGATGCGAGCCCCGACTACAGTAAACCTCTCTGGCTTCTTCAAGAACTCGGCAACCTCCATGAAGTCCTACTTTGCTTCATTAACTCTAGCAACATCATCAAATGTCACACCATTGTTAGGCTCCATCTGAAACTTTGATTAAGATTGACCAAAGGCAAGGGGGAAGCCATGACCACCCGGTCCACCCATTCCTCCAGATGATCTCCTCGAAAGAAGGAACAACCCTCCAATCAAGATTAGTGAGAATGCGAGATTTCCAATCATGTTCAACAACAGTGAACCAAATTCTTCTTGAGCATTATGGGCAGCAAAGTCAATGTTCTTTTCCCTAAACTTCTGAAGAAGCTCTTGGCTGAATCCTGGAAACTGCACACGGACTCGGTGAACACGGTTTCCCAACTCATGAGAGACAACCTCCACGATAGATATCGTGCCATTTTCATACAAATCCACTTTTTAACCCTGTCCTTGTCCAAATACTCCAAAAAACTAGAGTATGACATTCCCGAGGAATAAACCCCTTGTTCATTGGCATTCGCTTTCCCATTTCCTAGTAAAGGCGAAACTCCAATTCCAGCACTTCCACGTAACGACTGTAAGAATTCCCTTCTTCCTTCATACTGTTTGGGTTTTAAAGATGCCTTTACAAGGACACCGTTCGATCTCCTACCCAGCGAAGAGATGCTGGGGGTAAATACAATATGCTTTCCAGAGAAATCTCTAGTCAACTTCGATTTTGTTCTGTGGGTAGACAAACCCTTGTTTCATCTTCGAGGAGTTTCTCCACTGATTCCCCCTCAGAGATGTTCAACACCAACTTAAAAAAGTATACTGGAAACAAAGCCTACGAGGCAAAGCAAGAAGAAACCAAAGAAAATTAAGAAAACAAGAAGGTACGCTATAAGATTTTCGTCATCGGAGAGCGAATCGCCAGCGAGGTTGTTGAGCTTCTTGCAGCGGATGATACCGTGCATAGTGGACAACAGAGTGAGGGAGAGTTTTGTGGTGGTGAAGAAATGGGAGTTTTGTGGTGGCGAATCTCCAACTTTTCTCAGGTAATACAGATGCTATGTGGACTAAATAACTTTGAAAAAGTCGTTCATGTCATCGCCTTCACGGCATTAGCATGCCATGTCATCGTGCCATCAACGGATTAATGACGGAGTGGAAAAATTGAAGTGAAACATAAACGTCCGGGCTAAAATTGGCAAAATTGAAACGTCAGTGTCATTTTCGATCCCGAGCATAAAGATGAGTGGTATTTGACATAGATTACCCTTTTATATAATAGGTCTATTTATTAATATAATTATCATAATAAATATTTTATTATAACATTTAAAAAGTAATCATATTAATAATTTAATTACATCATAAGTTAAAAAACTGATAATTTATAAGATTTCCATGGTAATATATAAGTCAGATAAATATCAGATCAAATCATTAACAAGTCAGATCATTTACATGTCAGGTTAAAAACAGGTCAGATTAAAAACATGTCAAGTTGAAAACAGATCAGGTTGAAAATAGGTTGGGTAATACCAATTATTTACCAGGTCAATCTCGGGTTCGAGTTCATATCAGTCGGATGCAGTTCGAGTTCGGGTATCATATTTTCGGTTCAATTAAGGTTTAGGTCAGATACAAGTCGGGTTCGGATCTATAATTTTCAAGTCCAAATCGGGTTCAGGTCAACTCTAGTTCCGACTCGAGTCGGTTTTGGATCGCCACAATGAAGGTCAAAAATAATTTTGACTCGAGTCAGTTTCGGTCACTTTTTTACATATTGGGTCAACTTTTTATAGTCCTAGGTCGAACTAAGAAAAACATAGATTAGATCGAAACTCAATTTCTTCATTCAAAACTCTGATAAATTTTAAATTGCCCAAATTTTTTCATTCACTTTTTGTCGGTCTGCTGAAACCTAGGGGCGCGAGAGGAAGAAGAAGAGACTCGTGGCAACCTCAATGGGCCTGAGAAGATTGAATATGAATTCAAATGAATTTGAAGAAATTGAGAGGGAAAAATAAATAATTAAATATAAATATTAATAATAATATTTTTTTTATTTTTTAAAATCTGATGTGAGAATATCACGTCAGTATCTCCATTCACGTGTAGGTAGTTGGTCAATATCAGACGTTGATCGTCAGTTGATTAACGGTTTTTATTTTACTAAAGTGTTTTTAACCCAAAATAAAAAAATTGAGTGGTCAGATGTGTCAAAGAAATAATAAAGATATGTTTGACAATATTATCAAACGTTAAAGATATGTTGTTGCATTATGCCTAAAACGAAATGCCCTTATTTATTTACTAGAGTGTTTTTAAAATTTGATGCGGTAATTTCACGTCAGTATCTCTACCCACGTATATGTGGTTGGTCAATATCAGATGTTGACCTTCGTTGACTAACGATTTTCATTCTATTGAAAGTGTTTTTTGATTCAAAATTACACATGATTGGTTAACATTATATGTTGACCATTAGTTAACTAACGATCTTCATTCCACTGAGAGTATTTTTTGACTCAAAATAAAAAGCTAAGTGATCAAATGTGTTTAAAAAAATAGATTAAAGGTAAATTTGACAAAACTATCGAACGTTAGAGGTATTTTGTTGCAATATGCCTAAAACAAACACCCTTATTTATTTATTTTCAAAATAGATAAAGTACTAAAATTGTCTCTATTTACTCCAATGGGAGTTGAAAGTTCTAAAATTGTCCTTCATTTATTTTCAAAAAAGATAAAGTACCCTTATTCATCCTAGGAGGTAAATCTTAATTTTTTAAAGAGCAAAACAGAAAGATGAGCATAATGAAACAATTAATTGAGTGGTAAAATTTCACACAAGTTTCAAACCTATTAAAATGTACAATTAAGTTCATTTATTGATATGAAAACGTTTCGAAAATGGGATATTTCTGCCCGGTATAAAAGGGAACCCTGATTCAGCTTCAAAATAAAGATCAATCGGTTATAAAAACAAGTTCGTTATTCATGGCAAAGTTGAACCAATTCTTGTTCTTCATGTTGCATCTCTTAGCCATCACCATTGTTGTTGCATGTAGGCTTGAACCAAAAGTCACCGTTGAAGAAACAGATATATCCCCTGCGGTGCCACCGGTGGCGGGTTTCGACATAGACACCAACTACAAGCATCAGGAGGACGGATTCGCGGAGATACCGGTGGCGGATTTAGGTGCACCTAACCATGGCTTAGACTCCGACTACAAGCATCACGGAGATACAATTACAGTGCCACCAAGGGCGGATTTCGCACTTCCACCCGAATTCGATTTCGACTTAGGCGCTGACTACGATGGTGATGGAGATGAATTTGCAGTGCCACCGGAGGCGGATTTCGCACTTCCACCGGTCTCCGATTACGACCTAGGCCCTGACTACCACCGTGGAGGAGATGAGTTTGCACTTCCACCGGAATCTGATTACGACTTAGGCCCTGACGACTACCGTGAAGGGGATGAATTTGCAATGCCACCAATGGCGGATTCCACACTTCCAAAAGAATCTGATTACGACTTAGGCCCTGAGTGCTACCATGAAGGAGAAGATCTTGCAGTGCCACCAGTGGCCGATATTAACCTCTAATTTTAAAGGGCAATAACAAAAACTAAATTCTCAAACTGCAACTTTTCGACTAAAAAATTCATGCAAATTTACATGCTTTTATTAATATATTCACCAGCCAAATATAACATTAGGATATGTATACGTTATCAATTAGTCAACAGAACTATGAATAAGTACTATTTTATACTCAGCCTATTAAAAAGGATAAAATATATAAATGGTCCATCGATTATTGGATTTTACTTTATTAAGTCTCTTGATTATAAAAGTTACAAAAATAGTCCATTAATTATTTATTGTTTCTTTGTTGAGTCTCTCAACTATTAAAAGTTATAAAATATTCATCCGATTATTTATTATGTTCTAAACTCATCCTTTTTTCGTTAAAAAATTGACGGTAGTCTGAACTGGATGTTAAAATAATGAATGAAATATTGTAATTGTTTGAGATTATAAAATTAAATTTTATCATATCACATTCAACATTGTCTTCTATGTCCTGTTTCAGTTTGTTTGATTTTCCTTCCACCGTGACCGGCTAGGGTGTTATGTGCTGCTGTCAATAGAAGCACCCGACAGCTAGCTCTCTTCCCAGCTCGAGCCATTCCTCCTTGACACGCACGCACACCCCACCTTTCAGCCACCCTTGTTTTATCTTGAAACATTCCTTTTTCTTCATGCATGATTGGACATGCGTCTACTCCTCTACATGCTTCCATCGCTCATTTTATATAATTAGAGCAATATAAATATTATAAAAAATTATTTAATATAATTTATATGTGTTTCCAATTCAAAAATATATTAACAATTATATATGATTAAATCTAGAAAAAAATATATTAACTGGAACAATATATTTCTTATATATTTTTATTTGGGGTAAACTACTTATTTGGTCACTCACATATTACCTGATTTATGTTTCAGTCACTCAACTATTATTTTTTTTTCAAAATTATATCTAACGTTACCTTTTGATTTTGTTTTAGTTCTATTTTTCAACTTCACCAATAATATTTTAAAAACGAGTGACCAAAATAAAATCAAAATATAATGTTTAATATGGTTTACAATAAATAATAGTTAGATAATCAAAACAAAAACTAAATAATAATTGAATGAATAAATTACTTTACCTTTTTTTGGGCATAGGGTGGGCCATGACCTAGGTATGCCTAGGCCTAGATACGCCCCTGCACGTGGCCTTGGGTGACAACAAAAGCAAAATAGTGTAGATTTGTTATGCGACGACCTAATCTAAAATTTTTATTTATGGAGAATTTTAATTTAAATTGTTGTTTTATTTAATTTAAAATGTTAAACAATCGATAAAAATTTCAATTACAACTAAGAATTTTAGATTGTGATAGGTTTTAACATAAAATGTTACCAGACTCTTTTTTGAGACGAACAAAAAAAATTAGGCCCCCTGATCAAGAATTTAAATTACAGTTTACATTTATGTTTTCAACTGTGTTGCGTTTATTCGCTATTGCAGACATAACAGATGATATCGTGGTCATTGCAAGTATCGTGATTGTGAACTTTTAATAATATATGATATCGTGGGCATAACAGTTATGCATATCGCGATTTCGAACGATGTCATTACCATTACATAACAGTTGTTGTTGTGGTTGCAGACCATTATTTTAGTAATTGTTCCTAATCACAACTGTTGAAAAAATATATATAAATTTTAAGAGTAACTCCATAATAATAAGTATTAAAAAAATAGACTCTAATAAAAGAACTGAAAAAGTAAATTTTAAGAGTACGCTTACAATAACGAATATTGAAAAAAATAGATCTCTAATAAAAAAATACTAGAAAAATTGGACTCATAATAATAATAATAAATAAATAAAAATTAAAAAAATTAAAATTTAAAAGTATGCACCTAATAAAAAATATTGAAAAGATTGAACCCCTCATAACAAATATTGAAAAAAATTGAGCCCTTAAGAACAAATGTTAGCAAAATAAAAATATTGGGGAAAAATTAGACACTTATGGAATTGGACGTAAAAGGGCAGGGAATGTATTAATGGAATTGGACGAAAATGGTTTTTACTCTAGGCGTAACAACGAAGGTGAAGTGGCATTGCGGTGAGCCGGCAACGGTAAATGATGGTTAGCAGTGGTAAGGGATTTGGGGTTAGAGCTAGATATTTAAGGTTGATTTTAAGGTTTTTTAGAGATCGAAGTTCCTTTTTTTAAAATTTTTTTTAATTTTTTTTTGTAAATATAATAATACTCTTACTTTTTTAATTTAAATAATTAAAAAAATTATAAAGGCGACACATATCCTTTAGTTATAAAATTCAACGATCGTTACAGTCAGAAATCTAAAGTGGTAATGTTTATAAAGTTAGGCAATTATTTAAAAAAAATGTATAGTTTGAACATTTATTTTCTAATTAAGCCAAATTTTAAATAGGTCACTTTTTGGCCCTACTCTTTTTCGATCGTAGGCAACGACCAATCATCGCTTGTCATTGATCGTATTTAACGACAATACTAATACTAAAACATTTGTATTTCATTCCTCTTTCTTTTCTTAAAATTGATTTTTCTAGAAACCTACTCAAAATAAGCAAAACTAGACAAAAATCATCATTTTAGAGGGTGTTCCCACCCATGGGAATCCCACATTCTCATGTTTGGTTGGCCGGGAATTTCATTCCCGGTAATATTTTATTACCAATAGTATATTTTTTTGGGTATATTACCGGTAATGTCATTACCTCCCTTCCCTTAGGTATTGTAACATTACCGGCGTTTTAGACTAAAATGCCCTTAATTTTTTATTTTTTTCAAAAATATCATTCTTCTGTCATTGAATAATAAAAATTCTACGAAGGTTAAATTACAAATTTATCCTTAAATTATTTTAGATTTACAAAAAAAGTCTATAATTAAAATTTTATATGAAGTTCAGAGATTAAATTTTTTTAACCTTTTTTATATTTTTAATTTTGTAAAAAAATTATATAAATATTATGAATTTAATTTTTTTAAAGAAAATATATAAATATTTTACAATTTTTAATATTATACAAATATATAATAAGGACAATTTGGTCAAATATACATTACAATAATCTTTTATTCCTTTAACCAAACAATGTAATCTTACATTCCTGCTAAACCAACCAAACAATAAATACAACATTCCCAGTAATCTTATTCCCTAGTAATCTTTTATTCTCATTGGTAATCTTACATTCCGTGAACCAAACGCACCCTAGGGGTTTGGGGATTTTCTTAGATTTGAGAGTTTTGGGGTGTGTTCAAAAATCAAAATAGTGAGAAATATTATTTCAAGAAGACGAATAACATACCTAAAAAATGTAAAAACATTAATGTAACTCTCACATCGATTGGATATTATTTATGTAAAAAATCTCTAGAGTTAAATTGCTCTCGGTTAATACATTCTCTTATCAGTTAAACATTTTAGTGATTTAAGTAGGGATTAAATTTATCGAGTTGTGTAAGAACACAATATAAATTATATTAATATTAGATAAACTACATCAGATACCACTGAACTTTAAGTGTTAAATTGTTTATACCATTAAACTTTCAATTTTATCAATTATAGCACTGAACTTTAATTTATGTTTCAATTATACCATTGAATTGTTAAATCATTAAAGCATTAAGACATGGCTGAAAGCTACTGACATAGACACCTCACCAAAACGATATCTTTTTGACCTGAACATTAACAATTTACGGCCCAATGGTATAATTGAAGCGAAAATCAAAATTCAGTAATATAATTGATAAAATTAAAAGTTTAGTGATATAAGCAATACAATGTCTAAAGTTCGTGGTGTCTGGTGTAGTTTATCCTTAATTATTTTAGTAGATAGTGGGTCTTGATGAATGATGAGACAGTTTTGGGCTTTTACTAAAGGGATGGAAGGGGAAGTGGAACTTACATTCTTCACTCTTCCATCATCAATCCTTCACCACTCAGTCCTTCAACAAGCTCATCTTCCTTAGGGTTCCATAGTCAAACTCGTTGACC
This sequence comes from Hibiscus syriacus, assembly GCF_006381635.1. NCBI lineage: Eukaryota > Viridiplantae > Streptophyta > Magnoliopsida > Malvales > Malvaceae > Hibiscus > Hibiscus syriacus. The sequence continues at coordinate 404,794 of NW_024062551.1, read as the reverse complement.
CCTCAACCAGAGACACAAAGGAAATGGCGAATCAAGGTGCCAAGAAGCGCAAAGAAGAGAACGCTCGCCACATGGCCAATCTCCGCCGCCTCATCATTGCCTGCAATGTACGCTTTCTTCATCTCATCATCATCATCATTTCCCCTATTTCTTGAAACCATATTTCTATCAGACTCTCATTTTTTTATCTTGTAATCGATTGAGAGTATTCGATTCTGATTAAATTAGATTTCTCCCTTGTATTTATGTTTATGCTTAGTTTTAACATTATGATGTACTATCAGGAAATGGAGAACTTAATAGCCATAGATGACATTGATTCCTTTGCAATTGAATTTCCGTATCTTCGTAAACATTTGAAATGCACCCTTAGCTCACGGACAGGGATTTCAATTGATATTACGGCCTTGTTTTTGGTCAGTTTATTGCGTTTACAGGCATAGCAGATGCTATTGCGTTCACAAATTATTGTAAAACGTAATAATTTTAATTACGGCAACAGACTGTTGGATTCTTTTTTAACTTTATTGTTGTGATTCCTCTTCACCCCCGCTATTTTCGGCAATAGCAGTTTTAGACGGTGCTGCTACTGCTATATAGAGGCTTCTATTTAAATCCATGCTCACGGGTACATTTTCTCGATTATAGTCCGGATGCATATCTCTGTGAGTTTATTTTCTATGCATATGTCAAGCCCGTTAAAGTGAAAAAATATAAACTTCATAAGTTGCGGCTAGTCACTATAACCAATGTTAGGGTGATGTTAAGTGCACAAGCATAGTATGTATATTAAGTGCAAGTTCGACTTGTAAACAATGTTTAGTTTAGTAGTTTCAACTTTCTAACATCTATGTATTTTATTCATATGCATCAACAAGCACTATGTAGTATGTATTGGCCATTTTATTTGAACTTTACCCTTTTATATTATTAGCCTGTCTTAGCTTTTGTTTGACCTAATACATTAAAATTCTTGTAGATGTTACTTTGTAGTTGATGTAGAAGAGCAGGGGTAGTTGTTGCAAGTACTATCTATTTTTATTGTCTCCATAGCTGCATTTTGTGCTTGTTAAAAGTATTATTTGATTGGACTTTTTTTCCAAATTTCTGTTTATCTAGGTTGTATATGTCTTGGTTAGGATGTTGATCTTCCACTCCTCATTCACATGGAAACACTGGATTGGTCTACTTTTGACATCTGCAGCTTACTTTATACCCTATCAACAAATTGCCCAGATGGCAATGCCTGCTTATTCCGATGATGGAGAGCTTCTTGATGGTGGATTTGATATGAGTACTGGTGGAATATGTGGGTATGTATTGTTCAATGTTTTGTCCATTTTCACCATAATTTCAATGTATGGTTTTTTTTTTAATCTTTTAATTTATTAAAAGATTAGGAAGAATTTCGTTAGAAAAACTATTATTAATAAATTTCATAATTCTTTGTAAATGAGGCAATGCGTGCAACAGCGGAATACTGCCTGAGGCTTTGCTAGCTTAGGACGATTATTAGTATATTACTATTACTTTGCTTTGGCTTTATATCTTGTATGAGCCTTTGCTAGCTTGGTGCCTTGTTAGTCCTTTATTCTTCTTTCTATGGATTATGGAAATCTGAACTTAGATTTGAGCTTTTCCAATTATTCTTTTGTTCTGTTCTCTTTGCTTTCTCTATTTTTTCCTACTATTGCCGCATTAGTGGATTTTGTTTTTCCAAAGGTGGCCGGCGGAATGAAATAAATCTAGTTATTAAATTGTAAATTTAGGTTTCCCTTTGTTGTTTTTCCTATTTCTTTAGTTGCTTAGTTATTTTAGATGTTCCTTGGAGATTTTCTACTTTTCTCCTTCTAATGTGGATCTTTTTTCTTGTAATCGGTTTGCTATGGTAGCTATGATATAAGTTCCATTTGCCTATTATCTGGATCTTTTGGTTTAAAAGTTAAACATTGTTGCTCATATCTAAAGTGATGTTGACATTATGAATTGATTCAATAGTCCTAAATTCTGAATATTTTTCTTTTATCTGCATGTATTGAATAATCCGGACTTGAATTACCCATTTTTGCAGATTTACACGATGTAATCTACATCACAAGTTTTGTGCAACTGATGTCCATCATCTCTGACAAGTTTTGGTATACATATCTTGTGGTAAGTTCTGTTTACTTAGTTTGCTCATATAAAGCTCTTGTATGATACTTCCATCATTTGATTACTTCAGGAATTTTATAGTTATAGTTTCTGGAGGGAGTTCATCTAATGCTTACATTCTATTACGTTTTTTTCAAAGATATTGAAATAGTAGTGAAAATTGCCAAAATATCTGTGGAAAATGTGAAAGAGCAAAATTTGTGGAAGAGATTTTACTAATTTCATTTAAAATGGAAGAATTAATTCTGTTGTGTCATGATGGTGTATTTTGGATTGGTAGTTCAGCTGGTCGGAGGGAGAGTGAAACCTTTCATCTCATCAAAGGGAGACTAAAACCTTAGGACTCGTTATATAGACCCAGATTTTTAGGATTTATGATATAAATTCTGTTTCGAGTGTTACTATTTCATATGCCCCTTTAAGTAAGGACTAGTCGTAATACATAAAACTACAAAATGCTCATTTCTTATTCTTTTTAAGTAGTTTCAAGAAGGCTTTGACCTATTAGGGGAGGGATTGTCACGTTCATGAGAGTCTGGTATAACATGGATGCTCATTTCTAGGATTGATTAATTAGATGTTTCTATTTATGGTGAAAAGTACCTTAGGGGAGGGATCGTCGCGTTCATTGATTTGGGATCTTTAAGAACAATATTTTCCAATAGAAAATTGGCATAATGCTAAAATTAGGCCCCCATTACGAAAATGATCATGTTGGCCCCTATTCTTTTTTTGGTAGCATTTTAGCTCCCCAACGTTTCATTCTAGGACAAAAGGTCCTTAGTGTTTGATTGAGTAGTCATTTGATCCTTATTCAATTTTTTTTTTTGATAAAAAGGAATGCCTCGTTAAAACCCCCCCTTCATAACCGTCAAGCAACAAAGACTCAACGGACATGGGAAGGAGGAAAAGAGTGCCTTAGAAATTTTATTGCATATTAACCAAGTACAATAAGATCACACTACCACCCAAAAACGATGGTAGCCCACTCAACACAGTGCAAAACAGCACTACCTACATGAATAAGTTTATACCCTACAACAAAACAATCTCATAGGTTAATCTACCAATTACAAACAAATATCATTCCCTAATGTTCCATATATACCAATAGTAGACAAACAACAACCCAATTAATTCCCCATCATTTAACCAATCCCTTGTTTGGCAAATTCATCCGCTTCACAATTAGTTGCTCTCGCCACATGACGGACAATGACCCCTTTATTGACCATAATGTCTGCTATATCTTTAACAATTGATAGAAACATTGGAGTGGAGCTTGCTGGATTTTTTATCCACTTCACTGCCACCGCACTATCGGACTCCAAAATAAGCCTTCGATTTACCAACAAATCCGAATCCAGGAACAGATTCAAGCCTCTCCTCACTGCCATCAATTCTGCCATAATAGGAGGACCGGATCCCAATTTATTTTAAAAAGGTCCCTATTTTAGAGCGTTAACCGTTTGTTAACTAATGGTTTCTATTCACGGATGGGCCTTTTTTCCCAAAAATAAAACATTGGGGGGACAAAATGCTCCAAAAAGAAATAATAGAGGCCAAAATGACTTTAATAAAACGTTACAGGCATTTTGTGACATTATGCCTAGTAAATTCTATGCTAATTGGATTTGCCAACAAATCCTTAATTATTTGGTAGAATCTATTTAAACACGCTTGGGTGGGAAAAAAAGGCTGATGACATAACATAATGAAGTAACTTGTTGCCTTTCAGATACCAGCATTTGGAGCATACAAATCTTTTGGGTTCATTAGAGGGTTTTTATCATCAGGCTCCGAGGTATTCAACACCTTCATATTCTTTTTATGAAGTAGATGTACGTACGTATAAACATTGTTTTCGTATGATTTGTGTGTGGATTAGGGAGAGGTTGAGGATGAAAAGACTCGCAAGAAAAGGGAAAAGATGGAGAAGAAGGCTTCAAGGCCAAAGTTTGTCAAGACAAGGAATAGGTGAGTTCATCACTGAAATGAAACAAACTGAAAGTTCACTTGAAAATTTTCCGATGTTGGTTTCGAATTTTAAAGGTTATACCACACAGTTTGTACTAAGTTTGAGGAAAGCATGCTGTATTGGTTAAAGAGAACATGAAATAGTTCTGTTCTTGATGAAAAGGAAAACTGAGAAGTTTTATTTAACTTCCATGCCCCTAATTCATTTACTTAATTTTTCTTGCAACTAGCTGGGAAATGAAAGGATACGAAGAGACTGATTTAGTTGATGCTTTTGAAACATAAGTAATTGATTGCAGCCTGGTGATATTGGGAAACTGGTAGTTAGTAGTAAGTTATATAACTATGTTGTTTTCCTTACAATATTGAGTTCGAGCAGCTGCGTTTGCATGGTGTATGAGTGTTGTTAATAGCTAGTAAAGATTCTGAACATATATTATCTTGAGATAATAGTTATATCAGATTATTCAAAATAAATAAATCCTTCTAATATGCCCCTCAAGATGAAGCTCGGGTCTAGGGTTGGGTTTTTGATCAACCTAACATGACCCTTAAATTTATACCTTCCACTCGAAACTCGATCCAATACGAGTTTAGGGGAAATTTTGCTCAACCCAAACTTGACATGACTTTTTGAGATAAAACTCGAACCCGACTCGATCTGACCTGATGTGAAATAAATATTTTTATAAAAAAATATTTTTATTCAATAAAAATAAGGATTTAATTGAAAAAGTTAATATATATAGAGGGTTATTATTGTAATTATCCTTAAATATATAAGGTAAATTTATATTATTTTTCAAGTCGGGTCGGATCTTGTATTTTTCACTTTAAATACGAATTCAACCTGATCCGAATATATTTTCAAAAAAATAACCCTACTCGAACCCAAATTTTTTTTTAAAGAAAACTCGACCGATTGGGTTGGAATCTGTTAGGTTCGGATCCCGTACCCATCCCTACATCTAGGATTATCGCAATCTTCTCCCGGTGGCTATGCCATGAATACATCTTTAGATAGATGAGCTTGTAGAGAGGTTTTGTTTACGTAGTGTTACCAAATTCGTGATCCATTTTCTTATATCTTATTTGATTTAAAAGATTAAAGGTCACTTCTACATTGTTCTCAAACTAGGTTTTCTGAACTAAAAAACGTTTTTGGTACTAAAAATAATTTTAAAAAAAATAGAGTAAAAAATATTTTGAAACAAAAAAGCTGAATAATGATTTTTAACTTTTAAATGTAAATTACTAAAACATCATTTAAATTATTTCTATTTTCTAACATCATGTTTAAAATAAACATTCGGGTAAACTATATTAGATACCAAGAACTTTAGGCCTTGTATCGTTTATATTATTAAACTTTCAATTTTACCAATTATAGCATTAAACTTTGATTTTCGTTTCAATTATACCATTGAATTGTTAAATCATTAATGTCACGATGACGTGACTGACAATTACCGACGTGATTGGCGTATACACCTCACCAAAATGACATCATTTTGATATGGTTGCTAACGATTTAATTGCTCAATTGTATAGTTGAAACGAAAATAAAATTTCAGTGTTATAATTGACAATGTTGAAAGTTCAGTGGTATAATTGATATAGCGACTAAAATTCGAGTGGGATCATATCTTGAAAATTCTTAATTATTATATAATTTAAGTATTTTTATATTTTTTATTGACAATTTATTTTTTATAAAAAAATTAGAAATCTATCTTCTAGTATAAAATCTTCTATTTATCCCTAATTATGATAATATATAAGTTTAATAATATAAGTGATAATTTCAATAGTTTTTATTTGTTGATAATGTTTAATTATTACACGAATATTAATTTTCAAATAAGTTTATTCTTGAAACTTAAAACTTATTGTAGTTTGTTGTTAATATTGTAGTATGTTATTTCAAATTGTTTATTATTGATGTCAAAAAAATTATAAAAGGTTAAAAATATTTAGGGTAAATTACATATTTAGTCACTCATCTATTATCTTAGTTTCATTTTGGTCACTTAACTATTTTTCTCTTTCAAAATCATACTTAACGTTATATTTTAATTATTAGCAATTAAAAAATTAATGGTGAAGCTAATGCATCACTATAGAATAATATCATATCATCACTGAAAATATAAAAAAAAACTTGTTACATCATCAGTTTTTTTTTTTCAATAATAGATGATTAAGACGAAAATAAAACGTAAGGTTAGACATAATTCTTATAAATATAATTAGATGATCAAAACAAAATTACAGATAAATGATTAAATACATAATTCATGATTTACCCAAGATTATATTAGTGGAAAAGATGTAACATTATCCGAATCAAAGACACATATATATTTACCAACAAGGATTGATTCAAGTGATAAACAGTGTTTAAGGTAAGTCTCAAGTTTAAGTCTTTGTGTATGTAAAAAATCTATACTAAGAAACTCACCCATCAAAATTAAATATAAATGCACGTAGAACTTGACGTTGAAAACGGACACAATCGGTAGCAACTTGGAATGGGAATTTCCATATTGCATCTACCCCGATTTAAGGGAACATTCATCCTTGCATTTCCCAAGATTCATATATTCAAAGTCCACCCCGATTTTAATTGGTATTAAATTTGATTCGAATGCTAAAAGCATTAATTTGATTTCAATATTAATATAATTTAATGCGACCTAATTTTAGTACGATATATTGAATATATGGGTAAATTATGTATTTATTATCTAAAATATCAGTTTTGGTTCTTTTTAGTATATAAATTTTTAAAAAAATTTCAAAATCATACCTAAAGTTTAGTTTTTTGTTTCATTTTAGTATGCCGCAGTTAATTTTTTTTAATTTCATTTTAGCATCCCATTTAAAATTTAACGTTAAGTTTTGAAAAAAATTAAAAGTTTAGGTGCTAAAATAGATTAAAACTGATAGTCTAGGTAATAAACGCTTGAATTTTTTAACCGTGGATACTAAAATGAAATGAAAACTAAACATTATGTATTATTTTAAAAAAAATTAAAAGTTTACGTACTAAAAAACATACTAACCCTAATAGTTCAAATGTTAAATTCATAATTTACCCTAAATATATGACATGATTTTACCCCAAAAAGGACTAAACTTAACAGTTCAAGTGTTAAATTTGTTGTTTAGCCTAAATATATACAGGGGCGGACCCATGACAAAGATTCAGGGGTTGCACAAAAAAATTCTTATAAATATTTTTAGGGGTTGCATAATATTAAGAGTGACATTTGTATTAATTAAAAAAATAGAAAAAATTAACACTAAATGGACAATTTTGTTGCATAATATTTTTTTCCTATAAGAACTTAACTAAAATATGCTCAACCCCTCAGATTGGAGAGGATGGTCCAAGAGAGAGTGACTCATTTCGTACCCTTGGAACTCAGCAAATAAGTAATCCATGGGGTCGGTTTCAAACGTCTTGTAGAAGCTGACAACATTAATATTCCTCACAATTTGAGGGGTTGCCCGGACTACGGTCCGCCCCTGAATATATAACATGAGTTGACCCCAAAAAATTAAATAAAAACATATTCAACCCTCAATTTAAAAAATTATCTCAATCAAATCCAATCTTGTTAAAATGATCAGAGAAAATTAGCATCACTAAATCTAAGCAATCAAGATTGAAAAGCAATAAACACTAATTGATATATTAATTGATATATTCCTTTTCTTTTCAAATAAAAAATGGGAAGCTTTTACTTAAACGAAACCTTGCGTAAATAATTATTAATTCAAATAAAAAATTAGGGTTTAAACCGACTCTTAGCAGATAATTGACAAATAAAAGTGCAAACAACGTTTTAAACACGTTTAATTTGTGGAAGTTAAATAGCATTAAGAACATAATGAATTCTAGTGGGCTGCAAAATAATTGATATTTTTCAATGATTTAAAAAATAATTGATATAATATGATTAATTCTTTGTATTTGAATTTATTTACCCAACGCTCATCGAGTGATCTTAGTCGTAAAAGTCGTTGTTGTTTCCCTTAAAAGTTTTGGGTTCGAAAAGTTGTATCCATAAGATGTGTGTTGTTAATAACTAAGAAAGATGTTGAACATATATTATCTTATAATCTCTTTAGATTATTCAAAAATATTCTACCATTATCAGAAATAAGATAATGACTTGTGACAAGTATTATTATAACAATAATTTGATTGCCTAATTTTATACCGAACTTCTTAATGAGTGAGGTAGATAAAATGAATAACCATAACGATGATCCATTACGAAAATTTCACGAGATAAAATGATGAAAAATAATACCATTCATTACATTAATTCTCTTTATTAATTTAGGATGATTATAAGTAGTATTTATTCTAAAGACTCTTAACCATTTAACAATGAACACTCAAATACTCTACAATTACTAATATTCAAACTCAAAATCTTTAAAACTAATAATTATTATTTTAATTACCGAAATCGTTTAGTTCGTATTTACCGACGTTAAAGGTACTCGTTTTGGTTGGTACCCACTACCCACAGTGTACCTAGCAGCAGCCCCCTCCAAGCAAAGAATGTGATATGCTCCCATGTTTGACGCAGTGACTGCATGTGGTGTACACGCAAATCGCGTGTCAAAGAAATTCTCAAATATAAAATACTACTATTAGATTAAAAAGACAAAAATTTGTTGTAACAAAAACTTTAGGGTAAAATACACATTTAATACTTAAACTATCAGTTTTGATCCATTTTAGTATTTAAACTTTTAATTTTTTAAAACTTAACATTAAATTTTGAATGGGGTACTAAAATGAAACAATGAGATACTAAAATGAAACAAAAACTCAAGCTTTTAATGATGAGATATAAAATGAAACACAAACTAAATTTTAGGTATGATTTTGAAAAAATTAAAAGTTTATATATTAAAATATACCAAAACTGATAGCTTAAGTACTAAACACGTAATTTGCCCAAAAGTTTATCAATAACTTAACATTTTAGATTAGACAAAAAAAATTAGATTGAACGGATTACAATTGAAAATATTATTTTTTTAGGCTTAAACTAAAAATAGGTACTCAAACTATGTCTTTTTTGTTTAAGTACCTAAACTATTTTTTGTCTAAATAAGTCTTTAAAGTATTATATGTAACCACTTGAAGTACCTAAACTATTTTTCAATTAGAAAAAATCCCTAAACTAGGACCTTTTTTTGCTTTAAATCTCTAAATTATTTTTTTAGTCAAAAGTACTTAGTTTTATGTGATATGCCAACATCTTAAGTACTTAATTTTGTGTGACATGCCAATATTTTATTGGTCGAAAACTATTTTTCTAACTCAAAAAATGATAGGACATAAAATGATTAACTATAATAATTTAAGGACTTAATTTAACAAAAAAAAAAGATAATTCAAATACTTAAAAAATACATAGTTTGAATACCTATTTTTATTTTAAACTTTTTATGAGCCTTAAATCTCATAATATAATTTTTAAAGTATAATAAAAAAATATTAGTATAAATTTTAGGAGTGTATTCGGTTCGGTTCTGTTCGGTTTTTTATCAAAAATTGAACCGAAATTAACGGTTTTTCAAAATTTAAACCGAAACCGAATAGTTAAAAAACTGAAAAAATCAAAATCGGTTTTTTCAGTTCGGTTCAGTTCGGTTTTTTTAACGGTTCGAGTTTTTCGGGTTGGTTTATTGGTTTTTCAATGAAAAAATCACTTGAAACTATAATTTTTTTTAAAAAAAATGTCTATTCGGTTCAATATGGAACAAATGGGTTCCATATGAAAAACCCGAACCGAACCGAATCAAAAGAATTGAGACTTTAAACTGAACGGAAAACCCAAACCGAATCAAAAGAATTGAGACTTTAAACCGAACCGAAAACCGAACCGTTTTACTCGATTCGTGTCGATTTTTCGATTTTCTCGATTTCGTTACTCAGCCCTAATAAATTTATATAACTTTTAAAATTAAAAATAATAACATTTTAGATTAAACACTCTTAAATTTAATTAAGCACAATTTAACCCCATGCCAATATTCATCAAATTTCAATTAACCAACCCCACCATCGAAACTTCCATCCCCTTACTCAGAACCCTCTATAAAACCCCCATTTTTCTCTCCCAAAATCCAAGTCCTCGAACAAGATTCTCCACTCGTTTTCTCATCGAAAAACAATGAAGCTCACCGGAGAACGAAGATACGCTCTCCTCCTAGCCGCCAGGGACTCGGACTACGTAAAGAAGACGTACGGAGGCTATTTCAACGTCTTCGTAGCCGCTTTCGGAGAAGAAGGAGAGCGATGGGACTTATTCAGGGTCATCGACGGAGAGTTCCCGGCCATGAACGAGCTCTACAAATACGACGGGTTCGTCATCAGCGGCAGCCCCCACGACGCCTACGGAAACGACCAGTGGATCCTCAAGCTCTGCTTCCTGGTGCAGACGCTCGACGCCATGGAGAAGAAAGTGCTCGGCATCTGCTTCGGCCACCAGGTGCTGTGCCGGTCGTTGGGGGGCAAAGTCGGGAGGGCGCCCGGCGGATGGGATATTGGGTTGAGGAAAGTGGAGATCGCGAAGGATTTGTTGGTCCATATGGAAGAGATCGAGGAAATACCGTCTTCGTTGTCGATCATTGAATGTCATCAAGATGAAATTTATGAGGTTCCGATGGGTGCCGATGTGATCGCTTTCTCGGAGAAGACGGGGGTGGAGATGTTCGGAATTGGGCAGCATATTCTTGGCATTCAAGGCCATCCCGAGTACACTAAGGACATCTTGTTCAACCTCGTTGATCGCCTTCTCAATGATAACTCCATCAAGGTAGTTTAATCAAACACTTTTTTTTCCGAAATATTTTGGACCGTAACATTTTATTTTCATATAAAAATTTTCTTCATAAATTAAAACTTGTCGTTTAAAATATGAGTCTTTTTTCATAAAATGAAATATTTTAGTCAAAATGCTCGAAAAAAATGAATGTTTAAGTAATTATTTAGTCAAATATTAAGGGTCATTTTATTCTAAAATGAAACATTGAAGGTTAAAATATTAAAAAAAAATGTAAACCAAAATGACTAGAACATAATACTAAAATTAGTACCCAATGTTTATTAAAATGGCCTTTTTTTTTTAACATTTTGGTCCGAATGTCTCATTTTACGTCAAAAGGACTTTTAATGTTTCTGTAGATAGTCAGGTTTGACCGTTATTCTTTTATTTTGAAACATTAATAGTTTGTTAACAAATCATTTTCATCCATTGAAGGACTTTTTGACCCAAAATAAAAGGTCGAGGACTTAAATGCTTCAAAAGAAAGAAATATACCAAAATGACTATTTTAATAAATATTGGGGGTTAATTTAATATTATACCAATAACTATTTAATTAAACACTGAGTTTTTTTTGATATAATACCTTTTTCTGTAATTAATCAGTCATTATTTGTGTTGAATATACAGAGAGAGTTTGCTGAGAAAGCCAAATTAGGATTGGAGAGAGCTGAACCAGACAGGAAGAGATGGGGGAAAATATGCAGGAATTTTCTTACGAGAACTCCCCATTTCAGCTTTTGTTGATAATGGGTTTCATGTAATTTTCTCACACAGTTTGTATTTTTTTTCTTGGGTAAATTACCCATTTAGTATCTAAACTATCAGTTTTAGTATGTTTTAATACCTAAACTTTTAATTTTTTTTCAAAACCATACCTAGCATTTAGTTTTTTTTTTATTTTTTTATTTTAGTATCTCCTTAGTAGTATTAGGGATTTAAGCATGGATGACTAAAAATCAATTTTAGAGACTTTTAAGAACAATCATAATTTAAATTAAGCACATAATTAGGACAATTTACTATAGTCGTTGAAACAAAACTAGCAACTTAAGATCACATAAGGATCATACAAGAAAAGATTAAAAATCTAACCAAAAAACTCGAATAAAAATAGACCACATCAGTAAACGAACCACAAAAGAGGATCAAGATATTGAAAGACCACCTACAGACCGCAAATCAAACTCGAATGACGTGAAAAGCTATCAACGAGCGCGAATCGGGTATCTAAATTCAATTCGAGGGTCCAAAACATGAAAAATCAACAAGATATCAGACAAATGTTATATTGATTGGTCGTGATGATATCAAATCAATCCTTAGAAAAAGATAAATGAAAAAATGACCTAACGACCAAAGAATAGATTAATCGTACCAAACGTTTTTAAAGTGTAAATTACGCCCATGGCTGTAACACCCCCAACCCGTACCCAACCCGGATACGAGTCCGAGATGTCACATTGACTTTTAAAACCATATTCTTACAAAATACAAAATATTTGAACTTATATTAAAAAAATACGTTAATATGCCGTTGAATTATGTTCGTTATAACAAATTTAAGGAAAGAAACATTTTTATAAATAGTACCATGAACAGTATCAAATGCTAAAATTTTCCAGAATGCTACAGGGGTATCGATACCCTGCAACAGTGTACTGATACTCTTGCTACAGTAATTTCGTCCACTTGTATAAAACTCATAAAATTTAAACTTTCATCAGTATACATTTACCTATTACATAAATACATTTAAAACATTCTAAAACTCGATCAGAGCATATCGTATTCAAATCTTTATTTACATGCCAACCAATATCAGTATTACAAAATACATACTATTCAATTATTTTCTGATCTGATCTTTGGAAAGGAGAAACTAACATGTCTTGCTTAACTTTTATCATTCTCCCCTCTTCTCGGAACCTACGCGTGAAACAATCACACGCTAAGTCGTTGACTTAGTGAGGCATATAAAACATATAATAAAATCATAGAACATTTCACATAACAGAATGCATACATGCATAAATACCATCATTATCTACATCAATATCGTTATCATGATCTCTATCATTATCATTAACCCATTTAAAACATGTTATCGTACACTTAACCTTTGTAACATGTCATCTTGTACTTACCAATTGTAACATATCATATAATACATTTCATATAACAAAGCATATACATCACATACAGTGTATTTATACTATCTCTTTCAATAGCCCATATACTAGCCCATTTATACTTTGATATCTTTTGTAGACTCGTGTACATTATTGATAACTCAAGTTATATGAGTACTTTGACGTTGTAAACACATATGTTGTCACTACATCTCATATAATAATCTGTCCATATATCCCGAATAACATAGGTAACCTGTTCATATGTCCCAAAGAACATAGGTAATTTGTCCATATGTCCCGAAGAACATAGGTAATCTGTAACATATATAATCATGCATTTAACACATAATAACATCTCACATCATGGAAGATGAAAGTCAATTTATTCCTTTTATTTGCCCATGTACACTTGTGAGAACTAAAGATATGTGAATGCATTGAGGTTGTGCACAAACATGATGTCACCATAGCTCGTATAAATATCCCGAAGGACCAGTCTATAGGTCTCGAAGAACCTAGGTAATCAGTCCATATGTCCCGAAGAACATAGGTAAACAGTCCATATGTCCCAAAGAACATAGGTAAATAGTCCATATGTCCCAAAGAACATAGGTAACCCTCGACTCTTGGCATGCCAACTATACCACTAGCTCTCATATCACATAACATGGGCATTATCATTTATAACAATTTACATATTCATATAGGCACATAGTTCACTTACACGTAGAACATTTCCATATGATTCACATTCACATATTTCCACTCTTCTGTCACATACCACATGTATGTGTAAGCATCTATCTCATATCATATAACATGTATCATATATTCAGGAAATTGTGTAGATCATGTCTCATAGTTTTTATTATTTCACATATACATCACATAGTCACATAAATCATCACATTACTTATATCATTTCACATGTAGTCACATGGTATGAAATCTCATAGTTCATTGTCATATATTGCATATCACATAGGTTTATCTCACATAACATGTAATCACATACTTATTATCTCATAGCTCATGTTACATTTTCATATAGTCACACAAATCATGTAACATATATAATAACATATAACACATATAAAAATATGCATGTACTCATATATATATAATACTAATCTCAATAACATGCTTGTATTCATGGGTTATTGCAATCGAATATTGAAAATAGACTCATCACAAGTCTTATTTCCTTAAAACACCATATATACAGAATAACATGCACTCACCTTGACACTTTATATATATCCAAATCCACTTCTATGATTTTTCTCTTTGGATTGATCCTAACTTTGCAGTCGTTTCAGAACTTGCTTGTGCTCAATATCTACATAAACATGATTTCCAAGACAATTATTAGAAGCCTAAACCTTAAACTTCGATGCTATTAATTTAAACGAATTTAATAGACCAATATTCACTTTTTCCTTTAGGGGGTATCAATACACTCGTTGAGGTAACGGTACCCTTACTGCATTTTGTTATTTTTCGTTCAAGAGGGTATTTGGTACACATACATAGGGTACCGATACACTCTGCCTAAAACAGGCTTTTTCACCAGAAAATTCATCAACTCTTCACTGAATTTCCTCATACAAAGCTCCTTTCATACCACCAAATTTAACTACAACCATTTTAATTAACTTCTATCATTTTAACATCTTATTATCTCCCATATCTCATCCAAATTCTTAAAACCAAAAATCTTACTAAATTTTCCATGTAATCCAAATTTTGATTTAACACTTATAACTTCTTATTCATACCTATGACAAGTCAATTTTAGTTTCCAATTCCACTTATCAACTATGTTCCAAAAATTTATTTAGAAACTCATTCCCTTTAATCTCTTATAACTTCTTCTTCTTTTGATTATAAGACAACTTAAGCTTTCCTTAAGCTTAAGTATCACCTAAGGATCATGACCCAACCTTTAATTCAACAAATAATCAACTAATTAAGAAACTCAACTTTGCTTGGGGTGCTTCATGTTGGAGAAGAAGAAAGGAAGAAGAATAAGATAACTCTCTTCCCCCCCCCCAACGTGATTCATTCATATAAAGGGGAAAAGTATCTTTCTTGTCAAATGACCATTTTGCCATTTAATTCCTTTGATAATTACTAACAACTTTCAGGAAATATTTCCACATAACTCATTGAACTATTCAACTATTCTACTTTAATCACCAAATTCTGAAAATTTACAATTTGATCACTAACCCGGTATTGAGGATGTTACAATGGCCACTTTATGGGCATATTCTATTTTGAATATGGATCTTCTAATTTTATTAATTAAACTTTTAATTATTTAAATGGTGTCAATCAAGTCACGTGTTGTTAATATATAATTATACCATTTTTTTAACTACGTCAGTTACTCTAATCTTAATTATTACTTATGTTTTTTTTCAGAAAAAAATATTATTACTTATAGGGTAAACTATGCCAACAATCCATTTTGTTTTTGGTATGATCAAATTTGGTCATCAGTTTTTTAATTAAGTGCGCTTGGTCCCTTACATTATCAATCTGTTTAATTTTGGTCCCTCGACCGTTAACTCCATTAGTTAAAGTGTTACGTGACAATTAAAAATAAAAATAAAAACTCCTCCTCCTCCTCACTAAAATTATTTGGAAAGCTAGTTGGTCCCTTACATTATCAATCTGTTTAATTTTGGTCCCTCGACCATTAACTCCATTAGTTAAAGTGTTATGTGACAATTAAAAATTAAAAAAAAAACTCCTCCTCCTCCTCCTCACTAAAATTATTTGGAAAGCTAGTTGCAAATACACTAATTTATTATGGTAATACACTCTTTCCAAATCTCCCAGTTAACAACTAAGCTCAAAGTTTGATAGAAGGCAAACCAGGGAGTTTATACAATTTAATAAAAAGAAAATTTAGTAGAAAACTAAGTCTCTTAATAGTTCTTGATGGAAAAAGAAGAGTTATTAACATGTCGAATAGCTCTCATGAAATTTTCTTTAACCTAGCGATTATGGTGCATGCATTGAAGATAGCAAGAGGAACGATCATAGAAAATGTTCGTACGCATACTCATAAAGTCCAAGCCAAAAAGAACTTTTGGCCTTCCTTCATTTTCAGTTTAAGTCACTGATCCTTTGGATCATCATCTAACATGCATCTTTGCCTCTTCCTCTAACAGTTCCAATGGCAGCTTAAACATCACCGAGACGATAAACCCAGAAAAACTCTTGCCTAACCCTCCGATGAGGAACCCAAAAACCCATCCCATTAGTTTCTTATGACGGGGTGGTGTTGCTTCAGCAACTGCAGAGTTTCTTCCATTACTGCTTCTTGGATCAGTTCTCTCGGCAAACATGTACCGCTTCGGATGCCTCAACACTGACGCTTCATCGGCTTTGCTCATCAATGGAGTTTCAAAATGAACGTATCCATAGTAAGCTTGTTGTAAGAAACTGAATCGAAGGTTTCGAAATGAACTGATTAAGAATTTTGAGTTTTTTACAATCAACGATTTTGGTCGGGAATTGATGAACCATATTGTTGTGATGAATAGTCAGCTCTATGAGCTCGATAAGCTTTTCGACTTCAGGTAACAAGAATCCATCGAGCCCTTTGGATTTAAGAACGAGCTTAGTGATTATGAGAACGTAAGTTTCATTTAAACTGACGGACCGAGAACGTAAGGCACTGAGCGCACTTAATTCAAAAATTGATAAACAAAGTTGGTCACACCAAAAATAAAGGGGCTATTGGCATAGTTTACCCTTACTTATAAGTTTAAAAATATCAAATCAAAGGGATTATGATAATTAACAAATATACACATGGCAATAGGTCGCAATTCCTTAGCTTATGAGTGATAAAAATGAAACTATGTAAATAATTGAGTGACTAAATATGTAATTTATTGTTATATTTTTTAACAGAGTTGTCGATTTGGGATATATGAAATAATGGTTTAAATTTCTTGGTATAAAACGTCTTAAAAACATTTTAGACAGCAACTCGATACAAAGTACATAATTTAAAGGGTAATGGTGCATTTAAATCATCAAAATAAAAGTGACACTATGGTAGTTTACCCTTTATTATTCTTTTGTTTTGTTTTCAAATAAATAAATAAACTTCTCTTTGTTGTATTGATGCCAATATTGGTTACGTATATAGTTGCATTTTTCTTTACAAACGCCGCAACTGTATACGTCATCAATGGTATTTTTCCCCAAAAAGCTGTAAAAGACCGTGATTTTTAATGGCGTTTATTTTACTAACGCCGCTACATTAACTGATTTAACATGCATCATTTTTTTCTATGTATTACACAAATTTAATATCACGTAGCATTATAACAATAAGATTGAAATTTAATTACGACACGAATTAAGTAAAAATAATAAATAATAAAAATAAATAAAAATTTATAAACATTAAAGTGAAATGTAATGTAGTTCAACATTATTCACTAGAATAAACAAAGTACGAAACTAAGAAATTACTCAAGATGGTTCCATGAAACGACAAAATGATGACTACACCATGCACTTGAGATGCGGGTGCTTCTGTCAACTGCTGAATAAGATTGTCCACCATGATAGACATAGTTAGGCCGTTTGACAGAGTAATTTTCAATCATGTCCCCTACATTTGTTTCTGCAATCTCTCTCCGTTCAACGACAGTTGCATTTCTCTATATAGGACCGAAATAACATCTAACATAGTCGGTTGATCAAGTGGACTATCCTCCACGCATAGCAAATCCATTAATTGTAGTGTTGCACCATGTTTCCATAGTTCTCATGCCTGCAAAACAGTCATATATGATATGAACTTACATGCCACTACATTAATGCTGAAAAAATAAGAAAATCTTAACGCAAATTATTCTAGAAGAACAGAATGAACAATGCCTTTGGAGCTACATCTGATTCCGGATCCAATACGACCCGACTTGAACACGAGACAGTGGCGGATGCACTAAGCTCCCGGGCCAAGTGCATCCCCATTATTTTGGAAAAGTGGTTAAATTTAACTTAATGTGTTAAGGAAAAAAGGAATAAAAAAAATTACAGTTTTTGCATACCCATTATTTTTAAGAAAAGAAAATTAAAATTTTGGACCCCATTCTTAAATTTCTGGATCCGCCACTGACACGATTGAAGGAAATATTACGATGCGACGAAGGGCTATTTCGGGGAGATAGAAAACAGGCAGGCCGAAGAGAGAAGGAGATGATTGGCGTGATAATAAAGTTATAATCGAGGGTTAGATTTTAAGCCGGATGTTGTCCCGAAGGGAAAGAGAGATATGTGAAGGGAAGAAGAACGTGGGACAACTTTTTTGAAGACGCAGTCAAGAAAGGGATTTAATCCGGTGTTGCAGTGTCTGAATTGGGATAGAAGGCTGAACAATTTGCGACGTTTGTTCTTAAAAACACTGCTATATGTACAAAATTAGCGGTGTTTCCTTCAAAAACGCACCTAAGCAGACGATAACACTAAAAAATATTTTTAGATCCGCTATTGTTAACGAGAAATACGGGAGAGTCGATAACGCTAAAATTTTACTTGAGTGAAAATATAGAAGAATGGAATTAGTGAATGGAAAAGTGAAAAGAAAATGAATTTTAAATGTGCTTGATAGAAAAGAAAAGTGAGGAAAGAAAATAAGAGATAATTATTTTCCATCCTCGTGTGCAAAGAAAAAATCATTTCAACATGGAAATGAAGATAATAGAAAATGAGGGACAAATATGAGTTGGACTTTTCTTAATATGGTGAAAAGAAATAAAAATATATATATATATATTTAATAATTTAACGATGAACGTTCAAACACATCTACAGACATCGTGTTTAAATTTGGGACCTCTAAAAATAATAATTATCTCTTTATTCATTGAAATCGCTTGATTAATAAATACATTTGGTTCATAATCATTGAAGTAGCTTCATTCGTGAACACACTTTCACTTTGAATGGAAAAAAAGAAAAGAAAAAAAAACCGTTCTAAAGTTTTAGACAATCAGGTCATTCAGACCGCTTTTGATTTTAAAACAATATATATGAGTAAATTACAAATTTCATCACCAAATTTTACTCTCTCTCTTATTTTGCACAATGAACTTTAAAAGTTTTTGATTTCCTTACTGAACTTAATACATCAAGTTTTTTTGTCACTGGACTTTATTTTCTCTCTTATTTTGGTCACTCCGCCGTTAAATAGTTAACGGCATTAAAAACGATACCGTTTAAGAAAAAAATAGAAATTTCACCAAAACAACGTCGTTTTGCATCTATATAACAACTCATTTTAACGTTGTTAACTATTTAATGGTCGAGTGACCAAAACAACCCAATGTATTAAGTTCAATGAGTAAGTTCAATGAGGAAATTGAAAAAAATTAAAGTACAATAATTGAAATAGGAGAGAGAGTAAAGTTTAGTTACCAAATTTGTAATTTACCCAATATATATATATAGTAATAAAATATTTTATTTTTTAAAAATCAACTATAATAGCAATATTCTTTCCAAAAAAACTATAATAGTAATAAAACATGAAACAAATAATGGTAGCAGGTTAACAACGTTGGAGTTGGTTAAACTAGTAGAAGACTTGGAGAAAAATATTCTGTTGAACAACGTACCAGAACATCGGTAAAAATCATAACTATAAAAACCTAACAACCTAACCTAATTTAAGGCTAAAAAAGATAATTTTAAACGCAATAAATTATGTGATAAAAATAATAAAATTTTAGGTTAGACAAAACTTATAATGTTATCATTGTTTTTCAACATTTTCGGTTGAACTGAAAATGTTACATTGTTCATAATATTTTCGGTTGACAACCGAAAATATTATATTCTTCTTAATATTTTATGTTCAATAAATTTTTTTAATAAAAATATAACATTTTAGGTTGCACTCAACCTAAAATGTTATGATTTTATCATATTTTTAATTTCATCCCAAAACCGTTATTTTTTAGCCTTAAATTATGTTGTCGCACAACATAATCACCAAATGTTAAGATGATCATATCTTACAAAAAATTATCTAACGTGTAACATCGATAAACAATTTATTATATATATGTGTGTATATATTTTTTTGTTAATCTAAGGTAAGTACAATGTAATATTTGTTCAAAGATAACCTCTTGATATTGAATGCTCACACCCTTGACATCTATTTTGCTCGAACCCGGGTCCTTAAGGAATAGCAACAATTCATTTACCATGGAGGGCACTTGGTTCGTGTTATTTTTTATATTTTAAATATTAGTGAATGTATGAATTAAATTGAACACATGGTGAACTTTGATCTTTCAACTATAAAATCTAAGGAACTTAAGGACTAGTAGTGTAATTTCATCGGTTTTCTTTCACTTGTAAATAAAGTGTCAAAAGAGGATGAGATGAATATATTCGCGAACATTAAATAAATATATTAACGAACACTAAGCGAATTTATCTACGAATGTTAAACGTAAAGATAGATTGATGGAGAGCAGATGGGGTAATCGCCCTATGATTTTTTTAAATTATCTCATATTTTAAATTTTTTATGTATTTTCTATTAAAATATATTTTTATACTTCTAAAATTTTATATTTTTCGTTCTCCTTTAAAATTTTAAAAATTCATCTTCTAACATTAAATTATACGTCAATTTCTGATTAAATAAATATATTTACAAATATTAAATAAATTAAACATTAACATTTTTTAAAATAAACAAACAAATACAAACATAAATAAATGGCTCTAGGCTATCAAGCCAACTACCCTCGAAATGGTCAAAACCAAAACAGAGGTGATGTTATCTTACTCGTTATATCAAAACTTTATTACATTAATGGTTGGATATTATATTTAATACAAAAAAGAGTTAACTACATCATATTTCCTTAAACTATAACTCTCATTTTAAATTGATCCTTAAACTTTTGAATATTCTAATTTTATCCCTAAAGTATGACTCACATTCTAAATTAATCCTTAAACTTTTGATTATTCTAATTTCACCCTTAAACTTTTGATTATTCTAATTTCACCCTTAAACTAAGACCGTCTTTATAAATTGGTCCCCAAACTTTTTAATATTCTAATTTTCATCCCCAAATTCATCCAAATATGTAATTAGTTTCAATCAAATTTTAAACTAAAATTTGTTTTTTTAAAAACATATAATAATATAATTTGACCTAACGGTTTTATTAAAAAGAGATGAGATTAGTGTATACATATAATTTAGGATGAAATTGGAGTATTCAAAAAGTTTAGGGACTAATTTAGAATGAATGTCATAGTTTAGGGATGAAATGAAATATTCAAAAGTCTGAAGACTAATTTAGAATAATAGTCATAGTTTCGGGATAAAATTAGAATATTTAAAAGTTTAGGGATCAATTTAAAATTTGTATCATACTTTGAGTACACGTGAAGCAATTAGCTATGAAAAATAACACAATAAAATCTTAACCTCAGAGACTTAATTAATTTTTACATTGCTTTGAGTGTTTGAGTGCTTATTCATTTTTAATTGTAGGTAGAGCATGTCGAGATTTTTTTATTTGTTTAAAGTGATTATAAGGTAGAATATATCTGAAATTTTTTTAAATATTTGACAATGAACGTTAAAATATCTCTGTAAATACCGTGCTCGAATATGAGACCTTTAAAAATCAGATGAAGTCAAACTACACCTACAACCTATGTTTATTCATCAAAAAAGTGTTTTAAAAATGATAATTTCTCAAATAATATAATGTCACGCAAGCAAACAAATTAAATAATAAGGCAAACTATATATTTGGTCACCTATCTATTATTTACTTTTTATTTTGATCATCTAACTATTATTTTTTCAAAATCGTACAAAGAGTTACGTTTTTATTCTGTTTTAGTTATTTGTTCTTAAAAAATAACTTTGATGTTAACATATAATGATAATTTAATGTCATATGAGCATTGAAAAATAATAATGAAAATATCACGTTATCATCATTGTTAATTTTTTAACGACAAGTGACCAAAACAGAATAAAAAATGTAATATTAGAAATGGTTTTGAATGAAATAATACTTAAGTGACCAAAGAAAACATTAAGTACTAAATGAGTGACCAAATAGATAGTTTACACTAAATAATAAAAATGAATTTCCTCTCCTATATATACAAGTTAACAGAGTACAGAACAATAGCAGAAAAGGCCTAAAATATATCCCAAACAGTCAAAAGAAAGAAAGAAAAAGAAGGGTTCAGATCACTTCGCCGGTGAAAATTCCGGAGGCATTTCTCCAGCGAGGCGTGTGGACTTAGGTTCCGAAAAATGATAAATCATCGTCGTCATCGGAAAGTTGCGACGATGAAGAATGATCATCAGAAACTCGATCGAGTCGACTCTGGCGTAGAAGATAAGGTGAAGAAGCAGAGATTTAAGAGGAAACTGTTGAGATACGAAGAGTTACCGGATTATTTACGAGATAACGACTTCATTTTGAATTATTACCGATGCGAATGGCCATTGAAGGACATTTTATTAAGCGTTTTCTTATGGCACAACGAGACGCTAAATATCTGGACGTAAGGCACTCCATTCCGATTTCAAAATTCTCGGTGGATTCATTTTTTTTCCTTCTTCTAAATTCTATATTTTTGTAGGCATTTGGGAGGATTTCTAATATTCGTTGGATTAACGGTGTTGAGTTCCATGGACGATTTTGGAGATGGAGGTGTAATCGCTAGCTTCTCCAGGTAAGGACGAGATTGTCAGTTTCCTTATTTTCTCTGATTTTTCTGGATTTTAACTCCAATTTTCTTCAGAAAGAAACAGAAACTAAACTTTTGCGTGGGAATTTTGCAGAGCTCAAGTATCAGGACCGTTGATGACGATGAATGATGTGAACGCCTCTGATAATATACATCGCATCTTCCAGGTCAGTTCTTTCTCCATTCTTTTTATTTAACATTAAATTTCTTTTCGCCTATTTTGGAAATTGTGGTCTATAAACCGATTAAAAGTAAATTAATACAAAATTAACAAACATTTGGTCTAGTGAGATGATATATTAGGTTTTTTAAGTAAATTAGAGGTTTGAATCATGACGTTTGCGAATGGAGCAAATTGGATTGGGAGGGTTACCCTCGTCTCAGTAGTACTCGATCTGGATTAATTGGTCAATAAATCAAATATATGTAATTAACTAAAAAAATTAATACAAAAACTCGAACAAAAATAATAATTAAAAAAAATGAAGGGAAGAGGAAAGTGGCAAGACGTGATAGCAAGTTTTGTTTGCGTTTGGTGGGTTACATAGTCAGTGATCACATAATAATGAATTGAAACCCTAGTGGGTCTTGCCATGTGATTCTGTTTATTTTTACAAACTTATAATTTACCAATCCTTGAAAAATGTGTGTTTTTCTCTTTTAGGTTAAATTATATTTATTTTTTATTGATTATATTTTAATTTTTTAAGGTACAATATTTATATTTATATTTTTTAATTTATGTTTTCAGTTTTTAAAAAGTTATAACAATAGCAATACTAATTCATTCCTAAAAATTACACAAATAATAAATTATTTTTATAATTAAAAATTATCATCAACTTAATTTATAATTATATATTAATTTAACTCTGTCTTTATAGTTAGCCGTTCCAAATCCAACCTCACATTATAACAACTAAAAGTTGTCGCACTACTCTATTCGTGCAAAAGTTTATGCCGTTTATCTGTAAGAAATTTTTATAATTAAAAGTTGATCTCCTTGGAATAATATTAAATAAAAATGTATATTATTCATTTTTTATAAAAATATATAACTTTGGATTAATTTTAGGATAAAATATACAAATGATATTTGATTATAGGACGTTTTGTTAAGTTTTCTTACTATTAAAAGTTACAAAATAATCTCTTGGTTAAAGGATGATGTTTTGTTAAACCCTCAACTATTAAAATTTACAAAATGATTACTCGATTATCCATAAGTTATAAACTTGTTCTTTTTCTTTAAAAAGTTAACAATCGTTTGAATTAGATATTAATTTGTTGACTATAATATGATCAAACCATATTCTAATTATATCTACTGGTATCGCTGTTATTTTCAATCACTAGCTCGATGACATAATGTAAACAGAGTCAGTACACAAAATACAACTTAAATGATTATAAGAACAGATTTTATCATACCTCAATTAAAATATTTAACTCAAACAACTGTCAAATTTTTAACTGAAAATAACAAATTTAAATCATATAAAAAATCACTGACTATTTTATAACTTTTAATAATTGAGTTACTCGATAAAATAATATTTTG
The DNA here is from genome assembly GCF_006381635.1 of Hibiscus syriacus. Taxonomy (NCBI): domain Eukaryota; kingdom Viridiplantae; phylum Streptophyta; class Magnoliopsida; order Malvales; family Malvaceae; genus Hibiscus; species Hibiscus syriacus. The sequence continues at coordinate 380,327 of NW_024062551.1, read as the reverse complement.
TAGTCAAAAAAATTATTTTATACCTTTTAATAATTGTGAGAATTCGACAAAACAAAGCCTATAATTAGGGACAATTGTGTATTTTACCCATTATTTTTAACATTATAAATTGGTCATACTGCAAAAATTAAGGATTCCATTGGTCGAGGAGATGAAACAAATGGGTTTGAGTGCATATCAAATTGTTATCTTACGTAGGTGTCAGTGATTGAAGAATCTGTAGACTGTAGGACATGAGCTTTCGAAATGCTCCCAAAATATGTGCTTTCTCATCACGTGATACTAATTGGCTCTTTTTATTGCTAATTGTAATGGGCTCTTGGATGTATTTCACTTTTAGAAAAATTAAATGACCAATTTAGTAGTGGTTTAACTACTATGTACTAACCATTTCAGTAAAGTATATATTTTATTTTTTTTACTTTTATTAAAATGGTCAAAATTAAAATATTCTGTAAAACGTATCTTTTTTAAAAATTAAGTATATAATAATAAAATTGATAAAATGTTCAGGTTGGATCTGATTCAGGTTTAAGGTAAAAATGCCCAACTCAACCCGACCCAAAAGATTGTAATTTTACCTGATATATTTAGGATAATTGTAATAATGTCCCTCTATATTTTATTTTTCTTTCAATTAAATTTCTATTTTTCTTAAATAAAAATAATTTCTTTGAGTTCGGATTTTGTGTTAAAATCCGGGTCGGGTTTGAGTCGGGTGGAAGATGTATATTTTTAGATCATATTTAGGGTTTATTATTTTTAGATCGGGTCAGGTGGACCAAAAATCCGATCCGACCCATGCTCATCCCTAAATCTATCCGTCTCAATTCTCAACATGCTTAAGTATAAAGTACAATAACTTTTTTACCCCCTTAATTTGATCATTTTAGTCAATTTAGTTCTTAATTTTTTTATTACATTTCTTTTCTCTCGAGCTTTTATTTTTTCAAATTAATCCAAGCATGCCAGAACAATAACGAGCTATTAAACTGAAATTAGTTTTTTTTTACCAAAATGTTAACGCCAAATATAGTCTTTTTCTGCCATGTCATCAAAAAATTAGGGGAAAAAATACCATTTGAGCAAGGAAAATAGCTATTTTTCTAATATAGAATATTTTGATGATGTGGCTGATGTGGCAAAAATGACAGTGCTTGATATTAGTCTAGAGGTCTCGTCACTGTTCTGTTATTTATTATTATTATTATTATTATTATTATTATTATTATTATTTTGGAATCGAACTGTTCTGTTATATTTTGATCAATTTGACAAAAATGGAAGTTTGAGATCAAAAGAATGCAATGAAAATATATGGGCTAAAATGACTATATTAATAGAGTTAGGGCCGAATAAGTCAAGTAGAATTATGTTGGGTTTGGGTCGGTTTTTCAAACTTACCGACCTCCTCTTACATTAATCAAATCGACCGGCTAACTTAGATAAAACTAGCTTAATCGGACCGACTTAACATCGATCGATTCGGTCGATTTTAGTTATATATTTTATATACTAATCGCATTTTATTTTTAAATATTTATTATATCTTAATTGTATATTTAAAATAAAATAAAAACCATATGTATTATGTTGGTTAAATCGAGAAATCTGATTATGAATTTCAATAATAGAAAATCGACAGATAAAATCGATTTTAACCAATATGATAGACGTAACCGAAACCGATTTAATCAATTAGGACAAGTTATAGACTATAATAGAAATATAGAATACTTCTATCCCTTCTCATGAATAAAAAATATCTTCTTTCTCCCACTAAATGTCTTTTTCTTAATTTTAAAATTACCTTATTTAAAATATCTTATTAAAAAGATATTCATTATAAGACAGAGGGAGTACATATTATTTAAATTTAGGTATATTATATAAATATTAACAAAAAAAAATATTTCTAAACTCCAGTGTTTGGTGTATTTGTTGTGAATGTTCACTTGAGAAATGACCAAGGTACAAATCGGGAGAATAATTTACTAGTGGTGTGTGTGCATAGGGATGGTATTTTAACTCGAAAATTGAATGGTTTTAACCAATTCGATTTGACAGGATCGGATTTTTTTTTGAAAAAAATAAATAGGCTTCGGGTCGGGTCGGATTTTTTAAAAGAGTGAGGTTGGGTCGGGTAGAGGGTTAAAAAAACTCCTACCCGACCCCACCCAACCCGGGGATAATAATGTAATTTCTTTTAAAAAATTATTATTTTCAATTAAGTCCTTATTTTATATCGGGTCGAGTCCGGTCAGGTTGGACTCGAGTGGAGGATATATATTTTTCAGATCAAATCGAGTTCGGATGGATGATACATATTTTTAGATCGGATTGGGTTGATAAAAACCTGACATGTTGCAATCCCTATGTGTGCATGGTGGTGCTTCTAAATTTATTTTTAGATCTTTGAATAATTATGAAAACCTCTTGGTTGTTCATTTCCTTTTGTTTAGTATCCTTGGTTCTTATAATTGAATACACCTTATTTTAAACTATACGTAGGTACAATTAAGGGAGAAGACATTAAAGGAATATATTTTGTAGAAAGCTTGAATAAAACAAAAAAAAAAATTATGATGCCCTACCGAGTCTGAGATCATAGACTTGTTCATGAACTAGATTTTGAAGCATTAGGCCTTGGACCTTTGGTAATCCGAGGGATAGATTAAGGGAAGTTGACGGGATAATCGTCTTTTGAAAATTTCAAATACACGTAATTTTGAAGTTGAAGTTTCCTTTGCAGGACTCACACTTGAGACACATTTCTCAGTCAACACTCTTTGATTTGAAGAAAGAAGATGGCTATAACTCTATTCCAAAATGGCCCTGGTTTGTTTTCTTGTCTGGTGCAATGGGGTGCTTGGTTTTCAGCTCCGTTTCGCACCTCTTTGCTTGCCACTCCAGACGCTTTAGCCTCTTCTTCTGGCGCCTGGATTACGCCGGCATCTCCCTCATGATAGTCTGCTCCTTCTTTGCTCCGATCTACTACGCCTTCTTCTGCCATCCATACTCATGCTTCTTCTATCTCACATCCATATCGGTGCTCGGCATCCTCGCCATCGTCACTTTGTTATCGCCGACTCTCTCTGCAACCTGTTACCGGAATCTTCGAGCTTCCTTGTTTCTTGCAATGGGGTTTTCAGGGGTGATCCCAGCAGCACATGCGGTTTCTTTGAACTGGGGACATCCGCATATATTTGTCGCTTTAATATACGAGGTTGTGATGGCGTTCCTATACGCCGGGGGTGCCGTGGTTTACACCGGCAGGATACCGGAGCGGTGGAAGCCCGGTGCATTCGATATTGCCGGGCACAGCCACCAGATCTTTCATGTGTTTGTTGTCCTTGCAGCGCTTGCTCATAGTGTTGCCACCCTTGTGATTATGGATTTCCGTCGGGAATCTGCAACATGTGGGTATTAGTGTTCAAGTGTTAGGTAAACAATGTTTGATGACGAGGGGAAATTCTTAGTTCTCGCTGTTTTTGACTTAAATTGAATCAATTCCAACAATATTTTCCTTCAGAGAGTTGCACTGGTGTGGCCTTCAAAATCATATTTGATTGGTCATGTTTTTCTTTTCATTTCGGTTTCTAAGATTTTGGATTGGTTAATACGGACCGACCCAGGTCGCACACTTAACTTTGGTCGGTGATTCTCTCAACAGGAATTTCTACATACACAAATACTCGAACCCAAAAATTATTTAAAATCACATCAAACTACTTATCACTTGAACCAACCTCATTTGTGTGGTACATGTTTAGATGTGTAGGTTAACTTATTAAATTCGTTGTCCGCATGTTTGAGCAATAATGTATAAATATTCAAACAATCATTTGAAACTTAAGGTATGTATATCTTAACTCACTAAACGAATAAAGGGTAAACTGCATGTTCAGTACATTAACTATTACTTTTATTTTGTTTTGGTACCCAAATTTATATATTTTTTAAAAGCGTACCTAATATTTAGTTTATGTTTTATTTTGGTAAACCGTTTTTTAAAATTTAAGGATGATATTGACGTGTCACTATAAGGTAATGACATGTCATCATTAAAATAGTAAAAATGTTACGTTAGTAGTTCTTTTAATTTTTTTAACCACAAATGTATAAAATTGAAAGATAAACTAAACAATAAGTATTCTTTTAGAAAAAAATAAAATTTAAGTACCAAACTAGAACAAAAATAATAGTTTAACTACTAAACTTATAGTTTACCCATGAATAAATACAAGTGTTCGTATGTTTGAGTAAAATTAATAATTATAGTCACTAAATAAATATATATTATGGATTAAATTTGATATTAGGCATAAAATAATTCCACGTTACAAATTTATAATTCTTTATTAAATAACTTTTAAAAAGAATTTTATATTTAAAATATATTGGATAAACTATGTGTTTAGTACTTAAACTATCAGTTTTGATCTATTTTAGTACCTAAAATTTTATTTTTTTCAAAATCATACCTAAAATTTAGTTTTTTTTTATTTTAGTGTTCTGTTAAAAACTTAACATTAAATTTTGATTTTTTTTTTGAAAGTTTAGGTACTAAAAAGGGACAAAACTAATAATTTAGTTACTAATTGTGTTAAGTTTTTAACGACAGTGTACTAAAATAAAACAAAAATTAAACATTAGGTATATTTTTAAAAAATAAAAGTTTAGATATTAAAACAGACTAAGACTAATAATTTAAGTATTAAACATATAATTTACCCATATATATATAATATTAAAATAGTTCGTCAATAGTTAAATAGTTCGTCAATAGATATTTTTTAGTTTGTGTTTTCCTAAAAGAGAACTCCTTTATTATAACGAAACTAACTAGTTGTAACTTTACTTCATAGATTAAATTCAACAAAACAAAAAGGGGGGAAATGTTCCTTATCATTTTCATTTTTTAATGATTCATTTCTCATTATTGTGTATGATTTTTATGAATCATTAAAAAATGAACTATTAAGTAAATATTAAAAGGATAAAATAAAAGAAAGTATTTTTTATTTTAACATGTATTGAACTTAGGTCTTTTACATTAATTTAAAGGCAATTAACGATTGAGTTAAACTAGTAATTCAAGATAATTTCACCATATTTCCTATTTAACTTATATAATAATATTATCACAAAATCAATATTTTCTGATGATTATAAAATTCGAATATGTGACACTTTAAATAAATAATCAAAAGCTTAGTCATTCAACTATAATGTGAACCTATTTTTATTATATAAAACTTACTACTTACTTACTTTTAGATTTACCCCCAGACCAATTTTAATTTGAAAACCTTAGTCGCTTTCTTCCTCTTCCTCTCTCTTTCCTTTTTTTTTTTACAATTTATGTCAATTTTATTAATCAATTCAACATTTTCTTCTTTAATTTTGTTTAACTGACGGCGACACCGGTTTTGATGTTGGTTGTCGCCCGTCTGTTATTTTTTTTTTTTAGTTTTTTAATAAGAATAATTATGTTTTTGTGACATGTTCTCTGTCTTTATGACACACATCTCTACCTTTGTGACACGTCTTTCTCTATCTTTTAGCAGCTTATAGTTTTTTCTGTTGTTTTCGTTTATCTTTTTTCTTAGAGTTTGATTTGACATTGTCACGACTGATCAATATGGCACTTATTTGTTATCATGATGATTTTCCCTACTTTGGACCCTCATATTAATTTGGATACGCGTTTTGCGTTCGTTGATAGTTTTTTCACGTCGCTTGACTCTAATTTGCGATTTGTCGGTGGCGTTTTGTAGCTTCATCCCCTTTTGTGATTCGTTTGCCGATGCAATCATATTTGTTCGTATCTTTATATTGTTTGAGTTTTTTGGTTAGGTTATTTTTAACCTTTTTCTTATTTGGTCCTTGTGTGATCTAGGTGGCTAGTTTTTGTGTTAATGGTTATAGGAAAATATCCTAATTATAATTTTGTTTACATTTACGTTATACTTGTAAATCTTTATTGTAATTCTGAATATTTTTTTGTTTTTAATAAAACTAGCCGCTTTCTACAAAAAAAACTTAATACTTATATCATTATTAAATTAAAGAATAATTTTTCATTTTATTTGGAAATAAAATATAATTAAATAATTATTTATATATAATTATAAAATTTTATATTAAATTATTCTAAAAATTATATTTATAATATTATGAAAATATTTTAAAATATTTATTTAATTTTTAAAATCTTATTATTTACTTATTTGAAATATTATTATTTTTAAATTATCTATTTAATTTTAAATAATATTATACATAACCAAAGTGATATATGGATACTAAACGTATAATTTACCCTAAATTTAAAATCATTTATAATTAAATAGATAATTTAAAAACAATATCATTTCAAATAAATAATTAATTTGATTTCAAAAAATAAATAAGTATTTTTATACTATTATAAATATATATTTTTTATAATTATTTCATGTAATTATTATAAAAAAAAATTATTTAATTATTTTTTATTTCAAAATAAATTGAAAAGTTAGTCTTTTAATTTAATAATGATATAAGTAAGTGTTAAGTTTAGTATAATAATTAAATTCACACTATAGTTGAGTGACTAAGATTTCAGTGATTAATTTAAATTGTCTCATATTTAAAACTTATAATCATAAAAAAAATATTGATCTTGTGTTGATACAATTAGATAAGTTAAATACAAAATATGATGAAATTTAATCAAATGACTAGCTTAGTTCAATGATTGAGTGATTTTGTTTCTCACGTAAGAGACCCAAGTTCCATTCATACAAAGAGCAAGAATGAATGTAAAAATTATTGACAAATAAAATTAATTAAAAATACCAACAAAATAAAGAGAAAAAAAAAGTGATATGATAATTAAAAAATAAAAAATGACATGTCATATCACATCTGTATTGCGGTTAATAAAATTTAAAATTTAGTTATTAAAACAAAACAAAAATAATAATTTATGTACAAAACATATAATCTATCTTTTTAATATTTACTTAATAAAGATAATTTAACTAATAATATATTCCGTTTTAGTAAAATGTGTATGCAATATGTATCGTAGAATTTTCATATATATATATATATATATATATATATATATATTTAAACATACATTAATGATTGATAATGTTTGATTTTCAGGTTGGACCTTTGAAACAGGTCAATCTTAAGCCTTAACGGAAGAGTAGTGAAGCAAACCATCTGTAAGCCTTCACGGAAGATTAGTGAAACAAACTCATTTTATGAAGATCGAGTCATATACTCTCTGAAAGAATAGGGAGCGACAAAAAAAAAGATTTGTTATTTTAAATAAGAATTAATTTTAATTAAAATAATAAATTGAGGTCTGCGTTACCAAAAAATGAGTTCGGGAGTCGATTACGTGTGGGGAAGGATTAGCACCCCACAACGCCCTAAATCAGTACCTAATCAATTAATTAACGTCTTTACAATAAACTTTACAAATTCAAATTTAATTTAATTTTTAATCCCGTAAACAACAAAAAAGTGAATTATATATATATATATGAATAGTTTTCTTGTTAGAATTGACGTGTAGAACAAAGGCTGGCCTCAAATAGGAAGACCACTGTCCGCGGCAAATTGGGCGTGTTTTAGAGATCGAAAATGTCAAATCCACGAAGCGGTTGAGGAAGATAAGGCGGCTGCCCTTATCTTCATCCAACTTGAAAGTCTACGTTCATCCCCCCTCTACCCCCAAATGCCAAAATGTCTTTTGTCTTTTCTTAATTAATTAATTAATTAATTAATTATGAGAATATTTTATTTTCACTTCACCACGTTTTTGTTATACCTTCTCTATATTATATTGTTAATTTTATTGATAGGATGAATTTTTATATTTTTTAAGTTATAAGTACACGCTGTTATTCTCAGAGGTCATATGTTCGAGTATCAGTGACTGTAATAGAGTGATTGAGCGTTTATTATCAAATGATTGAGTGTATTTAGAACATATACTATTTTGTAATCACATTAGTTTAGTAAAAAGAAAAACAAAGTTATAAGGACACAAATTACTATTAGGGTATTTAGTCACTTAATTATTTATGTAATTTTGTTTTGGTCACTCAACTATTTTTTCTTTCAAAATCATACATAACGTTACATTTTGGTCGTCCGTTATTAAAAACATTAAATGTAATGCTCATGTATCACCTTAAGGTAATGCATCATCATCATTAAAAAATAAAAAAAAATTACCACGCCAATAATTCTCTCTTTTTTAACGTCAAGTGGCCAAAACAAAACAAAAACATAACATTATGTATGATTTAAAAAAATGAAAATTTAAAAGGAATCACGAGAATTGTTGGTGACTAGATACATTTTTACCCTTGCTATTATACCAAAAGAATCGAGGGTTAGACCCCTCCCACTTCTAAGTTCATTAAAGAGAAACAATGAATCACTTAAAAACGCTCAATCACCTTATTGCAAGCGTTATTACTCAAATCCGTGACCTCTAGGAACAATAACGATTTCTTTAACCACTAAGATAAATTGGTTCGCGGATGAATCTACAATGAATATCATACATTGATATGAACAATTAATACTACACACGGTTATACATTATTATTTTTATTAAGAATAATATAATTGTTTATATAATTTTGATATTAATTTTAAATTAAAATAATAGTAAAAATATAAATTAAAAATAATAATATAAAAAAAATAAAAATTGTATTATTTATCTTAAACAAGATTAAAATATAATGTTTAAAACCGTCCTTGGAGAAAAACAAATATAAGTCGTATTAAGCAATTTTGTAGCAGGCATCCAAATAAACATATACGTGTCGACTTCGAAAGCAAATATGCTATAAGCTACCTCGGAGCTTTCGCCACGTGTACGACAACACCAAACCACCGCCGTCAATTAAAAGAAATCCTAACTCTGCTGGGACCCACATATTATCCATTTATGTGTTTACGTGTCTGCCAGCGCATGCTCCTATCTCCCTCAAGATTATCCAAAACACCCTTAGTTCTAACCCCAATGATTGCCACAGACAAGGATATTAAAGTAATCGCATGACCCCATCGCACGTGCGATGGATCAAACTGACGCGGGTTTCGCACGCGCTCGCCGCCGAACAGGATACCTTCTTTGCCCTTCTCTCCTTTTTTAACTCCGTTATTAGATTTCCCAAAGTAATTTTTTTTCTAGGGTTTCAGACTCTCCGAAATTCGCTCTCTTTCCTCAAAAATTTCGATTCGAGAAATCTTTTTTGAAGCTAGATTTTTTTTTTCAGCGAGTTTTTCGGTTAGAAATTGGGAAAATCGGGACTTCGCTTAGATTGGATGACGCAGTTGATGAGATCGGGAAATCCGACGCCGGAACCCGAAGCTTGCCGGGAGAAGGCGCCGGTTAAATTGGAGATCGTGGAGGATTCTTTAGAGGAAAAACATGGACCTGTTAATAAACGGTCCAAACTTTCTCGAAATCTTGAACAGGTATTATCTTTTCTAATTTTCTTTTGATGTTTTTTCCCAATGAAATCAAACATTCTCCTTATCTTTGAGAGAGATCCGAACTATTTAGAGAAGAAAAAAAAAGGATCTTTCTGGTAGAACTTTTAAAGTTTAAAGAGCTCATTCCTCCTGGTTTTTTTTAATATTTTCTGTCAGTGGAACTGCGATGCCAATGCTTTCCCGATCCCACCAGCGCAATACAATCCGTTGGATGAACCGAGCCCACTTGGTTTGAAGCTAAGGAAGAGTCCTTCACTTTTGGATTTGATCCAAATGCGTCTCTCTCAATCACAAACCAGTGGCTCAGCTGCCGAAGCTGAAAATTCCAATTCTGGAGTAAAAAGGGAGATTAAAGCTGATGCCGCTACCGATAAGCTTAAAGCCTCGAATTTTCCAGCTTCTATTCTTCGAATCGGCCACTGGGAGGTAACTTTTCGTTAAGTTTTCTTTATACATATTATAAAATCCTTTTCAAGGAGCTGAAGAATTGTTTACTTGGTGATTTGCAGTATAAGTCGAGGTATGAAGGGGATTTAGTTGCCAAGTGTTATTTTGCAAAGCATAAGCTTGTTTGGGAGGTGTTGGAAGGTGGGCTTAAGAGTAAGATTGAAATACAATGGTCCGATATTATGGCTATTAAGGCAAATTGTCCTGAGAATGGACCCGGGACTTTGAATGTTGTGGTAAATTATCCTGTATTCCGTTTTATTCTTTTCCGTTTCCAATCTCTATTTCATTTTTCTGCAATAATTTTGATGACTCGCTTATTTGATAATACAGCTGGCTAGACAGCCCCTTTTCTTCAGGGAGACTAATCCACAGCCTCGAAAACACACCTTATGGCAGACAACATCAGATTTTACTGATGGTCAAGCTAGCATACATAGGTAAAAGTGATATATTTTTTAATTCTTTGTGGAAGACAAGCTGAATGTTTCTGTTCTATGTTGGTTGTTTGCGTAGGGTTATGTGACTAATATGATAATAAAAATTTTATTGCCACTTCGCAGGCAACATTTTCTGCAGTGCCCCCAAGGTTTGTTGAACAAACATTTCGAAAAACTGATCCAGTGTGACATGCGTTTGAACTGCTTAAGCAGACAGCCAGAGATAATTTTGGATTCACCGTACTTTGAATCACGGAATACTGCTTTTGAGGATCCTGGTGAACAGAAGGGGCATGACAATTGTCAAGGGGGGACTGGTAAAGGATCAACTAGCTCTGGCTTCCAGAATATGGCATCGCCTGCTGCAGCTCACTCTTCGTCCTTTGAGATTGAGAGAGGGGATTCTGCTGCCATAACCTCGGAAAACATTTCCAGGGAAGCTCCATCCCCTAGTTCAGGTATGATCGGGAGCTCATGTTTTGTTTTTGACGTGCCTGTAGATAAAGTTTCTATGTTATGTTGTCCTTTAGTATTCTCTTTTACTCCTTTTCAAGTCCAATGACTAACATGTTGCAGTGTGTGATCTCTTGGTAAGCTGAATAGGTCTGATTTGAAGTTTTCTTGTTATTGTTAACAATGATGTTACATAGGCTTTATTTTATAAATCATTTTGTTAACGGTGGTGATGATGCTGACGCAAGCAGTAACAAGAACACAGTCGCCTTTTTATATAAAAAACCCCTGTATGGCTGCATATGCATGCTTTTTTATTTGTTTGTTCTTCGACAGATTTAGTATCTGCATTGGTATTGTTCATTTTTCTTTTTCAGGGCTTAGACTTGTAGTTCTAGCTGAGTAGAAAGATATTTTTGTAGTATTTTTCCTCTCTAATTAAATCTAATTTATCATTAGTGATAGATTATCGTGGCAACGAGGGAAGTGGAGTCTGTGAAGCAGTGGATTCAAAGGGGCCAAGAAATTGGGACCAGATAAAAGTGCCTGGACTTCACCCGTCTATGTCCATGAGTGATCTTATGAACCATATTGGACACCGACTTTCAGAACATATGACCTCCGAAAATCCATCCTCTGAGAACAGACCAGACTGCCAGGAAATGCTGGAGGATATAGCACAATACCTTCTCAGTGACACTCAATTTACAACGGCCTCTGATGAGAAATCCCTCATGTCAAGGGTCAATTCTCTCTGTTGTCTTCTGCAGGAGGGTACAACCGGCTCAAGCTCACAGGCTAACGGAGAAAATTACAATGGACCCGATGATGGAGAAGATGATCAGCTTATAAACAAAACTAATGGCTTTGAGTTCAATATTGCAGCCAAGGATGATGCAAAAGCTTTCGAAGATGAAACAAAAGAAGTCTCTAGTGGCAGGCAGGCACCAGGCATGTCAAGAAAAGACTCGTTTGGTGAATTGCTGCTTCATCTTCCCCGAATCGCTTCTCTCCCGAAGTTCTTGTACAACATTTCAGAAGATGGAGAGCGACAAGCCAGATAAGATAGTTTTCTTGTCCGTGGACTGTTTAAAACAACTCATAAAATATCAAGGGAATTCCCCAGTCACCCTCTCTTTAGTTGGAAAAATGTGATATCGCTCGTCTATTATATTAAGGGGTGTGTTGAGGAGGGATGCTTGCACAATGGGGTTTTCCAGGATTCGGAGGATTCTTTTGATGAAGAATCCCATATAAGGTCCTCAGGTGGTGGTAGCAAATATGTTATTTGATGTAATATCTAAAGCAGGTTGCTGGTTCTGTTTTAAGTTGCAAGTAAATTGTTAATTGATATCTGCAGGTTCTCATTCTCATTTTCCATTTTTGATTCACACCTTTTTTGTTTGATTGGTTTTGAGAGGATCCGTGGACATGCTTTTTAGGATGTTACATGTGAAAAGGCAAAATGTCCACACTGATGAAGCATCTTTTGATCATTATTGGTGAGAGACAAAAAGGAATGGAAAGCAGTGATGTGAGAGTAGGATAAAGAGTTGGTCAACAATATTATCTATTTGATGAATTCTCGGGAGTGAATATTCGATCGAGTAGAGTAAAATAATTTTGAATTAGTTAATGGGTTTTATTCATGATTCAAATTTTATTTGGATCGAATTAAGTTAATTTGTGTTGTTCGAGATTTTATTTAAATTTAATTATAAATATTTATAAGTTTAAGATATCAATTGATTCAAATTTAAATGATTTTCTATCATCATATATATATATATATAAATCATGTAAAGTTAGAAAATTTGATTTTCTAAGTGATATTGAGGTGATAGATACTGCTTTATTTATTTATTTTTTTGGTGTATTTATGGACTGTTAATAGTATGCTTGTATTGAGATTCATTAATTGACAGGGTAACCAAGTATACACATTTATCTTTTTCTATAGGTTTGAATCTTGATATTTATTTTAGAAAAGTAATACATTGTTTTATTTAAATCCAGAACCTCGAAGGATAATAATAATCCCTTAATTATTGGGGTAGCATGGTTCGTAAAGCGATAAAATTGAATAACTAAGTCTACTGATTTAGATATACATGTCATGTATTTTGTTAACTTCATATTCTGTTATTGTATTTGGTATACCTATTAAATCTCCATTTGGTTAAATAATGAAGTTAATTGCATAATACATACTCAAATTATAATTTTTATTTTAAATTAGTTCTTAAGCTTTTAAATATTTTAATTTCATCCTTAAACTATAACTATGATTCTAAATTAGTCTTCAAACTTTTGAACGTTTCAATTTCACCCTCAAATTATGACATTCATTCTAAATTGATCCTAAACTGTTTAATATTTCAATTTCATCCGAAACTATATGTATATACTAATCACATCCTTTGTTAGTAAAACCATTAGGTTGAGTTATATTATTATATGTTTGAAAAATAAAATAAAATTTAGGTTAAACTATGCTTGGAACTAATTACATAATTGGATGGCTTTGGAGGTAATATTGAAAGATTCAAAAGTTTGGGAACCAATTTAGAATGAGGGTCATAGTTTGGCGATGAAATCAATGTTCAAAAGTTTAACTAATTTAGAGTAAAAGTCATAGTTACATGATGAAATTAGAATATTTAAAAGTTTAAGAATTAATTTAAAATGAGGATCATAGTTTAAGGACATATGATGTAATTAACTCTAAATTATGTTACGAAATCAAGTATTCATGTCTTTTCTTTTAATTCTTACGGCGTGCACGAACCAAACGATTTCGGTGGTAAAGAAATTGTTGTTATTCCTCAAGGTATCATATTTGAGCACCATGGATGCCAAGGGTCATTGGGGATGAAATTAGAATATTCAAAAGTTTAAGGACTAATTTAGAATGAAAGTTATAGTTTGAGGAGGAAATTAGAATATTAAAAAATTTAAGAATTAATTTAAAATGAAGATCATAGTTTAAAAACATATGATGCAATTAACTCTAAATTATGTTACAAATTAAATATGCATGTCTTTTCTTTTAATTCTGGTGTGCACACACTAAGCAATCTATGGGGTAAACGAATTTTTGTTATTTCTTGAGGTCTCGGTTTAAAGATCATGAACGTCAAGGGTATGAGCATTCAATGTCAAATGATTGAGAGTTATCTTTAAACACATACGACCTTGGTGTATGGTCTCTATTTTGTTTATCTGTCTAGTTACAGACTTAAGTCATATCAAGATATTTAGATCACTCTTTTTTTGTTTTTAGCAGGCTTCATTAAAAAATAAATGTCCAAACAATACTTTTTTTAAAGAGAAAATAACCTCAGTGACAAAAAATGTCTTATAATATACGATTTTAACCAACTTTTTTTGGATTTGCCAAAATGACCAACTAAATCTCAATGCGATCGATAATTCGCAACGCGATCTCCGGTATCGCAAATCAGTTTCCAGATTCGCAACGCGATTCTGACTATCGCATTGCGATTTCCCAAATTCGTGTTGCGATTTTCCTAATTCGCAATGCGAATACGTAAATCGCAATGCAATTACGTAAATCGCAATGCGAATTAGGACAATCGCAATGCGATTACGTAAATACAATGCGAATACGTAATCGCATTGCGATTTACGTAATCGCATTGCAATTTTCCTAATTCGCATTGCGATTTACGTAATCGCATTGCGATTTACGTAATCGCATTGCGATTTAGTAAATCGCAACGAGATTCTGACTATCGCAATACTGAATTTCAAATTCGCAACTCGATTTCTGAATTCGCAACAGGTTTTAATTTCGCAACACAAATGTTTTGGGTATATAAATACGCAGCAGCATGAACTCATAACCTAAATCCCTAAATCGCAACTCATTCCATCTCCATCTATCACTCTCTCCGGCGACATCCGTTCCTATATCCAACGACATCCTTCCCCATCCGGCAACAGGTTTTAGTTTCACAGCTCGTTTGTTTAGTAAATTAATTTACAATAATGAAATCATCTAATGTTGATCATGTTTGGATAGATTTGTGTTTTGGAGGGTCATGGGAGAATGTTCATGGTGTTTTACAATATATGCCTTTACCCATGAATCTTCAACTAAAACTGTCATTAAAAAAGTTAACTTATGAAACTCTAATGTTACGTGTTGTAAATAAATTGAATTTAGAGCCCCTAAGTGGATTTAGGCTATCTTATCAGAGAAATGGTAAAGTTTATTTGTTAACCGACAATGAAGATGTTGAACGATTCATTGTTTACATTAGTGTTTCAAGTGATGATGTTACATTGTATGTTGTTGAACCTAGAAGTAGTGAAGTTGGGTCAGTAGCGGGTAGTAATCAACTAAGTTTTTCAACCCCAGTTTATGGTGCTCAAAATTTAATGGTTCCACCACAATTTCATCACCAAGCAAATATTGTTTCACCACATTTCCAATACCAAACACAATCTTAAAACCCACAACCTTTCCCTAATCCAAATCCCAATCAACTTTCAGCACCAAATTCCGATTTTCGTATTGACCAGTTAGACGATGATGAGCCAACAAAAAAAATTGTGAGTACTAGTCAGTATTCGAAATTTGATCTTGGTCAATACCCGGACTTTGATCTTGGTCAATACTCGGATTTTGATGATTTTTCAGAAGAAGAAACAGACCCTACGTGTAATGATTTTGATATTGGTCAATACCCGAATTTTGATGATGAAACAGCCGTTGCTGAGGAAGATGTTGTTGATGATAATGAGGAGGAAGTTACGACTGTAAATGAACATGTTAAACATCCATTCTGTAATTCATATAACACTAAAGAAGAAAAAGAAGAAGAAGAAATCCCCAAAGAAAAGTCCCCGAAGAAAATGCCACGGGAGTATAACTGGAATATGCCAGAATTACTTCAGATACCGGAAGAAGAGTTGGTAAAGATATCAGTTGATTGCCACACAAAAATTATTCGTATCAAGAAAGATGATTGTTTTGATACAAAGGAAGACTTGAAGATAGCTTTGTATACAAAATGTGTGGAAGATGGCTATCAACTAAAAGTTAACAAATCAAGCAAAGATCGTTTCGAAACAATGTGTATGATTGAAAAAAACTCCATGTGGCGTATGATTGCAAAGAGGATAAAAGATTGCAAAATGTTTCAAGTTAGGACTTTTATTGATAAACATACATGTTCAAGAACCCAAGTTTTTCCTCACCATAGACAGGCAAACAAAAAGGTGTTGGGTGGTTTTCTGGCTGAGTTAATGTTTTTGAATGGTAGGGTATATCGGGGACATGAAATTATGACTGACATGAATGCTCGGTTCAAGATTAGTATCTCATATTCTCAAGCTTGGAGAGCCAAATGTCATGCCTTGGAATTGTTGAGGGGGTCGCCAGAAGCATCGTTTGCCCAACTGCCGGCTTATTATCACAATTTAAAGCTGAAAAATCCTGGGTCGGTAACTCATACCAAAACACATAGAGATGGACGCTTTGAGTTGCTGTTTATCGCCATTGGTGTTGCGGTTAGTAAATCAATATAATTTTGTTAACTCATTTTTGTTAGTTACATGCATTTCACATTTAAATGATTATATTTCTTGTGTATATGATTTTGTAGATTCGTTCGTTTATTAATTGCATGCGCCCAGTTATTATAGTTGACGGAACACATTTAAAAGGTCGATACCTTGGAGTAAACTTATTAGCAGTAGCCATGGATGCTAACAATGGGATACTGCCAATAGCTTACGGGGTTGGAAAATCTGAAACCTCTGATTCATGGACATGGTTTATGGGGCATCTTAGGAATTGTATAGGTCCTATTAGCAATCTGACAATCATATCCGATAGGGCAAACTCAATTGACAACGCTGTTAGAAGGTGTTTCCCAGATGCTTTGCGATAGTCAGATTCGCATTACGATTTACGTATTCGCATTGCGATTTTCCTAATTCGTGTTTGGAATTTGAAAAAAAAAATACGCGTTAATACGAATGGCGCTATGTAAATCGCAATGCGATCGTCAGAATCGCATGATTTGCGATACCGGAGATCGTGTTGCGAATTATTGATCGCATTGCGATTTAGTTGGTCATTTTGGCAAATCCAAAAAAAGTTGGTTAAAATCGTATATTATAAGGCATTTTTGGTCACTGAGGTTATTTTCTCTTTTTTAAATAGGTGTTCAAACTTTTTTTTTTCAATTCATTCAGGTGCCTAATGTTGTAAACATTACCATTTTAGGTGTTCGGACTGTAACGACTGTTAAATTCTGCCAAATTTTAAAATTTTGATTTAAAATAAAAAAAATTAAAATTATATATTTTTAAAAAGCTCAAAATTTTTGAAAACGTTAAAAAACCCTAAACTTTGAAAATCTTAAATCTAATTCCTATACCCACACTGACCGCCGCCCTTTCCGTCACTACCGTTAACCGAACCTCCATCCGACGATCATTTTTCCAACGAAGAGCCACCACAATCGGAGCTGACGAAAGATGAATCAAGTACATTATCAGGTTTAGCATTGATTTCATCTTTGGGTGATTGTTCGGGGGTAAATGATCGTCGGGTGGATGTGTGTTTGGGGTTAGGCTCGATTGACGACAATGGCGGCCAAGCGACGACTGACGTGGGTATAGGATTGAAATTAGGGTTTTCAATGTTTTGGGGCTTTAATATTTATGAAAATTTTGGGTTTTTTTAAATATATTTTTAAATTTTTTTAAAAAATTTAAATTATCAAAACATAACAAGTGTTACTTAACGGGACTTTTTAACGACAGTTACGGCCCGAACACTTAAAGTGATAAGTTTGTAACGTCAGGATCCTCGGTGAATCAGAAAAAAAAAATAGACATCTATTTAGAAAAAACAATATAATTTAATCACTTATTTTATAATTAAGCCTTTTTCTTACGGAGGATTGTGGACTTCAAAGCCAAGCTTAACATTAAGAGGATTTAAATCTTATTATTTTTTTGTAATAAAAGTTTCTTATCTATTTTTTATTTCGGGATTGGGGCGTGAAGTTTTATTTATATATATATATATATTTTTAGATCTTTACCGTATATATTTTGCTGCTTTGCCGACTGAACTGAAGAATGCGGTCTACGACCTGATCTGTGCAGTCCTCCATCTCTTCATCATAAAAATCACCAGTAAACCGCCGTTAAACCTTCGATCGTAATTTTTCGCCTAAATTAAAAGAGATGAATCACCTATAACCGACATAATTCATTCGTTCCTATCAACATGATATATTATTTATCCTGCTCTCCTTACATTTCCTCATCTGAAATATGTTTTCAATCTTTCAGATACAAGAATGTGGCAAGCAGATTGTGGATGCTCAATCTGACACATCAGTTACTCACATGAACACTAACCAATCGGAATACGACAATCGATAATGAACGCTTCTTCCTTTGTCGGTGTTTGAACTTTGAATCTAAGAACTTTTAGAGAGAATAGTAAGCCTTCTAATCACTGAGGTCGTTTGATTCATGCTTACTAACAGTGACTCAGAACACTCGCCAATTTATCTTTGTATGCTTATCGAACCTTAATCGATTAGTTGATGGTGCCTATAGATTCGATGCTTCATACACATAATCGTAACAACAATTTAACATTACTAACAGTAGCAAATCACTAAAAACTTTAAGCCGAATCACTAATTTAAACAAACATAAAATATACCGAAAAAGCATAAGTGAATAATTTTGCTGAGTTTTACAAGCTCAGACAAAGCTCTAAAGAAGGAAAACATACACGTTTTCTCTTTCCTAATGGATGCATATGAATCCCTGTAGTCACTAGTGCTTGTTTGAGTTGATTCCACATTAACAGCTTCATTACAACCAAAACCCCAACATTATCTGTCCATATACATACATCAATAGCATCATCAAGATTTGAGGAAACAGCATATAAATAAAGGATAACTATATGTAGGGACGGACATAGAAGGGATATAGTTGGGGGCGATATTCCCCCTAAAAATTTTATAAGTTCACCCTTGACATATAATTCTACATCCGTCCATGACTATCTGGTATGTCGGCGATAGAGTTTTTAACTCCACAAGCGAGATTAAAACACGTGGTGGTTTCTTAACCCGATTGCAAGAGAAATTAATTCATGAACGTGGTGAAGAAGGTTCATATAATAATTTTTCCGATTGTGGAATAGTTCATTACCTATTCATCTAGATTACACTTGAGAGGCACTTAAAACTTAAATGTTTCTAAGACAATGATCACCATTTTTAACAGTTTGCATGAATGAGAACGATAAAATAAGTACATAAGACACTGAAAACAAGAAGAAAGGCATACCTCTAATAGAGGAAGTAGTGACACCTCATCTGCAGGAGACGACTTATTTGGTCTCCAACTTCTCATCTCAGATTGTATTGAATTAAGCTGTTCACTTAGCTGCATCAACAAATTCAGTTCATCTTCCCTTCCTTCACTAATTCCGTGTCTTGTACAGGTTCTTCTACTCTCAAGCTGCTCAACTCTCTGAGCCAACTGTTGCAGTTCCGATCGATAGCTAGGAAGTCGAGGGTGCGGGCGAAGAAGAGCTGATTTGTAGTCATCACTCTGCTCATCCCCCAGTTTACATGGTCTTTTCCCCTTGTTTGAGCTTAGCAAGTTAGTCATCTTTATCCATTCAGTATCATATTCAGCAGACGATTCATAGTCGGGAATCATCTCGTCTCTCGGTTTATACCCTTTTTTCCCAGGCTTTACACTTTGAAAGTCATCCTTGCCGGACCAATCGCTATCATCATCTGCAGGTGATTCAATCATGAAAAAATCGGGCTTCTTAAGCCTATTGTCTTCTTCCACATATAACTTCCCTTTATTCTTTTCCTCTTTACTTTTTTTCCTTTCACTGCTTTCTGGAACTTCGAATTTGCAATGGACTTCGAATACATCGTGAACAGATTTAGCAGAATTGGCAGGGCTTGGAGTGACTTTCTCCGATTGATCTTCAGAAGTTTTCAGTTTTTGACATTTAGGGGGAGGTTTTGCTCTTGGACTGGTACATTGGGACTCCGGTTTTACCTTTATTTTGGGTAACTTCTTTGTACTAACTTCTTTACAATCTAAAATCTCTTTCACCTTCTCATCTAGAATTCTGATCTGTTCGCAGTAGGAATTGAACTCTGCTGAGCGTGGTGAACTTCTCCTAGAATCAAAGCCGTGATCGCAGACTACTGAGTCAAGATTTCTGGCATCTATGCTTGAACCCGATTCTAGCACTGAGTTTGCAAGCTTTTCACCATAGCTAGAACTCCTTACTTTAGAGAAATCCGTCGGTAAAAGTGACGGCAGGGAGCTGAGTCTTCTAATAGTGGATTTAATCCCCCTTTCTCCTCGTGTTGCATCGTCTCGTTCTGAAAATCGAATCTCCGGAAAATTTTTCTCAATGTCATCCAATTCATCACACCCCAAACTTAGAAGTTTGTACTTATAAGCCTCAATTTGGAACTCAAGAGCAGAAATCTCCATTTCTTTCTGATACATCAGCTCTTCGAAAATTGCAAGAGATTCCTCCGCATGGCTGATCTTTTCTTCTGCCATTCTCTTGTATTGGCTCGCTTCCATCTTCATCGAGGCCTTTTCACCTTGCAACCGCAGTATCATCGACATAGCTTCATTGGTGGCGGTGGCGGTGGCTTCTCTTTCCACATCAAACTCGGCATAGAGCTTCTGTAGAAGTTGCTGTTGAGAGCGAAGCGTTTCTTTCAGAACCAAAATATCCGTTTCCTTAACTGGCGAAGTTACCATATTGCCAGCCACCGTTCCCTACCTCAACTTCATAAGACGTCAAGAAACAGAATCGGATTCGGATCTGGTTTCCGAAATGCAAACAAACCAAATTTCTACCAATATCAAACACCCAGAAAACCTTCATTTCTCCTTTACATATTGGCATTCAAAATCACAGATAGCAATAGATGATTATAGAACAATTCAAGGCTCAGAAAATATATTATCAAGCTCGAGGAGGCAAATAATCAAACACATAGAAGACATAATGAAAACGAAACAAAAACAAAAATCCAAACGAGGGTACCTGGTAATTTGCAGGAAGAAACAAGATTGATCTTTAGAACAACCCCCTGATTCACGGATAAAACAATCAATGACAGGATTTTTTTTTCTCTCAATCACAACCCAATATATAAAATCACCAAGAGGAATAGAAATTGAATACAAAACCCGGATTCTTTTTCAATTCATGAAAACAATGAACCCTGGGACTAGGATCGCCTGCAAATCAATTAATAACCCATACGGTTGCCTTGCTGCTTTGCTTTGCATTCAAACAAAGCAAAGCCAGGATCAACCGTCTCTGATCTGAAAAGAAATGCAGAAATGGATTTTACAAGGCAATCTTTATAAAGACAGAGAAAATCGATGTAAACGGTGAAAAATTGGGGGTGGAATTATCATATAAATCAATGACCTCTTGTCCTTGTGAGGACCATACTTTATCCTCTTGCCGCAAACTATGTTCAAACAGTTCCATTTTTGAAAAAACGTTAAAAGGCAGTCTTAACGGCTATTAACCGATCCACCAGTCTTGTTGGCTGATCATCTCATTATCCAACTCCCTTAACACCGTTGAGGGGCACGGTTGGTCTGGCCGCGAGTTCACCGGAATATGGACCTGCTGCCGGAGCACCCTTGACACTGGCAGTCCCATTTTTTCCCGATCTGGCAGAATGCTATATTCGAACCAAACCTGCAGCCACTCTCCGTTTTAAATTGGAAAATTAGTATTTTTCGTCGTTGAATTTAGTATAAAATATTTGGGTTGTTGGTTTGATCCGGGAATCGACTTACCTCCTCCGCCACTGTTGCCAGCAAACTACGAATCGAATCGTGTAGCTCGTGAGTTGTAACTGACAAGTTTAATCCGTTAATTTTTGTAATTGATTTAGAATTAGTTATTTATTTATATTATTTCCGTAGGTTTTGATTCGGATCGACCCGTTGTTAGAGCTGATTGTGGGAGACTAAATTACCAACGTTAGCTATTCTGTCGAGGTGTGTCTTTATCAGTGTTACATGGTTAATTTGTTTGATACTTGATTGCTTGATATTTGAGTGAAAACATGTTTGATTGTGATTATGATTATTCATAAATTTGATGTGGTATTCGTTGAGTAGTATGTTGTTTGGGGTTTGGCACGTATGATTGTTGATTCATTATGTTCGAAAAATATTTGATTTTGATGATATGATGAACTCGGATTATATGCATTGTATTCAGAAAATTTATGTGACTACTCTATATGCTTGGCATTCAGATTATTGTAAAATTTTTTACATTTTGATTGGATCGGAATATATTTATATGTGATATGTTATCATTTCATATTGGGTTGGATTAATAGGTTGGATTAATAGGGGAGAGTTCAGTGTTTTCACTCGACGAAGTGAAATTCAATTTGGATTCAGTGGGTCATGCTTTTGTGGCGGACCCTACTTCGGATGATGTTTGTAATTAGAGTAGTTTTGGGGAATCTACTCTTCAGATGATGTAAGGTATTTGTGTGCATATTCATTGCATATCTTTACAGACTGTGAATATTTTGTTGATTTGGAATGTATGTTTATTTGTGATGTGGTTTATATATTGATACACTTTATAGACATACTAAGCTTTGTAACTTACTCTCTATTAATTCTTCTTTCAGATTCTCGAACTAGATGAACGGGTACTTGGAGTTACATTTATCTACAGATTCAGTTATTTATTTTTCATTATGACATTTATTCAGACTTTTTAGTCAATATTTTTATTTATTATATTACTTGAATAATACTTAGTTTGGTTAAATATTTTTGGGACATTATATTTAAATTCTGTTTTGGACTACGGACTTGAATTTGATTTTATTCAATATATTATTTATATTTTATTTGGAAATATTGTGGTTCTTATATTTATTTTTAATGAGTAAATGTGAAGGGCTTTATAACACCATTTGGGCCTTTTGGATTCGACCTGTGATATTAGTTTGGGTAAAGGGGGTCACATTTAGTGGTATCAAAGCTAGGTTCAACCCTCGGGTAAAATCGAGATTTTTGAAATAAAGTTATTTTTCTTCTTTTTCATTTTTTATACTTTTAAAGAGTAAATAAATATTTTAGTTTGAAATTCCAAGTACCAACTCTGACCGTAAGATTTTTTCACCTAAGAATATATACGAGTTAGACCAATGACATCTGTTGTTCTGACTGTTAATGCTAGAGGTTTGACTGATACTCGAGGGGTACCACAATGCTCGTATTTCCAGAAGAGGCCACTAGAGAGTGTTGGAGGAAGACTTGAGTGTGTCCTTGTTGTGAGTTTTTAGAAAATTATTTCATGGAGTGTCCTCTTCCAACTACTGGTTCTTATGCTCCTGTTCAATCTCAGGCATCAGTCCAAACACTGACCCGAGGTAGAGAACATAATAGATCGACTGGTTTTGGTATGAGTTCAGCTAATAGAGGAATACTGACTCAAAATAAGGGCCCTGAAAGGTCAGCAGTGAGACGGACTGGGTTAATTTATGCTACTTGCAGGCACGAGGATCATGATGAGCCAGATGTTGTTGCGGGGCATTTTTTCTATCAATTCTATTTCATATTTTGCACTTCTTGATAACGGTTCTACTCACTCTTATGTGGCAAGTTCGGTAGCTGAGGGTCTTGAAATTCATGTTAAAAATACCAAGATCGCATCTCAGTTCATCTTTTTGTGGGAACTCCAGTGGAGGTTAACAAGGTTTATAAGAATTGTTCGCTAGAAGTACACGGTGGAAATCTTTTCGGCTAACCTAATGTTGTTGTCTTTTAGGGAATTCAACCTTATCCTCGGGATGGATTGGTTAACTGGTCATCAAGCTAATTTGGATTGTGATCTAAAAATGGCTACTTTGAAGACTCATGATAACCGTAAAGTCGTTTTCATTGGAGAACGTCATGGGTTTTTAACTAACATAGTGTCAGCTTTGAAGGTTGAGAAAATGATTAAGAAAAGGGTCATTGTTTACCTTGCTTATATTTTAGATCAGAGGCAGTCTGACGATGGTATAAATAAGATCAGAGTTATAAGAGAATTTTAGGATGTTTTTCCGAAAGAATTACCTGGCGTGCCACCTAAGCATAAGGAGATTGAATTTGGCATTTAGGTATACTCGGGATCAGCTCCGGTGTCTTGGTACCTTACCGGATGACACCTAAAGAGCTCAAGGAGTTGAAGGTTCAGTTACAAGACTTCATCGACGACATTTTGGTTTATTCAAAGTCTGAAGCAGAGCACGAGGAACATCTAAGGATTGTGTTACAAACGTTGAGCGAGAATCAGCTGTATGCAAAGTTCAGCAAGTGCGAATTCTGGATTTCAAAGGTGACATTTTTGGGTCATATAGTCTCTGCGAAGAGTATTCAAGTGGATCCAAAGAAGATTGAGGTGATTATGAATTGGAAGCAACCGAATACATTACTGGAGGTTTAGAGTTTCTTAGGCCTATCGGGTTATTACCGGAGATTTTTAGAAGGTTTTTCCATCATTGCTTCTCCTTTAACGAAGCTTCTTTAAAAGAACGTTCATTTTTTCTGGACTAAGAACGAACGGTCCAGTTTTGAGAGGTTGAAAAATGTGTTGACTGAAGCACTGGTTCTGATTCAGCCCGAACTTGGTAAGGCTTACACCGTGTATAGTGATGCATCTCACACCGGATTGGGATGTGTACTCATGCAGGATGAGTATGTGGCGGCTTATGCATCTCGACAGTTGAAGATTCAATAGCGTAACTATCCTACTTTCGATCTCAAATTGGCAGTTGTGATCTTTGCCCTTAAGATTTGGTGGCACTATCTTTATGGCGAAAAGTGTTACATTTACACTGACCACAAGACTTTGAAGTACCCCCTTACTTAGAAAGAGTTTAACTTGAGACATCACCGATGGTTGGAACTGCTTAAAGATTACGACTGTGAGATCGAGTATAACCCCGACAAAGCTAATATGGTCGCTGATGCGTTGAGTCGTAATGCTATTATGGATTTGAGGGCTTTGTTTGCTCAAATGAGTCTATATGAGGACAGTAGCCTATTAGTTGAGTTACGTGTAGTTTCTACTCTTGTTGCGGAGATTCGTGCGGAACAAAACGATCCATTTTCGATCCATTGGATTAGAGAGGTTGAGAGTGGTTCATCACATGATTTTACTGTTGATCTAAGGGTGTTCTGTGTTTCATAGGTTGGTATTGTATTCTGAGAAATTCTAGATTGAAGAAAGTTATCCTTCGAG
The DNA here is from genome assembly GCF_006381635.1 of Hibiscus syriacus. Taxonomy (NCBI): domain Eukaryota; kingdom Viridiplantae; phylum Streptophyta; class Magnoliopsida; order Malvales; family Malvaceae; genus Hibiscus; species Hibiscus syriacus. Next base: position 355,124 of record NW_024062551.1, on the reverse strand, counting down.
AGCCTCATGATAGTTTGTATTCTATGCATCCCGGTGGGGACAAGATGTATAGGAATCTCTGAGAGAGGTATTGGTGAAAAGGACTTAAGCGAGATATTATCGATTATGGATCTCGGTGTCTGACTTGTCAGAAGGAAAAGGCAGAGCATCAGGGTCCACCTGGATTGTTGCAGTATATTGAGATTTTGCAGTGGAAGTGAGAGCTTGTGACTATGGACTTTGTTTAGGGTTTACCTTTAACTCCGACGAAAAAAGACTCTATCTGGGTTATCGTTGATCGAATTACCAAATCTGGTCACTTTATTCCAGTCTGAGATGACTTCTCTCTGAATAAGTTGGATCGACTTTACATTTATGAAATTTTCTGTTTGCATGGGGTATTGTTATCCATCATTTCATATTGTGATCCGAGGTTCACCTCAAAGTTCTGGAAGTCTCTGCATAGTGCACTCGGAACTCGGTTAAATTTTAGTATTTCTTATCACCTTCAGACAGATGGTCAATCGGAACGAGTAATTCAAATTCTTGAGGATATGTTGAAAGGTTGTGTTGTTGATTATAGTGGCAGTTGGGAGGAGTTTCTACCGTTGGTCGAGTTTGCCTACAATAACAACTTTCAGTCCAGCATTAAGATGGCTCTGTATGAGGCTTTATATGGACGTAAGTGTCACACTCTGATTGGTTGGACTCAGTTGGTTGAACATAGATTATTGAGTCCGGATTTGGTTTCTGAGATAGAGCAGACTGTCAGGATGATTCAGGATAGATTGAAGATTACCTTTGATAGACAAAATTCTTATTCTGATATGAAACTTTGGGATATTGAGTATGATGTGGATGATGAGGTTTTCTTGAAGGTATCTCCGTGGAGGAAAGTACTTCGTTTTGGTCGAAAAGGCAAGTTGAGTCCTCGCTTCATTGGGCCTTATCGGATTGTACGACGTTTTGGCCTTGTGGCTTACCAACTTGAGTTGCCACCTGAATTTGCCCGCATACATGATGTTTTTCATGTTTCCGTGTTGAGGCGTTACCGAGTGATCTGTCTTATGTGTTGGATGTGGATAAGGTAGAGATTCGATCCGATTTGAGATTTAAAGAAAAGCCAGTTGAAATTCTGGAGAGAGATGAAAAAGTTCTTTGGAGAAAGACTATTAAGATGAGCAAGGTTTTATGGCATAATCGGGGTTATGATGAGTCCACGTGGGAGACAGATGAGACTATGAAGGCTCAATATCCGCATATATTTCTTCCAGGTAAATTTTGAGGACGAAATTTTTGTTAGGGGGAGAACTGTAACACACCAAAAAATCTCCAAATTGAAACCCTAAAATTTAGGAAATTTTAACCTAAATTCCTAATTCGAAATCAGTGGCTAAATTGAAAATTTGAAAAGTTTGGAGTCTTCTTCGTAAACCCTAGGAAAGCTTGATGACTAATTTGATAATTTTACTATTTCCCTTTTAATTCAGAAATCCTACCCCCTTTTTATATTAAGCTACTGTACGGCACTCCCCTTCCCCGATTTTTTTTTTTCCAGCAAACCCCGACGCCGCCTCTCCTTTCTGACTCTTAAGACCTCGACGCGCCGCCGTTTGGCTTCAGGTAAGATTGTCGTTCGTCACCCACGAACACCGTTCTGTTTCTGTCATTATTGCACGCCGTTGGGTGTTGAAAACCCGCGCGACCATCTTCCAAAACCGACTGCCGCCATTACGTTTTGGCCTTCCAAGGCCAGTGAGAGGTCGGGTCTTCGCCGGGGAAAGCTCGACTGGTCGGTCTCTCGACCGAATATCCTCGGTTGGCTGTGAAACACCCCCAAGGCCTCTGTTTTCGACTGTCGAATCTGTTGTCAGCTAATTACCTTCGTCGCCGGCCGTTGAGGGGCACGGTTGGTTTGGCCGCGATTTCACCGGACTATGGACCTTATGCCAAAGCACCCTTGACACCGGCAGTCCCATTTTTTTCCGATCTGGCATAATGCTATATTCGAACCGAACCTGCTGCCACTCTCCGTTTTAAATCGAAAAATTAGTATTTTTCATCGTTGAATTTAGTATAAAATATTTGGGATCGAGCGATGAATTTTGCAGAAGAAATTGAACTGGGAATCGACTTACCTCCTCCGCCACCGTTGCCAGGAAACTACTAACCAAACTGTGTAGCTCGTGTCGATGGTAAGTTGTAGCTGACAAGTTTAATCCTTAATTTTTGTGCTTGATTTAGAATAAGTTATATTATTTCTGTAGATTCTGATTCGGATCGACCCATTGTTAGAGTTGATCGTGGGAGAAAAAATTGCCGACATTAGTTATTTTGTCTAGGTGTGTCTCTATCGGTGATACATGGTAATTTGTTTGATACTTTATTGCTTACTATTTGAGTGGAAACATGTTTGATTGGGATTACGATAATTCAGAAATTTGACGTGGTATTCGTTGAGTAGGATGTTGTTTGGGATTTGCCACGAATGATTTGTAATACCCAAAAATTTAGAATTGTAATACTAAAAAATTTAGACAATGACCAAAATGAAAATTTTTAAAGTTTGATGGTCAAAGTAGAAAAATGGGAAAAAGTTTAAGGAATTAAGTGATAAATTTCTTAAAAATAATTTTATTCCATAAATAGATGGTTTACTCTTGAGAGTCGAGTTTTATAGAAATCATATTTTTGGATTTGAAATTTTAGTAAAGAAAAATTAAAAAAGGTTAAAGCCGGTAAGGAAATCGGTATTTCAGATCAAATTGAAATTTTACAAAAATTAGAAGGATGTTATAAAATGGTTGGAAATATTATTTTAATATTTTTGATAAGAGAAATTTGGTTTGGAAAAGTGTAATTTTTCAGATTTATCCGAAACATTGGAATTTAGTGACTAAAACGTAAGATTTAAAAATTTAAGGTGAATTTCGGAAATAAAAGTTAAAATAATTTATGTTTGACTTTGTAATATGATAAGGATCATATGGCTTGGTTTTATGGTTATTACGGAGATTCATTAAGGGCAAAAATGAAATTTCCTATGGTGTTGAATAAAAAATTCTATTATGATATTATATTAAGCATGTGCTAGATCTATTAACATTAAAATATCAAATATGATGAAGCATTTTCAGCTTCTTCTTCCTCCAAGGGCCGTCACTTTCAAGCAAGAAAGGTAAACATCTTTAGTTTTAATTTTGAAGCTATTTCTTGAGAATTAGACTCGGTGTGGTTAGGAAAAATGTTCTACGTTCAATTCTCTACATTTTGACTTGAATATTACTAGGGCTTCATGTTCAAGTTCATCTTGAGTTGATGAAGGGGATTTTGATTCTTGTGTTTTATGGGTTTTGAAGAGTTAAGTGATTTTAAAGAATTGATTGTAAGAATTGATGAAGAACCTAAGAATGAAGTTAAAGAAAACAGTTTGGATTTTGAATCTGGCAGTAAGTTTGAAAATTTATCAGAAATTACATAAAAATAATTTCGAGGTTATTTTTATATATTTGTATTCATATATCGATCTAGTTTTGTTTAAAATAAACGGGGATCAATTTCATGGAGTGTACAAAAAGATATGAATTTTTAACAAGGAAAGGTAAGAAAAATCGGACAGCAGACTCTGTAAAACATATTCAGTTGGTCAACTTTGAAAATTCACCATAAATTGTACAGAATGAATTAGAAGGATTTCTTTATATGGATAGATTCTTATTTGAGTCTAGTTTTCAACGGAAGAATCGGAATTGAATTTCAGTATGTATATCAATACATAATATTGATTCTTTAAAGGTAGTGTGAGTTGTCTGAATTATGGAAAATTGATGGGTTGTTGTGTAAGTGTTATATAATTGATGTACTATGCTAGAAATTGTTGTTCGGGAATTGAAATGAGTGTTAGATGTGAAATAATTTCAATGTTGGAATTATTGGTATTAAGAATCTAGGTGGTAAAATGGTGAATGATCATTTTGAGTAAATTGGAAAAGTTGGTTTCAATACTAAAAAGAATTAATAAGTGTTAAAGTATTTCGTGGTGAATAGTTTGAAGTATGATTATGATATTTATTTTGGAAATATATTTATGTTAGTACAATACTAACATATATATAGGTATGAATCTATATTTTGTACATATCGTGATTTATTCGGTGTTCAAAGCGATTCGAGTATAAAAGAAAAGGTTTATTATGGACAATAGTGAGGTACAAATATTTGGAAAATTATAAAGTGTCAAGGTGAGTGCAATACATACAAGAAATTATACATGGATGTTTTATGCATCATCAGGAAGACTTGCGATAAGTCGACCTTGTTTATAGAAACATGATATTATGTCATTTATCATATATTTGATATATTCTAAATATGTCAAAGGTTGAAAATAAAATGCATATGATGTTATTATGAACATATATGATTTTTATCATGAATGTTATTTCGGGTATGAACTGCCCAATGTTAAATATTGATAATATACTTTGCCATGGATTGATTAAATAAAATAGACTGTATGCCCAAGTAAGTCATTGAGGGACAGAATATAGTTGGCATGCCATAGAGTCCACCAGCAGACTGCATATTCGAGAATACACTAAAGGATACCTAGTGTATATGGTGGGCACGACCTTATGTGCCATATTCGGGACTGTACTTAAGGATACCTAGTACAGATGGTGGACACGACCTTATGTGTCATACTCGGGATAGCACTACGGTGCTTATATTTGACTCGTGTACCCAGGGTCCTCAGGGTTGTATATTGGGCTATAGGCTATGGTTTATGATTTATTGCTTAATAAATGGTAAACATGCAAATAAGCTTACGAGCTTATGGAATAATGGCAAGTATATTGGTAAAATAAACTTACGAGCTTATGAAACAAATGGTAAGTATTTTGGTAAAATAAGCTTACAAGTTTATGGATAAATGGTAAAAAAATTTATATTATTATGATCTTGGTAAAATATTGAATATTCAAGTAAAATGATTTTATGGCATTTTGAATTTGACATTGAAAATCATGCATGAATTGTATTGCACTGTTTATTGTTTTAATTGTCTCACTAAGTTTATACTTAGCGTGTGATGATTTTCACTCGTAGGTAAAAAGCCAATAGTGGAATAAAGAGTTCAAAGTGAATCAAGCATCGAGAGGTATATTGCAATATCAGTAAGGCATCCTATGATGGAATTTGATTTAGATAGTGGCATGGAATTTGATAATGTTAAATTTGTTTTGTTGAATTAATTTCGAAAACAATTGGTAACTTTATAGTGATGAAAGGTTAATTTTTATGAGTTTTATATGTAATTTTTGGAAGTTATTGTAGCAGTGCATCGATGCACAAATATAATTCGATGTTTTTTATGCATCGGTGCACTGTTCACGTCACTGTAGCAGTGCATCGGTACAGTCACTGTTCATAAAAAATCTTTTGTTTTAAAATTGTTATAATGAAACATAATTTATATGATATGATATTTTTATAATATCAATTACTATTTTAAGAAAATAAATTTTAAATCGACTTTGAAATGCAAATGGTTTTAGAAATTCGGGTGACATCTATAATCTGTATAGGTATAATTATACGGGTTATGGGTGTTACATGATTGTTGATTCATTATGTTTGGAAAATATTTGATTTTAATGATATGATGAACTCGGATTATATGCATTGTATTCGAAAAATTTATGTGACTACTCTATATGCTTGGCATTCAGATTTATGTAAATATTTTTACATTCGGATCGGATCGGAATGTATTTATGTGTGATATTTTGCCATTTCATATTGGGTTGGATTGATAGGGGAAGTTCAATGTTTTCACCCGACGAGGTGAAATTCACTTCAGATTCAGTGGCCTCTGCCTTTGTGGCAGAGCCAACTTCGGTTGGTGTTTGTAGTCAGAGTGGTTCTGAGGAACCTACTCTTAAGATGATGTAAGGTGTTTGGGTGCACATTCATTGCATATCTTTACAGACTGTGAATATTTGTTGATTCAAATATATGTTTATTTGTGATGTGATTTCTTTACTGATACATTTTAGAGACGCACTAAGCTTTGTAGCTTACTCCCCATTAGTTATTCTTTCAAATTCCCGAGTTAGGTGAACAGGTACTTGTAGTTGCATTTATCTACAGATTCAGTTATTTATTTTTCAGTATGACATTTATTCAGACTTTTTAGTCAATATTTTTATTTATTATATTATTTGAATAATACTTAATTTGGTTAAACATTTTTGGGTACATTATATTTAAATTTTGTTTTGGACTACGAACTTGAATTTGGTTTTGTTTAATATATTATTTATATTTTGTTTTGAAATATTGTGGTTATTATATTTATTTTTAATGAGTAAATAAGAGGGGCTTTATAACACCATTTGGACCTTCTGGATCGGCATGTGATATTAGGTCGGGTAAAGGGGTCACAAATCTGACCCGATTGAATCAGATTAAAAATTTTGAGTTTGGGTCGGGTTGAGTTTTTTAAGGTTATGTTTGGAATTGGTCGAGTTTGGATTTAGGGTGAAAAATACTTGACATGACCCGACATGAAAAAATTGTAATTTTATCTTATTTAAAGATAATTACAATAATACCTCTATATATATATTTTTTTTGAATTAAATCCCTATTTTTATTGAATAAAATAATATTTTTTAATAAACATATTATTCGAGTCAGATCGGCCCAGGTTCGAATTTTATCACAAAAAATTGGGTTAAATTCGAGTTGGGTGGAATGTGTATATTTTCGGGTTAGGTTTGTGTCGAATGGAGGATTTATAATTTTTGGGTCGTGTCGGGTGGACAGAAAATCTGACGTGACCCGACTTATGCCCATCTGTAATCCTTAATTTGGACTTGACTACCAAATTAAGCTAACATCGATTAGGTTAATGTAAAAAAGGGTAAATTCGCATTTAGTTCCTAAACTATTAGTTTTGGTCCGTTTTAGTACCAAAACTTTCGATTTTTTCAAAACCATGCCTAAAGTTTGATTTTTGTTTCATTTTATTACCTTTTTTGTTAAATATAACTCCTCAATAACGGGTTAGTGACTAAATTATAAAACTTCAGAATTTGGTGACTAAAGCAGAATAATTGAATAGTATTATAATTGGTATATGGTTAAATTGCAAGGAATAATGAATAGAAGGATAAAATGGTAATTTGCATGGAAGATAATTAAAGAATAGATATATATATTAGCTCCATGTGGAAGAGAAGAAAGAAAAACAAGGTTCCAGAGTTATATTCTTCTCTTCTTTTCTCTCAAACGTGAAGACTCATAGCAAATGTGAGATTTTTCATAGCTGATTATTAGTTAAAATTAAAGTTAGGGTTTGATCATTAGATGATAACTAAGATTAAGGAAAGCTTAATTTGCTTTAAAACAACAAGATGAAGGGTGTAGGAAGAATTAAAGATTAAGAGTTCTTGAATGGAATTTTAAAATAAAGTTCTTGAATGGAATTTTGAAATAGAGTTCATATTTGAAATCGGAGGTTGAATTTGACTTGTTATTGACTTAATTAAGACATACGAAGTGTTAAAATTAGATTTAGAACATGTTGGAAATTGAGAGAGATTCTTAAAATCTATGTGGAGGATTGGATTTTTAATTGTAAGAGGTATTGAATGGGTATTAATTAGTTTAAGTAGGTATATGCAAGTTAAGGATATAAAAACAAAAATTTTCAATGTACATCGATGCACATGAAGTGTATCGATGCACTCCTTTAAAATAAAAACATCGAATGTCATCAGTGTATCGATGCACAAGTGGTGCATCGATACACCCCCTAAAATACAAACATCGAATGAGATTTATGCACCAATGCATAGATAGTGCATCGATGCACCCATCAAGGGATGCATCGATACATGGGGTAGTGCATCGATACATGCCTTCATTAAAAGTTGAAAATAGCTTTCTTTTTAGCCTAAGGAGTGATAGTTTAGAATATATTAATTAGTATACTGATTAGTATCAATGTATTACTATGTATATATAGAACATAATTTCATTCCGGAACAAACAAAGGATTAGGATTAAGTCAAGGCCAAGGTGAGTGTATATCCTAGATGAAATAGAATTGAGATAAGACTTGCGATAAGTCTATCTCTTATCATTGAATTTATAATTCTATATTTATGCGCATACATACATATATAAATGTTAACGTTATAATGATTCCATGCATTTTTCATTCATGATTAACATGATATTATATAAATGAAATGTCATTATCAGAGAATTCTTTCAGGTATGTGAAATAGTGAAAATGATCATATGAAGTGACTTATGTGTTTACATGTACAGTGATAAAAGAGATATGAAATGAGAAATGTATTTATAATTAAGCTCATGTTATTTAATATGAGAGCTATAGGTATAATTGGCATGCCAAGAGTCGAGGGATTATCAGTGGTCCTTCGGGGCATAGTGGTTCTTCGGAACAATCAGTGGTCCTTCGGGACAAATATTCAGTGCCCCTAAAGGGAATTATAAGAGCTGTGGTGACAGCATAGTGCACAACCTCTATGTACTTATATACCTTTGTTCTCAATAATGTACATGGGCAATTCAAAGATAAGTTAAAGTGGAATTAGCATAAGAATATATGTTTTATATGGGCACGTTACCGTCATATATGTTATAGTGAAATAGATGTATATAAATAAAGATGTCATGATCAGATGTTAAGAATGCATATCCATGAATGGATTGATATATATATATATATATATATATTATGCCTCAATAAGTCTATGACTTAGCATGTAAGTGATTTACACGTAGGTACCAAGAATCAAGAGGAGCAGTAATAGAGGCGGTAAGGACGTCATCATTACTAAAAGATCAGATCAGAAGTAATTGATAAAGTAGGTATTTTGTTGTGTATAGAGTGTTGGCATTTAATAAGTGGTTAGTTATGAATGCTTTGATTGATTTTGTATTTTGTGGTCTCTTTTATGTAAATTAATGTATTTGGTTTTAATGAAAGTTTAAAATTTCCCTATTTTCTTTAAGTGTCAAAGTTTGAAAAGTCAATGTGACACCTCGAACTCATATTCGGGTCGAATATGGGTTAAATGTGTTACATTTAATGGTATCAGAGCTACGGTTTAGTCGATTTTCAGCATAAACCGAAGTCTAGAGTATCCTATAAAGTATATATGCCAACAAAATAGTGAAAACTTCTGATCTGATATAATAGTAAGTATGTTGTTTTGCTGATAGAATGATATGGGTATGTTTTTATAGATGTCCGGACATGGTAGCTCTAGAAGTAAAGCGGGAGATGATAGGCCCCTTGAAAGCAGTAATTAACCTGCCCTAGCCAGGCAGAATGAAGAACAGACACCCTCTGGAGTGCCTGTAAGTGATCAAGATGTGTTCTTCAGAACACTGGACGCAGTATTGGCGCGTTTTCAACCTTCCGTTACTTCAACTCCGAGAATGAATATTGCAAAGGAGTTGAGGGGTTTAGGAGCACCAGAGTTTAGAGGTGAAGCCGAAGAAGGTCATGTTACTACGGACATTTGGCTTAATGATATAAAAATCATGCTTGAGGGACTTCATTGTTCTTATCTGGATGGAATAGTCTCATTGCTCTGAGGGTAAGCAAGGATTGGGTGGACCAATGTTACATTGAGAATGCCCAGTGATCAAGTAACTTGGTCTTTGTTCTTAGAAGAGTTTAAGCATAAATATATCGGAGATCAGTTCATCCGACAGATGAAGCAAGAGTTCATAAATTTGAAGCAATGGAATCGTACAGTGTATGAGTACGAATGTGAATTTAACAAGTTGAGCCGTTTCGCTGCGGAGTTAATTCCTACAGAGAATGATGTTTGCGATTGGTTTGTTGAGGGATTATGTCCTCGTCTGAAAGATATGCTTATTGTGTTGAATTTATCTTCGTTTCAAGAAGTGGTGAATCATGCTAAAGCTTTGGAAAGAGCTCAAAATGAGAGGTTCGGGGATTCCCGAGTTTAGACTTCGAAAAGATCGGGCGCATCATCGAGTGTAGGACCATCAAAAAGGGACAGAGATATGAGTTCTCGACCCCAAACAAGATCAGAGTCGATTGAATCTTCGACAAGGGGATCAAATCAGATGAGGGATCAATAAACACAGTTAGTGGGATCTGGGAGATCTAACCCGAGCCAAGTCAGACAATGTCCACATTGTAGAAGGAACCATTCGGGGATATGTAGAATGATTTTTGGAGCCTATTTTAAATTTGGGGACACTGGACATTTTGTTTGGGATTGTCCCATGTTAGCAGGTGAATCTGCTCAGCCAGAGAGGTCTGCTTCGGCTACACAGAGAGGAAGAGGTAGAGGAAGAAGTCAGTCAGAGTCCTCGACTCCACAAGAGATACGCTCCAGAGCTCGGGTGTATAATCTAAAGACTAGCGAGGATAGAGAATACCCATAAATAATAGCAGGTATCTTCCAATTGTATGACAAGAATGTGTTTGTATTGATTGATTCAAGGTCTACATATTCTTATATTTGTAGTAAGTTAGTGAAGTAATTGAATATTCTGTTATAATCTACTAGCAGTGAGGTGATAGTAACTAATCCGTTAGGATGCAGTGCTTGAGTCAATATAGTGTGTCGAGGGTGTCCCATACGGATTCAGGGAATTGAATTCCCTGCTAATCTGATGAATTACCTTTTGACGAATTTGAGGTGATATTGGGAATGGACTGGTTATATCGTTACTATGGTAATGTTGGCTGTAGACTGAAAAGAGTAATGTTGAAAAGTCCAGAAGGGGTAGAAGTTGTGGTATTTAGTGAATGATGGAACCCGTTGGCTAATGTAATATCAGTGATGTCGGCAAAGAAGTTATTGCTACAGGTATGTCAAGGGTTTATTGCAAGTGTGCTGGATATGAGAGCAAAAGAAAAGGGGATTGAAGAAATTCCTATAGTCAGAGAGTTTTCTGACATTTTTCCTGCAGAGTTATCGGGTTTGCCTCCAGACAGAGTGGTGGAATTTCAAATTGAAGTAATGACGGGAATTGCACCTATTTCCATGTCACCATACAGAATGGCCCCAAAAGTGTTACAAGAATTAAAGTTCAATTACAAGAATTACTGGACAAAGGGTTTATCAGGCCGAGTGTCTCACCATGGAGAGCTCCACTTTTGTTCGTTAAAAAGAATGATGGATCCATGTGTCTTTGCATTGATTATAGGCAACTCAATAAAGTGACAATCAAGAACAAGTATCCACTCCCCAAAATTGACGATTTATTTGATCAGTTAAAGGGAGCTTCAGTGTTTTTGAAGATTTATTTACGTTCTGGGTACCATCAATTGAAGATTTAAGATAAAGATATTCCAAAGACAACATTCAGAACGAGATATGGTCACTATGAGTTTATCGTAATGCCGTTTGGAGTTACAAATGCTCCAGCTGCTTTCATGGATCTTATGAACCGAATATTTCAACCCTATTTGGATCGATTCATTATGGTATTCATTGACGATATTTTAGTGTATTCGAAGTCGGAAGAAGAGCATAGTTCGCATTTGAAGATCGTTCTACAGACTTTGAGAGAAAAGAAGCTTTATGCCAAACTCTCCAAATGTGAATTCTGGTTGAAGGAAGTGATATTTCTTGGACATGTAATTTCTGCATAAGGGATTCGAGTAGATCCCCAAAATATTAAAGTTATTTTAGAGTGGGAAGTTACAAAGAATATGTCAAAAGTTCAGAGTTTTCTAGGGTTAGCTGGCTATTATCGAAGGTTCGTTAAAAACTTTTCGATAATAGCATTACCTCTAACTAAATTATTGAGGAAGAAGGTAAAATTTGTGTGGACTCCGAAGCGCCAAGAAAGTTTTAAAAGGCTAAAGAAGGTCTTGACAGAAGCTCCAATGTTGATTCAACCCGAGTCTGGCAAGAACTTCGTAGTGTATAGTGATGCATCTCATAATGGTTTGGGATGTGTGCTAATGCAAGAAACTAAAGTGGCAGCTTATGCATCGAGGCAACTAAAACCGCACAAGAAGAATAATCCAACACGATCTGGAAATGGTTGCAGTAGTGTTCGCTCTTAAGATCTGGCATCACTACCTGTATGGCGAGCGATGCTACTTGTATATGGATCATAAGAGTTTAAAGTATTTGATGACTCATAAAGAATTGAATTTAAGATAGAGAAGATGGGTGAAATTTTTAAAGGATTAGTGATCGATTTCCATCCAGGGAAAGCGAATGTGGTAGCGGATGCCTTAAGTCGAAAGACGTTTGCAGCCTTAAGAGCTTTGGATGCCAGACTATCATTAAGAGGAGACGGTGCCATATGTGCAGAATTGACTTTCAAGCCATCATGGCTAGATCGAATTAAAGAATTGCAAGCTAGAGATGAAAAATGTTTAAAGAAGTTACAGCAGATAAGGAATGGAGAGGTTACGGATTATGAAGTGAAAGCTGATGGGAACCTATATTATCAAGGGAGGCTAGTTATTCCAGATGATGATGAGTGGAAGAAAGACTTATTAACGGAAGCTCATTGTAATCCATTGACTATGCATCCGGGAGAAAATAAAATGTATATGGATCTCAAAAGTCGATATTGGTGGCCTGGAATGAAGAGAGATATTACAGAATTCGTATCCAAATGTTTGATGTGTCAGCAAGTCAAAGCTGAACATCAGGTTCCGTCCGATCTGTTGTAACCTATGTTTATTCTTCAGTGGAAATGGGAGAATGTAACAATGGATTTTGTAACGGGGTTACCTTTGACCTCGAATAAAAGAGATTCCATTTAGGTGATTGTAGACAGATTGACTAAGTCAGCTCATTTTATTTCAGTACGAGTTGACTTTTCCATGGATAAGTATGTTGATCTATATATCAGGGAGATTATACATCTACATGGTGTACCTGTTTCTATTGTTTCGGATCGAGATCCTAGATTTACTTCACAGTTTTAGAAATCATTATATAAAGCGTTGGGAACTCGGTTGAACTTTAGTACAACGTTTCACCAAAAACCGATGGGCAATTCGAGAGAACAATCCAAATTTTGGAGGATATGTTAAGAGTTTGTGTTATCGAGTTCAAAGGATCATGGCAAAGGTACTTTTCTCTTGCTGAATTCGCGTACAACAATAGTTATCAATCAAGCATCAAAATGGCACCTTATTAAGCTCTTTATGGAAGAAGATGTCGTACGCCTCTAAATTGGTTCGAGCTTAGATATAAAGAAATTCTCGATCCTGAGTTGATCCAGGAAGTGGAAGAAAAGGTCCAAGTAATTCAAAGTAATTTTAAAGCAGCAACCGATAGACAGAAATCATACGCGGATCTAAAGAGAAAAGATATAGAATATCAAGTTAGAGATAAAGTGTTTCTCAAAGTGTCTCCATGGAAGAAAGTTTTGAGGTTTAGACGTAAGGGGAAACTTAGTCCTAGATTCATCGAACCATATGAGATCGTAAAGCAAGTTGGACCAGTGGTATATCAACTGGTGTTACCACTTGAAATGGAGAAAACTCACAATGTCTTTCATGTCTCAATGCTTCGGAAGTATCAATCTGATCCCTCCCACATCGTGACTCCAGAAGAGGTTGAGGTTCAACCGGATTTGACTTATGAAGAGGAACCGATTAAAATCTTAGCTCACAAGATTAAGCAACTAAGAAACAAGATTATTCCATTAGTCAAAGTCTTGTGGAGGAATCACAAGATAGAGGAAGCAACGTGGGAACGTGAAGAGGAAATGAGGATCCAGTACCCTCATCTCTTCGCGTAATGAAAATTCGAGGATGAATTTTCTAAAGGGGGGAGATTTGTAACAAAATCAATAATGGGTTAGTGACTAAATTGTAAAACTTCAGAATTTGGTGACTAAAGCAGAATAATTGAATAGTATTGTAATTGGTATAGGGTTAAATTGCAAGGAAGAAGGAATAAAAGGATAAAATGGTCATTTGCATGGGAGATAATTAAATAATAGATATATATATTAGCTCCACGTGGAAGAAAAGAAAGAAAAACAAGGTTCCAGAGTTCTCTTCTTCTCTTATTTTCTCTCAAATATGAAAACTCATAGTAAATGTGAGATTTTTCATAAGTTGATTGTTAGTTAAATTTTAAGTTAGGGTTTGATCATTAGATGACAACTAAGATTAAGGAAAGTTTAATTTGCTTTAAAACAACAAGATGAAGGGTGTAGGAAGAATTAAAGATTAGGAGTTATTGGATGAAATTTTGAAATAAAGTTCATATTTGAAATCGGAGGTTGAATTTGACTTGTCATTGACTTAATTAAGACATACGAAGTGTTAAAATTAGATTTAGAACATGTTGGAAATTGAGAGAGATTCTTAAAATCTATGTGGAGGATTGGATTTTTAAGTTTAAGAGGTATTGAATGGGTATTAATTAGTTTAAGTAGGTATATGCAAGTTAAGGATATAAAAAGAGGGGAAATATAAAGTGTTGAGAAGATTATGAAGAAATTTTCGTGATAAAATAATATTTCTGGGCTATGTGCATCGATTCACATTCAATGTGTATCGATACATCAAGGGTAAAACCCAGAAATTGTTCAATGTACATCAATGAACATGAAGTGTATCGATGCACTCCTTTAAAATAAAAACATCGAATTTCATCAGTGTATCGATGCACAAGTGGTGCATCGATGCACCCCCTAAAATACAAACATCGAATGTGATTTATGCACCGATGCATAGATAGTGCATCGATGTACCCGTCAAGGGATGCATCGATACATGGGGTAGTGCATCGATGCATGCCTTCATTAAAAGTTGAAAATAACTTTCTTTTTAGCCTAAGGAGTGATAGTTTAGAATATATTAATTAGTATACTGATTAGTATCAATGTATTACTATGTATATATAGAACATAATTTCGTTCCAGAACAAGCAAAGGATTAGGATCAAGTCAAAACAAGCAAGGCCAAGGTGAGTGCATATCCTAGATGAAATGGAATTGAGATAAGACTTGCAATAAGTCTATCTCTTATCATTGAATTTATGATTATATAATTATACACATGCATACATATATAAATGCTAACGTTATAGTGATTCCATGCATTTTTCATTCATGATTAACATGATATTATATAAATGAAATGTCATTATCAGAGAATTCTTTCAGGTATGTGAAATAATGAAAATGATCATATGAAGTGACTTATGTGTTTACATGTACAGTGATGAAAGAGATATGAAATGAGAAATGTATTTATAATTAAGCCCATGTTATTTAATATGAAAGCTATATGTATAATTAGCATGCCAAGAGTCGAGGGATTATCAGTGGTCCTTCAGGATATAGTGGTTCATCGGAACAATCAGTGGTCCTTTGGGATATAATGGTCCTTCGGGACAAATATTCAGTGCCCCTT
Organism: Hibiscus syriacus; assembly: GCF_006381635.1. Classification (NCBI taxonomy): domain Eukaryota; kingdom Viridiplantae; phylum Streptophyta; class Magnoliopsida; order Malvales; family Malvaceae; genus Hibiscus; species Hibiscus syriacus. The sequence continues at coordinate 339,715 of NW_024062551.1, read as the reverse complement.
GAGGGAATTATACGAGCTGTGGTGACAGCATAGTGCACAACCTCTATGTACTCACATACCTTTGTTCTCAATAATGTACATGGGCAATTCAAAGATAAGTTAAAGTGGAATTAGCATAAGAATATATGCTTTATATGGGCACGTTACCGTCATATATGTTATAGTGAAATAGATGCATATAAATAAAGATATCATGATCAGATGGTAAGAATGCATATTCATGAATGCATTACTGTATATATATATATATATTTATATTATGTCTCACTAAGTCTATGACTTAGCGTGTAAGTGATTTACACGTAGGTACCAAGAATCAAGAGGAGCAGTAATAGAGGCAGCAAGGACATCATCATTACTAAAAGATCAGATCAGAAGTAATTGATAAAGTAGCTATTTTGTTGTGTATAGAGTGTTGGCATGTAATAAGTGGTTAATTACGAATACTCTGATCGATTTTGTATTTTGTGGTCTCTTTTATGTAAATTAATGTATTTGGTTTAAATGAAAGTTTAAAATTTCCCTGTTTTTCTTTAAGTGTCAAAGTTTGAAAAGTCAATGTGACACCTCAGACTCATATTCGAGTCGGATATGGGTTAAGGGTGTTACATTAAAAACTTTATTTTTGTTTGATTTTAGTACCCCGTTCAAAACTTAACGTTATGTTTTGAAAAAATTGAAAGTTCAGACACTACAACAAAACAGATCTATAGCGACGTTTTAAAACATCGCTAAAAATACTTATGGCGTAAAAAAGCCACAAAAAACGCTGACTATACAAGTGGCACAACGGTTGTTGCGTTTTACGTTAACAAACGTCGCAAAAAGTTAGGTTATTTAGCGACATTTTTGTTATGTCGCAAAAAGTCAAGTTATTTAGTGGTATTTTTGTTACAAACACCGCAAACAGTTAGGTTATTTAGCGACGTTTTTAACAAAATTATCATTAATAATAGTGGATTTTTCCTCACAAACGTCGCTAATTATGTACTCCTTTAGTGCATTTTTCATCCTAAAACACTACTAATCACATTGATTTTCAAAATGTTTTTTTTTCACTTTGTCTTAGCCATATTTACAAGTAACAACCTTGAAATGTAATTAAGATTCGAATTAAGTAGAGATACGTAAAATATGAATAAATCAAAGTTTACAAACATCCAACTGAAATGTAACATAGTTCAATATGATTCAGCAGAGTATGATCTTAAAAAACCATTTAAGATGCTTCCATGAAATGATAAAATTATGACTTCACCATGCACTTGAGATGCAAGTGCTTCGTGCCAAATGCTGAATAAGATTGTCCACCATGCGCTTTCCTCCTGCCTAAATGCGAACCAATTTTGTACATGAGACACAATAATGAAATTAGTGATCGTAGTAGATATTAAAAAGTATTCAACACAAACAACATAGCCAAAATCGAAAGAAAAGAGGAGAAAGAATAAGATAGTAATGGAGTAAAGAAAGACCTCAGTCCATTTAACAATAGGTTTACCAACACGAGTCGATGATGAACTGCAAAGATAATATTGCATCTCAGTCCAAACTGTAATTATTAAACAAATTGAAATTTTAAGTGAAAAACTCAGTAGAATAAAATCAAAAACAAAAACACTTATAAATAAAACAAAAAACACTAACTAAAAAAGCTTAGGCAGGTAAAACAAAAACAAAAAATTACACTTGACATGATAATTAAAAAATAAGTATTTATAAATGACTTTATTCATAAGTATAAAAAAATTAATAATACATAATTAGATTTAAATTCAACAAACAAACAAATCTTAAAATTTTATACATAACAATTATTTATTTAACCTAATAAACAAATGTATACAATGCTTTATTTTATAACAACCCATAAACATAAAGTAAAACCAACGAAACACAATAAGATATTATAATTCCACTTGTAAATATTAAGTAGGTAGCTTACATAGGTGGTGTTTATTGAGTGGGTCGTACATGGGTTAATTGTGATCGACTCGATTTGAAAACTGTTCGACTCATGTTTTATTCAATTCCATATTTGATAAGTTTGATAAAATTATGTTCGATTCGTTCTCTGTAATACCCCAAATTTTAGTTAGTGGCCAAAATGTAAAATTTAAAAGTTTAGCAACCAAAGTATAAAGTTTAGAAAAGTTTAGGGACGAAAAAGGTAAATTTCAAAAGTTTAGGGATCAAAAGTGTGATTTCCAAAAGTTAGGTGTTTTGACCTCATAAATGAATAGTTCACCCCAAGAATGATGTTTCGGTGGGAATCAGATTCTTGATCTGAAATTTGTGTTAAAAGCTATAAAGTGTTAAAATTCGGTAAATCGGATCGAATAAAAAATTTGAAAAATTTTGAAAGATATTAAATTATTAGAAATATCATTTTCACATTTTAAAATGATGGAAAATAATATGGATCATTGGATTTGAGAATATATTTCATGTTCAATTTGGACAGTTGGATGAAAATGGCAAGATTGAAATTTTTGGAAAAGTGCATGGACAAAGTTGTAAAGGGAAAATTAATTTGTTCATATTTGACTTTGGATGATAAGTAACATGTGGCTTGGTATGGATGTAATTATCAAATTTCATTCATGATAAAATTGTCATTTCCCATTAAATGAATTTTAAATTCATTTAAGCTTAATATATGACAAATGCACATGAAATTAATTAGAAATTTCACGAAAATAAGACTTTCTTCAACCTCCATTTCGTGCTCCTCAGAAACCCCAGGTAAGAGAATTTTTATTTTTTATTTTTCATTTTTGAGCAATTTCCTTTGGTTTTTGGATTAAGACGTGAAATAGAAAATTATTCTATTCGAAGAGCTCTATCATTTGGTATCATTATTGCATGCTAATCTTGCTTGAATGTCAAGTTCCCAAATTCTAAGGTTTATGTTCATGTTAGGGTTTATGAATTGATTATGGATTTTGAGGTTATTGAGGTTGTATACTCATTTCCAAGCTCGATTGATGATTAAAACCACCTAGAAATGCATCTATTGAGTTTGGAGAATTTTGTGATTTGATAAAATTGAGTTAGGGGTTTAATTGTAGAGGTTTGAAATGTTGAATAGAGGTTGATTTCATGCTTGAATCAATTGAACTCAAGTGCAAATCATGGAACCCTAGTACTAAAGTATTCGGTCATTGCTTGAATAAGTGAGAAAAATTATGGAAAGTTATGTAAGGGTTGGAAATTATGTAGGAAGGATTCTACAAGCCTTAGTAAGTATAGGGACCCTTTGGTAATTTTTTGAAAGTTGGGGACCTATTCAATAATTATTGAAAATTATGGGATCAATATGCAATTGCTTAATAGTTGTGGTACTATGCTAAAAATTAATGTTAGAGTGTTAAAATTGATGATTAGGATGTGAAATTGGGCCCTTTTGAAAAGTTGGTAAAAATTGAGGTTAAAATCACAAGTATGGAAAAGTTTGGAACTTAAGTGAAAATATTGTGAAGTTTGGATAGTAAAGGAATTTGAATGGTAGATTTGAAGTGTTAAGGTCAACCTATATTTTGGTGACATGAAATTAGTATTGAATGAGCATCGGAAAATTTTTAAGAATTTATTTTTTCATGTGTGCCTATGTTAGTAAGATTCTTACATGTGGTTTGAATTTATATATGTTTTGTATTGATGCTCATTTAGATTGTGTGCTTGAAACCAAGATCGAACATTATTAAAGCTTAGGAGAAGCTTAAGGATTGTGAATCTCTAAGAAATGTTTACAAGCTAAGGACACCAGGTGAGTGCATATTTATTTCGTATTTATGCTATTGTGCAAACATTGGATTGTGATGAGCCAGGGACGGAGTTGCTATTGTAAGAAGTGACTCCTAATGTTGTGAGACCTTGTGATTTATGCATGTATCTACATTTGGTGATCTAATAGAATTAGTGAATAAGCTGAAAATGCAAATTGGTGAATTCTACCAGGATTTGTTATCAGAACAATAATTTTATAAAATCACTATAAATTCTAAAGAAATTATTATAGGATGAATTTTATATTGTTGGATTCATATATAAGTCTAGTTTTGTGTAAAATAAACGGATATTGATTTTGAGAAGTATACAAAAAGATATGAATTTTTAATTGATGATAGGTAAGAAAACAGGGCAACCGTTTCTACTCAAAACAGCTTATGTAAGTAAGTTTTGAAAATTCATTATAAATTGTACAAATTGAACTGGAAAGAGTGATTTATATGGTTGGATTTGTATTCGAATATAGTTTCGAATGGTATAAACATAATAATTTTTAAGTGTATATATTAATACATAATAATATTTCTTTGAAGGTAGTGCAAACTATCAGAATATGGAATTCTGATAAAATTGGAATAGAACCAAATCAAAAGCAAATGAACAAGTCAAAGCTTAGTGAGACTTATATTTGGACTTGTATATAATTTCAAAGTAAGCGCAATGCATGCGTAACATTATACATGGATGTTTTATATATCATCAGGTAGGACTTGCGATAAGTCTACCTTGTTTATATTGACATGATTTTTATGTCATTTATCATACATTTGACATATACTAAATAGTCAAAGGTTGAATATAAAATGCATTGATCACTAGTTGCTATATATGATGATTATCATGATATATATAATGATGTTAAGTCATGAATGTTATTTCGTGTATGAACTGACCAATGTTAAAATATATTGGTATACTTTGCTAGGGATGAATTAATCAAAGACTATATGCCTAAGTATGTTATTGAGGGTTGGTAGTATTGATGGCATGCCATAGAGTCCAGCAGCTGCATATTCAGGATTGCACTAAAGGATAACTAGTGCATATGGTGGGCACGACCTTATGTGTCGCATTCGGGACTGTACCAAAGGACACCTAGTACAGATGGTGGGCACGACCTTATGTGTCATATTCGGGCTATCACTACGGTGCATTTATTTGACTCGAATGGGTCCTCATAGGTTTATATTTGGTCTATGGTTTACGGGTTAAAAAATGATAAACATGTGAATAAGCCTATGAGCTTAGGTAAGAAATTTTATATCCGGTTTAAATTCTGTTAATATATGGTAACATGGTTGGAATACAGGTAAAGTGATCATCATGCATTGAATATTATTTTTATTTACATTTATGTGTTGCATGGCCTTGAGTGTTTCTATGATTGTCTCATTAAGTGTTTACTTAGCGTGTGATGATTTTCACACGTAGGAAAAGAAATAGAAAGGAGTAAGGAGCTAATCTTGACATCAATCACCAATGAATCTTTTCAAGTAACATTGATGACATCCTATGGTATTCTAAAGTTTCTAGCCGGCATGTATATGAATAAAAAATGTCTGCAAACTATTAATATAGTCAATATCAAATATAATTTAGTATGTACAAATATTATGATACTAAACTATGTTTTAAATATTACTTTAAGTGGGATTTTAAACCCGACAATCTTATTTATTATATGAAATAGAGTAGAACCTCCATTTACTGCGTGAAACCGAATTTGAAACAGAAGCTGAAATATTTATTTTGGTTTTACACAATTAAATTGTTTTATTTTAAAGGAAACAAAATTTTATCGGATTTTCAATTAGTAAATGTTTTATAAAATTGATGTGACATCTCTAACTCATATACGAGAATATATACGGAATAAGGATGTTACATGATCTTTAAAAGCAACTCGTTGCTTGACTTGGATCGGTGTTTGTTAAGCTTGCTAGAATTTATTTTTTTAATATATAAATTCTAATAATACAAAGCTTCAAATAAACAAAAATTAACAAACTTAATAAAAAAAGGCTTATGTTATAAATCAATGCCTAAAGTATACTCTTTTTTCGTCTAAGTACCTAAAGTATTTTTTTGGTCAAAATAAGTACTTAAACTTATATTTTTGGTAAAAATAAGTACCTAAAATATTTTTGGTCAAAATATGTACCAAAAGTATTCAAATTTTTCGTCTAAGTTCTAAAAAGTTGATATGTGTCATTTATTAAAGAATATTTTAGGTACTTAGATAAAAAAAATTGGATACTTTATGTATCTATTTTGACCAAAAAATACTTTAGGTATTTATTTTGACTAAAAAAATAAGTTTAAATACTTATTTTGACCAAAAACTAATTTAGGTGCTTAAATGAAAAAGTCGATATATTTTAGGTATTTTTTCTGATATAAGCGTAAAAAATAGTTAAAATAGCGTGTGAAGCAATTTCAAAGTCTAAACTTCATATTAACTATCTACAATACACTAAATCAACATATTACAATCAAGGTAACAATCTACAAATACATTAAACTAACATATTACAATCATTCTTGAGAGAAAAAAATAGTGGGTTGCTTGGGAACTAAACGAGTCAAGGTCCGTCTTACTCGACTTGTTAAGATCTCAAGTAGAACCAATTCGAATCAATAGCTGATCGAATTTTGACCAAATCGAGTTTAAGTTACTCAACCGAGTTAGCACCCCTAACTTCACATGATGCAAACTAGTTAGGTGGTGCTGCAGCTGTCTCAACTTTGGCAGCGTTCCCTAGAACCTTGCAAACGGCCTTAAGGAAGAGAGGGACGTAAGGATGGTTGGGGAAAATGATGGGCCAACAGTAGTCGCCGAGCAGATTGATGGCTACGCAGCACTGGTGTTTGAGTTCATCGTACGTCTTGTTCGAAACAGCGACGTGGATGGCCTCGACGCAACCTTCGACGCTCGTCAACGAGAAGAGGCATCCCCCGAGGTCTTGCGTCTCCACTTCCGATCCCGACGGAACCACGGCCGACGCGGCTGCGCCAATGTAGGTGACGGCTAACCAAAACATGACCGCTTTTGATGTTGTTGTTATTGCCATGGAATTGTTCAGATGATAAAGCTATAGGCTTTTTTGGTTTTGAAAATGGTTTGGTGATTTACCATGGTCTAAGTGGCCATTTATAGCACAACTTTTGCAATAAGTGTTCCTTTCGAGGGTAAATTACACTAGAGGTCACTAAACTATGTTAAAATAATTGTTTTGGTTTACTTACCTTTGAAAAGTCACAAAATAATCATTACATTAATCAAATAATTATTAAATGATCACTAAAAATTATTGAACTATTACAATGTATTATTGAATTTTATCTAAATTTTACAATTATGACTAGGAGTGAGTATTTGATCAAGTAAAGTCAAAAGTTTTGAGTTAGTCAAGTTTACGAGTCATATTTTATAACTCAAACTTGACTCGAATTTTTTTAAAGTCTAGTTGAGTTTATAAAATTCGAGTTGAATCGAGTCAAGTTGTTTGAGATTCTTTTTAAATTTAATTGTAAATATCTACAATGTTATGATACTAACTTATTACAATTTAAATAACTTTCTATAACTATGTATGATATACATATATATTTCTTTATATATTTTCATATGTGATATATATATATATATATATATATATATATATATATATATATATATCATGCATAGTTGAAAGACTCGAGTTGAACTTGAAAATCGATCAACTAATTACTAAACATTTCAAATTATTCGAGTTATTCAAGTCCCTTTTTATAACTTGGACTATATTTGATTTTTTTAGTTTAGTTTGTAAATTATGAGTCAAGTCGAGTCAAGGTTAGTTCACACGTAATTATAACATTATAATGATCATTTTGTAATAATTCAATAAATTTAATGATTATTTGGTAATTTTTAAAAAATATAGTTAGTAAAATATGATTTAAGTATAGTTTAATGACCTTGAGTATACTTTACCCTTGTTTTAGTTAAAAAAATGGATGGTTGGCAAAATATATATGTCAAAGGAACAAAAACTCACGTGAAAGGAAAATATAAATATATTTATCCATCTGATTTTTATTTTGTTCTATTAGAAGCAACCCGTGAGTGGGAGGCAGCTAAAGCTGTCTTTTATTTATTTATTTATTTATTTATTTATTTGGAAGGAAATAAAGTATTTTATTATTTTCTAAGTATGGAATGTGTAATAAAAAAAATTAAATGAGATCCATTGCTGGCCATGGACTGCCCACTGGTTTGAGGGCTTTCTGCCTTCTTGACCTTCTATTTTTTTAAATTAAATAATTTATTATTTTACCCCTATTCTAAGATTTTGTCTCGATTAATTTGGAGCGATATGATTCACACAGAGACGAAGCCAAAATTAAATATTGACAGGAGCCAAAGTATTAGACTATTTAAGAAAAATATAAAAACTTATTAGGTATTTAAACTCGAAATTCATGCATGAACAAGCGATCTTAGTGATTAAGGGGATTGTTGTTATCCTTGAGGTCCTAAGTTCAAGCACTGCGTATATAGGGGTATGAGTGTTCATTGTCAAATAGTTGAAAGTCTTTGTACATATACTACCTTGTATTCACCTTAAATTTATAATAAAAAAACTCAAAATTCACAAGACAACTTCTAATTTGTCTAATATTTAAACTTACAATGACCTAAATTGTAATTAGACTAAAATTTTGAGAACACGTACTTATCATTCTTTAGTTCGACCACTACTTGATTAAATATTTAATAAATTTTTATATTTATTTTTACATGAACCAAAATACTATTAAACCAAAATTATATCGAATATGCAAATTTTAACAAGGTCCCTTGGGCCTTAAGGGAGCTCTGTCCCTGGCTTACACATCTAATTTGGTGGGTGAGTCTCCCAGCCGAAATTTTCTGCATACACAGTGACTCGAACTCGAGACATTATTTAAGCGATATCAAATTGCTTACTACTTGAACCGATTCATGCTGGCAAATTAAATAATTTAATAGTTAGTCTTTGAATTTAAGAATTTTTTAACTTAATTATTAATTTTTTCACATTAGTCTTTAAACTTTATATTTTCTAAGAAGAATATGAACTTGCACTTTGGAATTATTCGTATTATAAAACCGTTATTTTCATTGACATGCATTTTATAATTAAAAATAATACCCACTTGACAGCCATGTAATTAAATTAAAAAAAAACAAGGCATGTTAAATATAAAATTAAAAAAGAAAAAGAATAGAGTTAAAATAAGTTTTAAGTAAAAATAAAATATAATAAAAACTTGAAGGAATATTTATGGCAAACGTGTAGTCATTTTCTGTTGACTATTGCCTTGGAGAAGAACCCTAGTTTGAAGCCATTGGCATCAAGAAAATCATATGGCCGGTTCTTCTCATTGTCTTCTTCTTTTCTACTAAAACATTTCATCATTAGGGACGAAATTAGAATATCAACTTGGGGATAAAGTATACTTAATCATAAAAAATAAAATGAAAAAAATATAATTACTCATATAAAATAAGGAATAAAATAAAAATTAATTAAAATTAATAACTCCAGTTTTGAATTTATCCATATTTTTTAATAATAAAAAAATGAGGAAATTGCTCCCCCAACAAACAAAACACATCTTTGTCCTTGTCCATGGTAACCCTCTAAACCCTAATTTTTGAAGTCCAGATTAGGGGTGTAAACAAGCCGAGTCGAGCTCGACTCGACTCGAAAACTCGCGAGCCTAAAATTTTCAAGCTCGACTTGAACTTGAAATCATGAACTGAAGCTCGTAAAAGCTCGAAATTTAAAAAAATCTTAAACTTAACTCGACTGAAGCATCAAACTCGAACTTGAACCTTAAATACATGAAAACCTTATACTGCATTTTTTTAAAAAAATCAACACATAAATGTTAATATTATTAATAATTTATTTTTTCAAATAAAATCTTAATATATTATATTTTCGAGCTACTCACGAGATTTTCAAGTCGAGTATCAAGTAGCTCGTTTCAGCTCGTTAAGAACTCGATTCGAGCTTGAGCTCGAGTCCATTCGAGTCGAGTATTTATCGAGCTTTGATCGAGTCGATCTCAAGTAGCTCGCAATCTGTCTCGTCTCATTTACAGCCCTAGTCCTGATGTATAATCTAGGGTAAATTATGAATTCATTACTTAAACTATTAGTTTTAGTCTACTTTAGTATATAAACTTTTATTTTTTTCAAAATCATACCTAATATTTAGTTTTCATTTCATTTTAGTGCCCATCCGTTAAAAACTTAACACGTTTAATACCTCTTCCTACAAGGGACAAGTTACTCAAAATGGGAATCACTTTAGAAGGGACATGTGTAAATTGCAACATTGAACAGGAGACAAGAAACCATATTTTCTCTCAATGTCCTCTAGTTGTTCAGCTTTGGAATTCAATTCAGTCTCAATGATCATACCTAATTTTTTTGAGTTATTTTAAATTATGACCGATTCGATAGAATGTGTAAGTTTGAAAGATCACCTATTATTGTAACATGTCACATCACAATTTCCATTAACTTGACGATCAAACTTCATGGTGAGTGACTAAAATAGAAATGAAATATAATGTTAGATATGATTTAAAAAAATAGTTAAATGACCAAAATAAAAATAAAAAAATAAATGAGTGACCAAATAAATAATTTACACAATAAAACCAAATGTGTACTTATAAATTAAGTAATGATGCATGTATATCAGATATTACTAGTATTAATTAAATGACATAAAAACAAATTTACCCCCAAACGTTTGCACAAATGATCACTTTATTTCTTAATCATTTTCTTAGAGCCTTTTAGTCCCAATATTTTATTTTGGAGTAAAATGTATCGTGAATGGATAGAAATCGTTAGTGGACTAAAGGTCAAACACTTCCTATTGATGTGATATGTTCACGTGTGATGCCACGTCATAAAACTACTTTTATAAATGTATATGTAATTAATTATAATTATAGTATACTTTAAAAATATTTTTTTGTTGAAATGGCATCACACATAGACTTGTCACGTTCATATGAAACATTAATTATTAATTAACTAATAATTTTTTTGGGGTATTATAAAGTTTAGGTGAGGGATGACTCTACAGTCCACGGCCAGAGCATACTTAATACTTAATTGGGATTTACATAGGAATTTACAGATTGCCCACCAAGAATGACGGTGGTAAGATTCAAACTTGGTTAAGCTTAAATTCTTGAATCTTAATCACTTGTATCAACACTCGTTGGCATCAACCAACAATTTTCAGCCAATCAAAGGATATTTTGTTCCAAAATAAAATCTTAGGACTAAAATATTCTTAAAAAATAATAGGGGATGATTATTTATACAAACGTAGGAAGGTAATTTTGTTATTATATCTAATTAAATTTATTGTTTTAAAAATATCCTAATTATTTTATATAATAGGAAGTCGATGTTTCAAGTTTAGTGAAAACAAGAGATAAAGCTGAATACCATAGTCGTCTGGTTCCATAATCTTAACCACCATTTTTCTTGAGTTGAAAAGATCCTGAAATGTGATGCTTAAATTCCTCAAAATGGAGAACCCAATCATCTCGTCTTCAAAAAAATTCAACTTTTCCAGTTCTCCTCCAAAAATTCCACATACCAATTACATTGACAATCTACAAGAGAAATCAAACAACTCCATACTTTAATCATCAAAACAAGGCCTCTCCAAACCCAACTCATCTGCTCCAAAGTACTATATTTTATCAACCCTATTCCCCTGAAAGCCTTAACTACGCCAGAGAGCTTATCAACCACTTGGACACTCCTCGTTTGCAGCTTAATTTTTACAATTCATTAATCCAAGCACTTTCCAGTTCCTCACAAAGCATTGCATTGTACAGGGAAATGATAACTGAAGGTATTTATCCTGACACTTGTACTATTCCTTATGTTCTGAAATCATGTGTCAATTTCCGTGCCCTTGAAGAAGGCAGACAAATCCATGCACATTCCGTTAAGTTTGGGCTTAGTTCCAATGTTTATGTTTTTAACACCCTGATTCGTCTTTATGCTATTTGTGGGGTTACTCAATATGTTAAGGAACTGTTCGATCAAAGTCCTGAGAGAGACTTGGTGTCTTGGACCACCCTTATTCAAGCTTTTGTTAAAATGGGTTTTGCTAAAGAAGCCACTCGGGCTTACTTTGATATGTGCAGAGCAAATTTACAACCCGATAAGAGGACGCTTGTTGTCGTCCTTTCGGCTTGTTCTAGGCTAGGAGACTTGAGTTTAGGCACCCGAATTCATGAGAATATATGCGATGTTCATGATGTTTATTCCGATGTTTTCGTTCGCAATGCATCGGTTGACATGTGTATGAAGTGTGGTGATACGGACTCTGCGCTCCAGTTGTTTGAGAAAATGCCTGTGAAAAATGTGGTTTCCTGGAATTCCATGATATCTGGTCTAGTTCAGCAAGGACAATTTAAGGAAGCATGCATGTTTTTCATGATATGCAAGGGATAGGTCTTAAGCCCGATAGTGTTACTCTTGTTGCCGTTTTGAATGCTTGTAGTAATCTTGGGAAGCTCGAGTTAGGAAAGTGGGTTCATGCATATATTGATAAAAATCAAATCAAGGCAGATGGGTTTATAGGGAATGCGTTGGTGGATATGTATGCTAAGTGTGGAAGCATAGAACAGGCTTTCGGTGTGTTTTGAGGAATGGAATGCAAGGATGTCTTTTCTTATACTGCCATGATCGTCGGATTCGCGATGAATGGAGAATCTGAGAGCGCATTGGATATCTTTGCAGAGATGCCTGTGGTGGGCATCAAACCGGATGAAGTGACATTCGACGGTGTTCTTTCGGCATGTAGTCATGCAGGAATGGTAGGGGAGGGTTGGAGACACTTTGAGGACATGTCAGGAGTTTATAATTTGGAACCTCAAAAGGATCACTATGGTTGTATGGTTGATCTTTTAGGCCATGCTTGACCAATACGCTAAGCAGAAGAATTTATAGCAAACATGCCAATTGAGCCTGATGCGTTTGGTTGGGGTGCATTACTAGGAGGTTGCATAATTCATGGAAAAGTTGAGCTTGGGGAAACCGTGATGAAACAACTCGTAGCTATCGAACCTGAAAGAGACGGTGTATATATACTCATGTCGAACATCTGCAAATAGATGGAAAGATGCTCTAAAATTGAGGAAGGCAATGAAAGAAAGAAAAATGAAGAAGGCTCCAGGATGTAGTTTGATTGAAGTCGATGGAATTGTTCACGAGTTCCGAAAGGGAGACAAATCACATCCTAGAAATGAGGAGTTAAGGAAGTTGTTGGCAGAAATGGCAATTCACTTACAGAACCATGGTCAACTTCCTACTGGCAACTTTATAACTTGATACAGCTTGCGTCGATAGCAGAAAAACGGAGGCAGGGAGGCGTATCTGCTTGGTTTTCTCAGAAGACTGCGTTCTTCAAATAAGCTGCAGGTTGTGAAAAATGGGGTTGAAATTCACATGTATAAGATGCCTATAAGGTAACAAGTTTCTCATTTTACTCCTTTTAACAATAATATGACATCCTCATACTTCTCATATAAGATGCCTACAAAAGATTACGAGTTTACTCATTTTCCTGTCAAACAAAGACCATGGCCCCGAGTTCGAGAATGACAAATGATGTTATAAGCTTTCCAATGATTTTTAAGTTACTAAAGTTTATGCTTGATGGGGTCCATAAATTGCTTTGTATATTGTTCAAAAAACTTGTTGCATGTACACTTCTTCAGGTAGGTCACCGCACATGTATAAGAGCTTGACGTGTTCGATAGGAGCGGAGGCGGTTTTGGACACCGCAGCCGAAACTCCGCCCATAAGAAAATCGATCGCAAACAAGGAAATGCTTATTCAAAGGAGCCGGGACACATACTCGCGATGAACTCAAACGAGCCGGAACATGTGTCGTGGAGTGCCATATTGCTGCACTGTAACTTGCCGATGCGACGAAACACCGCGGAGGCTGAACTGGTGTTCGGAATCCTCCACAGCGGTTTCGAACATCTAGCGAATGGCCAGAACCGAGATGTTGTCTGGCGACCTTCTGCATTACACAAGGATGTTGATGCCTATCTACCATCACTTCACAAAAACAAATTGAACAAGACGAGAAACAAAATTAAAATCTAGGACAAAATGTATGTAGCACATGTATAAAACCAATTATAAGTAAAAGAACAAAATGCATGCCGAAATGAAAGCACACCCAAATAAGGACAAGAAACAGTTATCAATCGTATATCACCTAATCATACGAATGGAAGACAATCGAGATAATTTAAAATTTTTAGTAGATTAATTTTAAAGTTTGAGTCGAATTTCTCAACTATGTATGATATATATATTACATATAAAAAATATGAAGATATTTTTAATGTTTAGTTGAGGTTTTAGTTTTGTTGTCATCAATTTGACAACAAAGTCTAGATTGAAGCCATCATATGGGTAGGAAAGATTTTGTGTGTGGCATGTAATTTTATAAGGAAAAGTAAATTATTGGTCAAATATGACAAAAATTCAAATTTAAATTTGCTACCACTAAAGAATTCAAGTTTGATTTTTTTTGACCATTAAATTGAGAAGTTGATAAGTTGGCGAGTTGACAAGTAGTTTGAAAAGGAGATAGAAAATTACTCATTTGATCCCTGAACTATTATGTAATTTTTAAGTTTAGCCTTTAAACTCAATTATAAATACATCTAAATATCTTTATTTGAAATCATCCCAAAAATCTTCTATTACATTTGTTTTTTCTTTATTCTTTCACTTTGTAATATTTTTGGGATTCTAAGAAATTTTATTTATTGTAATATTTTCTTGATAATGAAGTTATCATCCGTTGGTGGTGCTTGAAGAGTAAATGATATTTTGTTAAATCTCGTAAATTTGGTTTGTTCTCTCCGTTATTGTTTTTTATTGGGTTTTCCCATTATGTTTTAATATTCAATAGTTTGACGGGTTTGTTCGCTATGTAATTTTTATAGTTTTGATTTTGATGTTTAGATCAATTTTAAAACTATATTTGTGTGGGCAAGACGACGTAAATACCATGTGACTTCAATTTTTCGGTTAAAAACGCATGAATTTAGCTTTTCCAAACATCCATAAAAATAAAGAACAAAGAAAAAATAGTCGGTGATGAGAAAGACACTGTGATCCATGCGTCTTCGCAGGAAAAAAATTGAAGTCGCATAGTATTTCCGATGTTCTTCCCTTAACATTATATCAATGACTCTAAATCAAAAAAATAATATTTTGGGTACGTTATACGGAAAAAAAAAATTCCCCACTGCTCTACGCGAGCAAATTTGCCTGCAATACATATTAGGAATTTTGTGTTTGGACATAGACTTTTATATACCATGCGACAGTTGTTGGTTATGACTAAAAAAAGAGCATGTGTAAACAAGTTTCGATTCGATTTAAAAATCAATTTTTTAAATTGAGTCAAATTAAAAAAAATTGATTCGATTCCATTTGATTCGAAAAAATATTAAATTAAAGTCAAGTTATAAAATAGAATTCAAATAAATTAAATTTTTTTAGTAGATTGATTTTTAAGTTTGAGTCGAATCCCTCAACTATGTATGATATATGTATATTACATATAAAAAAAATGAAAATTCCATTTTTAAAGTTTAGTTTAGATTTTAATTTGGTATATCTCGTTTGAAAAAATAAAAGGGTAAACTACGTGGTTAGTACATAAATCATAAATTTTGGTCTGTATTAATACCTAAACTTTCAATTTTTTAAAACCATACGTAAAATTTTAGTTTTTATTTCATTTTAGTATCCTACCATTAAAAATTTTAGTTTTTGTTTTATTTTAGTACCCTCATTCAAAATTTAACGATGTTTTTAAAAAAATTGAAAGCTTAGGAATTAAAACGGACCAAAACTGATAGTTTAGACACTAAATGTATTAAGTTTTTAACGGCGAGTACTAAAATGAAATAAAAAATAAACGTTTGTATGATTTTGAAAAAATTAGAAAGTTTACATATTAAAACAGACTAAAACTGATAGTTTAAATACTAAATACATAATCTACCTAAAAAACTATTGACATATTTTTTTTTCTTTTTTGATGATGATATAATATTATGGATGACGCCACTATTAGATATGATTTTTGTAAAGAAATAATATTTGAGTATTAAAATAGAACAAAAACAATAATTTAACTACTAAATGTGCAGTTTAACCTTTAAATATTTCTATATAGTGAAGTTACCTAGGTAGGTAAACAAAGAATGAAGAGCTCTCCAGTCTTCACTGGCCGACTCAGGTATGTGCTTACACTTTCCACCTCATATACCTTGTCTCTTTTAAATCTTCTTTAAATTTGTTTGATTAATTTCCTCTTCATCATATTGTCCACATTAATTTTTTTCCCGAATCGCAGTGTGTATTGAGATGATAAGTGAAGTATTCGGTCTCATCGAAGAATCTGTTTCGTCCTCTCTTTCAGATCTGAAACCTTAAGGTATGAAGAAACTCGATTACCCCGTTTTAATCTTTGAGATAATGTTGATGACATTTATTCCCTAGATATTGTTGCTGTTGTTCTTTCTACTTTCGTCTCTTTTGGATTGTTCAATCGGGAAAATTTTAACAGATCTTAATAGATCTAGCTAAACCAATTTTATCGGCCTAGATTTTGGATGAATCACTGTTAAATTTGACCAAAAATTACAGAACAAGACAGTTAGATCTAATGAATATAATTTGCTTTCCGATTGTTGTAAGTTTGAAAAGGCGAGGCTCTTATTTCCAGTTTTTGGATCCTTCTTTTCCACGTAGGTGTTTTATTGTTTTCAATTGGAAGATCTCAATGCAAACTGTAAGCAAATTGCAAGACAACGAAGGGATAGCAATGAAAAGATGTTTCGATGGCTATTATCTAAATTTTAAGCCTTCTTATCAACTTGACAACGAAGTCCAGATTGAAGCTAGCATAACTGTAGTCTACGGGATGGGTGGTGTAGGAAAGATGTTAGGAGTGTGATTTATAATTTTACAAGTCTACGACTTGATAAATTCCAAGTGGTAGTTAAAATTAGCATGAGTTAAGTTTAACTTTACAACAATCAAATATTATAAGATGACAACCATCTTGATCAAAGAATGATGCAAATTAAATGTATCAAAAATTCAAGTTGAGAAGTGGCTATGATAGGCACCAAATATTGGCAAGTTGATTCAAGTTGGTAAGTTGTCAATTTGTGTACATAGAAAAATTATCATTTGCTCCATAAACTATTAGGTTATTTGTAAGTTTAGTCCTTGAAACTCAACTATAAATAGGTCTAAGCTCTTTCACTTGAAAAATTCCTAAAAAGTGTTTTTGTCATATTTGTTTTCTTCATTCTCACACTTTGTAATATCGTGAAAATTCTAAAGAATTCCATTTGTTGTAATATTTTGTCGATAATGAAGTTATCATTCGTTGGTGGTGCCCGAGGAGTAGACAATATTTTCGTTGAACATCATAAATTTGTTGTGTTCTCTCCATTATTGTTCTTTATTGGGTTTTTCTATTGTGAATTAATATTCAATAGTTTGACGGGTTTTATTAGCTCTGCAATTTTGGTAGTTTTGATCTTCATGTTTTAGATCAATTTTGAAACTACAATTGTGTGGGAAATAACCCGGTTTGCCCATCAGCTTGTACAAGCCTACAAGTTGGAAAGTCAAAGTGTTGGTCAAAATCGACAAGAATTCGAGTTCAAATTTGTTACCGCTTAAGAATTCAAGTGTGATTTGCTACCACCAAAGAATTCATGTTGACAAGTTGGCAAGTGGTTTGAAAAGGTGACGGGAAAATCACTCATTTGGTTCTTGAACTATTAGGTTATCTATAAGTCTAGTCTTTGAAGTTCAACTATAAATAGACCTAATCATCTTCATTTGAAATCATCTAAAAAATCATCTCTTCCATTTTTTTATTCTCCCAATTTGTAATATTTTTGGAATTATAAGGAGTTTCATTTGTTGTAATGTTTTCTTGATAGTGAAGTTATCACCTGTTGGTAGAGCTCGAGGAGTAGAAGATATTTTGTTAAATCTCATATATTTGGTGTTTTCTCTCCATTATTGTTCTTTATTTGACTTTTCCATTATGTTTTAATATTCAATAATTTGATAGGTTTGTTCGCTATGTAATTTTGGTAGTTTTGATTTTGATGTTTTAGTTCAATTTTGAAACTACGCTCATGTGAGAAATAACAGGGTTTTCCCAATAATTGGTATCGGAGCTTTAGTTGAGTTATCTCGGTGGTCTTATTGTTGAAAATATCAAGTTTATGCTGTTGAATATTGTTCATTGGTATTGAAATGACAAAATATGAATCAATTAAAACAATAAGATCTTCATCCATACTAGTGAGGAGGGTGATGTCAAATGCAAACTTCTTAGAGGAGTTATTTGATGGATCTAGTCATTTTGGCATATGACAAGACAAGGTGTTAGATTTTTTATTCCAACAAGGTCGAAACATCGCCATTGAAGAAGAAAAGCCCGCAAATATGGAGGGAGAAATAATGAGAAACAATTAATCGTTTGACATGCAGTACGATTCGATCTAGTCTTTTCTGGGAGCGTTAGTATGGCTACAAGAACGTGACTTCTACAAGTAAGCTGTGAAAATCATTTGAGGAAAAATTCCTAAAGAAAATATCTCATAATCATCTCCACATAAAGAATATATTGTTCATATTTGATCATCAATCAGATACCAATATGAATGAACACATCACTGCCTCAAATGAGCTAGTGACAGATTTATTGGGCATGGATGAAGCCTTCAAAGATGAAGATTTAGCTTTAATATTGTTGTCATCTCTTTCAGATGAATTTAAGCACCTTAAAAAACTTTCTATAGTTATGAGCTCAAAATTAAAATCGTAAAAAGAACAAGTACAAAATAATGGAAGCCATGGTGGTGAAATGAACTTGAAGTATTTTTCAGAATTTGAAGGGTTCAATATCATGTTTATGAGCACTTTATAAAGCTTTCTATAGTTATGAGCACTTTATTTTTAATGGAATTTGAAGGGTTCAAGATCAAGTTTATAGAGCTTATTTTTCGGTGAAATGAACTTTGAATTTGTGTTCATGAGGTCAAAATGAGTGAATTGAACATTTTGGAGTCCAAAGATCGTTGACGGTGGTAGTCGGTTGTGACTAGTGATGGTGATTGGAAACGATGATGAGTGGCAGTCGATGACGGAAACTTTGATGGATTCATTATTTAAATTAATATTTTATTGAAAGCTTTTAGGTTAAATTAATATGATATATAAAATTTAAAGTCAAATTAGTATTCTATCTAAAATTTATGAACTAAATTAAATTTTAATTATTTTTATTAATGTATTATGTCAACATGTTAATAAAGACTGGTAGTCGGTGACAAAAATAAGATGATCTAAAAATAAAAGTGTCTGAAACATATTAATTTCAAGATTAATAATTAAAATAAGATGTAATTTAGTTAGGGATGGGCATGGGGTGTGGTGGGGCGGTTTTTTTGCCACCTCGACCTTGACCCAAAATATATAACTTATACATGATCTCATTCCGTCCAGATTTTCAGATAAAAATTCTAACTCCGACTCTAGCCCGACCTAAACATATTAATATTTTAAAATAATTATTATATTTTAATTTATTAAAATAATATATTTTATAATAACTCACTATATTTTATTAATTAAATAACATATTGTAACGCTATAAAAATAAAAATGTTATATATATATATATTCGAATCGATTATTTTTTACCTTAAACTTTGTCTAGTCCCGCCTTGAACCTATCTATTATATAATCAATCCTATTTTACCCCGAAATTTGAACAAAACAATAGCTCTTATAAAATCGGATCGAGTCGAGATTTGTTGGCTTCTGATATTTTGACCATCAAATAGTTTAGTTTTTCTAGGCTTAAATACACTATCACCCCCTGAACTATATCATTTGTACTGAATTGCCTCCTAAAATACTTTTCAAGACGTTCTGCCCCTGAAATTTAAATTATTACCTTATTTGCCCTAAACTGTTAACACTATTTAAAAAATCACAGACTAATCAAAACATACTACATCACCTCTTAATTTTTATTTTCTTTATCTAAATAAATAAAAACCAATTAATAAAATAAAAGATATAATATACCAAAATTACCCTTTTTTCGGGTAATTTACTCGGATATTGCAGTTGGATTTTTTTATGTTAAAAAATATTACACACCTTAATTTATTTTTCAATCTATTGTGCTTTCTACATAAATTTGAAGTTGGTGTGCTTACACACCATCTTCACTGTTCATGCAATTATCTTATAATTAAAAATTTTAAGATGGTAAGATTACACTCTTCTCCTTCTTCACTATTCACTTTTTTAATTTTAAATTCTAATGTACAGTGAAGACGGTAGAATTAAACTCCATCTTCATTATTCATTTTTTTTTAATTTTAAACTTACATCTACAGTGAAGACGGTATGCCAAATTTTAGAGGGTGTTCAAAAATACTCGACATGGTTGATACGACACGTTGATTCACCAACCCAAATTAAAAAAATCTAGTAATTCTCTTAAAAAATACTCGATTGGGCCGGGTACCCGACCCGACATTTCTCGAGTCGAACCCATGTCACAAAATTACATTTTTCAGGATACCCAGTTACGTAAATATCCGACTATATTTATTTTTTTATATAATAATATTATATATTTAATTATTAACAATTTTATATATTAAATTAAACTAATAAAATTTAAAAAAACACCCACCTAGAAAATGTATGTTTAATAATTAATATAATAACATTTTGTTTAATAATATAAGTTGTATGTTTTTTAAATTAACAATTTAAAAATAATAAAAAATAAAGTACACGATTACTCGATTTATGGGTACTTGTAAAATCTGGGTACTCGATTATCGGGAACCCGTAACATCCGAGTCGAGACACGGGCAGGTCAATCAACTACCCTAAGGCTCATGTATTCAAAACTTCAGGTACCCAAAAACCAGGTATCTAGATTTGAACACCCCAAATGGCCATAATCCAACTTCACTATTCACATTTTTATTTGTTATTTTTGCTACAATGAAGTAGGTATATCTACATATGGATGTAAAATCAGGTAATCGTTCAAGATTCAGGTCGGATTATGTCAGGTCAGGCTAAATTAGATACGGGCTATGTCAGGTCAATTTAATAGTTTGGCTCAAATTAGGTCGGATCTGAGTCAAATCAAGTTCGAGTCATTTCCAAGTTAATTTGAAATCAGATTTACTTTAGGTTTAGTCGAGTTAATTTTAGTTCGGATCAATATTAGTTCAGACCAAAACAATTTGTGTGAATCAGTTCAATATCATGTTAATTTAGGTCAGATCTCGTTCAAATTGGATAACGTCATTGGAGGATAAAATTCAGGTTAGATCTTATAAGTACAGATAGACTTCATGTTGGGCATTTTTCAGGTGAATTATTTTTTTACTTTCATAAACGTTGAATTGTAATTTGAAATTCTATAGACTTTGAAGTAAAATTAAATAAAATAGAAATAATTATGGCCAATTTCATATAAAAAATATTTTAAGGACTAAATTGAACAAGCATGAAATTAGAAAATGAAATTTAAATAAATTAAACAACATGCAAGGATCAAATTGAAACAACTGTAAAATGTAAATCTAAAATTAATATCACATTGAACTAAATTGAATTCATTTAAAAAAATTGGTGATAATAATTTATAGGATTTGAAATTAAGTTTATGATGGGATTTATAGGTTTGGAGTAAAATAAAAAAATAGAAATAATTATGGTCTGATTTCAAATAAAAATATAACATTAAGGACTAAATTTAACAAACATAAAATTTCAAAGTGAAATTTAAACAAATTAAACAACATGTAGGGATCGAATTGAAATAATTGTAAATTATAAAGCTGAAATTAATATCAAATTAGACTAAATTGCATTTATTTTAAAAGTTGATGAATAAAAATTTATAGGGTTTGGAAATTATGATATAATTTATATGGTTTGTGTCGTTGCCGTCTTTCGGTTGGGTCCCGGATTGGGCTTCGACTTGAATAAACGGGTTAGAGTCGCCACCGATCGTTTTAAAAACATTTAGGTAGATCGAACACCATCTTACATGATCTGAGTTTTCCAGAAATGTGTTGGGTTCGGGTGTCGGTTACGGTCAAGGAAGGATTAGCACCCTTGAACCGCCCTTTTGGTACCAATTAATTTGTTGGTTGTCTTAATTGTGAAAATTAAAATATAAATTAAAAATTAAAAATTCAATTCAAAATAATTACCTTTGATCGATTGAAATTACCCGTAAAAAGGTCAAAAAGGTTAGAGAGAAAAAATAAAATAATAATAATAAACATTAAATAATCATTTACAACATATGGTGGCAAGAGATTGTGTAGGAACAGATTTCACTAAAGTGCAGATGACCATATTTCTCCAGTGCCTGATTACAAAATTCAGGTAATAGCATGCTGCTACAAACTAAGATATGTTCTTTACCTGCTCCGCGCTAATATGTCGCTAGAAACTCATCGAGATTCCGAGCCCTTTCATGTGAGAACCAATCAAAGGAGGAAATATAATCCGAACTCCAAGTTTACAATTTCCAGATGGATTTCACGTTCAACTCACAGAGAAAACTAGAATTGAGTAGTAACTTTACCAAAACAAGGCAGAAAATGGTTCAACAGCTTTATATCTTAAATATTAAGTTTTCTTTTCCTTATCCAATCAATATTTAAAGAGAAGAAATGCACATATAGCGTATCCATGTAGAAAACTCAGAATGCATTTATGACAACACTTTTGCTGCCTGATCAGTTGTTTAAAAGATCGAGATGAAATTTCATTTGGCTTTTCATAACCCAAAATTGCTCCAGCAAAAATCTCAAGAATCATGAAGAAAATAACATACACATCATTAGCAAAAATAGACAGGAAATACCTCCATGAGGGTGATACCATAGTCACATGGATCGCGGTACGCTCCGGTACGAGAACGTGGAACGGGATCGTAATTCGCTAGGTCCCTAAAATTCGGTACGAGAAAGGGTAGACTCATTTCGGATCGTTCCGGTACGATGTACCATATAAATTGGTACGATGTACCAGTTTCTTAGGTTGCTATTTTTTCTACATCAAATTTTATAAGTAACTATAAATAGTAGGAATAAAATAAAAGAAATTAAAACTTAACTGAAATAACACATCAAAAACAAGGATTTAAACAGTCATTTACCTTTAACCAAAAACACGGAAATGGGAAAAAGTCAAAATGATTACGGTTTTTTTAAAACAAATTTTAGAGTCCATTTTATTCAAGACCAAACCTGTTCATATTACAAAATCAATACATATTTACAAGATAAATCCAATAAAAAATGTTCATTACAAGAGTTTCTCAAGATAGCCCATTTATAGCCCAATATACTTGAATTTCAAAAATTAAAAAATTGGTCTTCTTTGCCTTGTTTCTGCCGCGGGTTTTGGCAGGTAAATGAGGTGGGGCCTTGCTTTTATGAAATTAATAATTTTGGTATTTTCTAGGATTGCCAACTCATCAAACCAAGTGAAGAAAACACAAATCAACTTGGACCATTGATGAGCTTTGATCCAAGGGCCCTTATTCCTAGCCACTTCATCCATCCAAGTCAAACAAACACAAATCACTTAGAGCCCTTGGTTGAAGGCTTGATCCTAAGGCTCCCGTCACGCCACGTCATCGATCCATAGGAGAAAACACAAAGTGTTTTAAGCCATTAGATCTACTTTGATCCAAGGGTGGGAAGGTTGGATCATCATCATAAGCTAAAACGGGCTTATTATCATTTTGTTTCATTTATCAGTTTTGAGAGAGAGAGAGAGAGAGAGGGAGGGAGATACAACCGGCGCCCAGATTCTGGTGGTTTTCCGTCGCGTCATCGACGGCTGCCACCGTACGCCGGCGTCGAAATTAAAAGAGAGATGTCACCTGAAGCGTTTCCTCACCCTTGTTTCAGATCCAAGGTTAGTTTTGCCTAAAAATGTGTCTATCAACGTAGATCTATGAAGAAAGCTTCAACTGTTTTTATCTCCTACGATTTTGGAACGACCTGGAACGCGTTCGTACGAATCGTATAAGCTTTCGTACCAAATCGCGATTTTGGAACGACTGGAATACGTTCGTACCGCGTTTTGGATCACAACGTTCAGTACGTAGATCGTAGGCTATTGAGCGATTTATGTAACTATGGGTGATACCCTTTGAGCAGTCAAATTACACGATGAAGAAGTTCACCGTAGCTAAAATTAGATCAACTTGCTTTCTTTATAAGTAAACATTGCGATTAAAGTCCCACTCTGGCGAATCATAGTACGGCAATGCTAGGTGAGGGAGCTGAGCTTTTCTCACGATGTGAGAAATACGAGAACGGACATCGAGGAAGTTAGGATTAGAAACGACGTCGAAAGACTTGTAGTTTCGAATGACGGTGGCTTTATCGTAATTCATTT
Source organism: Hibiscus syriacus (assembly GCF_006381635.1). Lineage (NCBI taxonomy): Eukaryota > Viridiplantae > Streptophyta > Magnoliopsida > Malvales > Malvaceae > Hibiscus > Hibiscus syriacus. The sequence goes on along the minus strand of NW_024062551.1, from coordinate 315,302 downwards.
TCTTCAATGTTTCAAAATCAAATCCTTTTCTGCCGTTGTTAATCATCGATTCCACTTCTTTCACCATCATTTTCTCGGCGCTTTGATGCTTCTAGAGCGGCCAAAATAACCCCGTCACGGTGGAGGAAGTGGTGTCTCTTTCGGCCATTATGGAGCTGATACCCTATCCCTCAAAGTTTCCTCTTCGTGGCCAGCTAATAACAGCCTGGAATGGAGATCTTCACCACACCCAACGACGGAAACACTTTTGGCTTTCGCTTCTTTGAGAGCCTTCTTTTTGCTCCGAATGATCTCTGAAACACAGCCATGAACGAGCTCGATTGCTTCCGCTGCTTCCATAGACCTCGACCATATTTTGGAAGACTCTAGTTACCGCACTGCCATCAACTGACATTGGGTGATGATTTTCCTAATCAAACAGTGGTGTAATTCCACTGCTTATTCCTCCACCTCCCTTTTTCTTTGTTATTGCCCCCCTTAAAAAGCAAGAAGAAAGTGAGATTGGTTTTTTAGTGGGGTTAGTGGCCGATAATTGTGGAGAGGTGGGTGATGCATGTAGTAGTTAATGGTGGGGGTAGTGGTTTGTTGAAAAAAACCTACAAAAGTAATATTAATAGTATTAATAATAATATTATAATAATTAATAATAAATAATTATTATATATATGTATATATATTTAAACCTGGTCAAAAACGGGTGTCTACAATTGCACCTCTTTGCACATTTTTATGTTAACAAAAATAGGGCAAAGATGAAAAAGACAACTAGTTTTTGTTCGGTTCTCTTTGATTTGAGACTTGATATTGTTTGTTTTGACACTAAGTCGATCCATTGGGCACGATATCTTTCGTCGTTAAGTTGAAATCGTGGATGGCTCCTTCGTTGTGAAGTTGAGCTTTGAATTGGATATACTTCGTCGTGAAGTTGAAATCCAATCTAAAGATGAATGTTGCTGGTGGGCACGATATCCTTTGTCGTGAAGTTGAAATCGTGGATGACCCCTTCGTTGTGAAGTTGAGCCGTGAATTGGATATCATTCGTCGTGAATTTGAAATCCAATCTAAAGATGAATGTTACTGGTAAACACGATTCCCTTCATCGTGAAGTTGAAACCGTTGATGGCCCTTTCGTTGTGAAGTTGAGCCGGGAATTGGACATCCTTCGTCGTGAAGTTGAAATCCAATCTAAAGATGAATGTTACTAGTGAGCACGATTTCCTTCGTCGTGAAGTTGAAACTGTGGATGGCCCCTTCATTGTGAAGTTGAGCCTGAAATTGGATATCATTCGTCGTGGAGTTGAAATCTAATGTAAGTTGCGCTGTTCTGAGGCCAATATTCTTCGCTGTAAAGTTGAAATTGACTCTGAAACTGGAAAGTTTGTTGACAGATACCGCTTATTTGAGTTGGATATCCTTCGTCGTGAAGTTGAAATCCAATCTAGAGATGGATGCTGCTTGTGTGCACGATTCCCTTCGTCGTGAAGTTGAAATCCAAGTAAGTTGTATTGTTTCGAGTCCAATATCCTCCGTCGTGAAGTAAAAATTGGCTTTAAAACTGGGAAGCCCCTTCGTCGTGAAGTTGAGCCTCAAATGGCACGATATCCTCCGTCATTGAGTTGAAATCGTGGATATGTGGGTATGATATCCTCCGTCGTAGAGTTGAAATCGTATATGGCCCCTTCGTCGTGAAGTTGAGCCCTGACTTGAATATCCTTCATCGTGAAGTTGAAATCCAAGTATGTATTGTTTCAAGTCCAATATCCTTCGCTGTGAAGTTGAAATTGGCTCTGAAACTAGAAAGTTTGTTAACAGGAACTCATTCTTTGAGTTGGATATCCTTCATCGTGAAGTTGAAATCCAATCTAGAGATGGATGCTTTTTGTGTGTACGATTCCCTTCGTCGTGAAGTTGAAACCGTGGATGGCCCCTCCGTCGTGAAGTTGAGCCTTGAATTGGATATCCTTCGTTGTGAAGTTGAAATCCAAGTAAGTTGTATTGTTTCGAGTCCAATATCCTCCTCCGTGAAGTTGAAATTGGCTCTGGAACTGGGAAATTATTTGTTGACAGTCAGTCGCCCCTTCGCTGTGAAGTTGAGCTTGTGCTGTCTCGAGTCTAATATCCTTCGCTGTGAAGTTTAAATTGACTCTGAATGAAATTGAAAAGTTGTTTGTTGACAATCAGCCGCCCCTTCGCTGTGAAGTTGAACTACTACCATCAATTTCCGAATGCACTTTTGAATTGATTATCTTTCATCTTGAAGTTGAAATTTGACTCTAAAAGCTGTAAAAAAATTATGTGTGCTAAAAATGATAAATGTGATGCTCTTAAGTATGCCTAAGATACATGCAACATGAATGAGTTATGTTCTATCTCTTGGATTGGAGTCTCGTGTTTTTCCTGCCAATCTGGTCCATGGAATCGATCGTGCCCCATTTGTTTCTCGAGCTTTGGCTTTACAGACCTTTCATATTTGAGATTGTTCTATTTGAAAATGTTTTTCTCCTTTTTCTTATTTTAGGAGGGAAAAGGATAAAAATTCTGGAAATATTATTCCTTTATTCAGGCTCTCAATCGAATCAAATTGTAAACATGAGTTCAAAGTATATCAAAGGAATCAATAGCTCTTTTTAATGTTTTCAGAGTTATAACTCTTTGACAAATGTTCGAAAGGATGAGTTGGCTTGGCTTTAGGTTGGCCTCCTTTCTAAGGTTTCGGTAACCCAAAATGTCATTTTTTTTTAAATATCGCAACATGCTTTGGCATTTTAATTGGATGCAGACAAAATGGCGCAACTAGTATTGTCGATTACTAGGCCTTCTATTTCAGTTCTCTGAAATCTTCCATTTGTTCAAGTTTTGTAAGCACCTCTAACAAAGGTAGCGCAGAAATATCAGTCTAAAAATGAAATTCTCTAGTGCTTGTGTGAATTTGACTATAACATGTGTTCCTCAACTCCCTTAGTTCATCATTACAAAAAATTTCTTGCTTAGATAAATTTGATTTAACTTGTCGTTATCTGGCTAGCTGAATCCATAAAGTCGGGGCGTTTAACCAATTGCTTTAGAGGGATTGTTTAACATTATAATCATTTTTATCAAGTTAACTGAAAGGTTCATCTCATCACAAAATCTTCGGTCGGTTAATAGCAATGGACCAAACACTGAATTGCCAAGTGTTCGAGCAATGTCATGGTTTGAACGTATTCTATTCATAAGGCCAGGGCTTTCAAGTTTCCTCTATAACCAATTGCCTTAGTGGAATAGCTCAGCTTTGCGGTTTTAATTTCTTAAGATTGTCAAGAAGAACCTGATATAGTCTAGGTGTTTTTGAAAGTCAAGGAATCTCATCTTTAGAGTTCAATTTCCAAACAACTGACCTAAACTAGATTTGATTACTCAACTAGTTCATCTGTGAATATCATCATCATCACTGAACGTCTTAAACAAAAAGTATAGAAATGTCATATGCAAAAGGATGCCCCCATGTTGTCCGTACCATATGAAATGAAAATGTTATATTGGTTAATTGCAAGAGTAGGGTATGGTGTTTGAGGGTATATTCTGGGTAAAGTTAAAGTCCTTGTTTTAAAACATGTTACTTCGTCAAAGATCTGTAACTTTGAATCATTTACAGAGTTTCTTAATTCAGATGATATTCAAAGAATTGCAAGTTTGCAAATGTGATTCATTGTTTTTCATCATTAAAGTAACATAAATTTATTCAAATGTTCTTACAAAAACTTTAGAAAAAAATGATAAAACAAACTCAAACAGAATGCCTCAAATGATGAAATGATCTACCTCACTTGGATGCCCCCGAGTTGTTGATGTCGATCCAATTCTTGTTATGTATTTTCTGTACGATTCTCTTGAATGTGGAGTAGTTCTCGATAGTGTGCCCTGGGACACCGCTATGATATTCGCAATGGGTGTTCTCATCATACTATCTGGGGTACGGGGGCTTCATGGATTTCTTTAGATATGGTGACACCACATGTGCGTCAAACAACTATTGGTAAAGCTCTTTATATGTCATAGGATAGAAATGTTTTCATTTTTTGCGAGACATGTGAATGTAATAAAAAAGAGAAAAGTGATGCGAAATATGCAAGAATGCATGATGCATGCAATGTTCGAGGTATTGATCCAAAAAATGTGTTTGTTATTAGAAATAATCCTTATTGGGGACAAAAATGTTTTATCTTTTAAGAGACAAAAATATCCTGACAGCTTCTAATATGTTGACTAGTCTTCTGCCTTCGTCTGTCATCGAATATGTTGACTAGTCTTCTGCCTTCGTCTGTCATCGGTTGAATAACCTGTCGAACCGCTCTGGCTTCTTTGGATGAACCGTGCAAATGACGAGTTGTTTTCTCAAAAAAAAAAGTCTCGAATGACTGCACCTCCGGCTTCCACACTCTGCTGAGTCTGTTCCCTAACGGCAACACCATTGGAGTCCTCTATCGATAGAATTTATTCGAAGCTTGCTTCTTGAATTCTTCAGAATGGCATTAAGCTCAACTAGGGTTTCTCCATCTTGTTCTCGTAGTTTTCGAAAAGAGAGTCCAAGTTAGTAACTTTTTCCTCGTCTTACCCCTGCAACCTTTGCCAGTCAGTTCTTCAAAGATAGACTTTCATTGTGCTTGATGTAGACCCAGTTCATTCTGAGTCCTTTATAATGCAGCAGAGTGATATATTCTTCAATTGTGGGCACCAAGTCTTTTTGATTGAATGTGACACATAGTCGCCTTGTAGACTATTCTCTGCATTTTTATTTCTTGTATTACAACCCCTTTGTCCATTAATGTAGATTATTCATATTTAACAAACATGTTTTTGGTGGATCAACACCTCTTTTAAATGATACAAGTGATGAAAATAAAATAAAACAAAACAAAAAATAAAAAGAGTTAGTGAGGTGAAAATAGTAAAAAACAATCATGAAAATAAAAGTCCTACCCCACATGATATCTACCCCACATGCTTTTTATTCCTACTCGGACATGATCTCTATCCCGTATGCTAATTTCAAACAAATCTTAACCGCATGTTTGTCTAGTTCGCATGCTTTGAACAGAAAGTAAAGCAGGAAACAAAATAGCCTAGGGTTTGAAATGAGGCTTTGGGGTGGGCTCTAATTCCTCGTATTCTCCCGGTTTAGGTTCTAAAAAGGTACTCGAGTTCTCCTTGCTGGTGCCCCCTTGGGCTTGCCAGACCCTTAGTCCTAAGTCCATTACAAACTTATGTGGACTAAGTTAAACTCGAGAGGAAACATTCCCTTATGCCCATACGGAGAATAAATTCACACGAAGGCATAAGGTATATGAATCCCGAAGGTTACTTGCTAGGCCCATACGGAGAATAAATTCCCACGAAGGCGTCGCTTTCACCCCCACTTAAAAGGGTTCGGAGCTCGGGTATAGAGCTTGAGATGACAAATTTTGAACAATCTGAAATCATTAAAAAAACGCCAATACAACTATTTATTTGAAAAATAATCAAAGATAAATAATTTGAACCGAATAAATAAATTAAAATTAAAATTTACCTTTTTCGCATAAAAAGACAAGCGAAAATAAATTTCGGCCTGACTCACTTACCTGTCCCCAGTGGAGTCGCCAAGCTGTCGCTGCCGTCTTTCGGTTGGGTCCCGGATTGGGCTTCGCCTTGAATAAACGGGTTAGAGTCGCCACCGATTATTTTAAAAACATTTAGGTAGATCGGACACCATCTTACCTGATCTGCGTTTTCCAGAAATGTGTCAGGTTCGGGAGTCCGTTACGGCCAAGGAAATATTAGCACTCTTGAACCGCCCTTTCGGTACCAATTAATTTGTTGGTTATCTTAATTGCGAAAATTAAAAATTTAAATTAAAAATTAAAAATTCAATTCAAAATAATTACCTTTGATCGATTGAAATTACCCGTAAAAATGTCAAAAAAGGTTAGAGAGAAAAAATAAAATAATAATAATAATAAACATTAAATAATCATTTACAACATATGGTGGCAAGAGATTTTGTGTAGGAACAGATTTCACTAAAGTGCAGATGGCCATATTTCTCCAGTGCCTGATTACAAAATTCAGGTAATAGGATGCTGCTACAAACTAAGATATGTTCTTTACCTGCTCCGCGCTAATATGTCGCTAGAAACTCATCGAGATTCCGAGCCCTTTCATGTGAGAACCAATCAAAGGATGAAATATAATCCGAACTCCAAGTTTACAATTTCCAGATGGATTTCACATTCAACTCACAGAGAAAACTAGAATTGAGTAGTAACTTTACCAAAACAAGGCAGAAAATGGTTCAACAGCTTTATATTATTTTTAAGAGAAAATAACCTTAGTGACCGAAAATGCCTTGTAATATACGATTTTGACCAACTTTTTTTGAATTTGCCAAAATGACCAAGTAAATCGCAATGCGATCGATAATTCGCAACGCGATCTCCGGTATCGCAAATCAGTTTCCAGATTCGCAACGCGATAGTCAAAGTTCGCATTGCGATTTATTCCAAATTCGTTGTGATTCATTCCAAATCGTTGCGATAGTCGAAGTTCGTGTTGCGATTCATTCCAAATCGTTGCGATAGGCGAAGTTCGCGTTGCGATTCATTCCAAATCGTTGCGATAGACGAAGTTCGCGTTGCGATTCATTCCAATTCGTTGCGATAGGCGAAGTTCGCGTTGCGATTCATTCCAATTCGTTGGGATAGGCGAAGTTCGCGTTGCGATTCATTCCAAATTCGTTGCGATAGGCGAAGTTCGCGTTGCGATTCATTCCAAATTCGTTGCGATAGGCGAAGTTCGCGTTGCGATTCATTCCAAATTCGTTGCGATAGTCCAAATATTGCATTTGTTTCTTAAGAATTTTCTTTAAAAAGATAGAATCCGCGCTGACGTGTTGAAGACACGTATTACCACGACCACGACCCGACGAGACGGCGGCGGCGGCGGCGCGCGAGAGTCCCCCTTGTTCTCTATCACTCAACAAGAAAGTGGGAAAGCCAAGCTTTAAATACCATTCCCAATAGTGTTTCCAATACTATGTGGGATTGAGCATTACCAACACTTGTTTCCAATATCATTACCTTCATTGTCTGTAAGAGTTTAATTTTGAAACTAAAAAAATATTTATTCGAATAAATAACTTACCCTTTGAGGACTTTGATAGAAGAAAAATATTAACCAAACAAATGCAAAGGAGACAATGATGGAAGTTTTCAACTGAGGATGCTACGAAAACTAGTTGATAATGACAAAGGAAACATATCGAGTTGTTTGGTCATCATCTACTCTTTGCAAGTAAGTCGTTTGAACACTATAAGAACCCGAATCAGAGTTAGTTTTAGCAATTACTTCATTTATGATCAAAGTCCTCAAATGGTAAGTTATTTATTCGAATAAATATTTTTTTAGTTTCAAAATTAAACTCTTACAACAATGAAGGTAATGGTATTGGAAACAAGTGTTGGTAATGCTCAATCCCACATAGTATTGGAAACACTATTGGGAATGGTATTTAAGGCTTGGCTTTCCCACTTCCTTGTTGAGTGATAGAGAACAAGGGGGACTCTCGCGCGTCGCCGCCGTCCCGTCTCGAATCGTGGTCGTGGTAATACGTGTCTTCGACACGTCTCTATCTTTTTAGAGAAAATTCTTAAGAAACAAATGTAATATTTGGACTATCGCAACGAATTTAGAATGAATCGCAACGCGAACTTCGCCTATCGCAACGAATTTGGAATGAATCGCAACGCGAACTTTGCCTGTCGCAACGAATTGGAATGAATCGCAATGCGAACTTCGCCTGTCGCAACGAATTGGAATGAATCGCAATGCAAATTTCGCCTGTCGCAACGAATTTGAAATGAATCGCAACGCAAACTTCGCATGTCGCAACGAATTGGAATGAATCGCAATGCGAACTTCGCATGTCGCAACGAATTGGAATGAATCGCAATGCGAACTTCGCCTGTCGCAACGAATTGGAATGAATCGCAACGCGAACTTCGCCTATCGCAACGATTTGGAATGAATCGCAACGCGAACTTCGACTATCGCGTTGCGAATCTGGAAACTGATTTGCGATACCGGATATCTCGTTGCGAATTATCGATCACATTGCGATTTACTTGGTTATTTTGGCAAATCTAAAAAAAGTTGGTTAAAATCGTATATTAAAAGACATTTTCGGTCACTGAGGTGACTTTCTCTATTCTTAAATATTAAGTTTTCTTTTCCTTATCCAATCAATATTTAAAGAGAAGAAATGCACATATAGCGTATCTATGTAGAAAACTCAGAATGCATTTATGACAACACTTTTGCTGCCTGATCAGTTGTTTAAAAGATCGAGATGAAATTTCATTTGGCTTTTCATAACCCAAAATTGCTCCAGCAAAAATCTCAAGAATCATGAAGAAAATACAATACACATCATTAGCAAAAATAGACAGGAAATACCTCCATGAGGGTGACACCCTTTGAGCAGTCAAACTACACGATGAAGAAATTCATCGTAGCTGAAATTAGATCAACTTGCTTTCTTTATAAGTAAACCTTGCGATCAAAGTCCCACTCCGGCAAATCATAGCACGGCAATGCTAGGTGAGGGAGCTGAGCTTCGCTTTCCACGATGTGAGAAGTACGAGAACGGACGCCGAGGAAGTTAGGATTAGAAACGACGTCGAAAGACTTGTAGTTTCGGATGACGTTGGCTTTGTCGCAATTCATTTCCTTCAATGTTTCGAAATCGAATCCCTTTCTGCCGTTGTTAAGCATCGATTCCACTTCTTTCACCATCATTTTCTCGACGCTTTGATGCTTCTAGAGCGGCCAAAACAACCCCGTCACAGCGGAGGAAGTGGTGTCTCTTTCGACCATTATGGAGCTGATCACCCTATCCCTCAAAGCTTCCTCTTCGTGGCCAGTTAATAACAGCCTGGAATGGAGATCTTCACCACACCCAACGACGGCAACACTTTTGGCTTTCGCTTCTTCGAGAGCCTTCTTTTTGCTCCGAATGATCTCCGAAGCACAGCCATGAACGAGCTCGACCGCTTCTGCTACTTCCATCGACCTCGACCATATTTTGGAAGACCCTAGTTACCGCACTGCCATCAACTGACATTGGGTGATGATTTTCCAAATCAAACAGTGGTGTAATTCCACTGCTTATTCCTCCACCTCCCTTTTGCTTTGTTATTACCCTCCTTAAAAAGCAAGAAGAAAGTGAGATTGGTTTTTTAGTGGGGGTAGTGGCCGATAATTATGGAGAGGTGGGTGATGCATGTAGTTGAGTTAATGGTAGGGGTAATGGTTTGTTGAAAAAAACCTGTAAAAGTAATATTAATAATAATATTATAATAATTAATAATAAATAATTATTATAAATATATATATATTTTTTAAATCTGGTCAAAAACGGGTGTCTACAGCTTGAAATGAAGTTTATGATGTGATTTATAAGGTTTGAAGTAAATTAAAAAAATAGAAATAATTATAGGCCAATTTTGGATAAAATATACTTTGAAGGACTAAGTGAAATTTAAATAAATTAAACAATACACATGGATCAAATTGAAACAATTGTGAAATTTAAAGATGATGTTCATATTAAATTGAACTAAATTGCATTAATTTTAAATTTGGGTGAACAAAAGTTTACAAGGACTCATACACACATACATACACACGCGAGTACATACATGCATGCAATTAATTGTTTTTTTATTTGTATATGTATGTATGTTTTGATGCATGCATGCATGCATATATATATATATATGACTGGTGAGACGTTCAACTTTCTTTACTAACTATTTTTATTTTTTAAATTTACTTCAAACACTGTAAAATCATATCATAAACTTCATTTTGAACCATATAAATTATATCATAATCTCTAAACCCTATAAATTTTTGTTCCCCAACTAAATAAATGAAATTATGTCTAATTTGATAGTTTCAGTTTTATTTTACGATTCTTTTAATTTTATCCCTACGTGATTTTTAATATTTAAAGTTTACTTTGTAATTCATGTTGTTCAATTTAGTCCTTAAAGTTATAATTTTTATTTTGTAGGCTTAAGTCTGGTTACAAACTCAAATTACAAGTCAGCCCACAACAAAATAGATCCAAGTCTGTTAAAGCCCAAGACCCGAAGCCCAACACACCAAGCCCACATAACATCCTAAAGCAATTAGGGTTCTAGATCCCAGTTATCCCGCCGCCGTCAGCCACTCTCGCCTCCACTGCTCATTTCCAATGAGCCAAGCCAAGGCGCTGCCACTGATCACCTCACTTCAGCCTCCCTGTTCCACCAACCACACCGTTCCCTGTTTATTATTTTATTTTAGTTCTTGTATTTATTGCCTATTTTAGATTTTGTTTATTTCAAGCTTGAATATTCATGTTACATGTTTTAATATATATATATATATATATATATATATATATATATATATATATATATATATATATATATATATATATTATGTAGTACCTTACATATGTATGTATGTTTTATATTTTATTATATTTTTAACTAATATTTTGAAAAGTTATAAAATGTTCTTTTATTATCAAATTTGTTATATATTTTACTCGAATATTTTCAAGAACATTCGTCGTAGAATGGACATGAAAAGCATCATTCTATAGGAGAAGTGTAATTTGACGATATTCAAACGAAAAGTGAACTTGATCAATTTTAATAAAAATGATCGTACTTTAATTTTTTACTCAAATTTGCAAGTTCCATTGTTACGAATACATATAAGCGATTAGGTATTTATTTTCGGGAGTTGTGGGGGTGCTTACCCTTCCTCACGCGTAATCGACTCTCGAACTCTTAAAAATGAATATTTTGGTAACACATACCACATTTTGTAGCCACGAATAGATGTGGCATAATAAAATCTTGTCGTATCCAATAATGGAATAATACAATCGTGTGGCTCATTATTCTCCACCCCTTGATGTCGAAAAGATTTCACAGTATCCTACAATGAATACAAACAACCTAAAATAAGATAATTTCATACAAAAAACTACATAATTAATTTTATAATAAATAAATTCATACAAGTTCATTTGACAAAAGACTAGTGATGTGTTCATTTTGTAATCTCAAGAGAGGAGTTTAATCTACCATTCTCCTAACAACTTCCATCAAATATTAGTAATAATTAACATGTATTTATAATAATCAAAATCAAATGACATTCAACAATTAATCTAAACATTAATTTAAACAAGAACAATTCTATCAAAAATAATCTAAATTAACTAACTGATTCAAACAAAAGCAAACAAAAAATCATCTATAATAATTTAATTTATAATTTCTCATACTGATTTTTTTTTGTTGCTCTCCGGTTTCAAGGTTTTGCTCTGACTAATGTGAACTCGACTCATGTCGCACACCTAATTTTGGTGTGTGAGTTTCCCAACAAAGATTTTCTACATACATAAATACTCGAACTTGAGACCTTGATTTAGTGATATCAAGTTACTTACCACTTGAATCAACCACTGTTGATCATACTGATTTATTCATATACATAACATATATATATATTTTTTAAATTTATGATGATAAATTCAAATAATATTTTAATATTTTATACAAATCATGTTTAAATTTCTTCTTTTTTTCATTTCATCTCGTATTTTATATAATTATTTTACTTAACAAATCATATTTATATTTACATAACATATATTTTGTTTAATTTTATCATTGTAATATAAAATTATAACTATATAAAAAAAGCTGCTGAAACACTCTGTTCACCGTTGCATCACTTTCCCGCCAGTCTCGTCTGACATGCGCCTGCGCCGCTGCAATTTGCAGGAAATTAAAAAGAAATGGAAACAATGAAGACGCCATATATTCTTGACTATTTTTTTTAATTAAAAAATATAAAAAAAAAATTATTTCAAATTAATTTGTGAACAGTTTAGACGTATTCTACTCTTGCCGTCCTGAATTTTTTTAATTCAAAATATTCTTTTAAATAGTGAAGACGCCATGATTTCAGTACATTCTTAGATTTACTGTAAGTTTTGCTATAAATTGAAAAATAAAAACAACAATGTTATATTTTGAAAAAGAAAAAATAAGCAAGTGGCAATTCAATTCCTTGGTTTTTAATTAACACTTTTGGGTGTTCTTGAATGTATTCATCAAGCACTTCCTCGCCATCAACGAGGTAAATATGTTGGAATTTGTTCAATCCTATCTATTTGATAATGTTGCGATGTTTTGTTGAAATTGTACGGTCATTTCGATTACTGTCCGAAACTATTTTTGCTGGAATTGTCGACTCTGTAATTTGCTCTATAATTTGCACTTTGTCTCCGTTCGTGATTCTTCGCACTGGGTACTGGGGAAGAAGAGGCTCTGACGGCGGAGATGGGGAGGTGTGGTGGGGTTGAAGGTAAGGGTGTATTTGGTTCGGTTTGATTTTTTATCAAAAATTGAATCGAACCGAAATAAATGGGTTTTCAATATTTAAACCTAAACCGAATAGTTAAAAACTCGAAAAAATCAAAACCGGTTTTTCGGTTCGGTTTTTTTAACGGTTCAGGTTTTTTCGGTTCGGTTCGGTTCGTTTTATCGGTTTTTCAATAAAAAAATCACTTGAAACTATAATTTTTTTTTACAAAAATTGCCTATTCGGTTTAATATGGAACAAATGGGTTCCATATGGAAAATCCGAACCGAATCAAAAAAATGAAGCCTTTAAACCGAATCGAAAATCAAACTGTTTAAAACCAAACCGAACCGAACCGTTTTATTCAATTCGTGTCGATTTTTCGATTTTCTCAGTTTCGTTGCTCAGCCCTAGTTGAAGGGTATTTTTTGGCATGTTATTTATTTTATCTTTTAATTAATTTTCATTTATTTAAATAAAAAATTAAAAGATGACGTGTATTTCAATTGGTTATTAATTTTTTTAATTTTATCAGTATTAATAATTTAGGACAAATGAATTAACGATTTATAGATAACGGTAGGTAATTCATAATTTTCGGATGTCTTTCACAGAAGTTGTTCTCATCCTAACGTTGTGGATAGTCTATTACTCTATCTTCCCTTATCTAATTACATATGAGAATAAGCTGATTGGTGTTTTAGAGATAATTCGATATAAATGTATAGTTAAGGAGCGAAGGTGTATTTAAGCCATTTTCTATATGCTCATGCTTGAATATAACTGAGATAGTAACCCTAGATCAATTCTCCATCCGCAACCTCTGTCACGCACTCACCTTTCCTTCACTCCGATACACAAAATCAGATATCTAATTATTCAGTGGCTGACAAAAGGGGTCGATCATCTCAAGAGCTCAAATCGAGATTCAATTCCCTGTAAGACTCTTCTTTTTTGCTTTTCCATTCGTAGCTTCATATTTTTGTGTTCTTATCTCTCTGCAAGAGAGAATGAGACTGAAACAGTAAGCAGAGAGTTAAATCCTGTCTTATGTTCGCTTAATTTTCACTCTCGTTCGATTATTTTTCTTTTCGGTGCATATTTAGTTCATCATCTTCTTCTTCTTCCCCTTTGTGAGATCTAAAAGCATGAGGTGTGTAAAAACTCGCTTCCCCCTTCTAACCTTTGATTATCGGTGTGATACTTATTTCTTTTGGTGAATAAAGTCGTTGTTCTGGTTCTCCTTTTTGCTGATCACTGTGATTTGCTTTCCGGTCGTTGTATAGTTTGTTCTGTTTCATATATTTACATGTAAAAAATTTGAAGCTCTTATCTACTTTTCCGGATTTTTTTATTTTGTTTGTGGATCTCTTTGATATGTGGTTGATTGTGGCCGATGAGAAAATCTCTCATGAGATGTAATCAAATTGCAGGAGGATGAGAGGTTGCAATGAGGAGGTGTGCTGCTGTTTTTGTCTCGATTTCAAGTATTGTTCTCAGCTCAGAGGGAAAGCAGAGTCAGAGGTCAGCTCCATTGCTGAAAACAGATTGATAAGTTTCTTATGTGGTAGTTCTTGAAGCTCTTAATGAGTTAAGAAGTCGAGTCTTGAATGTGATCTTGGATGCATTGAAAAACGATAGTTTAAACTTAGATGAAATGGGAGGTGTAGGAAAAATAATGCAAGTTAAAGAAGTTGCCATATAAGTTAAACATAGCCGGAGAAGGTAATTTTAAATAAATTGTAAAGTGATATTTTAAAACGAAATATTGACATTGGTGAGCAACCTCAAAGCCACTTGTTTGTTGATTGATAGTTAGCGAAATTATCTTAAAATGCATGATGTGATCCGTGATGTTTTTATATCAATCATTTTAAGGTATCACTACATGTGTTTGTTGGAGAGTAGTAATATACCATTGATGAGTTGGATTGATAGCTTATGTATTTATTTAAAGTCTAGTTACCAGCTCAGTAAGAATGTACAAGCTCCATCGATAATGTTTATGAGATGATGATGAGATCCTGGATATGAAGAGGATGGGAGGTGTGGGAAAAATTGATATTTGTCAAAGTTGTTAAGTTTATTTTTTTATAAGTGAAATATTGATCAGTGGGTCATAATGTTGTTATTGAGGATTTGTTGAGACTTTTGTTTTTGTACAACGAAAGAAACATGAAATCAAATATTAACATGACTAAGATATCTCTGTCTTTTATTTACCTTTTTTATATGGTTAGTAAAAGTACATTAGTATGCCTGATGTTGCCTGTTCATATCATTACTTCGCCTTTTGTTTGTTACTTGATGGTTGTAATCGGAAATAATTTGGTATTTACGATTGCTTTCTTGATATTGTCGTATCGATTACAAGTGATCATCATCAGCTTGCTTTAGGAAGTGATGATGTCTTCAGAGTTGATGAAGATGGTCCAATGTGATAATCCTTCATATTCCAGATTAATATGTTCTTTCAGGGAGAATTATTCTATGCAATTCCCAGTAGCAACTTTAGGGAATGAAAAACTTGAACTTGGACCTTTCCAAAATGTATTTTGAGTGAAAGGTGTTGTGATCATGCCTTATGAATATGAAGGATGCCCTAGAGATTAAATTTGTCATTAATCCAATGAAGTTGGGTTCTTTAAATCATTTCATCTGTTCACAATGGATTCTTCTCTGTTCGCATCAGCATGTCCCCTCACTCATCGAAAGGCCATGCCCCTGAATCGATCAGTTCTGAATCTTACACTTCAATGCCCCACAATCCTCAGTGGTATGCCCCGAACTTCTTATGTGGTAGCTAAACACTGCATTAATATTATAACCGTTAGGAAATGGGGATTCCTTTGGCTTGGACTTCACTGGAGTCACCAGGTTCCTCTCAACCAGTAATAGGAGCAATTCTTCATATATCATCAGAATCGAACTAATAGGAGTCTTTTCTCGGATCACCTTGTGGTATATGGTCCCATGATTAACTGAAAAATATCTCACTGTGTTGACCTCAGCTCTTGTATCAGCGTTGTCAGTGCCTCTATCTTATCATTCTTGATAGTTTTTCGATCATTTTTCCACAAATTAAAATGTCAAAGAAACTCTTAGTGGCAACCCTTATCATGTGATCGATATATGAAGACTTCAATGTGTTAACGAACAAAAAGGTAAATTTCGTTATAGTCACTTACATACGTACTTGGGTTATGCTAGGTTAACCGGTTAACCTGTAATCGAATCGTTAATAACGATTAACTGTTTATTAACGGTTAGGTTATTATTAGAACAATCTTACAAGTGTTATAACTGTTAACCGATAATTTAGATTGAAAAATACGATTAACCGTTGATGAACAACTCTAACTATAATTATACGAATGGTATCACTTGTAATTGTATTTATAATCTCAAACATGTATATTGATTAAATAAATGTACACAACTTTTAATAAATGTAACACATAAAAGATATAGGCCTTCTTCAGTATTTCCTAGAATCACATATTTCAAAACAATAGAATCTATTAACCAATAATCCTATACTATTTTCCAAAACGGTTCCAACCAAACCAATACAAAGCTAATAATATAATAATATACTTACTGATTTTTTATATAGTTTTAAAATATGTTAAGAAAATGTAAAGTTAGTGGTTAAATAATAAATACTACAAAACAATTGGAATCCATTTCTACCGACATGAAACAAACGAGACACGACAAAGTCCAAGTTTTTCCACCCACAATCCTTTCTTTTTCCCTTCTACTTTTTACCTTTGGAAGAATATTTAACATGGCACGGCAGACCAAAAATTATACAAATTTTATAAGTTCGTCTCTTTCTAAATTTTTATAAGTTTATCGCCCCTAACATAAAATTTCACGTCTGTCCCTAGTTGATGTGATAATTTTTTTTATTTTTTTTAATGATAATATGACATTATATTATGGTGATATGTCAAAGTTACCGTTATTTTTTAACAATGGATAACCAAAACGTAATTGAGTATTATTTAGATAAAAAGAATTTGATGATCAAATAGAAAAGTGACTAAATATAATTTTCTCTTAAATTTTTATATTTAAATATTTAATAAATTATTGTTGTTTAAAAGTTAAACAAATTTATCCTTATTGAAATCGAGCTCGAACTCTAATATTCAATAATTTGGGGGGGGGGGACTTTGTTCAAGTGTTGTCTATTTCGTTTTGAGTACAAAGAAAAAGACATCGAAGCCACCCTTTTTGTTGTTGTTTTTTTGTTTGTTTGTTTCTCTGTGCTAAAGGCTGGAAATGAAAACGAAAGGTTTGTGGTTGGTCTACTTCTTCCTACACATAACCCTACAACCATCTAATTTAATGCATTTCCTTTTAGAAGGTGAAATTCAGAGACTGAATAGGTAAATGTTATATCCTACCATGGAACCTTTCCTTTTTCTTTTAGTAAATAATTCCTTTTCTTGTCACGGGCATACGGTCTACATATCTCAAATGATACATATTCAAAATCGGTTAAAGAAACTATTGTTTTCTCTAAAGATACTGAGTTCGAGCAGTTGCATCTGCAATATGTATGTATTATCAATGGTTAAAAATTATGAACAGATTATACACTGTAATCACCCAATACTATTCAAATATATAATATAATTGATTTATTTGGTAAGTTTTAATTAAGTTAATATCATTATTGTTGTAATATATAAGAGACACATGGACTCGGGTGTGTTTAAGCATCATTTTTATAAAAAAAAAATTATGCTTAAATTTATTCTTTGGAGGAAAAATAATTAAATCTTTAGGGTTTAATTAAGACATGATTAGTTGGGGGTGGTGTTATTAAAGAAGGAGAAAGCTTGTTTTGTGCATGTGGAGGTTGAAAAAGGAGGGAGGGGTGGTTGGCTTAAAACCAGAAAAATGACTTAGATAATGTAAATGAGATTTTTTAATTTTCAATATAATCCAGCTCGGGGACTATTTCCTCATCTAGAGTGAATTGAACAGTATCAACATAAAGACTCCAGGTGTTCAACGCGTCTTCAAGTTAAATATGAAGATTCCATGACTACATGGCGTCTTTAGACAAATGAAGAAGACCCAATAACTACATGACGCCTTCAGGTAAATTGAGAAGATCCCATGAGTGCTTGGCGTTTTCAGACCAATAAAAAACCCTAATTTAAAAAATAATATGATGGATGTCTTATATGAAAAAATTATTTTTTCCCACAACCCTACACTGGCTAGGAAGCCGCTTAAAACCCTTTATTTTTATTTAACTAATAATTTCCCCCAACAAAAGTAGTTATGGAAAACAACGAACTCTCTATCCAAATCATTTCCCCTAATCTTACATGGAATTCCATTTTCAATTTAATATATGTATAATCCATACCTACTTCACATGGAGAAAAGAACTATTAGAGAAGTTATTTTAGATTAAATTTGAACTGTATTTCTTATTAGTACATCAGAAGTTTATTCACTTATAAATTAGAGATATTGCATATTAAACATATATTTAAATTTATTTTTAGATAATATAATAACAATTATACCTATAAAATTAAACTTAATAAATTTATATAATTTTGCATAAGATCTCGAGATTTTTAAAGTTTTTTTTCTAATATATTTTAAAACTTATTCGAAAGTAATATCGTCGTTTACTTCACTTAATTACACTCTCTCGATATAATTATCGTTAAATTTATTACCATTAAAATTTATTATCAAACAACCATATCTGTCGGGTATTAATTCATCAATAACCATTAACTCTAAAACTGATACACGGCAATCCATTGCTTATCAACCTTTGTATTCCTTCTCTCTCTAATTTTTAGATAAATTGTGATCAGGGATGAACGGAGTGGGTCGGGTTTTCAGTCAATTTGACTCGAATTTAATATGTTCTTTTAAGATAATATATAAATTGATCCAACTCGAAATAATATATTTATAAAAAAATATTACTTTTATTCAAAAAATATGGATCTAATTGAAAATAATATATAAATGGATCTTATTACAATTATAACTAAATATATAAGATAAAATTATATTTTTTGGGTCCAATTAAATCGAAAATTTTTCACTCTAAATCCGAACTCGATCCGTCCCGAACATAATCTATGAAAATAACTCAATCCATCAATCATGTTTATATTATTTTTCCTTTTTGTGTGTAATGTAATAATCAAGAAAACGCCAAGGACACTATGTCCTCACAAAATTTCACTGTAAAAATAAATAAAGTTGAAAAAGACCATTGAGTGTTTGGAAGGAACAGGATATGTCTGACCCCCACCTATACCCACTGCTAGAGATGCATAGAAGCAGGATTTCAATTTGATTCGGATCGAATAAAAACATATCCGGTTTTTTTTTCAACCCAAAAACCGGATTTTAAAAAAATCGGTTCGGATCCTAATCGGTTTGGAGGGTCGGATGGTGTAACCGGTGTAACCGGTTTCAGTTTGTAAAAAACCGGTTTAAAAAAAAACCGATTTTTTCGGTTAAAAAACCGGTTTTTTTAAAAAATCGGTTTTTTATCCGGATAAAAAACTAATTTTTTATCCGGTTTGAAAAAAAACCGATTTTTAATCCGGTAAAAAAACCGGTCGTTCAATTTTTTCTCAAACCAATTATACTATCCGGTTTTTAAATATCCTATCCAGTTTAAAAAAACCGGTTTTTTCAATATCCGGTTTCGGATATTTTTTACCCAAAATCGGATATTCGGATTTTTTGTGCACCTCTACCCACTGCCCACAATTTGCATTGGGAAAGCATCGCAAGACCGACTTAGAATAAAACTTGATCCTTGAAACATTTGAGATTTAAAATTTTGAGATCAAATTTTTTAAAAGAAAATGATAAATATAAAATATTTGAATAATTAAGTGATTATTTTATAAATTTTGATAATTGAGTGACTCAACATACTAATTACCTATAGTCAGAAGATCATTTTATAATTTTTAATAGTCAAAAAATTCAATATTATATAATCAATGATCATTTATGTACCTTACCCCATATCTAGGAATGACAATTTAACCCGAAATTGATGGATTCCGATTCAATTCGATAGTGTTGAATATTTTTAAAAATATTTCAGGGTCGAATTGGATCATATAAGATTTTTTAAGGAAATGAGGTCAAGTAGCATAGATTTGGGTGAGGTGAAGAAATTCAGACCCGAGGATAATAATGTAATTTTCTTAAAAAATATATATTATTTTTTAATTAAATTTTTATTTTATATCAGATCGAATTAGATCATATTTATACTTTTAAATTTAGGTTCAAATCATAATCGAGTGGAGAATATATACTTTTCGAGTCAAATTCATATGAAAGATACATATTTTTTGAGTTAGGTCGGTTGAAAAAACCCTACCCGTTACCATTTCTATCTATATCTAAGAAGAATAAAAAAAAAAACTAGTGCTTGCTTCACATGCTGTCATTCTCTTTATTCATCAAGACCAAAGACAAAACAGACATTGAATTTGAGACATACCCTACACATTCATCTCTCCCTTTCTCTCTCTCGTCTTTCAGTTTTCTGGTTCATATCATCTTCGTCTCTGTAAATCTAATCCAACCCTTAAATACCCATTCTCTGATCCTCTTTCTTCTTCTTGTTCTTCTTTCATTGCCCAAAAAAGGGCAAAAAAATTCATCATTGGGTGTATTTTATTACATGTAGTGGTGCTCCGTTTCATCTTCTGTTAATGGCTGCCGCCCAAATCTTTCGAAGCAAAGAGAGCGATGAAAACAGTAACAATGAGGTTAGCAGGAAAGAGATACAGGCCGCCATTGCCAAGGCAGTGGAGCTTAGAGCTTTACATGCAGCTTTGGTGATGGGGAACAACAGCAACAACAGCCCTTCAAATAAAAAATACGCTTCCTTTTCGTCTCCTGTTTCTCGCCCTGCCGCTCAGTTGTCTGCTCAAGATTACCCTGTTTTCACCCCTGTGAGTTCATCCATGTCCAGTCTTCTCTTTTCATTAATTTTAGATTTGTTGTTTGAATGATTACTCTATAGATTCAGGGATCAAAGATAGCTTTTTCACAATTATTTGTTAGTGTTTTCTTGTTTTTGTTCCGTGTGAAATGGAAAGGCATACGATTAGGGATGAATACTCGAACAAGTCGAGTCGGGTAAAATAATTTCGAGTTGGACTAGGTGAGTCTTCTTTTATAAGCTTGTGTTTATAAAATTTGAGTATGAACTGGTTGAGTTTATGATTAAATTTAATTGTAAGTATTTGTAATTTTACGATATTAATTGATTCTAATTTAAATAGATTTTTATAATAATGTATGTATGTATGTCTTTCATATGTAATATATATATACCACAGAGAATTAAAGTATTCGACTCGAATTTGAAAATCAATTCATTACTAAATTTTTTTTATTTATTCAAGTCTTATTTTATAATTTAATTTATGAAATTACGAGTTAAATCGAATCAAATAAATTGTTTTAACATTGAATCAAGTCGGAAAATTTGATTTTTCTAGTAGTGGATTTTTGTTCACTTCTACTTATGATCACTAACTTTAAGGAAACATTTTGACAGAGTTATGAAGGTGAAGCATTATCTGAAAGTTGGGATGAATATGGCTTGGAAGCAGGAAATGACACTGAAATTGTTTTATCAGATTATAAGAGAGAGACTTCCGGTTCGAGGAACGGTCTCTCTCCGGAGATGCCTGCCTTCGAATCGCACGTTTGTCCGGCCGAAGATCAAATGTCTGTTACCGGTTCTTGCGCAAACCACATCACTGTCCTACAGACATCTCCGGGAACTGAATTCTTCAAGCCCACTAGGAGTAGGAGAAACAGTTTGGGGGACTTCAAGTCATTGTCATCTTGCAATCGATGCAAGCCCGCCATCATAAATGCCGAGTCCGAACACGTTGTTAGGAGCACCAAGAATTCGAATATGGTGGTGCCGCTAACCGACTCCCACTCGTCTGTTCAACCACAACCGAAGAACCGAGGGGTGATTTCGTGGTTATTCCCCAAGTTGAAGAAGAAACACAAGAACGAGAATTCGCCGACTCGAACGGAATCTGAGGATGCTTCGCAAATATTCAAGGAATTCGGCATGTTATCGATCGAAAATTGAAGAGAGAGCTGATGGAAGCAAATGAGAATAGGGATGCTGCATTGATGGAAGTTGTTGAGATGAGATCTTCACTAGGTGACCTCAAGCAGAAGCTGGAGTACTTGGAAACCTATTGTGAAGAGCTGAAGAAAGCCTTAAGGCAAGCAACACAAACAAAGGGTTCTCAATTCAATGAAAAGCTCGGGAAAGGGAAATCGATCAGCGGTGACGGAGAAGACCCGATGCCGGTCGGCGAAGAGGTAATGGTAGAGGGTTTCTTGCAGATAGTATCCGAAGCGAGAGTATCGGTGAAACAATTCTGCAAGACACTTGTTGCTCAGATTGAAGAGAGTGACAGTACTTTAATGGAAAACTTGAATTCGCTTCTCCAACCATATAAACTCTCGTTGAATTCAAAGTACTCGAAGGCGGTATCATACCATTTGGAAGCAATCATAAACCAATCACTCTACCAAGATTTCGAGAACTCCGTGTTTCAGAAAAACGGATCCCCGAAGCTCTTGGACCCTCAACAAGATCGCCAAGCGCAGTTTTCGTCGTTTGTTGCACTAAGAAACCTCAGTTGGAACGAAGTGCTGAGGAAAGGGACTAAATATTACAGTGAGGAGTTCAGTAAGTTCTGTGATCAGAAGATGAGTTTGATCATTTCGACGCTGAATTGGACGAGACCGTGGCCAGAACAACTGCTTCAAGCCTTCTTTGTTGCTGCAAAATGCATATGGCTGCTTCATTTACTGGCATTCTCATTCAATCCACCATTGGGCATCTTAAGGGTCGAAGAAAATCGAACCTTTGATCCACAATACATGGAGGATATGTTCATGGAAAGGCAGAAGTCGCATGGACCGAGTCGGGTTAAGATCATGGCGATGCCTGGATTCTATGTTCGGGGTAGGGTTTTAAGGTGTAAGGTGATTTGCAGATATAAAATTGTAGCTTAAATTCTTTTCTGATATGGTTCTTTCAAGGGCAGATTCAGCTTCAAGTATGTAACTACCTTATAGGTCTTAACGTATAAGGGTGCTAGTAGGCTTCTTCTGTATTATTAATCTCATTTTATGTTTAGATTTAAGGTACTGTCTAACATAAGAATATATTTTTCTTTAAAAAATTATATACTCAAAAGAATTTTTGATATTTTACTCATATCTAATACATGTAAAAAAAGTACATGTAAAAAACGAGCGAATCGAACGACTTTAGTGATTAAAGAGATTATTTTATCTCTATAAGTTCTAGATTCGAATATGACATTTACAAAAGTATTTGAGCGTTCAATGTCGATAGTCGCTGGATTTAGGATTGTGGATGCATAAATTTGTGCCGATTAGGGATAAACTAACCGAGTTGAATTGAGCATTATTGAGTTCTACTTAATTCAAAAGTTTACGAGTTTAAAATTGTTAAGCTTGACTTAAACTCAATCAAAAATTGAAGTTCGACTGGAGCTCAAAAAAAAGCTTGAACTCGAAATATTCTCAAACTTAGCTCGATTGAAGCTTGAGCTTGAACCTAAATCTTAAGCACATAAAAACCTTATATTGTATTTTAAAGAAACAACATATAAATGTTAATGCTATTCATAATTAAATTTAAAAATATATAAAAAAAAATTAATGTATTAATTTTTTTCTTCAAATTATTCTAGATCTTTTGAGTCAAGTATCAAGTAGTTTATTTCAATTCGTTAAAAATTTGATTCGAATTCGAACTAGATCCAAATTTATTCAAATTAAATATTAATTGAATTTTAATCAAATTAAATTCAAATAAATTTTTTTATCTATTTCGTCTCATTTATAATCCTAAAAAAGTAAACAACACAAGTATCAAAATCTGTAAAATCAAGAGCTTTGAGTATTCCACCATTCATTAATCTCTCAAATTTTTAATAAAGATATGACACAATATTTTATAAATATTTTAGATATTTTCTTTGTATTATGTTGTTAATATATGTGTGTCCACCTTAAAAATATTTCTAAATCTGTCACTAATCTTAGACATGTGATTGCAGAAGTATGAGTATGAGCGACGTGGCAACGACATGCTTGTATTAGCCTTATCTTCGATTAATCAATAAGGATATGTTTAAAATATTATATTTAAACACTTAAAAAAAATTTCATATCTAGACAATGTGAGATTTGAAAAACTTTTAAAAACCTCGTGAGCTTCTCGAATTTCACATTATTTAGATATAAGATTTTTCAAGTGTTTAAATATATACTTTTAACCATATATTTATTGAGTGATTGAAAATAAAATTAATACACGTGTATTGTTGCCTCCTGATCTGACTCATGCTCACAGTGGTGGATGTAAGGCTTGTGTAAAGTAAGCACGTGCTTATCTTAAAATTCGATTTTTTTTTATATTTGTTGTATATTTTACTGTTAGTGACCATCCAAAAATTTTATTTGTGTTCACTCGATAAAAAAATTCTATTATTAATATTTGTGTCGACCCTAAAAAAAAATTTTTAGATCCTTCACTACATGTTGATATAATTATGTGTGTAAAAATTTTAACTTCCTACAAAAAATACTTTTATCTTATGTGATACAAAATGTACCAATCTGATAAAAAATATCTAAAACATGTCTTATTTTCGATATTAATATTTATTTGGATGATATTGAGATAAAAACCTAGTAATGTTCTTGACGACTTAAAACTTATAAATTCAAATATCAATAGGCTTTAACAGAAAAATATTTTTTAAATAAATTAGTTAAAGTTTATTAATCCATACTTATGATTAATTTTTTAATTAAATTATTACCACGAATTAATTTTATGTTAATTCAATTAAAACATTAATTTTGTACCTTTATATAATATTTAAATAAAATAATTTAAGATTTATTTATTTTAAGATTAAACTTGTATTTCGAAAGTTACTCTATAAATTATTCACCATATCACTTAATGATAAAAATTTAAAAAATAACCAACACATTCAAAGGTTAAACTCATGTTTAATTAAGATATATATGTTAGGTATGACTCATAAATATACCGGTAAAGTCATCGCAGTACGATACATAGTTATTTTTATAATATGTACCAGGGTTCATTTATTATAAAAGGAGCTGTAACCAAAATCTATCCGACATTCAATAAAATTCTAGCACCGCATAGGGCACCGAGGATGTAAGCACATTGCTGAACCTCGTTAAAATTATTGTGTTCTTTCCGTTTTCTTTACCAGATTATTCAACAATATATTAGTTAAATAATCTTTTATATAATATCCTTTAATTTTAAATTTATAATTGGTCCTTCGAAAATCTAACTTTTAGAACTTTATAAAACCCAATGCACTTGTTGAAGAGCATAGGTAGTATGTTTTATATAGTTTAGATATTTTGTTTATATTTTCTATTAAAATTATGTTTTTGTCCTACGTAAAATTTTATAAAATTGTTTCTTCTTAAAATTTTATAAATTCGTCAACTCTTATATAAAATTCTGCATATGTCCATGCACACTTGATGTCAAGGTGATGTCATATCTCATCATCTTATTGATTGTTATTAATTTAATATAAAATAATTATATATAATAAATTAATTTAAAAATATTCTTTTATTGATGTAGCATCACACGTATACATATCACGTCAGTAATTTAGTTCTATATAGACTTGCTCGCTTAAGCAAGTGGTCTCAAGTTCGAGCCCTTATGGATACAGAAAAGCTTCTTGGGAGAGGTCCCCACCTTTCGTGCCCGACAGTACCTCGGAGGATTAGTCTCAGACGAAGCCTGGGGACACCTTGGGATACCCTAAAAAAATCAATCAATTAACAATTTTTATTCAATTAAAAATATTTTATTCGAAAACAAAATATTAGAACCAAAATATTTCAAAAATATAGAGCGGAAAGTGATTATATTATTAAATGTTGTAATAATTTTGAAATCCTTGCATAAGAATAATAGAATAATGACTCAAGGTAGAAAGTTTTAAGCCGGAGTAAACGAGTAATTAAATATAGTAAAGAAAAGATGCTTTAAGCAATCAGTGGCAGAATCGTAATTCCATCAATATTGGAGCCCCACGCTCCACCAAAGAAGAGAAAAGAGAACCATAGCCGTGGCCCGTGGGGCTTTAGCGTAAAGTTTGAGTGTGATTTCCGCTTTTCTTTTTCTCTTTGCTCCACTCTCCCCATTTTTGCTTCCTTTTGATGCCTATCGCTCTCTCTTTCTTAGGGTTTTCCTTCTTCTTTCGGTGAAGCTATCTGATTTTTCTATTCACTGTAACTTTACTGTTCCAGTGTTCAAGCTGTTGCTATTCTTGCAGATGATGTAGTAGATTAGAGTCTGCTTTCTACTGACCTGGTACTTTTTTACTTTCTCTATTTTGATCTTCGCTTAGTGTTGTACTTTGCTCGGTCAGTTGGTTTTTACATGGTTTTACACTGTAGTCGTCTTTGCTTACAAGAGACTTGTTTTCCTCTTTTGAATGCTAGATTTACGTGCATTTGCTTTGTTTCCTTCTGGAAATTTTTTTTTTTTTTTTTT
Organism: Hibiscus syriacus; assembly: GCF_006381635.1. Lineage (NCBI taxonomy): Eukaryota > Viridiplantae > Streptophyta > Magnoliopsida > Malvales > Malvaceae > Hibiscus > Hibiscus syriacus. The sequence continues at coordinate 289,183 of NW_024062551.1, read as the reverse complement.
AAATTGTTTTTGGTTTCTGAAAATAACGCTTTTTGTTTTGCAGGGAAGTGAGTGTTTTCCCATTCCTTTTTTTCTGTCGAGATTTTGGGTGGAAAACGAAGGCAAAAATGTCCTCGAGCAGGGAGTCAGATAATTCGCAGCAGATGAGGCGTATCACACGGACACAGACTGCCGGTAACCTAGGAGAGACTGCTTTTGACAGTGAGTTGCTGCCATCTTCTCTTAGCGAGATTGCACCCATTCTCCGTGTCGCCAATGAGGTCGAATCAAGTAACCCAAGGGTGGCTTACCTCTGTAAGTTTTTTCCCTTTAATTTGCTTTCATATATGATTATGGTTTTTATGTGAATTTTTGCTGTTAGTATGAGCTAGCCTTATTCGGGAGCAGTTCGAAATAACATGAATCTAACCGGCTCCTTATGTACTTTGTGCACTGCTGGATAAAAATGTTATGTTTTTGCACATGCCGGCGAAGATATGCTGAGGGTTGTGTCTCTTGACATGATGGCGTACACTGTTTTCTACTTCACTGAGTTAATTATTTTGCCTACTACTGCTTTTATTAGCATCGCTTACTCTGGGTAGAGACATTTGTTTGGCTACCTCTTGGTTGTTTCCAATTATATATTGCTTAAAAATGGATTTATGTCGCCCTATTTTTCTGACATTAAGAGTATATCGAAAAGAAAACTTATTTGCTCCCCTGTAGTCTCTTATAAAATAAGGAGCAAGAATTGGAACTCTGAACCAATAACTTTTTGAGTCTTAGTAACTGACATTCCACATTTTCCAAGTTCCGGAATTTAGTGGATTTTTTACATTCCCTGTGGTCTTACATGGGAGCTGATATCTGAAATTCCATATTTTCTGGTTGTGACTATTTTTCACATCGATAATAAGCATGTGTATTTATCTGTCTATTTTCGGTGTCAACCATCTTGGTATCTCTTATTTCCTGTCATTCTTGCTTAAGATGTGCTCCTTGCTTCATGGTTACTTGCTGTATGATTCGGTTATATTGTCTGCAGTTTTAAATAGAACATTTGATCTTCCTTTCAGGCCGATTCTATGCATTTGAGAAAGCTCACAGGTTGGATCCCACTTGTAGTGGATGTGGTGTTCGCCAATTTAAAACTGCACTCCTGCAACGTCTTGAAAGAGTCAGTATACTTCTTACCCCATCTAAAGATTTTGATTAGCATATGTTCTAAAAGCCTTTGAAATGCAGAAATGGTTTTGCAATTTGGGTAGGGTAGTGCGACAATAATGGCATGGTCTATAAAAATTGGGGTTCAATAATCTGTGTGCAAATAATGAATCATCTATTTACTATATACTTTTATGAAACTTTAAAGAATTTGTATTTTGTTAAACCTGTTGTTCTTAAGAGTTGCTAAACTGAAATTAAGCTGCTTTATCCCATTGGAAAAAGAATGAAACAGAAAGAAATTGGGTGTAAACCTTTTTTTAACAATTTTTTTTCCTTTAATGAGAGTTGTTATTTAGAACTTTGGGATTGGTTTTCTAAAATTTGGCCAACTGAGAATGAGTTTATTTGCTTGTTCATGACAAGTTTCTTATAAATTTAGGAAAGGGCATGGAATATTTGTTTGAAAATCATCTTGGGCTGGAATTTTCACATCAATTTTGTGATACTTATTTTAGTTGTTTTAGGTAAGCGTATTATTGTTGAGAGTAGTTAGTTATATTGTTAGTAAAGTTGTTAGCTGATAGTTAGACAATTAGTGTACAGGAATAGCTTAGAAATACATACTTGTAAACTTAAGTTTATTGAATGAAAACAATATTATTCTTCATTTCTGCTTTGAGTTTTTCATGTTTCAACATGGTATCAGAGCTGGAAATCTCTTGATTTACAACTCAATTTTTTTCGAGTATATGAAAATTGTGTTGTTTCTGTTTTTCGTTGATTTTTGTTTTGAGTTTTTCGTTGTTTTTGATCTGTTTTTTCTACTCAAACAGACTTCTTTTGTGTTGATAAGGTTTTTTTTGTTGGGTCGTTTGCTTTTGGGCTTTTTAAAGGAAAGGATCTAGACATTTCATATTTTTCTTTATACCAATTCTTTCTTCGTCTTCTCCTCTTCTCGATCTACCATCATGCCACCCACCATCGGTGATCAAGAGATTGATTTCACTCACCCACTTTTCTTGTATCCGTTAGATACACCATGAGGAGTTTTAGTGTCGCATCGTCTCACCAGAGTGGAAAACTACAATGTTTGGAGTAGGACGATGGGGATTGTATTGTTATCTAAGAATAAGATGGGATTTGTTATTGAAGAATGTCGAAGGGAGGATTATGATGAGATCTTGCACTCACATTAGGAGCATTGAAATGCATTTGTTTTATCCTGGATTCTTAACACGGTAATCAACGATCTTTTGTCTGGAATAGTTTTTGCGGCCACAGCGGCACAAGTCTGGCAAGATCTCAAGGAGAGATTCGACAACGTCAACGGGTCAAGGCTTTATCATGAAAGTGCGATGATGACTCGAGGATTCCTCAGTCTCAACATATTTCACTTGACTAAAATTGTTATGGGATGAGTATAACTCACTGGTGCCCTTTTCTTGTGAATGTGATGTCTCACAACAGAATCGAAGGCATGTGGCTCAATAGAGGTTATTCCAGTTCCTTATGGGTTTGAATGAGACTTATACAGCTGTGAGAAGTTAAATCTTGCTAATGCAACCGTTATCTACGGTGAATCAGACTTATTCAATGATCACACAAAAACAATCGCATCGATTCAATCAATTGGGTCGACTGGTTTATCACCTCTGTCAGATTCCACATCCATGTACATGAATACTTCAAAAAATTAAGAACGTTGTCGCTTTAATGGAATTAGTGATCACTGTAAAATCAAAGGCCACAAGCGTGGGAATTGTTATCGCTTACATGGATTTCCATCTGATTTTAAATTCACCAGGAAGAAGAATCCACAGGTTGCGTTGGTGGTTAACAAGTCAGATGAGAATTATGGGTCGGAGGTCAAGGTAGATGACAATCAAGGATTGACGGATGCACCAAGCTTTACACGTGAGCAATATAATCAGATTCTTGAGTTGCTTAACAGAGGATCAGTCAAGGATGTCTCAGCTAATCTGGCAGGTAGTATCTCTGCTTGTCTTGCAACTAAGAATAATGATGTGCGTTGGATCCTAGATACAGGTGCCACATATCATATGTTATATGATCTCCACATTCTTAAATCTCCAATTCATGTGCAAAGGAGTCACGTCTTGTTTACTTGCCAAATGGTAAAATAACCCCAATTTCCCACATTAGTTCCTTATCGTTTAATGCAGACACAAATATCAGTAATGTGCTTCATGTTCCCCAATTCACACACAATTTACTTTCCATTTCCAAATTGACACAAGAACTTGGTTGTTGTGTGAGTTTTTACCCAAAATTTTTGTGTTCTTCAGGATCGCTACAATAGGAAGGTGAGAGGAATTGGTAAGCAGTTTCGAGGTATATACTACATCAATGTTTCAAGCCTGTTTCCTGGCTAGTCTACTCATGGTCAAAGTGTGTCGTATGAAATAAATAATGTTGTTGTTTCTACTGTTTCTGCCGGTCAGTCTTTACAATTTCCTGTTGATTTTGACTTGTGGCATGCCCGTTTGGGCCATGCTAGTCTTACAAAATTGAATAAAACATCTTTTATATAATCTACTCAGTTGAATTGTGACAAGATTTATATATGTTTTGTTTGTCCTCTTGCAAAACAACCTAGGTTACCATTTCTTTCTAGTATATCTAGGGCAAATATAGCTTTTGAGTTGATTCAATTGGATTTGTGGTGTCCTTATCATATTCCTACACAAAATGGCAAGAGGTATTTTTTGACAATTATGGATGATAAAACCAGGATGACTTAGGTCTATATGTTGAGACTTAAAAGTGATTCCTTGCTCTACCTTAAACAATTCTTCCAGTTTGTTATTAATCATTACTCAACTACTGTCAAAACCATTAGGAGTGACAATGGTTCACAATTTTCCAGTTCAGAGGGTTTTAGTTTGTTCACTTCTTTAAGAATTCTTCATCAAAGCTCTTGTGTCAGGATACCTCAACAGAACGGAGTAGTAGAACGTAAACACAAACATCTTTTAGAAATATCCCGAGCCTTAAGATTTCAGTCAAATGTTCCAATTTGATTTTGGGGAGAATGTGTCAAAACAACTTGTTATATCATTAATAGACTTCCTTCTGTTGTTCTACAATGGAAATGTCCTTTTGAAATGCTTTATAATAAGAAGCCTAATTTGTCCCATATGAATGTTTTTGGTTTTCTTGGTTATGCTACTCAACTTAAACATGTTGATAAATTTTCTCCTAAAGTTGTACCATCTGTTTTTATGGGTTATTCCTCAACTCAAAATGGTTATATCATGTTTAGTTTAGAGACAAACACATTTTTTGTGAGTTGGGATATAAATTTCATGAGCATTTGTTTTCCTTTCGATTTCCTATCAAAAAAGATTTTCCTTTGTTTTCCCAGTCTTCTTCAATTGTAGATTCAGATTTCTTAGTTTTTAATATTCATTCGAGTACTCCTTCTACATCCACTGATTTTTTGCATAATGTTTCACATTCACCAATTCCTTAATCTTCTTCCATTGTAGATTCAACCTTTAGCATAATGTTTCTCCACTGATTTTTTGCATAATGTTGGACATCATGAGTCTTCTGTTTTTTACCAGAGTAGTAGTTAATCTTTGTCTGTGGTTCCTAAATTTGTTGTTCCACTTCGAAAGTCTTCTCGTGTTTCTAAACCCCCATCATGGCTGCATGATTTTATACACTCTTACCTGTCCTCTTCCATCCCATGTAAGTACCCTATTTCCTTGTGTTTATCCTATGATCATTTGCATGTCAATACCCACTTGTTTCTTTCATCCATTTCCAAAATTCTTGAACCTAAAACTTATTTCGAGGCTATTCAAAATCCCTTGTGGGTTTAAGCCATGAAAGAGGAGATTTCTGCTTTGGAGCAAAATAACACATGGTTTTTGGTTAACTTGCTATCCGAAAAAGTGCCAATATGTTGTAAGTGGGTGTATAAAGTCAAGTATAAACCTAACGGTGAGGTTGAGCGCTTTAAGGGTCGTCTTGTGGCTAAGGGATACACTCAAAAGGAGGGGTGGATTTTGTCAATACATTTTCTCTAGTTGCAAAGTTTGTTTCTATTCGAACTTTTCTTACTTTAGCTTCACATCATAATTGGTTGTTATACCATATGGATATATATAACACTTTTCTTCTGGGTGATTTAGTTGAAGTGTTCATGGATTTGCTTGAGGGCTTTTGCAGTTAGGGGGAGTCTCTGGTATGTAAACGACAAAAGTCTATCTATGGCTTGAAACAAGCATCAAGGCAATGAAATCTTAAGTTGACGGAGACTTTGATTCAAGAATGTTATCAACAGAGTAAACACGATTATTCTTTGTTTGTCAAAAGGAGAAGTGGTATCGTGATCATACTCATCCATGTAGATGACTTGCTTATTACTGATGATTGTGGTAACTTGATTGAAGGAGATGTTGAACAAGAACTTTAAGATGAAAGATTTAGGGGAGTTATGGTATTTTTGGGTTTTGAAGTTTTAAGGTCTAAGGAGGGCATATTGCTAAATCAGTGTAAATATCCCTTGAAACTGATCGAAGAAATATGAATTGGAGGTGCGAAGCCTATTCTTACGCCTTTAGAGGAGAATAAAAAACTTACCACGGTGGAGTATGATGAGGGTCAGGCCATGAATATGACTGATGAATTATTACAAGACAAACGTTTTTCAATGATTAGTGGGAAATTTGATATATTTGACATATACAAGGCCAAATATAATGTATGTTGTTCATACCTTGAGCCAATTCATGCATCAGCCAAAGAAGTTACATATGGAAGTTGCTCTCAAGGTGGTGAGATTTATCAAAAGAAGTCATGGACAAGGCATTTTGATGAAGGTTGAAGGTGATTTGAATATGACAGCCTTTTGCGACTCTGATTGGGCGTCATGTCCTATGATTAGAAAATCAACAACTAGGTTTTGCATTAAACTGGGTGAATCGTTGATTTCTTGGAAGTCAAAAAAGAAAAGTATTGTGGCTAGATCTTCAGCAGAAGCGAATATCGAAGTGTGGCCATGACTGTAGCAGAAATTGTATGGCTAAGAGGCTTACTTGAAGAGCTTTGAGTAAAGAACATTCAACCATCAAAGTTGTTATGTGATAATCAAGCAGCTTTGCAGATTGCAGCAAACCCAGTATTTCATGAGAGGGCTAAACAAATTGAAATCGATTTTCATTTTGTAAGGGAGAAAATACAAGAAGGGTTGATACAAACAGGGCATGTGAAATCAGAGGAGCAACTGGGAAATATTATGACGAAGGCTTTAACAGTTTAGCAGCATGAATATATAATTGGCTTGTTGGGGGTTAAAAACATCTTTTGGGAGTAGTTAGTTATATAGTTATTAAAGTTGTTAACTGACAGTTAGACAATTAGTGTACATGAATAGCTTATAAATACATGTAAACTTAAGTTTATTGAATGAAAACAATATTATTCTTATCAACCGTTGCCATTCACGTGTTAGTGAGAGAAGCTCTAGCTTCTCTCTAACCCAGGAGATTTCAAATTTCAAATTTCACGAGCCCAGGCATTTTTGAAATTTATTCTCTCCTCCGTCATCCACTCGTTGTTCGCCGTCGTCGTCAGCCTTCCGCCGCCTCACTCTGACCTCCGTTTTGGACGTCGTTTTTTCTTGGAAGATCGTCGGCCCATACCGCTTTCCGCCGTCCGTGCTCAACACTGCCTCACCAACGAACTCAGCATCAGGGATCTATGCATCGTTTCATCAAGGAGAGACTAAAAACTCAGTGGATCTTGGACGAGGCCCTTCGACTAACAGCTTGTCGGCGACGCTTCTTTTCCGACGACGGCGCGAACCATCACAGCAGTAAAGCCATAATCTTTTCTATCTTCCTCTCTATGCTGCTACTGTCGTCTCTCCACAAAGCAACCAAGTCAGCCACGTTCGCCGTCGATCTTTAGCTGCTGTTTTTGCTCTTTCCATCACCCTTTCTTCCTTTGCTTTTTTTTTTCAACTTAACCCATCCTCCTCCTCCTGAGTTAAAGAAAAGCTAAAGAATGAGTTACCAGGTGGGTGTTGCTACCCCACACCATTACATTTCCTCTCGGCAAAAACCAAGGCAAGATGCAGAACAGGCTTCGGTTTTGCAGTCTGTGGAGACGGGGATTTTCAATTTAAGAACTGCTATTTTGGCTTTTGATAGCCTTGTTAATTACCTTGGTACTCTTAAAGATACCGTTGAATTACGTGACAAATTGCATAAGACAAGGCTTGATATTGAGCAGCTGGTCAAAGAGTCTTCAGCTAAACTAAGGGAATCAAGAGAAACTGATCAAGTTGCAGAACCCTTAAAGAAATATGTCGATGACAAGCTTGCAGTAGATTTTCAAGCAACTCTTGAAGGCTCCCATAAGGTTCAAAGGCTTGCAGCTGGGAGGGAGACAGTAGTTTCAACTGCTGTCCCCGAAGAAGTTCTTCCTTCCAGTTACGATGTCTATGAGCTGGAGAGAAATCCATCCAAAAGTCTTGCACATCAACAGCTTCTGGTTACAAAAAAAGTAGCCAAGAATCGAGAGGAAGAAGCTGAGAAACGGGCTAAAGCCGCAGCTCACAGGGCTAAGTCTGGCCGTCAATCCAAATCTGGGGAAAACGAGATTGAAATTTTTTTGAAAAATCTTTGAAAAATTCAGTTAAGAAGGTGAATCGTGTGGAGATTTTGGTGCCGGAGGTGACGGAAGCGGAGCTACATAAACAGAGAGAGGAGCAACAGGCGCCGACGTTGAAGAAAGTGGAGAAGGAGAAGCATAGTATGACTGCGGCGGAGGAAGAGTCTGAGAGGATGCTGTTGGTGACAAAAAAGAATAGGGATGATTCCTTGGTTAAAACAAGGAACGTGGAAGAGACATCTGCACAGAGTTCTGAGGCGGTTAACCAATCACCCAATCGCCACAGTTTTAATTATTGGTGGAAGAAAGACTATCCAAAAATCAGTAATGGATATGGATCTGGTTGCTTTACGTTATACATTGAGAACTTACCAGAGAAGAACCATTGGAAGAGATTTGGATCTTTATTTTGTCCATTCGGTCAGATTATGGATGCTTTCATTCCAACCAAAATAAATTCGAAGGGGTTTCGTTTCGGATTTATTCGCTTTGCAACAATTGGAGAAGCCAGGAAAGCGATCTCAATGATGAATGGAGCTCGCATTGATGGTAGAAAAATTGGAGTCTCTTTTGCTAAATTCAACCCAAGACATTCTTTTTGGAGAAAGTCTTCGTCAGTTGTTCATCTAAAGCCTGAGAGGGAAGATGTTACAAGAAATAATCTCTATTCAGTAGACGTGTTGTTGACGAAACTAAACTTCAAGTTTTGGATAACTGCCTAATGGGGTGGTGTAAGGACTATACCAAGATCGGCAATCTTGCTAGCCAAATGCAAGATAAAAGACTCAATGGTTTCTCGTTAATGAGAGCTGCTGGGAATGTAGTTCTCATGATATTCGAGGACTCTGATATGTTGAATAGGGTGAAGAATGAACAATTACAGACTCTTGCCGAGTGGTTTTCCAGAGTTGAAGCTTGGTCGGAGAGTCTAGTTGTAGAGTGCCGTCGAGTATGGGTAGTTTGCGAAGGGATTCCATTTCACGCGTGGAATTAGGGTACTTTCAAGAACATTGCGGCTAGGTGGGGCAAGTTAATATCAATTGATGAAAGCTCTCAGTTTCCTTCATCTTTTGATCGTGCAAAACTTCATATCCTCACAGAGAATAGAGTGAGAATTGATGAGTTGTTGAGTTTGAGGGTCGGTTCTAATTTTTGTAAAATCATGGTGCATGAAGTTGAGCCTTCTTTCAAACCAATCTCTTGGATCCCTGAGGAAGTCGATGATTCTCCAGAATTAAGTGGCAAGGATACATGATTGAAGGGAAGGGAATCTGGTTTTGTTTCATTGAAGATAACTTATCGAGCTGACTTTTTTGGTGATTTTGAATCTTGTTGGTTTTGTTTCAGGTGTTGTTTTTATGTATGTCATGTCAAAACTGTGGGGTTGTTTTTCCTTTTGATGGAGGTTTATCTTAGGTATAGGGTGATTGCCTCTTGATTTTTGTGGTCGAGAAGGCGAGAGCTTTAGGTGATTATGTTTTTATAATAGTGTTTATCCCCGTTTGAGGGTATTTCGTGTTTTCATATGTAATGGGTGTTTCATTCAATAAAATATAAGGTACTCTTTTCTTCCTTCCGATGTTCGTTAAAATACTTCTTTGTATGTGGACGAATACGAAAGGAGTTTTTAATGAGACCTCCAACTTCTATAAAAAAAAACAATATTATTCTTCATTTATACTTTGGGTTTTTAGTGTTTCAACAATTATTTTGTTTGATTTTATATAGTTTTAATAAGTTACTTAGATTAGCAGAACTTCCTTACGTGTCTTCATTTGTACATGCTTATGCTTCTAGCTCTTTGTTTCCTTTCTCTGTTATTGGTCTCATGTGGAAATATGATGTTATTTCAGGACAATGATCCAAGTCTACAGGAAAGGGTTGAGAAAAGTGATGCTTGTGAAACGCAAAGTTTTTATCAACACTATTACATAAAATACATCGAGGCCTCAACACATGCTGCTGATAAAACTGATCGGTAAGTCCTCAAATTACATGTTGATGTCTTTAATATTTAAGTTATTTGGATGATTATTGTGGAAATTGTTGTAGTTTGTTATTTGATGGTAAACTTTTTGTTCTTTTGTAGGGCACAACTCACAAAAGCATACCGAACTGCGGATGTTCTCTTTGAGGTTGTAAGGGCCGTTAATATGACAATCTATTGAAGCCGACTAAGAGATGGATGAACACTTTACTTTTCCTTTTTTTACATATTTATCTTAATACAAATCTAAGCACCTGTTCAAGTTTGCCCCCAAGTTCAAATTTGCCCATCTATCTATATAAAATCATGTATTTGTCTTTATGTACGAAAACCCTAAAATAAAACGGTTAAGAATACTTTGAATAGATAGGGGAGACGAGGCCAAAAACTGGTTCTGATACTGATTTCGATATTAATAATATGGAAAAAAATCAGCATATTGATTTAACATGACTTTCAGTTATAGTTAACACTGTTGGAATGATAGTGGCTGTGGAATTTCGAAATTGAGAGGGTAGGCTTGGTGCGTATCTTAGTATTTGAGTTAGAATAGACATTAAGAAATCGCTTAGGAGATGTCTGAATGTTGGTACCGAGCAGGACAAACAACTAAGAAGGTGTCTTTTGAAGTACAAGAGGTTGTCGAACTTTTGTCATTAGTGTGCCATTGTTGGACATATGATCATTGAGTGTCCATCCTATTATGCTAATGGTCCTGAAACTCTTCAATTTGGAGATTGGTTACGAGTTTACGAACCTAAAGAGCAATCTAGTGGTTTCACCTCAAAAGTTAGAGGTCTTATCTATTATGTGGAGAGTGAAGGCTCATCGAGCTCCAAGGGGTAAAATTCCTCCTTTGGGAGCACTGGAAGGTCACCACGAACTGTGTCTCTGTCGGCTGTTGATGATTCAGATTTTACTCCTCAATAAGTGGCAGAGAACGTGGTTGTGTACGAAGTTCAACTAACAGGGAAAAAAGATAGTATACCATACCAAAACTGTCCAGGTATTGAGGATGAGGGGAACGTCTAATCGAACCAGCCACGAGTACATAATGTGGTTGACCTAGTATCTTCAAGCATGGCTAAGCGGAAAATGGAGAGTCTAACTACAGGAAGAAGAGGATCAATAAGACAAGTGGTAAGGCCGTAGCTGATGGTTCATCAAGTTCACGAGCTGAGCAGGAGGATGAGGAGGATCCAAGTGAAGCCTCTGCTGAGAGGGGGTAATGAGCATGTACCAACGATGAAGGTTGCAAAGCAACCCCGCCGAGAACTATGAGTATTTTGTGTTGGAACTGTCGAGGGCTTGGGAACCCGATGACAGTTCGAGAACTTAAGTGGTTAATCTTTTCTAAGGACCATTTGTTTGTTTTAATTTCGAAATCCAGGCTTCTTAAGTACAAAGCGGAGCATGTTAGGATTAGGTTAGGCATGACTGTTGTTTTGTTGTAAAGAATATTTCATGTACTGGCCTTATTCTATTTTGGAAAAATGATATCAATATCTCTCTTTTGGGTTACTCAGTTTGCATATTGACATTGAAGTTAGTTGGAATTCTTTTCATTTTTTGTTTTATTGGGTTTTATGGGAACTGTATTCGGGGGAGGAAAGTGGATAATTAGAACCTTATTGACATGCTCACCGGTACCTCCACCCTCTCATGTGTGATGGGAGGTGATTTCAATGAAATCATTCATCCAGATGAAATGTTTGGGGGAATAAGGAGACCAAGAATTGATATGGAATATTTTCACCATACTCTCATCAGAGCTGATCTTTGGGATGTTAAACCCAAAATGGTTTGGTTCACTTGGAGTTGGGAAAATGGGGATAAGTCACATTAGAGAGAGACTTGACAGATTTGTGACCTCTCAGAGCTGGCTTAGTATTTTTTTACATTGTACGGTGACGACAGTGTTCACGTGCTCCTCGGATCACTCGGTTGTCCATTTGGATCTCGCCCTTTTTCAAACTACTTTATGTAGAAGTAAACACAAAGACTATTTTAAATTTGATGTGTGTTGGGCAAAGAAGGATTTGTATAGGAAATTAGGGGGTGAAACTTGGCAGAACTCTTCGGGCTCGATTAAGGAGAATATTACAGCTATTGGGCAGAGATTAGGTCTTTGGCAGAACTCTTCGGGCTTGATTAAGGAGAAGATTATAGCTATTAGGCAGAGATTAGGTCCTTGGCATAATGAGAGAAGAAGGAAAGCTAAGATAGAGGAGGAGAGACTTCGTTCTCTCATAAACCACCTCGAGAAGAACTTCATATCCGATCAATCAATTGAAAGTTTGTTGCAAGTAAAAAAAGGATTTGAGAATCCTGATCGAGAAGGAAGAGACTTATTAGATGCAGAGGTCGAGGGTGACTTGGCTTAAGGAGGGGATAAAAATACTTTTTTCCATGCTAGGGCTAACGATAGGCGTAAAAAGAATAAAATTAAAGGGTTAGAGACTGTTGAAGGAAATTGGACCGAGAATCCAGATGAAGTTTTCGACATTGCTTCTGATTACTTAACATCTCTCTTTACCTCTTTTAGAGCGGACCTGCCTAGTTCGATCCTCAACGCAGTGGAGGGATGTGTTACAATGGATGACAACACCACCCTGTGCAGGGAGTTCACCGCTAATGAAGTTATTCTCACGTTCTCCCAAATAAATCCCAGCAAAGAGCCATGTATTGACGGTCTCTCTGGTTCCTTTATCGTTCTTTTGGGGATATTGTTGGATCTGATTTTATATTTCTTTGCCTTAAACTATTGAATGGTCAAAATGATTTTAGAACGGTCAATAGAACTATCATTTTTCTAATCCCAAAAAATAAAAACCCTCGAACTCTAAAAAACTTTAGACCCATTAGCCAGTGTTACGTCGTGTATAAGGTGGTCTCAAAAGTACTCGTAAATTGACTCAAGCCTTTAATGCCTAGGTGTATTTCAATCAACCAATGTGCATTCATCCCATGAAGAAGAATTTCTGACAATTTCCTTGTGGCCTATGAACTCATTCACTACCATAAAGGATCAAGAAATGTCCTAATAAAGGAGTCGCCTTTAAGTTAGTTATGAAAAAAAACATATGCTAGGGTAGAATGAAATTTTGTGTTTGCCATTATGGAATGTTTGGGTTTTAATGATTTTTTATTGTGATCATTAAGAATTGCATTTGTTATGTAATGTTCCGAATCAGAATCAATGGACAGCTTTCAAATTCCTTCACCCCGAAAAGAGGACTTAGACAAGGGGATTATCTTTCCCAATATCTGTTTCTTTTCTAAGTGCAGGGGTTGTCAACATTACTTAACAATGCATGCCATCATGGGTTAATGAAAGGTGTCCGGGCGAGCATCTGAGGTCCAAAAATCACGCACCTTCTTTATGCAGATGATAGCATCATTTTCTTCAAAAACTCAGTTGAGGAAGCCTTAAGGATAAAAGATATTCTTTCTACTTATAAAGAAGCCTCGGGGCAGAAGATCAATTATGAAAAATCTAGCATTTTCTTTAGATCTAATACCTGTCAAAAGGATTTTTTTCTTAAAGGTGAAAAGGGTGAGATTTTAAAAAACCACATTAATTTTTGAATTATTCTCTTTCAAATGATTTAAAAAAATGCAGTTTAAAAGACCTCTCGTTTCGAAAAATTTTGAATTTTCTTTACGATCGAAAAATACGGTTCGAAGAGTCGCCACCAATCTTTGATTAGGGTGTGATTGGGCACCAAAAAACGTTTCGTCATTTTAAGTAAAAATTAATTTTAATTAAAACAACAAATTGAGGTCTGCGTTACCAAAAAAATGAGTTCGGGAGTCGATTACGTGTGGGGAAGGATTAGCACCCCCACAACGCCCTAAATCGGTACCTAATCGATTAATTAACGTCTTTGCAATGAACTTTACAAATTCGGATTTATTTTGATTTTTGATCCCATCAAAAACAAATGTAAATTTAAAACATTCAAAAGCACTCAAAATAATTAAATTAAAATTACCAAGTCGTTTTAGAAAGATAAAGAATGTTCGATTATTTACAAATATCGAGACTAGATCTTAAAGATATAACAACCTTTTCTCGATATATTTAAATAAACGAACATTTCTTTTTCTCTCGTTCCCAAATTTTAGGCGACGAATCATTTTTTTTTTGAGTTTCACTTTCGGGATACACTTTTATTTTAAAATCATTAAAAGCGGACCTCAAATCAGTTATGACTGTCCACTTCAACAATTTTAAATTAAAAGGGTATTACCCTTAGTCCAATTATGTAATAGGTCGAGTTATGCGCGTGAGGCTATCATGCAAACTATGCAAAAAATGTATGTCATGTAAAAATTAATGGCATCTAATTATATATGTATGATCAAACATGCTTACATAAACACTTCCTAGACCAATTAATTTAATAACATGCCACAATCGTGATTAACACACCAAAATACAACCAAGATAAATCACATACAAACTAAAGAAAGCAATGTAATGGCTAAAATCAACTATTTAAAAAAATATAGGCATTACTATTAAAAAAGGAAACTATGAACATCTAAGGCCAGAACGAACCTATATAAAAACGAGTAATAAGAAAAAATGAAATTATAAAACAACAACAACAAGTCATGCTCAAAAGACTAAAATACATAAGAAATAAAACTAAAGGTTAAATACGGAAATTCATACACAACCCAAAAAAAACTTTGCTCCGGGATTAAAATACAAATTCACAAAATTACAGCTTAAATGTAAAAACAAAATAGAATTAAAGACAACCTAATCTAGGACGAAAAAAGGAAATACATAAACCTAGAGGACACGAACAGAAACCCAAAAGAAAACAGCCTGAGGACTAAAATATAAAGTGCGTAAAAGTATAAGTCAAATGTATAAACAAGCAGAAACTAAATACAATACCATTTAGGACTGAAATTAAATACAAGTAAAATAAAGAGACAAAATTAGAAATATGAAAAAATTGATTTAGGGACGAAACTACATGAAATTGAAAATCTAGATGACCCAGATTAAGAATAAACCACGCAGAAACAGAAACCCTAAATCCCCTAAACGACACCGTTTTAATTCGCTAATATATATGTAATTTCATATGAAAACTAAACCTAACTTCATCTCTACCAGCCGCATATCTCTCTTCTCCTTTGCCCTCTGCTTCTTCAAACCAGCGACCACACAAGGCCACCATGGCCTCTGCCCTATAGCCGCTCCAACGAAGAGTTAAGGTTCCTAAAGAAATAGAAGTGAAAACCCCTACTCAAAACAAACTACGCTACCACCTTGAAGAACCCAAATCACCATGTCTTCTCCTTCTCTAGCCCTCGACCAAAATGAACGACCACCACCTAGAAGCTCCGACGAGGGTCTAAATCTGTGTAAGATTTACCTAAATAGCCAACAGGACACTATCTAGCCTTATATCCCAACCTAGCCCCGAAAATACAACCCTTGACACCTAACAAAACCCTCGGCTGAACATTAAAAGTATTACCTTTAAGTGGTAGGGTACTCCCTCAAAGCCAAACGAAACCAGCGGCAAATCTCATGCAATGGAGGCCTCGAACTCAGGTAGTAACGATCAAATTCCTCCCTCTTCAATTGTGATGTCGATGACTGAGGATGATTTTTACTGTTTTTTTTTTCTGTTTAATTGTTTTGTTTACTGCTCTGTTTGGTTTGTTCAATTTTAATGTCGAATGACTGAGGATGATCTTTTTCTGTTTGTTTCTGTTTAATTTTAGTTTCCTGCCCTGTTTGTGTTGAGAAAGGAATTTCCAAAAAATGCCCCACTCCCCCACGTTTCCAGTCGTTAATCCCCTCTGTATATATAAAAAACTGCTAAAAACCAACATTAACCTCTCTGTTTTCCTCTGTAGTCAACTGTCGTTCATTGGGCTTGAATTGGGCCTGGAACTGATTCAAGGTCGGGTTAGGTTGTGATTGTTTCGAGTCTGCTTCGACTCGACCCCGGATAAAAACGAGCATCTACAGCTGCCCCTCTTTGTTCATTATCGTGAAACGAGAATAGAGCAAAGATCAAAAGATGGTGCGTTTTTGTCCAGTTCCATCTTCGTGCTTTGAAACTTGATGAGGGATATGCTCACTCTTCTTTGAACAATCTTCAACCAGTGGGTTCGCCCCCTCTTGCTCCAAGGAGTAGAACTCGAACAATCTTCTGCTTACGGGTTCGCTCCCTCTTGCTTCGAGGAGTAGAACTCGAACAATCTTCATAAAACGGGTCCGCTCCCTATCCGTTCAGGGAGTATAAGACTCGATCTTCAATAAACGAATTTGCTTCACTACTCTTTCGTGAAGGCTTATAGATGATTTGCTTCAAAGGTCAAACCTGAAAATCAAACATTATTCATCATGAATGTATATTTGAAAATATTATATTCACAAATTTAGAATTTGATAAAACTTCTGAAAATCCATCTCCATCGCGAAAACTTGTCTGGAAACCATTGGATATGTGAATCTGCTTTAGCTCAGTTTTGGTATAAACATCATTCTTTTCAAAATCCTTCATCCCGATGCTTCAATATCTTCAATCTTCAACTATCATTGGGAAACCTGCAAAATGCTTAAGTCATCATGCAATTATGAATGCCATGATCCTACTCATGCCTAAAATGTATGCAATTATGCAATTCAATGCGTTTTCTTCTTTGAAGGAATTCTATCTCCTTTTGATCTCGATGGAACTCGGCTTCATCTTGGGCCCAGAACGTTTGACCAGTTCACCCCAGTTGACAATCTCAATTCCATATCTCTCACCTTCACAGTACCTTGACTTATTTCTTTCTTGGAACCCGTCAGTATCCCTGACCAACTTCTCGATCAATGATAATCTCCTTGGGTCATCTTTTAATGGCTTAGATTTTCTTTGAATTTGAGGATTTTAGTTTCCCATGTTCACACAAGCTTACATGTTTAAACCATTGTCAATTTCAGAATACCTGCATTTTCCAAAACCTTTTGCACAATAATACAAAATGATCTCATGTACTTCAAGTTAAGCCATATGTTTTAACCTTTCAAAATAAGATGTTTGCAAAAAGGAAATTATCAAGAAAATACATCTCTTTATTTGTATAAATACAGAGAATTTTAGGCAACTAAATGACAAACTTTTAACTGGAAACAGCAAAAGAACAAAAGAGTAGGCGTCTTCAAATATCAATAATGCAAATGCTTTTGAACTGGCACGCCGTTAGAATGTCTCGAATGTAGCTTCTGTCAGAAGGATTTCCAAAATTGTGGTGCTTAAGAGTATGAAGCTACTTCTAAACTCCCCAAATCTCTATCATTGGATGCCCTAAACCAGTATTGAATCTCATATGCATTCAATTTCTCTTCTGGTTGTTTTCATCAAGACTCGTTAATCTTTAGTCTCATCCTTGATCACCAACTGTCATTGTTACTATCCATATTAGGAGCTTTTTCCACTTCCAAAATTGATTCAGAACCTCCACCATGCGCGAATTCTGAATTTCAAATTCAACTCAAGTCGCCCTTTGCGGGTTTTCAACTTGAGACCTCCTTTGGTTCCAAGACGCCCTTTTCGGGTTTTCATCTTGAACCCTCCTTTTATTTCTCTTTTTCCATTTTTCTCTTTTTTCATTTTTCATTTTTCTTCCCTTTTCCATTTTCTTCTTTTTCTTTCTTTTTGTTTTTTTCATCATTTTTGTTTTTTCTCATTTTTTCATTTTTTCTCTTTTATTTCTTCTTCAAGCAAAATATCTCTTAACAGCGTCGGAATTTACTGGATATGGTAATTCTGATCCGTCCATTTCAGTTAGGACTAGAGCTCCCCCAGAAAAGGTCTTCTTGACAACATAAGGTCCTTCCCAATTGGGCATCCATTTTCCTCTGAAATCCTTCTGAATAGGCAAAATCCTTTTAAGCACCAAATCTCCCTCATGGAATTCTCGAAGGCGAACTTTCTTACCATGTGCCCTTATCATACGTTTTTGGTACATCTGACCATGATAAATAGCTTTCAATCTCTTTTCTTCAATCAAATTCAACTGGTCATACCTAGCTTGGACCCATTCTGCCTCATCAAGCTTTACCTCTGACAAAATCCGAAGTGAGGGAATTTCCACCTCAATAGGTAAGACAGCTTCCATCCCATAAACCAAAGAAAACGGAGTTGCCCCAGTTGAAGTCCGTACTGAAGTTCGATAAGCGAACAGAGCAAAGGGCAACTTCTCATGCCAATCCTTATAAGTCTCAGTCATTTTCTCTATGAGCCTTTTGATGTTCTTATTAGCCGCCTCTACTGCCCCATTCATCTTTGGGCGATAAGTAGTGGAATTATGATGCTTTATTTTGAACTGTTTACAGACCGAGTCCATCATCTTATTATTTAAATTCAACGCATTATCGGAGATAATCCTCTCGGGCAAACCATATCTACAAATGATCTCTTTCTTCAAGAATTTACATATTGTAGACTGGGTAACATTTGTGTAAGAAGCTGCTTCTACCCACTTGGTGAAATAATCTATGGCTACCAGAATGAAGCGATGACCATTTGAAGCCTTGGGCGAAATTTGTCCAATAACATCCATGCCCCACATTGAGAATGGCCACAGAGCTGTCATTACATGCAACGGATGAGGAGGAGTATGTATCCTATCTCCATAAATCTGACACTTGTGACATTTTCGGGCATAATTGATACAGTCTGTTTCCATAGTTGACCAATAATACCCAAATCTCATAATCTGCCTAGCCATAGCATGCCCATTAGCATGGGTACCACATATTCCCTCATGCACTTCTTCAAGAATCAATTTGGCTTCTTTCGCGTCCACACATCTTAACAAAACCTGATCCAGGCTTTTCTTGTATAGAGTCTCACCATCAAGCACATACCCTGATGCCATTCTTCTAATGGTTCTCTTATCATTCTCGGTAGCCTGTTCTGGATAACTCTGATACCTTATATATTGCAAGATATCATAATACCAGGGGTTTCCATCTTCTTCCTCTTCGATATTAAAACAATGGGCTGGATACTCATAAGCCTTCATTTCAATGGGCATCATATTTGAATGCTCGTTCATCTTAAACGCTGCTGCCAGCATGGCTAAGGCATCTGCCATTTGATTCTCTTCTCTGGGGAGGTAATTGAAAGTTACTTCATCAAATTCTTCAACAAGTTCCATAACCAACTTACGGTATTCTACAAGCTTGGGATCTTTTGTCTCCCATTCTCCTCTGAGCTGGTATATTACCAAAGCTGAATCTCCATACACCTTGAGCATTTTTACTTTGCGTTCAACAGCAGCTCTAAGACCCAGGACACAAGCTTCATACTCGGCCATATTGTTTGTACAATCAAAATTAAGCCGACTGGTGAAAGGATAATGCTCTCCTTCTGGTGATACCAAAATCGCCCCGATTCCATGTCCCAAGGCGTTTGAGGCACCATCAAAGTTCAACTTCCAATATTTGCTAGTGGATGCCACTGCTTCTTCTACCAAAATAGCCATTAAATCTTCATCTGGGAAATCAAAGCTCAACGACTCATATTCTTCCGAAGCCCTGCTTGCAATGAATTCCGCTATAGCACTTCCTTTAATTGCCGTCTGGTTTACATACTGGATGTCAAACTCGGACAATAAGATCTGCCAACGAGCTAATCTTCCAGATAATGCAGGCACACCCATTAGATATTTCAAGGGATCAAGCTTGGATATAATCCAAGTAGTATGATACAACATATATTGCCTAAGCCTTCTGGTAGCCCATACTAAAGCGCAACACAACTTTTCAACGGGTGAGTATCTTGTCTCACATTCAGTGAACTTCTTGCTGAGATAATAGATAGCCCTTTCTTTCTTCTCAGTTTGGTCACGTTGCCCCAGCACACATCCCATTGAATTTTCATAAACTGACAAATAAAGAATCAAGGGTTTGCCTGAGATGGGTGGCGCTAAAAATTGGAGTGCTCGACAAATATCTTTTCACTGCTTCAAAAGCTCTTTGACAGTCCTCACTCCATTCTCCTGAGTTATTCTTGCGAAGAAGGCGGAATATGGGATCACACTTTTCAGTCAGCTGTGAAATAAACCGAGCTATATAATTCAATCTCCCCAAAAATCCTCTGACTTCTTTTTGTGTTCGTGGGGCTGGCAAGTCTTGAATAGCTTTTACTTTATCTGGGTCTATTTCAATTCCTTTTTGGCTTACTACAAATCCCAACAGCTTCCCAGATGTCACCCCAAAAGTACATTTATTTGGGTTGAGTTTTAGCTGGCATCTTCTTAGTCTTTTAAAAAGCTTTCTCAAATTCCCAATATGCTCTTCCTCTGTCTTGGCTTTGACAATCATATCATCGACATAAACTTCTATCTCTTTATGCATCATGTCGTGAAATAACGTTACCATGGCCCTTTGATATGTTGCCCCTGCATTCTTCAGTCCAAACGGCATTACTTTATAACAAAACGTTCCCCACATGGTAACGAATGTCGTTTTTTCCATATCTTCAGGATTCATCTTAATTTGATTGTAGCCAGAGAAACCATCCATAAAAGAGAACAAAGAATTTCCAGCAGTATTATCCACTATAGTGTCTATATGTGGCAAAGGAAAATTATCTTTTGGACTAGCTCGGTTGAGATCCCTGTAGTCAACACACATTCGAACTTTCCCATCCTTCTTCGGTACTGGGACAATATTAGCTACCCATTCAGGATATTTGGCCACTTTAAGAAACCCGGCATCAAATTGTTTTTTCACTTTCTCTTTAATCTTGAGCAGCATCTCGGGTCTCATTCTTCTCAGTTTTTGTTGTACCGGTTTACATTCAGGCTTTATTGGTAGTTTGTGAACAACCAACTCTGTATCTAAACCCGGGCATATCTTCGTATGACCAAGCAAACACATTCTTGTATTCTTGAAGCAATTCTATCAAATCTTGTCGACCTCCAACTGACAGAGTGGTACCAATCTTTACTTCCCTCTTATTCTCATCTGTCCCCAAATTCAAAATCTCAGTAGACTCTTTATGAGGTAGAATCTGCTTATCTTCATTCTCCACCATTTTCAGCAATTCAGAAGGTAATTCACATCCCTCATCATCATCACAATCTTCGATTTCCCCTTGACATATAGGCTTCTCGAAATCAATCTCCGGGTCAGAGTCATTGGCATTCATATTATTGATATCTGAGCTCCTGAAAAAATAATGAAAGAGAAGATATATATACATATATACATATGGGAGGATCTTTTCCCATATAAATAAATAGAAAGAAATAAATACATACATATATACAACAAAGAATGAATGAATGAAATGCATGGGAGAATGTTTGCCATTTGGAACTAACAGAATGCATCTTTTATTGAAAGCAAGAAAAAACAAACAGCTTAACCCTTTACATAAAATCACCTATTGCCCCAGGGTATGAACAACAGGGAGAAAGTTCCAGTGCATTACTCTGTAAAAGATTTGTAAACTACAGGCAGTTCTTCCGCGGTCCAATTGTTCAACACAAAGCCCGACGGTGCAGGATAAATGCCCATAACTCTCATTTCCTCGGATTCATCATCAGTTATAACATTAATGCCTAAATCTCCCAAGGCATTCTCAACCATCGTCTCAGTATTCCTTGAATTCCCTTGAAATATATGCCCCACAGACATGAAAATGCTACTCAACGGCGGGAAGGTCATGGGTTCCCAACTAAGGTCTTCACCAGCCAATCTGGCTTTTCTGATCTCTTGGCCCTTCTTAATTCCCCTCATCTTATCCCTCGAAGTTGGCTGATACCCCAAACTAAATCGATCTTTTTTAGTAACAGGGCATACTGGATTCACCGGTCCTTGCAACTGTCGACCTAACCCCTTTCCAACTTTCGCTCCTCTTCCAAGAGTCAATTTGAGCCCCATCTTGGTACAGTCTGACAATCGAGGCTTTGGTATCTTCTTGCCTTCGGCTACAAACGTAGCATTGACAAACTCCAACGATCTGAAAGAACACTCGACGGCTTGCTCATCAACTTCAATATACGGAGCAGTAGTAGAAACAGAAGCAATAATGTCCTCTTCAGCATGAATACATACCAACCTTCCATCAATCACAAATTTCAGTCTCTGGTGCAATGTGGACGGAACTGCACCGGCCTGATGAATCCAAGGCCTTCCCAACAAACAATTGTACGTAGGCATAATGTCCATTACAAGAAATTCCACTTCATAAGTTGCTGGACCAATATTCAGAGGAACATCAATCTTACCCAACACTTCTCTTTTAGTCCCATCGAAAGCTCGAACCACACTTTGACAGGTTCTCATAAGTGTACTATCTAATGGAAGTTTCTTCAGAGTCACTAAGGGCATCACATTCAAAGCTGAACCATTATCAACCAAGACCCGGGACAACACATACCCTTTACATTTAACTGTAATGTGCAAAGCCTTCTGACTACCCATCATCCCCGAAGGGATTTCATCCTCAGAAAAAGATAAAAAATTAGCAGCTTGTATATTGGAAACTAACCGATCCAACTTTTCAATGGGTAACTCTTTCGGAACAAAAGTCTGGTTCAAAACCTTTAACAGAGCATTCCTATGGACCTCTGAACTCAAAAGTAATGATAAAACAGAAATACGGGCAGGCAACTTGTGTAACTGTTCCACAACACTGTACTCACTGTGTTTCAGGAACTTCAAAAATTCTACCGCTTCACTCTCGGTTACTGGTTCATTAATAACAGGCTTATCCTCTTCTATCTGCACATCCACTTTGTTCCCCTTATCAGCTGCAACCTTCTTCTCAGACTCTTTAGGTTGATTAAGAGAATAACACCTACCGCTTCTAGTAAAGCGTCCCACCTCATCTACTTCCTCATTCTCCTTTGTTACATCTCCCATCTGGCAATCATATCTCCAAGGCACTTGTTTATTATCCCGATATGGGAATGGAGATGGAGGTGTAATAACCACTTTCGGGGCTATTTTCTCAGCAACTCGATTTTTGGGAGTAATAATTAGAGGGCAACTGGCATTGTATACCCCTTTAGACGATCCTTCTGAAGCGCAAACTTCCGCTTCCTCTTCTTCAGCAATCTCTCTAAAGAACTCAATTTCTTTATTGTCCATCATGTCTTGTACCAAAGATAGGAAATCAGGACATTGCTGAATACTGTGTCCTTCACTGTTATGATACTGACACACCTCTCCACTGTTAAACTGTTCACCCATCAAACTGGGCTTCAACAATCCTACCTTGACCATCTGGCATCACACCCAACTCATGGGTGATACCACCTCACCAACATTCCTTACAATTCTCTTTCCTTTCTCTTCAGTAATCGCATTAACTCCTGCCCCTGCATGGCTTGGCAACGGATTCTGAGCTATATTTGGCTGCTCACTGTCACCAAAGTTGATGACATTCCTCATTCTCAAAGCTTGGACAACCTTCTTAAAAGCAGTACAATTCTCAATGGAATGCCCAGGGTTCCCTGCATGGTACTCACACTGAGCACTAGCATCATACCATTTGGGAAAAGGAGGGTTGCATTGGTGTCACGTGATACGGCGAAACCACATGCCGATCATACAAAATCTGAAATAATTCCTTATAAGTCATCGGGATGGGGTCAAATTGAGGCCTCTCTCTCCTCTGGTCCCTTGCTCCTTGTCTATTGTCATTTTGTGTCGATGACCCTGCTCCTTGAGGACGAGAAACAATGATGTTATTAGAATCGTACTGCCTCACATTACTGACTTCGCCTTCCTTTTTCCTCGTTGGTGGCCTCTTACTAGACTCTCCTCCCTCGAGCTTCCCACTCTTAACAGCCATTTCAATCATTTCTCCCGCCGTAACTACATCAGCAAAACTTCGATAAGGATTACCGATAAGATGTGAGAAAAAAGGAGCCTTTAAGGTGTTGACAAAAAGCATATTTTTTTCCTCCTCTTCCAATGGCGGGTGGACTTGCACTGCTACATCTCTCCACCTTTGAGCATATTGTCTAAAACTCTCGTTAGACTTCTTTTCCATTCCTTGCAACATCATCCTGTTGGGCCTAACATCCTTCACATGTCTGTATTGCTCAAGAAAGGACTTAGCCAAGTCTTTCCACGATTTAATATTAGCTTTACTCAGCTGGTTATACCACCGGATTGCCGAGCCAGTTAAGCTTTCCTGAAAGCAGTGTATCAACAATTGATCGTCCCCTATATATCCGGTCATCTTCCTACAAAACATTGTGATATGTGCAGAGGGGCACCTGGTACCATCAAACTTTTCAAAGTCAGGAACTTTAAACTTTGGAGGCAAGACCAGATCGGGAACTAGACTTAACTCCTTTTGCGTCAAATCCATAGACACTGGTATCTTCCTTCATGGCTCTGACCTCTCTTTCTAACTGCTTCCATTTCTCTTCCAACAGATTGTTTTGATCCTTCTTGGCTTCTTCATCAAGGTCCGGAACTTGATGATATTGATGTTCTTCCTGATACGAACTAGATCCAGGTTGTACGTTAACAGAAGCACCGACTGGATTAATGTGCACCTTCCCGACATGAACAGGGGTCACTTGAACATTATGAGATTGTTCTGGGGTTAACCCTGGATGATGAAGTGGGTCTTCAGTTACACCTTCTGGTATAGGGCTTTTCCCATGTTCTGGATTTCTTCCTTCCAACATACTCGCAAACTTGGCAAACATCTCCTTTTGGGCATTCATCATATCTTCTTGCATTTTCTTGATATTATCTTGTAACTCCGACTGGGCCTTCTCAATTTGGGCAAGTTTGTCTTCCATAACTTTCTTCCTGGTTCTGTAGATATACTTGGGATTTTCCAGTATTACTCTGTCACAGAGTCATTTTGTTATCGCTGATATTTATTAATGAATATAAAATATATGATTATGAATGAATAAAATGCGATGCAAAAACTAAATGCATTAAAAATGCATATGCAAAATGCAGGGTGTTGATCCTGGAACGACTCCTTAGAACAACTCTTTATATTAGAACGACGTTCAATTACAAAGTTGAAACATATCACAAATAAATTTGCACCATCTCTCCTATTTCTTGTACGTGTGCTAGCAACTCCACGATCTTCTGGTTTTCTTCAGCCTCGGGATCCAGTTCTTCAGTCACATCAGCAGCTTCCTCAGATAGAATGACCAAATACTGAGCTATTCCCCGCGCGTGGTTTAGGTAACAAGCAATAAAATCCTCTATTCGCTTAACTCTCGCCTGAGCTCGCTCCCACAAAAAACGCCACTGTATATCCCCCTCATAGGGAACTATCGATAACTCACTTGCTTGCCTCTGAAAATCTTGAACCATGGCTTCAAGCTCACTCACTTGTTTTTTCAGACTTTCAACCTCTCCCTGGCTCGAGCTACCTTCCTTGTTTCGGTACCGTCGTAATGCAATCTCTAAACTTGGAATTTTCTCCTTCAACTTCTCATTCTGGGCTTGACTCTCTTGTAACCGCTGCTCTAAAGAATCATTTTCCTTCGATAAAATCTTAACTCGGTGCCTGCTTTGCTTGAGCTCTTCTTGACTCTCTCCGGCTACTCTTTTGAGGCTCGCCACCTCTTGCCTCAATTCGACAGACTTACTCGAGCTAGAACCTACTTGAGCTTTTACCATTCGCTGATAAGTTGACCGAAGATCGTCAAAGTCTAGCCGAAGTTACTTCTCTACTTTTTCAATTCGATCTGCTCTACTCTTTTGAATGTCAATCTCCAATCCTTTTTGATACACTTCATCTTCTAGCTTCTGCAAAGTCATTCTCCATTGTCTTCGTTCTGCTTCGAAATCGCGCTTGGCTAACTCTAATGGAGATGGCACCACTCTCAACTATTCCTCCACTGGCTGAATATTTTCAGGATTCACCATCGGGATATTATCATTTACTCGACCGCTTCTCCACTGCTCGTACTCTTGAGATAACTCGAGATCATAAGTGAACAGATTCACACGACGAGTTTGCTTCCAAGCCTCAGCAACCCCTTTAACTTTAACCTTATACTGGTCTCCTTTGAATGCAAAATCCGATCCTACCAAGTCCCACGTGGCTGGGATGAACTGCCTCGATCCATACTGTCTGGAAACTAGTAGCGGTGCATACCCAACAGAACCCCATATACCTGACAAAGGAACCCAATCTCGCTCTCCACATCGGTAAAGTATATCCGAAGAGGTATTCCACGAAGCTCGCCACAAAATATCTCCATCTCTGATATCCTTGAAGATGACCATCCATTTTTCTTCAGTAAAACCCCCAGGCCACTCTTTAGAAAGAAAATCTTTCAAAGGCGAAAACCCCTCTAGAAACACTCATCCTGGTGCTCTTTCAACATGTTTAAAATGATTCAGAATCCACACTAGCAGCAAAGGCGCACATCCTATAAATCGTCCTTCTCCCTCGCGCCTACAAGAACTCAAAGACCGGAACGTCTCAGCTAGAATAGCTGGAACAGGATCCACGCGCTTGTCTAATCTTTCAAACAGGTTAACAACTGATACGTCTACATATCCTAGCACCTTTGGAAAAATAACGAGCCCATAAATCCCTAAAGCAAACAAGTCGAACTTCTTTCTCTTATCAGGATGATGAGCAATTACTTCTTTCAGAGCAGCCCAAGAGATGCACTCACTCTCTCCCTTCTTCTTAATGTTTCTGATTACCCAATCTTCACTCATTCCGGTCATCAATAGTAATTTCTTCTTAAATGAAGGAGTGACTGGAAGCTTGGTATATACTCTATCCATCTGTGATCTCGAACAACGGACCAAAGCTTGATACTCCTCTATTGTTGGTGTCAAGTCTACTCTACCAAATGTGAAACAACTATAAGATGGATTCCAGAACTGCGCCAATGCTCTAAACAGATTTCGGTCAATAGGAACATCCAGAAGATAGGGAATATCACCGTACAACTGATAAAACATCTCTTTATCGACTGCTTCCCATCTTCCCCATATCTCTCTTAGCTCACTCAGATCATTCTGACGTACGTTGATGTGGGTGTAACCAAATAACTCTGACACATATCCAGGCATCACGCTGTCTCCATTGGTCAACTGGGACTGTTCCGACCACCTCAGAACATCTGCATTGTCCTCAACCTCTTTCCGAACCGTTCGTTCCATATTACTGGCCTTCTATATGGACATCGACCCCAAATCAACACCATGTAATGGACAATGCAATGCAACACAGAAAATAAACAAGGCAAAAACAACAAAAGATCGGTTAGTAAACATAAAGCAATTAAGTCGGGATAATAATTTATTCAAGAATCTTACCCACATGCTGGCTACCCCATCATGCTTTATCAGATTCTACCCAACATGATATCTACCCCAGGCTTTGTTATCCACGAAAAGAAATCCTAACCACATGATATCTAATTCGCATGCTTGTTCAAAAAATAAACCTAACCGCATGATATCTAGTTCGCATGCATTTATTCGAAAAAGCGAAAATAAATGACTCAACAAAGCTTTTCCTTGTGTACCCTCCTCACGGGATTCTTAAGGTTCGGGTTTGGTTCAACCTAAGTTCAGGCTCTACGTTCACTATATGCTGGGTTAGGTTCTAAAGTAATAGGTTCTCGAATTGTCCTTGCCGGTGCCCCATTGGGCTGCCGAACCCTCAATCCTGGCCCATCACAGGCTTTAGGGGATCGAGTTCAATTTCGAGGGAACACACCTCCTTATGTCCATGCGGAGGTGATTACCATTACGAGGACCATAAGGCGTGAGCTCCAGGAGCAATCCACTATCCCATGCGGAGGTGAAAACCACACGAGGGCATAGTCTCTCACTCCTACTTAAATAGGACAGAGCGGGGTTTTAGCTCATGTTATGATAATGCAACTGTGCAGTGTGTGAGGAAGAGCGAAAAAACAAACAATAAAAACACTCAAAATTTCCTAAATTCACACAATTAATCTGAAATCATTAACAAACAAATTAGTACAACTATTTAATTGTTGAAAAAATCAAAATACAAACAAACAAAAATTATTAAAAACCAAATAATGGATCAAAAATCAAATTAAAACGAATTTGAAATTTTCAATTGCAAAGACAATTAATTATTCGACTATCGGCTTGACTCTCTAAAAAAATGTCCCCAGCAGAGTCGCCAAGCTGTCGAAACGATTTTTTTCTTAAAGGTGAAAAGGGTGAGATTTTAAAAAACCACATTAATTTTTGAATTATTCTCTTTCAAATGATTTAAAAAAATGCAGTTTAAAAGACCTCTCGTTTCGAAAAATTTTGAATTTTCTTTACGATCGAAAAATACGGTTCGAAGAGTCGCCACCAATCTTTGATTAGGGTGTGATTGGGCACCAAAAAACGTTTCGTCATTTTAAGTAAAAATTAATTTTAATTAAAACAACAAATTGAGGTCTGCGTTACCAAAAAAATGAGTTCGGGAGTCGATTACGTGTGGGGAAGGATTAGCACCCCCACAACGCCCTAAATCGGTACCTAATCGATTAATTAACGTCTTTGCAATGAACTTTACAAATTCGGATTTATTTTGATTTTTGATCCCATCAAAAACAAATGTAAATTTAAAACATTCAAAAGCACTCAAAATAATTAAATTAAAATTACCAAGTCGTTTTAGAAAGATAAAGAATGTTCGATTATTTACAAATATCGAGACTAGATCTTAAAGATATAACAACCTTTTCTCGATATATTTAAATAAACGAACATTTCTTTTTCTCTCGTTCCCAAATTTTAGGCGACGAATCATTTTTTTTTGAGTTTCACTTTCGGGATACACTTTTATTTTAAAATCATTAAAAGCGGACCTCAAATCAGTTATGACTGCCCACTTCAACAATTTTAAATTAAAAGGGTATTACCCTTAGTCCAATTATGTAATAGGTCGAGTTATGCGCGTGAGGCTATCATGCAAACTATGCAAAAAATGTATGTCATGTAAAAATTAATGGCATCTAATTATATATGTATGATCAAACATGCTTACATAAACACTTCCTAGACCAATTAATTTAATAACATGCCACAATCGTGATTAACACACCAAAATACAACCAAGATAAATCACATACAAACTAAAGAAAGCAATGTAATGGCTAAAATCAACTATTTAAAAAATATAGGCATTACTATTAAAAAAGGAAACTATGAACATCTAAGGCCAGAACGAACCTATATAAAAACGAGTAATAAGAAAAAATGAAATTATAAAACAACAACAACAAGTCATGCTCAAAAGACTAAAATACATAAGAAATAAAACTAAAGGTTAAATACGGAAATTCATACACAACCCAAAAAAAACTTTGCTCCGGGATTAAAATACAAATTCACAAAATTACAGCTTAAATGTAAAAACAAAATAGAATTAAAGACAACCTAATCTAGGACGAAAAAAGGAAATACATAAACCTAGAGGACACGAACAGAAACCCAAAAGAAAACAGCCTGAGGACTAAAATATAAAGTGCGTAAAAGTATAAGTCAAATGTATAAACAAGCAGAAACTAAATACATACCATTTAGGACTGAAATTAAATACAAGTAAAATAAAGAGATAAAATTAGAAATATGAAAAAATTGATTTAGGGACGAAACTACATGAAATTGAAAATCTAGATGACCCAGATTAAGAATAAACCACGCAGAAACAGAAACCCTAAATCCCCTAAACGACACCGTTTTAATTCGCTAATATATGTAATTTCATATGAAAACTAAACCTAACTTCATCTCTACCAGCCGCATATCTCTCTTCTCCTTTGCCCTCTGCTTCTTCAAACCAGCGACCACACAAGGCCACCATGGCCTCTGCCCTATAGCCGCTCCAACGAAGAGTTAAGGTTCCTAAAGAAATAGAAGTGAAAACCCCTACTCAAACAAACTACGCTACCACCTTGAAGAACCCAAATCACCATGTCTTCTCCTTCTCTAGCCCTCGACCAAAATGAACGACCACCACCTAGAAGCTCCGACGAGGGTCTAAATCTGTGTAAGATTTACCTAAATAGCCAACAGACACTATCTAGCCTTATATCCCAACCTAGCCCCGAAATACAACCCTTGACACCTAACAAAACCCTCGGCTGAACATTAAAAGTATTACCTTTAAGTGGTAGGGTACTCCCTCAAAGCCAAACGAAACCAGCGGCAAATCTCATGCAATGGAGGCCTCGAACTCAGGTAGTAACGATCAAATTCCTCCCTCTTCAATTGTGATGTCGATGACTGAGGATGATTTTTACTGTTTTTTTTTCTGTTTAATTGTTTTGTTTACTGCTCTGTTTGGTTTGTTCAATTTTAATGTCGAATGACTGAGGATGATCTTTTTCTGTTTGTTTCTGTTTAATTTTAGTTTCCTGCCCTGTTTGTGTTGAGAAAGGAATTTCCAAAAAATGCCCCACTCCCCCACGTTTCCAGTCGTTAATCCTCTCTGTATATATAAAAAACTGCTAAAAACCAACATTAACCTCTCTGTTTTCCTCTGTAGTCAACTGTCGTTCATTGGGCTTGAATTGGGCTTGAATTGGGCCTGGAACTGATTCAAGGTCGGGTTAGGTTGTGATTGTTTCGAGTCTGCTTCGACTCGACCCCGGATAAAAACGAGCATCTACAATACCCTATGTGATCATTGAGACACCATTCTCAGCTTCTTTAATGTTACCGAGAGGGATGAACCAGGGTCCTACTTAGGTTTACCATTTTCGGTTGGTAAAGGAAAAATGATTACTTTTGGCTTAGTTTGAAACAAAACAGCCAAGAGAATACAGGGTTGGACTAAGAATCTTCTTTCATTTGGAGAGAGAGGGAAGTTTTTTCTCAAATCAGTGGCTCAAGAGCTTCCTACGTATGCAATGTCTTGTTATCTTCTTTCGGAAAGCATCATTGATGATATCATTTTCCAAATTCGCTCCTTTTGTTGGTCTGAAAAATAGGATAAAAGAGGTTGGGCCATGGTTTCGTAGGAGAAGATATGTCGAGTTAAAAGAGAATGTGGCTTAGGGTTTAAGGACCTTAAAATATTCAACATAGATCTTATGGGCACCCAAGTTTGGATAATTCTTCATGATCCTAATTATTTGGCCAGAAAGGTTTTGAAAGCAAAATACTTTCCTAATCATAATTTGTTTGATGCTAGACTTGGTGAGAAAGCTTCGTACGTTTGGACTAGCATATTCAAAGCTAATAAAGTGCTCAATGAAGGTTTTTTCTTGAGAGTGGGGTTCGAAGGGCATGTGAGAATGTTTAAGGATGCATGGGGAATTCATCACCTATGATTTGGTTAGGAATCTATCATGACAATGAAAATAACACTGTTAATGTTGTGAGTTCATGATCTCTGGGGTTCATTTTTGGGACGAGAGTATAGTCAAGAGTGTTATATCACCTGTTGACGTTGACAAAGTCTTAAGTGTACTTATTGCCCATACTAGTTTTAATAAACTCATTTGAAGTCACCACTCTTTCGGTTGCTTCTCGGTGAAGTCGGGATACAATTGGCTTCTTCTACGGAAAGAGATTCTTAGGGATAGTGAAAAAATATGGAAAATTTTGACAAAGTTGCTAATTATACAAAAAATCAAGATTTTTGGGTGGAGGATTTGCCACGATGCCATCCCTACAGGAGTGAAATTTAGTAAGGCACATATTTCAGATGAAGTTGGTCCCTTCTGTGGGGATGTTTTGGAAACGCCACTTCACGCTATGAAAGATTGCCCAAAAGAAAAAACACCTTGAGACTCTCAGGTCTGAGAAATTGCATCTATGAGTGGCTGACGATACTTACAAAGAATGGTTGGATTGGACAACCACTCAACTTGACCACTTCGACATCGCGAAGTTAGTGGTTCTCTCGTGGAATTTGTGGAACCGACGGAATAATTTCATCCACAATGGCTACACTCAAGAGGACAAGGAAGTGGTTATGACAGATTCAATTCTTTGCACCAAATTTTTTTATATCAACGAACTCTAGGCACACAAAAGTATTGGCAAGTTCCGATCCAAGAGATGGTCTAAACCCCAGACTCTAGTTTCAAGATCAACGTTGATGGGGCTTATTGCATATCTAAGAAAGTTGATGTCGTGGGAGTCGTAGCAAGGGATTCAAATGGATTGGTGGTGGATGAGATGTGTAAGCAAATTCCTGTCCCATTCACTGTTGAGCCAGCGGAAGCCTTTACTTAGGGGTTTAAATTCGCCATCGATAGTGGTTGGCCCAATGTTATTATTGAAGGGGACGCGGTGTCCGTTGTTAACTTACCAACAAAAGTGAGGATGTCTCGACCATTGGATATCTACTCAGCAAAGCCCAAAGGCTATCAACATCAAATATTGGACTCATAGTTGTCTATGTTAATCGAGACGCTAATAGTACGACGCACAATCTTGCCCACTAGGCTTTGTCGAATCCCAATCTATATTGGTTTTATTATGATAAACCGGACTGTACACAAACAGATGTAATATTAGGTTTTAACAAGTTTACACCAAGTATGGACAGGGATAAACCGAAAGGAGCAAGTGAAGATAATTATCTCACTTAAAATTTAAAATTATTATGTAATTTAAATTTTTTATTGAAAATATATTTTCACTCTCTTACAATTTTTCGCTCTCATGTAATTTTATAAGTTTCAAATCATCTCCTTCAGTTTAATTTCGCCCATCTAATATAAAATTATGTATACATCCTTCGTACGCATAATCTAACATAAACGGGTCTGATACCGGTTCCAATAATAATAACAATAATTTGGCAATGCCATAAGCAAGCATGTTGCCTCAACGGGACTTTCAGCCATAATTGACTCATATCGTTAAAGGACATTTGATTCACGAATCATAAATGTTTTTAAATTATATTTTCATGATTAGTTTAATATAATTTTTGTAGGAGGTAATATATATTTTTAAAAAACTATAATATTCTTTTAATAACTTGAGTGATTAAAATATAATATATGTTCAAAATATTTATTAGTCATTAACAACACATACAGTCTGTAGATAGAGTTACTCAAACACAGATCTTTTAAGAACAACAATATTATTTTTTACTACTAAGACCACTTAATGCATTCACATCAATTGAAATCAATATCTTAGACAAACCATAATTCTTTTCTTTTTTAGATCATATTAACCGTTTTTTATATGAATTATTTATTGTATTTTCAATTAAGTAATTAATTATTTATTATTTGAATTTATTTACTATTTTTATTTAATATTTAAATGGTGTAACACAATTATATATGAACAAAAATCTTCGGCCCTTTTTATCTTTTTATTGTCCCGTCAATGTTAATGTAACATGTGTTAATGGATTTTATTTTAATTTTATATAAATTGACTATTGATTTTACTTTATATTTTTTAACAGTTGTAACGAACTAGATATTTAAAATGATAACGTCGAAAATGTTAGATGCATAACGTTAAGCAAAAAATACTTTAGATACTTAAAGTGAGTAAATAACATAGTTTGAACACTTACTTTTTAATTAAGTAAATTTTATATTATCCCAACCAAAACATTGCAAGTTCACATTGTTGTTAAATGAATCAAACCAGGTTATGCACACATTATTGATAAAGTGATATTTCGAGAATCATATTTCTAGATATAATCTTACATTATGTGAACGATGCGTCTTTAAGAAAGTTTGATACTAAAAAATATTTTAAATTTTAATAATATTTATCAAAATAATATTACCCAAAATTATAATTATAATATAAATTAAGAAAAACTACGTATTTTACTCACAATATTCCGTTTTGGTCACCCAACTATCGTTCCTTCCAAAATCATATACAACATTGTATTTTGGTTACTGACATTTAAAAAATTAACAGAACTGTTGATGCGGTATTTAAAAAAAATCAATAACGACGTGACATTATCTTACGATGACATATCAATATCACAGTTACTTTCTTAATGGTGAGTGATCAAAATAAAATCGAAACGTAACGTTGGATATGATTTTTAAAAAAATATTTAGGTGACCATAACGAAACCACACAAATAATTTGACGACTAAATGCATACTTTAAACTTATAATTTATCATACGAACCATTTAAGTTTCCAACATGACTAGAGTTATAAACAAAATTATTCGATAAATTATTTATGAATCGTTTGCATATTATTCGTTTGTTAAGCTAAATAAATGAATGTGCATTCATTTGCTTAAACAAACAAAATTGAATAGAAATTTATATATGTTTACGAACAAACTTATTTATAAACCGAGTCATTTAAAATTGATATTTTTTCTATGAAAATGAGTTAAAATTATTAAAATATAACTATTTTGGGACAAGACTAGCCTCCGTTCCTATCCTAAGCTAACCCACACTTATCTCCGGTACTTAAAAACCTCCTCTCTTTTTTCCTGAAAATTTTACCCCTTCATTTGCATTTAATCTCCGTTTTGCCACCCACCCGAATCCTTTATTTTTCCAGCTACCAAATAAAAGGTCTTTGTTTTTGTTTGGGGGATATGTGCAAACAAAAGGGATTAATCATTACATAGACTTTTGTTTTTTTTTCTTTTTTAATTATTTGAAGGTAGACTTTTGAATTTACACGTCATAGTTTTCTATTTTTATTTTTTAACACCCGACCTGACCGTTAATAATGGATTTATTAAGGTTAGAATAGTCTTTTTCGCTTTCATCGGTAACCTGTGGATTGGGACCACATGAAAATTCAGGAACTGTTTGATAAAATAAAATGATTAATCGATGAATGATTCAAAGGCTGTATGAATTGACTCTGAATGTGATATGTTGTTTGATAATGGTTTTGAATGTACAATTTGAATTATGAATATTTTTATTTTTACTTTTATAATGATTTATTATATTATAAGATATGATTGTTTAATAATACAACATGTGAAAAAATAAGTATTATAGTAAAATATCGGGTGCTTAATGATTCAGAATGTACTTTAATGCTGAATCATTCAGCATTGTTTTGATGTTTCATTCAACATAGTCTTCATTCATAGGTGAGAATCAAACACGTTGAATGCTGAACGGTTCAGCATTCAGCAGTAAATAAACGGCCCCTCAATCACCACTCTTTTGAAATTTAAATTAACTTACCGATAATACCCTTGGGGTGCGTTTAGTTCATGGAATGTAAGATTACCAGTGAGAATATAAGATTATCAAGGAATATGATTACTGAGAATATTGTATTTTGTGTTTAGTTGGTTTAACAAGAATGTAAGATTATCGTGTTTGGTTAAAGGAATAAAATATTATTAGAATATATATTTGACCAAATTGTCCTTATTATATATTTATTTTTTTACAAGTTGGAAAATATTTATATATTTTCTTTAAAAAATTTAAATTCATAAAATTTATATAATTTCTTTTACAAAATTGAAAATATAAAAATGTTTAATGAAAGGGTAAAATTTTATTTTAATCTCTGAACTTCATATAAAATTTTAATTATAGTTTTTTTTTTGTAAATCTAAAATAGTTTAAGGATAAATTTATAATTTAACTTTTATAGAATTTTTATTATTCAATGACAGAAGAATGATATTTTTGAAAAAAAATTAAAGGCATTTTAGTCCAAAACGTCGGTAATCCAACAATACCTAAGGAAAGAGAGGTAATGACATTCCCAGTAATATACCCAAAAAATCTACTATTGGTAATCTTACATTACCGAGAATAAGATTCTCATGCTAACAAAACGAGATAATGTAGATTTCATTCTCATAAGAATCCACATTCCTCCAACCAAACGCCCCTCGGTATTATTTTGATATTCCGTTCAACGTTTGTCCCTTTTGGTCCGTTTCACCTAGCCATTTGGTAACCTTTTAGCTTTTATCAACACTATATTTCTTAAAAAAAAACAATATATTATCGATAGACTTTTTTTTACCCAAATATAAATTAATTATAAAAATATCATCCATTTCAAATTGTTTTTTAAATTCAATATTTTTACCACATAATATAAATTGTGTAATTAAAAAAATTAGGCAGTGACAATAAAGGAATAAACGTGTTGTTGTACGTGTTTTAGGCCGTGACAATAAATATGTCTAGTTGTATATGTTTTAGGAGCCCCATGTTGTATACATGTTTATCTTGAAATTTAATTTTTTTATTTATTATTTAGTTTACTAAATTTTTTATCTTGAAAATTTATTTGTGTCGACCTCATTCAAAAAAGTTATATTGTTAACATAAGTTTACCCACCTTAAAAATATTTCTAAATCACTAGTCTTAGACACGTAATTGCACAAGTAAGAGTATGAGTAAGGTGGCAACGACGTGCATGTGTTGATCTTATCTCAATTAATCAATAAAGACATGTTTAAAAGATTATATTTAAACACTTTAAAAAACTTTATTTCTATACAATGTGAGATTTAAGAAACCTTTAAAAACCACAGGAGCTTCTCAAATATCATATTGTTTAAATATAAAGATTTTCAAGTGTTTAAATATATATATATATATATTGAAAATAAAATTAATACATGTGCGTTGTTGCCTCATGATCTGACTCGTACTAGTAGTGGTGGATGTAAGGTTTGTTTATCGTGGGTATGTGTCTATAATGAAATTAAATTTTTTTATATTAGTTTTCTATTTTACTGTTAATGTTCATCTTAAAATTTCATTAGTGTCCACCCCATATGAAAAATGTATATTATCAATATATATGTATTAATCTTAAAAAATATTTTTTAGATACGTCACTTCATATTGGTACAATTAGTGTGTAAAATATGTATTTGACTGTATTTCTCATAGGGTTGTAAATGAGACTAAACAGATCTTGAGCTACTCAATATCTACTTGATCAAAGCTCGATAAATACTCGAGTCGAATTCGACTCGAGAATTTGACTCGAGTTCTTAACGAGCCGAAACAAGTTACTATAGATTTTATTTTTAAAAAATAAATTATTATTAATAATAATATTTATGTGTTGATTTTGTTTAAAAAATATGCAATATCAAATTTTCATGTATTAAAGTTTAAGTTCGAGTTAGAGTTTAAAAAAAATTTACTATAGATTTCGTTATTATTTTTGAATAAAATCGATAAAAAATTATCGGAAACATTATTATTTCTACCGGTTCTATTATTATTGGCACTTTACCAGTTTTATTAACAAATCTGGTAAAGCGCTACCGGTTTTGTTATTTTTTCTACCGGTTTTGTTATTATTGGACACTTTACCGGAATTGTTAAAAATATTAATGTTTTAGGTAAAAATAATAATGTTTTAGGTAATTTTTATCGATTTTGTTAAAAAATAATAATAAAACCGGTAACATATTTTTTTAGTCGTATATTAAGGGTATCGTACCGTAGAATTTTCCGAGATGAGTTTGATGAAGGAGAATATTATGGCAATAGAGGAAAAAAACCTTGTTTAAATTAAACAAAAGGGAAAAAATAGTAATTATTCTGAAAAAAATAATTAAGTGATGAAAGTAAAACTATGAAAATAATTGAATGATTAAATATATAATTTATTCATATTATTTTTAAAGGTGTTAATAATTTGAGATAATCAGAATAACGATTTTTAATTGAAAAAATAAAACACCCTAAAAAATACTTTTAGTGGTAACTCGGAGAAAATATGCATTTAAGCCCAAAGAAAAATATGCTTTAAGCAGTAGGTGGCAGAATCGTAATTCCATCAATCTTGGAACCACATTCTCTACCAAAGAAGAGAAGATAAAACCATAGTCGTAGGCTTTAAAGTAAAGTTTGAGTGTGATTTCTGCTTTTCCTTTTTTTCTTCTCTTTTCTCTCTCCAATTTTGCTTTTTTGATGCCTATCGCTCTCTCTTTCTCAGGGTTTTCCTTCTTTCGGTGAAACTCTCTGATTTTTCTCTTCACAGTACCTTTAGTGTTCCAGTGTTCAAGCTGTTGCTATTCTTGCAGATGATGTAGTAGCTTAGAGTCTGCTATCTACTGACCTGGTACTTCGCTTTCTCTATTTCGATCTTCGATTAGTGTTGTACTTTGCTGGGTCAGTTGATTTTTACATGGTTTTACAGACTGTTGTC
This sequence comes from Hibiscus syriacus, assembly GCF_006381635.1. Classification (NCBI taxonomy): domain Eukaryota; kingdom Viridiplantae; phylum Streptophyta; class Magnoliopsida; order Malvales; family Malvaceae; genus Hibiscus; species Hibiscus syriacus. The sequence continues at coordinate 251,287 of NW_024062551.1, read as the reverse complement.
GTCTTTGCTTACAAGAGACTTGTTTTCCTCTTTTGAATGCTAGATTTACATGCTTTTGCTTTGTTTGCTTCTGGAAATTTCTTATTATTATTTTTGGTATCCGAAAATAACGTTTTTTTGTTTTGCAGGGAAGTGACTGTTTTTGTTTTGCTGGGAAGTGAGTGTTTTCCCCCTTCCTTTTTTTTCTGTCTAGATTTTGGGTGGAAAACGAGGGCAAAAATGTCCTCGAGCAGGGGCTCAGATAATTCGCAGCCGGTGAGGCGGATCACACGGACACAGACTGCTGGTAACCTAGGAGAGACTGCTTTTGACAGTGAGGTGGTGCCATCTTCTCTTAGCGAGATTGCACCCATTCTCCGTGTTGCTAATGAGGTCGAATCAAGCAACCCAAGGGTGGCTTACCTCTGTAAGTTTTTTCCCTTTAATTTGCTTTCATATATGATTATGGTTTTTATGTGAGTTTTTGCTGCTACTGTGTGCTAGTCTTATTCTGGAGCAGTTCGAAATAACAAGAATCTAACCGGCTCCTTATGTACTTTGTGCACTGCTGGATAAACATGTTATGTTTTTGCACATGCTGGTGAAGATATGCTTAGGGTTGTGTCTCTTGACATTATGGTGTACACTGTTTTCTACTTCACTGAGTTAATTATTTTGCCTACTACCGCTTTCATTAGCATCGCTTACTCTGGGTAGAGACATATGGCTGGCTAGCTCTTGGTTGTTTCCAATTATATATTGCATAAAAATGGAATTATGTCTTCCTATTTTTGTGACATTAAGAGTATCTCGAAAAGAAAATTTATTTGCTTCCCTGTGGTCTCTTGTAAAATAAGGAGCTGGAATTGAAACTCTGAACCAATAACTTTTTGCCTTTTAATATCTGACATTCCACATTTTCGGAGTGCTGTATTTTAGTGGATTTTTGACATCTCTACATACTTGGTCTTTCTTGGGGGTTGATATCTGAAATTCCATCTTTTCTGGTTGTGACATATTTTTCACATCAATAATAATCATGTGTATTTGTCTGTCTATTTTCGGTGTCAACCATCTTGGTATCTCTTATTTCCTGTCATTCTTGCTTAAGATGTGCTCCTTGCTTCATGGTACTTGCTGTATGATTTGGTCATATTGTCTGCAGTTTTAAATAGAACATTTGGTCTTCTTTTTAGGCCGATTCTATGCATTTGAGAAAGCTCACAGGTTGGATCCCACTTCTAGTGGACGTGGTGTTCGCCAATTTAAAACTGCACTCCTACAACGTCTTGAAAGAGTGAGTATATTTCTCTCCTCATCTAAAGATTTTGATTAGCATATGTTTTAAAAGCCTTTGAAATGCATAAATGATTTTGCAATCTGGGTAGGGTAGTGCGACAATAATGGCATGGTCTATAAACATTGGGGTTTAATAATCTATGTGAAGATAATGAATCATCTATTTACTATATACTTTTATGATGCTTTAAAGAATTTGTATTTTGTTAAACCTGTTGTTCTTAGAGTTGCTATACTGAAATTAAGCTGCTTTATACAAGAGGTAAAGAATGAAACAGAAATAAACTGGGTGTAAATCCTTTTTAAAAGTTTTTTCTTATTATGAGAGTTTTTATTTAGAACTTTGGGATTGGTTGAAAGTTGGTTCAAGGCTTTTGGCATATTTCTTGGAAATCTGATTTACCATTCTTGCACCTCAGTTTTTTCTCCTGGTGGGAAGGGGATTGTGGGCGGGGTAGGAGATCATACACCTTAATTGGTTTTCCTAAATTTCGCCAACTGAGAATGAGTTTATTCGCTTGTCCATGACAAGTTGCTTATAAATTTAGGAAAGGGCGTGGAATATTTATTTGAAAATTATCTTGGGCTGGAATTTTCACATCAATTTTGAGATACTTATTTTAGTTGTTTTAGGTAAGCATATTATTTTGTTTGATTTTATATAGTTTAATACATTACTGAGTTAGATTATCAGAACTTCCTCACATGTCTTCATCTGTACATGTTTATGCTTCTAGTTCTTTGCTTCCCTTCTCTGTTATTGGTCTCATGAGGAGACATGATGTTATTTCAGGAGAATGATCCAACTCTACAGGGAAGGGTTAAGACAAGTGATGCTCGTGAAATGCAAAGTTTTTATCAACACTATTACAAAAAATATATCGAGGCCTTGACTAATGCTGCTGATAAAGCTGATCGGTAAGTCCTCATATTATATGGTGATGTCTTTAATATTTAAGTTATTTGGATGCTTATTGTGGAAATTATTGTAGTTTGTTATTTGGTGGTAAACTTTTTGTTCCTTTGTAGGGCACAACTCACAAAAGCATACCAGACTGCGAATGTTCTCTTTGAGGTTTTAAGGGCCGTTAATATGACACAATCTATTGAAGTCGACCAAGAGGTGGAGCTCTTAGATATCATAACTGGTTGTCTTTTCTAATGGTGTCGTGTTTGATATATATTCTTCTCAAGCTACGATTAATTTACTAGAAAGGAACTTCTAATTTCTAAATTTTGTATGTGAAGGATGTTATAATTATTAAGGTTTGTGCAGATTTTGGAAGCTCAATTTAAAGTTGAAGAACAAACACAGATTTTGGTCCCCTACAACATCCTTCCTCTTGATCCTGATAGTGCAAACCAGGCTATTATGCAATATCCCGAGGTATGTTTTGAATTTGTATATTTTCTGATAATCTTTTTGGAACTAATACTTTACTTTTCCTTCATTTTTTGACATATTTATCTTAATATAGATCCAAGCAGCTGTTCATGCTCTTCGTAACACAAGGGGTCTACCTTGGCCCAATGATCACAAGAGAAAGAAAGATGGAGACATTCTTGATTGGCTTCAAGAAATGTTTGGGTTTCAGGTGAAAAATAAACAAACTAGAAATACTTTTGCTTTATCCATTTAAAAAATTTAGTGTTGTATGCTCCCTTGCAAATATTTTAAATCTGCTGGTAAAACAATGTTGAGAGTTGGTTCAATCTGCTTTTGGGACCTATACTCATATCTCAGTTGTTATTTCTTCAGAAAGATAATGTGGCAAATCAAAGGGAACATCTAATCTTATTGCTTGCAAATGTTCACATACGACGATTTCCAAAGCCTGATCAACAACCCAAGGTGTGCTTGTTAATTTGTATTTCTTTGTGAGCATGCTCTTTCTATCACAAATGTAGCGAGGTGATGGTTACTTTTATCCCCCCTTTATCTTATTTATTGTCGATTTCATATGCGGTTTTGTCCAAAATTTGGGTATGTCCCTAAACTTCTACTGGGGTAAATTAGTATATGGTGCTTCTGAATTTGATCAATTAACTAGAAGGGCATTTTTAGTTGTAAATGTATCTTTTATGCACATTTTTTCTTTTCAATTTTCGGTCGGACATTTTTTGATTAATTATACTGGTGTTGTGGAAAGTGGATCCATATTTACCAATGCTTGTATTTATTTGTTCATTGTCATTTTTGAGTTATTCCACGTAACTTCCCAGCATTTTAGATCGCTAACATTGATATGAAAAGAGAAGTTAAAAATTGAATGTTTAAGCACAAATTGGGAGGCGGATGAGTTAGCCAAAAAAAAAAGGATTGGCTAATGTTAGGAAGAAAGGGGTTTGAATCTAGTTGTCTATGATTTTTGTAATGGTGCACTTTCTATAATCTGGTTGTAATTCCTGGGGGTTGGTTTAAGCCCTTTTTTCAATAAAACTTGAGGTACTCTTTTCCCCCTTCCGCTTTTTGTCGGTTTATCTGTTTGGTATTCTCACAATTATGAAGGGGGGTTTTAACGAGACCTCCAATTCTTATCGAAAAAGGAAAATATTTGACCTCTTATAAAAGAGAGAGTTCTTTGACATCTTTCTTTGATCAAAAGTTTAAAGGGAAAACAATTGCGGGTAAAAGGAAAATATAACATTAATGTAGTTGAATATAAAAAATTCATTGAATAAAAATTACTTAATACATTAAGTAGTTTTTTGATACTATAAGTTTTTCTCCACCTTTTCATATTATTAGATCATTCATCAAGTCGCTTCCAAATATGAGTTATAAATGCTTTTTGACAACTGATTCTTTGAAAATTTCATTTTTGTAAAGGTTTGTCGTTGTAGTAGATTTATTAACTGTCATGACTCATTGGAAAGCGTAGAACTAGCAAATTCTTCGGGGACAAGCTAACTTGTTGAAGAGAAAAGATGCACAGTTCTTGATCTGGGCCTGTTAAAATGTCTTTGATTCTATCTTCATGCTTTGAAAATATGGTGCTTTTATGCGGAAAAAAATTGTGACTTCTTTTGCTTGCACAGTTGGATGACCATGCACTGACAGAAGTGATGAAGAAACTTTTTAAGAATTACAAAAAGTGGTGCAAGTACTTGGATCGCAAAAGTAGTCTCTGGTAAGATGCTAATATTATTAAGCTGTAACATTTTGCTAGACTACTTGGCGCCTATAGAACCTGTTATGCTGCTTTTTAGGATATATTTTAAGAGATGCATCTATGAAATAAGTTAATATCAAAATAAATAGGCGTTCCAACATAGAAGAGTGTACTCCACTCTATGACTTTGGGAAAGGATGCACACTTTTTTTGTGTAGATGCTTGTTTTATATCTTTCTTTTTGCTGTTCAATTGTAATTTTCATGATGTTGAACTAAATCAAGTTCTAAGGAACAGATTTCCCATATTTTCTGTCTTAATTCTTCTTGATATTTAAATCTGCAGGTTGCCAACCATTCAGCAGGAAGTGCAACAGAGAAAATTATTATACATGGGTTTGTACCTTTTAATATGGGGTGAAGCTGCAAACTTGAGATTCATGCCAGAATGCCTTTGTTACATCTATCATCATGTATGCTCTAAACACTTTATTTTCCCCATCAATTTGCCGACTCATGTATTTTCCATTTACGGTTTTACCCTAACGGGATCAGGCTTGTCCATAACATGTATAGAGATAATATTCATTTTCTTTTGACCCAACTTCTCTTTCCTTTATTATTGTCGTTATTTAGATCGACTTTATAAGATGAAAAAAAAATAAGCAAGTGATATAAATTTTATTCTAAAGAGTCTTTTTGTTTTTATTTGTAATAAATCTTGTTTTTGTAGAATTAGGCATAACTTGAATATCTTCATGGGTTCCTTGGATAGTTGATGTTAAGTTAGAATATGTCATCCTTTGATAGTATTTCATTTTTCTTTTTGCCATTGATAAGTGATTATCAAACTTAATGCATAATGTGAGGTGACCAATTGTTGGGTTCATTGTGGCAAAAAAAAGTAATATGCTATTGAATTTTTTAATTGCATTTGGTGTTGGTTGGAATCTGGGTTTTCAAAGGCCCTTCTACTGCTCTCCTCGGCTACCTCTGTCGACTTCTTTTCTCAAGCGTCCATGCTCTATTATGATGCCTTTGGAGTTGCTCATCCAAGCACTTCAAATCTATTTGATCTACTTTTACATACCCTCCTCCACCACCCTCACTTCTCTCCTTCATCTTCTCAACCCCAACTAAAACTACACAACTTTGATCCTAGAGTACCAACAAATAGAACCAATCTTTGGAAACTTTTTCTTAGCTTTTCTCACTAAAATTCTCTTGTTTGAGCTATTACTGATTTTGGGTCTCTGTTCAAAACAATCTAAAAACAATAACTCAATGATAATCTTATATATATGGAAAATAAAAGGTTGGGTCTTTATTTTGTTTCTGTTAAAGCTCCTTTCTAATTGTAGTTTTTTTAAGTGTAAACTTATGAGTAAAATGTACCTTTCCTTTAAATTGTTTTGTTTGGTTGTATTTGTAAGTAAAACCAAACTGCCCCTTTAAGAAATGGTATACTTAATAGATACACAGTGGCATTGTGTTTGAGGTTCAAATTCCATTACAAAAACCACATATATCATATTTATATATTTATTCAATTTCATGTTTACAGTTTTTTTTCATTTAATTCTTTTTAATGTTTCTTAAATGATTTGGAGTGATGATGTATTGAACTATATGTTTGCTACTTCGTTTTGCTTTTTGTTTAAGTGTCACAAATTGGAACATTAAGATGATGATATTTGTTTTGCTTTTTTGTTTCTTCTATTTGAACTATGTTTTTTATGCTACTTTGTGTGTTGTTAGTGGTTAGTTGATACTTGATAGTGAAATGACAATGAATATTTTGATCTTTAAAGTACTATAATATTATTTATCATGTTATTTTGAGTACAAAATATATTTTACATGTGATCTATATCATATAGTATACAGAGTGCGCCTCATATACGAAAGGCGCACGCCTACGCCTTGTGCCTAGGCTCCAAGGACCTTTTGCGCCTTAGTGCGCCTTGCGCCTTTAAAAACCAAGGTTGGAATAGTGATTGCCAATTAATTGATATATTTGTAAAATTAGTTAAGTCATCCTGCTACACTCAAGTTTTCATGTGTTTGAAATTGCCATTATAAATGCATATAGCATCTATTTTTAGTTAATGAATTTAACATTGTTATTGCACAATCAAAACAAGTTGTCCCTCATTATACCTCTCCAAGATGGATTCATCTGCCTACATGTGAAGTTCATCTGCTTAAACATCAAGTACTACAGTGTCATAGGCCTATTATTCCTAAATGTGAGGCGAATTAAGGTGGTGGTAAACAAAATTTTTATCATGATTATTTTGGGATGTTTCAAGGATTTCTTCTCGGGCTATAGGTGGGAGAATAGGATCAACCATGCGTTCATCACCTTGATTACCAAAAAAACTAATCCGGTAGGATTGGAGGATTATAGACCTATCAGCCTGGTGGGAGGCCTTTATAAGATCTTATCAAAGGTGTTATCTAGGAGATTGAGATCTTGTATCAACTCTATTATAAGCCCAACTCAATTTGCCTTCATTCTGAGAAGATAAATCCTTGATTGATCCTTTGTAGCGAATGAAGGGACTGACTTTTGGAGGAAGAAAGCCCTGAAAGGGTTAGTGTTGAAAGTTAACTTGAGAAGGGCGTATGACCCTGTGGAATGGCCAATCTTGTTTCGAACCATAAAAGAGATGGGGTTTGGTGATCGTTGGATATCATGGATTGTTAAATGCATCTCGTCAGCCTCCATCTCAGTTCTAGTTAATGGGTTCGCCTACGGAGGAGTTTTCGATGGCTAGAGGTCTTCGCTAAGGATGTTCCCTTTCTCCTTTGTTGTTCAACCTGGTACGAGAGGTGTTAAATCTCATGCTGGCAAAGGCTGTTAATGCGGGTTTGTTCAATGGCTTTCTAATATGAAATTTTGTAAGGGAGGTGCTGACCTGTCTTACTCTTCTTCGCTTCTCTTCTCACTTCTGTAACCTACGTGTGAAACAATCACACGCTAAGTCGATGACTTAGTGAGGCATATAACAAACACATCTAATGAAATTCATACCCACTAATCATGCATAACTGTTTTATGCTATCAAATCATACAACTCATTTACATATACATTAACATATATATGCACTTGTACCATGTCACGAGAAATACACATCATTATATCAAAACATACATATTTATGTATAATCATTTCTATTATAATCAATCTGTACATTAGTCCTTATAATTTTATACTCTTATCCATAATATCCTTAATTATCACATCATAGCACATATATCACTTCACAACGAAATAAACATATGATCATACAAAGTTTATTTATCTTATCATTTTTATTAGCCCATGAACACATGTGAGAACTATAAATATGTGAGTCTATAGAGATGTGCACTAATGCTGTCACCACAGCTCGTATAATTGCACCGAAGTGCCACGTAGAATTGCACCGGAGTGCCACGTAGAATTGCACCGTAGTGTCATATAATAATGTCCATAAGGACCACATATCATTCTTTAAGAATCATATACATATACTAGGGATCAAGTATGTGTCTGACAAGACTTCACACGTTCTAAAGAATATATATATATATCCCGAACGACCGCGTAGACCCTCGACTCTTGGCATGCCAACTATACCCCTAGCTCTCATGACACAACATGAGCATTATCATTTATGTCATTTCACATGTTCACATATTCATATTACCTAGGCACGTAGTCTCATAGTTTTTGCACATAGCTCATTATCACATTTTCATATAATCACATAGTCACATAGTTCACTTACACGTAGATCATTTCCATATAATTCGAATGTCACATATCTCATGTTCTTGTATTCATATAACATATAATCACATAGATTACTTTCACATATACATGTTCTCATATAGTTTCTATAATTTCTCACACAATCATATTTATTCATGTATAGTATTTCATCTAAACCGTATAAATATGGCATATACTCATATCACCGAATAACTTCACCTGAATATATCTTTTGTTCATTTCAATGCTTAAATCATATAACATAAGCTTTCCTTATGTCATTTATGCTACTTATTCATATAATCTTATGTTATCTCATAGGTAAATGCTACCTAACTTATCTCATTTTCCATTTATACCAGTTTAATCTATTTATTTAGTTAAATTTTTACTTAAATCCTATACCATAATTCTATTTAAATATACTTTTTCTCTGTAACACTTATCTTATAGTTTGACATCATCATTTATACTCAATTCCCTTCACTAATATATTATTCTCATATTACTCTATAGTCTAATCTTATTTAACTCATCACCCTTCTCCTGTAGTCATATAAATCTATTATATTGATTCTTATAATTGATCACATTTACTATATAACATGTATGGTCACTTATCCTATAACCTATTTCACATTCTCATGTAATCATATAGATCATTCATATTAATTCCTATAACTTATCACACTGCATGCATTCCCACAAATCATTTAATACATACTATAATATATATATCACATATACTCAAATCAAACATATGCATATGATCATACATTCAGGCCTTCTAATAAAGGAAATAGACTTATCGCAAGTCTTATTTCCGTTAAACATCATAAACTAACTTGTATGCACTCACCTGGCCTCACTAGTCAATTCCAACCTCTTATCTTTCACCGTGATCGATCTTACTTGTCAATGATTCCGGAACTTGATTAGGCTCTGAATCTACATAATTATACATTTTAAGACAATTATTAGATACCTACACCTTGTAATTTGATACTAGCAACTTAAACAAACTTATTAAACCAATATTCACAATTTTCCTTTAGGGGGAATCGGTTCCCTACTATGGGGGTATCGGTTCCCTCATGACATTCTGGAAATTTTTGTTCGTTTGAAGGAATATCAGTTCCCCTTGAACGGGTACCGATTCCCCTAGCCCAAACATCATATTTTTTAGCTCGAAAATCACTTCATTTTCAGCTTAAAACTTCATACTTCACTCCCTTTAATATTCCTAATTTTCATACACATACTTAAACTCATTTCTACTCCATAATCACTTCTTTAAACTCAAAATTCTTTCATTTACATGGCATTCAAGAATCCCTCTAAATTTCCAACATGTTCTAAAACTCATTCTATCACTTCATATCTCTTAATTTTACCCTTAACAAGTCAAATTAAACTTAAAATCTATTAACTCCTATTTCAAAAATTCACTTAAAAACTCATTTTTCTTAATTTCTCATAACTTGCTAATCTTTGTGTTTTAAGCCACCTAAAGCTTTCCTTAATCTTTCTTAACATCCCAAGAATCAAAACAAACTTTAAAACGAAAGAATTAACCAACTGAAGACCTACTTACCTTATACAAGGCTTCACAGTGGATAGAAGGAAGAAGAAGACTGAAGAATACTCTGGAGAAATTATCTCCTTTCCCACATTTTATATCCCTTAAAAAGAGAATAAAAATCTTCTCTTAGAAAAGACCATAATACCCTTGTTATTTCCAAACTTTACTATTAAATCCAACATCAACTTCCTTCAATTAAATCCATGAACTTTTAACTTATTTCGAAATCGAGCACATAGTTTTTAAAATTTGCAAATTAGTCACTGACCCTGATTTTGGGATGTTACATTGCCAATTTATTATCTGTCAATTTTTAGGTTGCCATCTTATGTATACAAGAAGTTGAATGCCATTATGGCTAGATTTATTTGGGGCGACAGTTTGGAGAAAAATCTGATTCACTGGGTTAAGTGGTCAACGTTATGCCTTTCAAAGGAGTGTGGTGGTTTAGGAATATCCGATACACTGCTCGGGAAATGGGCTTGGAAGTTTGGCACGAATTGGGAGTATCTATGGAAGAAGATGATTTGTTGTAGTTATAATATTAACACCCAGTCAATGGTCTTTAATAATATTCATTTCTCGCAGGCTTCATGGATATGGAGAGGAGTTATAAATAACTGTATGAAGGAGGATAAGTTTGGGATTTGTTTTCAAAATCACATTCAAGCCTGTATGGGGAAATGTAAAACTATAACCTTTTGGCATGATTTGTGGATTGGGGGTGCCTCTTTAAAAAATCAGTTTCCTAGAGATTTCTCTCTTTCAACTAATAAAGACGAGAAAATTGTAGAATTTGGTAGTTTTGGCTCTTCGGGGTGGATTTGGAATATTCAAGTAAGAAGAATTTTGTGTGATTGGAGCTGGATCAATGGTTAAATCTCATTTCATGATTAAATAATTGCATCCTTCAAGAAGATGTTAGCGATGGTTTGTTGTGGACTGGGAATGGTGAAGGAATTTACTTTGTTAAATCCTGTAGGAATTTAATTTCGAGTATGGAGAGAGTAAACCATTTTTGAAACTAATTTGTTTGGGCAGTCTTAGCTTCACCAAGGGTGGAAACTTTTCTTTGGCAGGTTATTCATCAAAGGGTGGCGGTTAGAACAGAGCTGTTTAAACGTGGTGTCCTGGGTGTGGTTGATTTGTCTTTTCCTTTATGTAGGTTGTTTCCTGAATCGATCTCCCATTTGTTTTTTGAGTGCTATATAGCTTGGGCACTATGGAAACATCTTTTTCAGGTCTGGAAAATATCCACTACAGTTTCTAAGGACTTATCTAGACTCCTGTCAACTTGGAATTCCCTTGTTCCTCATTCTAGCATTTGGCCTTTCATTCTGGGGGTAATCGTGTGGTCAATTTGGAAATTAAGGAATTTTGTAGTCTTTGAGAATGGAACCGAAAATATCTCCCTCTTTTTTTTTCTTGCAATATTTCGTTTAGCTTTGTGGTTTTCAGCCAAGTATTATGAGTTTTCGATCCCTCTCGATTCTTGATTGGTGACCCGTCCCTGGCAAATTCCAGTGCGTTCTCTAGGAAGAGTCTTTTGTATTCTTCAGCCTCTTTGTCTTGGTCCCTACCTCCAGAAGGTTTCCTGAAGTTGAACGTGGATGGAGTTGTGAATAGGGATTGGAGCGAGGGAGGTATTGGTGGTTTAGTAAGGGATTCTCGATGCCAGACCTTAGCCTCCTTCTCGGGATCCATTGGTCCTGATCCCCCTTCTTTGGTTGAATTAAAGGATGTTAGAGTTGGTCTCAATCTTTTTTTCTTGAATGAATGGAGTGATAAGGGAAGGTTGATTATGGAATGTGATTGCAGGAATGTTGTGGAGTGGATTAAGGATCCTTCGGTGTGTCCTTTGTCCTATGAATCCTTTGTTAAGGAAATTGTTTCTGTGTTAGAAGAGATGAGATCATTATTCGGTGTGTTAAAAGAAGTGCAAATTGGATGGTGGATGAATTAGCTAAAAAGGGGATTGGTTAATTCTAGGATAGTTTGTGGTTGTAATTAGTTTTTTATGAATATGAAGGGGGTTTTTAATGAGACCTCCCATTTTTATAAATTTTTTTTAGTTTTTTATGGATATGCGTTTGTATTGTACCCTGTTTGTTTAGTTTGTAATCCTGGGTTCTTTTCAATCTCTCTATTAATAAAACTTGAGGTACTCTTTTCCCCCTTCCGTTTTTTGTCGTGAAACCTATTCGGTTTCTGACAATTATGAAAAAGGTTTTTAACGAGACCTTCAATTCTTATAAAGAAAAATCTAGATTAGTTAAAGTGACTCTCATAATGATTAAGTTTGGGATCTCATGGGGATTCTTTGATATGGTTGAGGTCTCGTTATCCGTATTGAATTTAAGTTAAATATGCCTTGTCATCTTCAAGACACTAACAAAGATTCTGTCCGTGCATATTCCAATAGTGTTAGTGAGACATTGTTGCCATCACGTTGACATTGGTGTGGTAGGGTTGATTCTGTCCTTGCTGTTGGCCAAGCCTGCATTGTACTTAAGGGATTGGACATAGGTTTTTATGCCTGAGGCTATCCTAAATAAAATATTTTATTTAAGTAAAAAAATTTTAGTTGAAATTTATTAGAAATTCTTCTTTAAGAACGATAATATAACTAAATTTTACTGGTTTAAGAATAACCATTATGTACATTGATAGGCCTGGCTTGGTCGGCTCTTAAAATGACAGGTTTAGTGTATGTGACCTGGCCTGATCTATGGACACATCAACATGTACCTTGTCATTGTTAATAAAAGAAAATTATTCTGAATTTAATTTTTTCCTAATTTGTTCTTGTTGACTTAGCCTTGTAATCTGTTGCCATACATAGTGACATTTTCAATGTTGTTTCTTCTACTTGTCTTGGGTTGAAGTTACGTAAATTCTGTGCATTGACCAGTGTTTCTAGAAATAATGTGTTTTGATAGTTGCTGTCATGGATTTTTTTTTTTACTTTTGTAGATGGTGAATGCTTCTTTCCTTTGTTTACTGTAGATGGCATTTGAGCTTTATGGTATGCTAGCTGGAAATGTCAGTCCACTGACAGGAGAAAATATCCGGCCAGCCTATGGAGGCGAGGAGGAAGCTTTTTTGAAGAAAGTTATTACACCTATCTATAAAGTTATTCGAAGGGTACCATATGCAATTCCTCCCTCCCTCTCTCTCTCTCTCTCTCACGCTCGTGCGCGCACACACACAGGGAGTCTGTGTCATTTAAGTAAAAAAGGTGATTATGTTGGAGAATTGGTCTTCTTGACTCGAATAAATGACTTTCATCGTAGGAAGCTGAAAAGAGTAAACGAGGGAGATCAAAGCATTCACAATGGAGAAATTATGATGATTTAAATGAATACTTCTGGTATGAAATTTTAATTTACAAGTTTGATCTCCCCACATTGTTGTACTCAGTTATTTATGTTTGTAGGTCTGTTGATTGCTTCCGATTGGGTTGGCCGATGCGTAGGGATGCTGATTTTGGCCTGCCAATTGATGAACTTACTGATAAAAATGGGGTAAGCATATTTTTGGATCTCTAGTCTTGCCCTTTCCCACCACCTATTGTTTCTGAGCTTGGATATCGAACTGACCTTGCATTTGTTAAACAAAAGAAGAATGTTCATTTGGGAGTGAGGAGATTGTTGTATTTATGATTCTCTGCTCTTGCATTGCATCTGGAGGTTTGGATCATTAAATCCGTTGTGACAATTCAAGTAATTTTGCAAAATGTCTCATTGTTGGTTCTGGCTTGCGTGTTCTGTATTGCTTAATTTACATAGAACATCGACTTTGTAGTGGACTATAGAGTTGAAGAAATTTCAATTTCCTATTTCTATGGAGTCTCAAATGTTCTGTTTGCTGTTTACTATAATGGTATATAAGTCAGTCTTTTGATGGTAAGGTTTCTGGGAATTGGAGTATAGAATTGTAACCCAATTGACTGGAGATTTGTAATTTGTCGAAATCTATTATGGCAATTCAAGTGATTTTGCAAATTGTCCTATTGTTTGTCCTAGCTTTCATGTTTTGCATTTGCTTAATTTACTTAAGAGTTAAGTCATTGATTTTGTGCCAGACATTAGAGTTGAAGAAATCTCAATCTCCTATTTCTAATGAGTCTCAGTTGTTCTGTTTCCTATAATGGTAAGATGTCAATGTTTTGATGGTATGTTTTAAGGGAATTGGAGTATGTAGTTGTAACTAAAACTGACTGGAGAAGTTGTATTGGTTACCAAAAACAAGTTGGAAGGTTGCAATAAATGACATCTGTCTAATTGTTATTTACCAAGAATGGTTTCTCTTATCATATTTACTGCTTACACTTTCTCGCTTATGTGTAGGATAACATTCCACCAGCTAAGAGTGATCGATGGGTGGGGAAGGTTAACTTTGTTGAGATACGCTCCTTCTGGCATGTTTTTAGAAGCTTCGACCGAATGTGGGTTTTTTTCATTCTCTGCTTGCAGGTAGAACTTGCTCCATTTTCAAATGATTTTCTTTCTTTGCGGATTTTTTGGCATGGTGTTGATAGTGTTTGATTTGTGTAAGGTAATGATCATTGTTGCTTGGAATGGCGGTCAACCAAGTTCCATCTTTACGGGTGATGTGTTCAAGAAAGTAATGTCTGTCTTTATTACTGCTGCTATATTAAAGCTTGGCCAAGGTGAGTGAATATAGTAAATTCTGCTTATTTTCTGTCATTATAGTGTCAGTTATTGGCAATACAACCTTTCCTGATTAAGTGGAACAACCATTTTAAGTGGTAGAGAAACTATTTCTATGATAATAAAAAGAAACGTAAGTTTATTGGTCCTCCTTTCTGAATTCTGTGATTACTGTTGTGAATTAATTTCAAGTCCTCAGAATAAACGAGTCAGAAAGATGAAACTTTAGAATACTTAACATTATAACTAAATGGTGCTCTAAGGGACGGTTGATTGTGGAGAGTGATAGTAAAATGTCTGTGGAGTGGATTAATAATCTGGATTAATGGGATTGCTGCACAATAAGAAAGCTAGAATCAAAGATTGGAAACTTAAGCACCTGACAGTCAAGTCCTCTAAAAACATGAGTGAGAAAGGCAGAGAGAGAAATAGAGAGCTTGTGACAGGTCGTTTATCTTCCGATAAGGAATGGACTATTTTCGTAGACAATCTTAGTAAGAGAGTTACTAGAAGAGAGCTAAGAGAGATCTTCGATATTTATGGTCGTGTTTTAAGGGTCTATATTCCAAGTTTTATGGTGAAACCAAACTATAAGTCATCAACGTTTGCCTTTTTGCAATATGCGATGGAAGAAGGTTGTAGAAGAGCGATTCAGAACGTTAATGGAACGCTGATAGACGGGAAGAGAGTCTCAGTGGGGGTTGCAAAGTATAAGAAGGAAAGGAGAAGAGCAACCGATGACAAAAAGTTCCAGGTGGAAGGAAATAAGCATGTGCGAGGGGAGGAAGGTAGGCAGCAAGTGGTAATGGGAAAGCCGAGCAGTCCGAGGGATGGCAGAACGTATAAGGAGGTGGTGAATGTGGAGGAAAGAGCGGAGCATGATAGAGCGGGAATTAAGGGAGGACAAAATTTGAAAGCAACTGGGATAAGGAATGTATGGGAAATGCACATTCCTTCTGAAGATTCAAGCTGGGTGAAGAATTCTTTAACAGGGGTTTTGAAATATCCCCTTCAGTCTGATATGGTGAAAAAGGCCCTGGCGAAGGAGGGTTATGAGGTCAAAATAGTAAGCTGGGGTTATGTTAAGAATGCTTGTATCATTATATTCAGTTCTAATGAAGATTTCTTAAAGGCTTGGTCGAACATTAGAGAGAAGTTGTTCCTCTGGTTTAAGTGGTTATCTCTATTGTTAAACGAAGGAGTTCCATTGGCGTACTGCTTGGTAGAGTTGGTGGGGCTACCATTTCTAAGTTGGTCTGTACCTTTTCTGGAGAAACTTGCAGGAATGTGGGGAGAGCTTGTGAGTATCACGGAGGAGACAAAGAATAGATATGATCTTTCATCAGCGAGATTACTGTTAAGGGTAGCAAGTCCTTTTGATATACCCGAATATACTTATGTAGGGTCATATAGAAGATCTTTTAAAGTCATAATCAATACGGGACCGAAGTGTAACAATTTCCAAGCTGGAATCGGAGATGAGCTGCAGAAGTATTTTGATGATGGGAGTAGTGATGATTTTTCGAAGGAGGATGAAGGAGTTAACTCAGAGAAGGAAGAAGACAAGTGGGAGAAGTCAGTAGAGGAAGTAGGGTCAAAGGTGGACACGTGGCTACAACAGGGTCAAGAAAGTGGGAGGTTAGAAGGTGGCAGGGAACAATTTTTGAAACATAAGTCCCACACGAAACCTTTCATTAATGGCCTGTCAGACAATTTTGAATTTGAATTTGAGTCTAATTCCTATAGAGATTATGCGGGGCTTGGGCTGCGAAAGGAAGTGGATCAGTTTCATCCAGCCCAATCTGATGGGGAATCTGCTTCACCAGTCTTTAAAATAATTCCAGCTGGGCCTGCTGTTAAAATTAAGTGGGATGGACTGGATAAACAAAACAAGTTCCAGTCTCTTTATGAACTAATGGAGGAAGATAGTTGCAATATTCTAAAAGAGGATAATGAGGAAGGCCAGGGTGAGGAAATTTCTGCTCGTGGTAAGATAGCAGAAGGAAGTTTCTTGCAGGAGGATAATAAGGTAGGATTTATGAAGAGCTCTAAAAGTTGGAGAATGGGACATTTAAATTATGCTAGTCTGTCAATTAGAAGTGCACCCGGTGGTAGGAGAGAAAGAGGTCGATATGCTAGAGTCTATAGAAGGTCAAGAAATAGACGAATTTGGTTAGGTGCAAATAACGAAACAAAATTATTTTGTTTAGAGGTTAATCCGAATCAAGGACAGAAGGCAAATGAAAGTAGATATTTTCAACAGAGTTTTTCAGAATATAGGGGAAATGGACAGGAAGAGGATGTCAATTGTTCAATAGATGTTCAGAAGACACCGAACGTCCCATTAATTGGTAGTAATCATTCAGAGAGTCTGGCAGCAACTTCTTACACTGCTTCAGGGTCACGATTTAACAAGAGAAGGAAGAGAAGAGCTCTAATCAGTGAAGCTTTGGAAATGGTTAATATTTCTACTGTTTCTCCATCTCATTTTTCGAAGCTGGTAGAGGAAGCAATGGCCACATGGGAAGTGTGTCAGATGTTAGGTATTTCTTTCAAGGAAGGGAAGAAGGCTTTTATTGATAAAATTGTGAGACATGAAAATGTTTTGGAGGTAGGAAGGGAAGGGTGATATGCTGGTTTGCAGGGTATATTTTTGGTGTTTGGTTTTGAAGTCGGTACATGCAGAAATTTAGTATCCTTACTTGGAACATTAGAGGGTTAGGGAGGAGGGAAAAATCTTTAGCAGTGGCAAGGCAAGTTAAGAAGTTAAAACCTGTAATGATTTTTATTCAAGAATCTAAACTTGATCAGTGTCATGCGTCGATCATAAGGAGGATTGGAGGAAATTTGCTGAAGGGAGTGGTGGTTTCTCCTGCACAGGGGTCTAAGGGTGGATTGATTAGTATGTGGAATGAAAACGTTTTCAACGTCACCAACCATCATGTTCATAGTAGGTTTATCGCATTAGTGGGGAATTTTTTGAATGGCCAAAAGGAGTTTGTCTTCATTAATATCTATGGACCTGTGATTAAAGCTGAAAAGGAGGAATTCTTTGGGGAGCTGCCGAGTTATGTTAATTTGACAAATTTGCCAGTTTGTATTGGGGGTGATTTCAATGTGTATCTTGTTCCGGAAGAAAAGCAAGGGAGATCACAAAATTGGCATGCTATTAAAACTCTTAGATCATTTATACAACAAGCTAACCTTATGGATCTGCCTATGTCAGTAGGAACTTTCACCTGGTGTAGTAACAGAGAGTTGTCAACATGGGTTAGACTAGATCGATTTCTTATTTGTGGCAGATTTTTGAACAACTTTCCTAGGATCTCACAATGCCTTTTACCAAAATCAATTTCAGATCATAATCCGGTCTTGTTGGAGGATGTTAGTCACAATTGGGCCCCCAAACCCTTTAGGCTCTTTAATTTCCTGTTAGAGGAGAAAGGGTTTGATGATTTGGTTGAAGGTTGTGTGGTTGATGAGAAGAAAAAGAGGAATAGAGGGGGGATTTTCAGGTTGTTACAAAATGCGAAGAAGAAGATCAGAAATTGGCCTGGCAGCAGTCATTTAGGGCTGGCAGACTCCATTTCGCTGCTTGAAGTGAAAATAAACGAATTGGATTTAAAGTCACAAGGTGGAATGTTGTCTAAGGGGGAATGGGATCAGTTGATTGAATTCAAGAATGAGTTGTGGAGATTGTTCAGGATCGAGGAAAGCATTTGGTGTCAGAACTCAAGAAATAGATGGATCAAAAACGGAGACAAAAATACGAGGTTTTTTCACCTTACTGCTATGAAAATGAAGTGTCAATACCATTCATTCTCTGAAAATTGAAGGGGTGGTAATTTCGGATCCAGTTAAGATAAAAAACAGTGTTTATGAGTTTTTCAAGACTGCATACAATACAAAAGCAGCTTTTGAGGTTGAGGGTCTAGATTTTGATTTTATGAAAATATCAGTAGTCCAAAGGGCTTATCTGGAAGAGGAATTTACATAGCAAGAAGTGTGGAATGCAATTTCTTCTTCAGATAGTGCTAAAGCTCCCGGTCCGGATGGTTTTACCATGGGTTTTTATAAGAAATATTGGAATCATTTGAAGGAGCAGATTATGGAGTTTTTTTCAGATTTCTTTGAAGGAAAAGAGTGGGTACACAGGGTTAACCACGCTTTTATTACCTTGATCCCAAAGAAAGGTAATCCGGAGAGTATAGAAGATTATAGACCATTAGTCTTGTGGGCAGTCTATATAAAATTCTATCAAAAGTGCTTTCAAAGAGACTTATTTCTTGTGTCAAAGATATTATCAGTCCTAATTAGTTTGCATTTATTCCGGGGAGACAATTGTTGGAATGTGCTTGTGTGGCCAATGAAGGAATTGACAGTTGGAGGAAACAAGGGCTTAAAGGGGTTGTTTTTAAAGTAGACTTCAGCAGAGCGTATGACACAGTGGAATTTTCGCCCGCTGTTGAAGGGTGGAGACCGTGTTGTGTGGAAAGGTAGTGGGGATGGTGAGTTCTCGGTTAATTCTTGCTCAAGATTATTTTCAAGTTTAGCAGAATCTGACAATTCTTGGTTGGAGATTGTGTGGAAGGGCTTAGTCCCACCAAAGGTAGAGATTTTCCTGTGGCAAGTTATTCATCAGAAGATGGCTGTCAAATCTGTTTTATTGAGAAGAGGGGTTAAAGATATCGAAAACCCTCTTTGTGTGTTATGTGGAGAGGAACCATAATCTGTTAGTCACTTATTCTTTTCTTGTGTCAAGGTTTGGCAAATTTGGATAAAACTACTCCGTTTGTGGAAAGTTATTTCAGTCTTTCCTAATAATCCGAAAGGCTTCTTGCTTTCATGGTTGCATCTTAGACCCTACTCGGATATTTGGAGATTTATTCCAGGAGCAGTTTGTGGTCTGTTTGGCTGTGCCGGAATCAGATTGTTTTTGAGAATGGCAAGATGGACAAAGATAATTTGTTCTTTTTGGTGAGGTATAGGGTGGCATCATGGTTTTTAGCAAAAAATAAGGATTTGTCTATTCATTTGGACAGCCTTGTGGGAGATCTTACTTTGGCGGATAAGCACAAATCCCTCTCTAATTTTCGACTGTCAAGATTAAAATGGTGCCCTCCTCCTTTCGGGTACTTTAAGATGAATGTTGATGGGGCAGTCAATTTTGATTGGAAAAGGAGTGGTATTGGTGGAGTTCTTAAAGATGCTGGTAATAACAAGCTGGTTTCATTCTCTACAGCTTTAGGACCTTGTTCTCCTATTCTAGCTGATATTTATGCGATCAAAGTGGGGTTAGATATGTTTTTTGATTCAGTTTAGAGGGACAAAGGAAATCTGATTTTAGAAAGTGACTCGTTTCTGGCAGTGAAATGGATCAACAGCCCGGATCTCTGCCGGTTCACCTTGTTGATTTTATTACAGAAATTTAGAAGTCAGTTGGGCTTTATAATGTTGTTATTAGGCATATCAGCAGATGTATTAATGAGGAAGCTGATGGTCTAGCTAAGTCAGGAATTGGTTAGTGAGTGTGGAGGTTGTTTTTAGGAGCTGTGCTTTTGGCATTTTATTTTGGTTATGTTTCTTTGTTTAGGCAATCTTTTGTAATGTTTGGTAATCTTATGTAATTGTTGGTTATTAATCTACTAAGGCACTCTTTTCCTCCTTTCGCTACTTGTCTCCTTTAAAGAGACAATTATGAGGGAGGTTTTTAATGAGGCCTTCTATTCCTATCAAAAAAAAGAAAGAGATGGGTTTTGGTGATAGGTGGTGTTCTTGGACCACACAATGTATTTCCACAGCTTCTATATCGGTCCTAGTCAATGGGTCCCCTACAGAAAAATTTCTTATTGATAAAGGATTAAGGCAAGGATGTAGCCTCTCTCCTATTCTATTTAATGTTGTTGGGGAATTGCTTCACAAGATGCATACAAAAGCAGTGGATTTGGGTCTGTTTCAAGGGTTTTCGTTCGGCAATGATCAAAATTCCTTTAATTTATCACACCTGCAGTTTGCGGACGATTTAATTATATTCTGTCGAGCCTCTATTACCCAGATCAAGAATGTTAGAAGAGTGTTGAGGATTTTTAGCCTAATGACGGGGCTCCATCTCATTTTAGCCAAAAGTAAACTTTATGGTATTAATATGGAGAATGACTTACTTGACGAATGGGCGAGGGATATTGGTTGTTCTGTTGGTTCTTTCCCGACAGTTTATTTAGGCCTTCCTTTGGGTGCAAAAAAGAATTCAGAGAAGTTGTGGGAGCCGGTCATAGAGAATTTTAGTAGAAAATTGGCGGGGTGGAAAGCTTCATCTTTATCCATGGCTGGCAGATTGGTGCTTATAAAGTCGGTACTTTCATCTTTACCCATTTGTTACCTATCTATTTTCAAGATGCCATCTACTATTTCTCAACAGTTAAATTCTTCGATGTCGAATTTTTTTTGGGGTGGAGGGGGCGAGAAGAAGAGAATGCATTAGCTTAGTTGGAAAAATTTGTAAGCCATTGAGTGGTGGAGGCTTAGGAGTTGTTGATTTGAATCTCACCAATCGAGCGTTGTTGGGGAAGTGGGTATGGAAGTTTGCAAATGAGAAAGACTCGATATGGAAGAAATTCTTTTGTAGTAAACATAATGTGAGTTGTCAGTCCTTGAATATCACTAAGGCCCTATCTCATAAAGACTCGTGGATTTGGAGGGGAATCGTCAATAACTTCTCAAAGAATAACTTCATTGGAGGGTGCCTTAGATCTCATGCAAAAATACAAATAGGGAATGGAAAATCTGTCTCTTTTTGGAAGGATACTTGGCTTGGGGATTGTCTATTAAAAATTCTTTTTCCTAGGATTTTTGCACTTTCTACTAACAAAGGTGGCAATGTGGCTGATTTTGGTAGTTTTGACTTGAATGGATGGGAGTGGAATATTAAAACGAGGAGGAATCTATGTGATTGGGAAGTGTTGCAGTTGGTTGAGTTATTGAACACCCTTAAAGACATTAACCTTATTGAATCTTTGGAGGATTGCCTGCTGTGGGATGGCTTGGGGGACGGGCTGTTTTCTGTCAAAGAGTGCAGGAAATCTCTAGAGACAATTTATGAGGATACATTTCAGTGGAGAAACTGTGTTTGGCTGGGATTAGTCCCTCCTAGAGTGGAGACTTTCCTTTGGCAGCTATCTCATCAAAAAGTTGTTGTTAGAATGGAATTGATGAAAAGGGGGTTACTATAGGGGAGAATTCTCTCTGCCCTTTGTGTAACCTATGTGATGAATCAGTCCAACATCTTTTTTTGTTCTGTCATGTTTCGTGGGAGCTGTGGAATAAAGTAATTTGTTATTGGGTATTAGTCTAGCTTTTCCATGTGACCCTCCTTCCTTACTTAGTTCTTGGTCTGATTTGAGGCCTTCTTCGGTTATTTGGAAGTTTATTCGGGCGTAGTGCTATGGTCTATTTGGAGAATCAGAAATGAAATTATCTTTGATAATGGTAAACTAGACAAGCTTTCACTGTTTTTCACTGTTCGCTTAAGGCTAGCAAGATGGTTTCTAGCAAAATATCCTCTTTTCTATATTAAGGTGGATTCTTTAATTGGTGATCCTTCCTTGGCAGATAGTATCTCTGCGTCTAAGGAAATACTTAGATCTGGGTGCGGGTGGATTCCTCCTCCAGTAGATTTTTTTTAAATTGAATGTGGATGGGGCTTTTAGTAGGGTTGGGAGAGTTGCTGGAATAGGGGGTCTTCTCAGGGATTGGAATCGGGTTACACTTATCTCTTTTTCAGAAAATGTTGGTCCTTCTCATCCCTATTTAGCAGAATTGAAAGCTATAAAAAGAGGCATTGATATCTTTGTTTCTTCAGAATGGTTGTTCAAGGGCAGACTCATTATTGAATGTGATTGCAAGCTTGTCGTGGATTGGATCAAAGATCAAGCTTTGGTTCCTCTTCCCCTTTCAAATTTTGTTAACGAAATTGTATCTATTGTTTCCTTTAGAAATTTTATAGTCAGGTGGATTCCAAGGCAAAAGTAGGTATCGGGTGATTATTTTGTCTGTTTCAGTTGGTGTCTGTTTCTGAGATTAGAAGCTAGAGGAGTGTGTGAGGTCTTATGTTGTATGTATGAGTGTTTTTAAGTCTTATGTAACTTGGTTTTCATTAATAAATTGAGGTACTCTTTTCCTCCTTCCACTGATTAAGGAGTTCATATAAACTCCATTAATCAAGAAGGGAGTTCATATAAACTCCACTGATTAAGGAGTGTGTGAGGTCTTATGTTGTATGTATGAGTGTTTTTAAGTCTTATGTAACTTGGTTTTCATTAATAAATTGAGGTACTCTTTTCCTCCTTCCGCTAGTTGGAAGTTGGGCCTTACCTTACGGGTAAGGTCCACTAAGAGGGAGGTTTTTAATGAGACCTCCTATTCCTATAAAAAAAAAGAATCTGGATAAATGCCCCAGCTTGTATGCCTCAATTTCAAAAGAAATTGCAAAGTCTGGAATTGACTAAGCTAGGAAGTGGGGTTGGGGTTTGCTTTTTTTCCTTTCTCTTTTTGTGGTTGTATCTATTGTGTTGGAAATTTTTGGTTGTAATCTTCGGCTTTGTATTACTCTTTTATAAATAAAATTTGAGACTCTTTTCCTCCTTCTGCTGATTTCTGGTACACCTTATGCTATCTTAACAATCATGAAGGGGTTTTTTAACGAGGTCTCCACTTCTTACTAAAAACACATTATAAAAACCTCTAGTTTCTTTCTGTTAATTCATGAAAATAATAAGAAAGTTGTGGCTGTAAATATATTTACAGCTTGTTTATACTAGGGTTACTAATGCAGTTACAATCCTAGGGGTTAAATGGAAACTTGCCCACTGAACTATACCTCATCAAACAATGTGTTCACTTAATAATTTTTGTTCTCAATTTGGTCGCTGTACTTTCTTGTTGCCTGCCGTTTACCCATTATAGGAATGTTTAATGCTTATTTGAACCTGATAATGAAGTTGTTGCATTTTATGTGAATGTGAAAACCTTTTAATCTTATTGCATGTCAGCTATGTTTAAGTTTTTATTGATTTATTTGATGTTTTTCAGCTGTCCTTGATGTAATCCTTAGTTGGAAAGCGCAGCAGAGCATGTCATTTCATGTTAAGTTAAGATACATATTGAAAGTTGTTTCAGCAGCTGCATGGGTGATTGTTCTGCCAGTTACTTATGCATATACTTCAGACAATCCTTCAGGAATTGCACGAACCATCCAAGGCTGGTTTGGCAGTACCTCAAGTTCACCTTCCTTGTTCATTTTAGCTGTTGTGATTTACTTGTCACCAAATATGCTAGCTGCGATATTGTTTCTTTTTCCTTTCATTCGTCGATTCCTTGAAAATTCACACTACAAGATTGTGATGCTTATGATGTGGTGGTCACAGGTATAGATAACTTGTCTTTTATGATCTTCTTCTACCAATTTGTTTCTTCTCTGGTTCACTTATTACTTTCCTGAATCTTTCAGCCCCGTCTCTATGTTGGTAGGGGAATGCATGAGAGCACATTTTCTCTCTTCAAGTAAGTAAATGTTTATAGGATCTAAATATTTTCTTTTGTGGCAACCATTTGAAATATCTCATTTCTACTTGTTTTTGAACTTTTCAGGTATACAATGTTTTGGGTCTTACTTATCATCACTAAGTTGGCATTCAGTTATTATATTGAAGTATGGTTTCCATTGATTTCATCCTGGACTGTCTCACTCAATACTTCATTTTTAACTTTGCACTGGTCATTAAATCAGTTATAATATTGGTATCAAATGGTAGGCCATGATTAAGATGCTTATGAAGCTATGCTTAAGGCTACCCAGAATCACTTCAATTGGTGTCTCTCTTGTTTTAATTACTAAATGATCTTTTGCATCTACCTTTTGTTGATCAGCATGACAGATTTGATATGTTTTTAGAGAATGAATAATCTATCACTTCTTCCTTTCATGGTTACAGATAAGACCTTTAGTTGGTCCCACAAAAGCTGTAATGAATGTTCGAATAAGGAGATTTCAATGGCATGAATTTTTTCCCCAAGGTAATGAACATTAAAATATGTCATTCTCTTATCTTTTCCAGGGCAGAAAGTTCATTTCTTGATTTCTTGTATTGCAGCAAGGAACAACATTGGTGTGGTGATTGCTCTCTGGGCTCCTATCATTCTTGTATGGCTCATCTCATGTTCATAATTCAATGTTTTTCTCTCATTGCTTGACTGTGATGTTTCAAGGTCTAATTTACTGATCTTATCTTCTAGGTCTATTTTATGGATACCCAGATTTGGTACGCAATATTCTCTACATTATTTGGAGGTATTTATGGTGCATTTCGACGCCTTGGAGAGGTTAGTTGTGCTCCATATGACTAGTTATTGCCATTGTTTTTCTATTACCTTTTCCTAGAGTGCTCGTTTTCCAATGTGTTCAATGAAATTGTCTTGATTTGACCAAGCATGTTCATGAAACAGGTACTATGTGGTGGTTTACCATTTGTTTGCTTTCTTCACTCGTTACTTGTAGATGATGTAAAACATAGAACATATTTCTATTTTGTATACTTCAGCTAATGAAAATTGGCATTTCTTTTTAAATAAGAGATAATGCAAGTCCTTTCATTCTCTGCTTCTTTATAATTATGATAGAATCTCTCCAGAACCTACACTATCATTATTATTATTATTATTATTATTATTATTATTATTATTATTTTGGTGATGTTTATACTATTGTGATATTTTTGTCTATGAACCCCAGATTCGGACATTGGGAATGCTCAGATCTCGTTTTGATTCACTGCCTGGTGCTTTTAATGCTCGCTTAATTCCGGGGGATAACAGCGAGAAAAAGAAAAGAGGATTCCGGGGTTTTTTCTCTCGCAGCTTTGGGGTAAAACCTCTTTAATATTATATGCCATAAACTTTGATCTTTTTGATTTTGTCGCTTATACATTCCATCTAATACTGTTCTATTTGCTCAGCCATTCTCTAATAAAGAGAAAGAGGCTGCAAAATTTGCTCAGTTGTGGAACAAAATAATCAGTAGTTTTCGGGAGGAAGACCTTATAAGCAATAAGTATTTACACGCTGTGCTCTATGTTATATATGTGCTACATTATCATATTCTTTCTACGTATTGAGCTTGTTTTATTTTTAGGGAGATGAACCTGTTGCTTGTTCCCTATTGGGCAGACCGTGATTTAGAACAAATCCAGTGGCCACCCTTTTTGCTTGCCAGCAAGGTTTGCTTCAACTTATTTTTCTCTGGTGATCTTGAGAGTTGAGTATCTTGATATTTTAGCTGTGAATGTTCATGTAGATCCCGATAGCGTTGGACATGGCCAAGGACAGTGATAGTAGGGACAAAGAGCTGCAAAAGAGAATTTTAGCCGACCCTTACATGTTCTGTGCAATTTGTGAATGTTATGCTTCATTCAGAAGCATTATTAGGTTTTTGGTTGAAGGGCACCAAGAGAAAAAGTAAGCTTCTCCTTAACTTGTTAGCCAAAGCAACAAATCTTGTTTAGTCAAGCTGCAATTTCCTCTCATTAGAATTATTATTTTGTGAATCATATTGTTGCTTAATTTCATTTTTGTTTATTCTGATGCGTTTCCAGGGTTATAGACGACATATTTTCCAAGGTTGACAAACGTATAACAGATGGTAGTCTAATTAAGACTTACAAAATGAGTGCTCTTCCTAGTCTCTATGACCACATTGTGAAGTTGATAAAACTTCTGGTAATATTCGAAACCTGATTTGCTTTAAGAAGATTCCGTACCCATTGCAGTTGGCTGTAGTAGGAAGTCCTAATATAAACATCCTGATTTCTGTAGTTGGATAATAAGCCGGATGAAAGGGGTCAAGTGGTACTTTGTTTCCAGGACATGTTGGAAATTGTGACGAAGGACATAATGGCTGAGGAAGAATTCTCCAGGTTTGGCATCTTCATGTGATTGTCTCGAACACGTGTGCCCTAGTGCCATAACTTACACTCATTTTATTTTATTTCATCTCTTTTCCTCTAAAAGTTTGGAACACGGAGGGTCTGGACATGATGGGATGAATATAGATCCACTTCATCCATTATTTGATCCAAAAAAATTGGATCAGCTATTTGCATCTTCTGGAGCTATCAAATTTCCAATAAATCCTTTTACGGAAGCATGGAGAGAAAAGGTGAGCCATTGCTGGAGATTAAAGCTTAAAGAGCTTTCTGAATGGGCCTATTATTATTTTATCTTGTGCGCTTTTTTTTGTTAAGTGGTCTTATCCCTTGTGGTTTTATATTGAAATTGGGTTCCTGCACCTCTTGCCAATTGGTTTTTAGGTTAGATGCTGAATATGGTATCAGTTCTTTACCAGATATATGTGAGGTTGACAACCCTTGATGAGGTTGTCTATGGTTACGGTCTTATGTTCCTTCACCTATTCACAATTGGTTTTTGGCTGGATACTTAATGCCTGCGTTTTTTTCTCCTTTCTCTTCTTTGCAGATCAACAGGCTTTGTTTATTACTTACCACGAAGGAATCTGCAATGGATGTACCATCTAATTTGGAGGCTAGGAGGCGAATTTCTTTTTTCTCTAATTCTTTGTTTATGGACATGCCTGCTGCACCTAAAGTTCGCAATATGCTTTCGTTCTCGTAAGCTTTCTCCTAGATTCATTGTTTCTTTCTAATAATATTGTTTACTCTTCCTTATACATCTGATTGTTTTTTAATTAAAGAATATTTTGTACTGTCGATTAGATTGGAAATTGGGAGAGCTCATTTGCATTCTTTTTCTTGTAATTATTGATATATAATTATGGTATTATTGTGATATAAATACAGAATTTGGGCAGTTTTACCTTTAGGGATAAACAAATTTGGTAAACTTCAGAAAAAGAACTAAGAAAAGCTTTTTCTGTGTTTCTTCTTTGATTTTGAAATAAAAAGGTTGCAGTAAATTAGACCTTGATATTAATTTTTTAGTGGGAGAGGCGGGTCCAGTGGGTTGATATTGGGCCTTTCATGCATCGTCCAAGTGTGCACTAAAGCTCGGGCCTGGTGCACCCCACTCAAACGCCAAATAATAATAATAATAAATAAATGAAAAAGCTATGTTTTTTTGCCTCTCGAAGAGGGTGGTTTGGGAATTCTTGATTTAAGTTTGATTAATAGAGTACTGCTTGGGAAATGGGTTTGGAAATTTGCTAATGAAAAGAATAGTCTTTGGAAAAGGTTGATTTGCTGCAGAAACAATATTAGTTTTGAATGGAATAAGTGGGTTTGGGCGGGGTTGGCCCCTCCCAAAGTTCAAACCTTCTTGTGGCAGCTTTGTCATCGCAAGTTAGCAGTGAGAGTGGAACTAGTAAAACGAGGGATCCCTATGGTGGATGTTCTTTGTCCCTTATGCCATTCCCATGATGAAACAATAGAACACATGTTCCTCTTATGTTTTGTTGCTAGGGACATCTGGACTAAATTTCTAAGGCTTTGGGAAATCTCGTCTGTTCTGCTGCAAGATCCTTCTTCTCTTCTCTGTTCTTGGCCGAACCTAAGGCAGAATTCTACCATTTGGAAGTTTATCCCGGCTGTTGTTTTATGGTCAATCTGGAACGCAAGGAATCTGGTTGTGTTCGAAAATGGGAAACTTGACAGCTCCGGTCTGTTTTTTATAATTAGATTCAGGTTGGCTAAATGGTATTTAGCTAAGCACCCTACTGTTCAGATTCAAACTGACTTATTAGTAGGGTATCCTACGCGGGCTGATGTTGTTCATCGTCCTTCTACTACAAAGAAGATTATTGGCTGGACTCCTCCACCGACGGGTGCGTTTAAATTTAATGTGGATGGGGCAATCAATGGAGACGGTATGCAAGGTGGGATTGAGGGTATTTTGAGAGATTCTTCAGCTGTCCCTTAGCCTCTTTCTCTTCTGCAGTAGGGCATGTTATTTCTACTTTGGCAGAATTGAAAGCTATTAAGGAAGGAATTGATTTTTTCTATTCATCTGATTGGGCTAATAAGGGAAGGCTATTTATAGAGAGTGATTGCAAAAATGCAGTGGATTGGATTTTAAAACTGCATTCTGTCCCGGTCTTTTTCAGTGATCTGGTGGAGGAAATTGGGGCTGCAATTTTTTATAAGGGCTGTGTTCTTAAATGGATTCCTAGGAGCTGTAATTTGGAGGCTGATAGGCTAGCTAAGCAGGGAATTGGTTGAGTATAGATGGCCTTTCGTTGTTTATTTTCTGTCTGATCTTTGGGTTGTATAGGTTCTTACTTTGTATTAATTTCGCCGGTTTGACAATCAGGACTCACCATCAGTTGATGGGGACCTAGTTTAGGAGGTCAAGTCTAAGTTAGTGTTGCTGTTTGTCGCTGTTTGAGAGCTCTGTGTGGTTTTTTGCTTTAGTTAGGGGTGTTGCCCTGGTTGTATATTATGTAATTAAATTGTTGAATGAAACTCTAAGGCACTCTTTTCCTCCTTCCAATGATTAAGGAGCTTTCTTTCCAGCTCCATTAATTAAGGAGGTTTTTAATGAGGCCTTCAATTCTTATAAAAAAAAAATTCTTTCTCATGAGCGATCGGTCCCGCCCTCCCGATACTTGCAGAGATTTTAGCGATCCAAGAAGGCTTAAACTTGTTTTTTAATTCGGTGTGGAGGGATAAAGGGAGTCTGATTTTAGAGAGTGATTCATCTACTGCTCTAAAGTGGATAAACAACCCGCAGACTTGTCCGGTTCGCTATGTTGATTTGGTTAGAGTTATTCAGAAGACCGTGTTGCAATTCAATGTTATTACTACCCTTGTTAGGATATGTACTAATGATGAAGCTGACGGTTTAGCAAAATCGGGTATAGGATAGTGTTATGAGAGGTGTTTGGTTCGGTTATTTAGGGGGTCTATTTTGGGTGTTTGTACGGGGACCTATGTACTTTATCTATTCTGGTTCTGGATGTAATCCTTATATCTGGTAATAAAATTCAGGCACTCTTTTCCCCCTTCCTATGACTATTGAGTTTATCCGAGCTTGATGGTTATGAAAGGGTTTTTAACGAGGCCACATTCTTATCAAAAAAAAAAAGCTATGCTTTACCCTTCTATATTTCCATCAGTCTTTGATGGAATGGAAAATCTTTTGGTCTCTGTCTTTCCTTTTTATTCTCTCACACTTCCTTTTTTTACCCTATTCTTTGTTTTGTTGCTATTACTCACACTAACTGTTCTAGAATAACAAATCCAAGAATGATCAATAAAAAAACGTAGTAACACATTCAAAGTGTCTGTCTTTTACCTATGTTAGACTGTTAGGGTTGGCTATGTGTAACACATTGCATCAGTCTCACTATTTAAGATTGTATTTCTAACAGGTGTAATGAAATGTGTAACACATTGCATCGTCCCTTATTTAGTTTCCCACATACTTTTTGAATTTCTTATCTTGACATTGATATCCCACCTTCAAATAAAATTTCCGTATTGTGGTATTTGTTTCTCCAATATGAGTTTCTAAACTGCCTTCAATGATGTAAATGTACGGAAAATTGTATAATTTGAAAGAATGATAGGTTAAAAATTTTGAACAATCTAAGACTGCACTCTGAGTAGGTGTATTAAAACAAGGTCCTTTAATCCCCTAAATGTTATCTTTGGTATTCTTCTATTGACATGAATATTCTCTGGTAATCAAATCTGCATTTCTGAACTGCATTAAATGACGTAATTGCATTAAAAAAACTTAACATAAACGAAATTGGTAAAATTTAAAGACATACGAATAGATTTAATTCCTGCATTAAATAATGTAATTGCATGAAAAATTGGGTTACTTAACAAAATGAAATGTAAAAAGTTTATGAACTCTTAGTTTTTTATTTTACTCATGATTATAAAGCTTTTTTTTAGTTTTCTTCATGAAATCATTAACTCGAGGCAAATTCCTTTTTAAAGAATTTGAGTTGACCATTATAAGTTGCTATATCTTTAATTGTTGAACTGCTGCTCAAGTGCTCCAAAATGAGTTATGGTTCCGCAATTATCTGTGATATTTCGTTTAATACTAATTTTGTTTCCAATACATGTTAAAATTATCAATCCTTGTTTTCTCCTTTTTTATTTTGCAGCATTTTGACTCCTTACTACACAGAGGAAGTTCTCTTCTCCTTGCAAGAATTGGAAGAGGAAAATGAAGATGGTGTTTCCATTCGATTTTACTTGCAAAAAATCTATCCAGGTTTACACTTGTACCCCAAAAATGTTAAATATTTCACTTTTGTTGTTCCTTTGTGGCTGATTGACATTACTAATTTCCAGATGAGTGGAATAACTTTCTTGAAAGGGTGGAAAAAAAGAGTGAAGAACAACTTAAAGAATCTCCCGATTTAGAAGAAGAACTTCGTCTATGGGCATCATATAGGGGCCAAACTTTAACAAGAACTGGTTTCTCTCTCTCTCTCTCTCTCTCTCTCTATGTGTGTGTGTGCGCGCGCGCGAGCCCTCGCTCGCGCCCGATTGCTTGCTTGCTTGCTTGGGCTCCTGCAACTTTGCGAATTGGTTTCTGTTTTTCTGGACTAATAGTTCATTATAAATGAATGTCAGTTAGAGGTATGATGTATTATCGAGAAGCATTGGAGCTTCAGGCTTTCCTTGATATGGCCAAACATGAAGGTATATGTTTCACTTTCCACTGAACTTCCAGTAGAATTGATTGTATGCGGCTAATCACTGATTAGTGGTACATCTTCATTACAAAATATCTGCTTGCGTGAATTGTTGGTGATCTGAGATTTGTTTAAACTCTCAATTGTTTTAATTTCAACCTGATTAGATTTGATGGAAGGCTACAAGGCCATAGAATTAAATACAGAGGATAGTAAAGAGAACAGATCATTGAAAGCACAGTGTGAAGCTGTAGCTGATATGAAATTTACCCATGTGGTGTCTTGTCAACAATATGGCATTCAGAAGCGGTCTGGTAATGAGCGTGCACAGGGCATTTTGAGACTTATGACAAAGTAAGCATGCAAATCTTTAGTATGAATTGAAGGTATCGGTTGCTTAACAATCAGACATGTATTGAACATAAGGAGGATATATGTTTATTGGCAGATATCCATCACTTCGTGTAGCATACATTGATGAGGTTGAACAACGCAATGAGGATAGGTTGAAGAAGCTTAATGGCGAGGTTAATTATTTCTCTGTTCTGGTGAAGGCTGTGCCAAAATCTAGTGATTCTTCAGAGCCAGTGCAAAATCTAGACCAGGTAATGCATACTTTGGCTCCAATACCACATGTTACCAGCTATTTAAATGTATTTTTAATTTGTTTTTGGGGATTATTTAAGAAATGTGGAGTTGTTTAGGCTTTTTTAGTATTTTAGCCTATTAGTTAAGATTTAAGAAGCTGTTTCATCTTGGAGAGTGATTCTTTGGCTGCTGTGAATTGGATTAAAAATCCAGAGTGTTGTCCTGTTGTGTTTAGCATTCTGGTTACAGAATTAGCTAAGACTGTGTTGGGTTCCAATGTGTTACTAAGGTTTGTGAAGAGAAGTAATAATTGGGAAGCTTATAGTTTAGCTAAGGCGGGAATTGGGTAATGTTTGTTGTGTTTTGTGTTCTGTTTTCTGGTTTTTGTGGGGAGTGTTATTATCCTTTCATGGGATAGGTGTGTTTACGAGTAAGGTTGTAATATAGGGGGTTTTTACCTAGGTTGTACTCTTTGTTGATATTAATAAATTTTGGGCACTCTTTTCCTCCTTCCAATGCCCGTTAAGATACTTTGTAGCTTAACGGTTAAGAAGGGGGTTTTTAACGAGGCATATTTCTTATAAAAAAAAAAGTTGTTTCAACATTTTTTCAGTAGGGCTCCTTTGACGAGCCCATAAGAAGATTAATTGCCATCTTTGAAAGAAATACAATATTGGCATTTAAACTTCATTTTGCCTGGATTTTGGATAGAATTTATGATTCGACAAAAACCAAGGAAGATCTCACGACGGTGAAAATGTTGTTAAGGGTAGCAAGTCCATTTGATGTCCCGGAAGTGATAACTTTAGGGTTATATGGAAGATCTTTCAAGGTAAGCACTAAGTTGGGATCGACTTCTACGGTTTCAAATTTTTTTCTTGGCAACACGCCAGAAAAAGATTCCGATGATAGAGTTACTGTCATAGAGCTGTCGGAGGAGGGAGATGACAATATACACTATTCTGGCAAGTCAGGTTCTATCCGGCAAGTTGAGGAAGATCGTCAAAAGGTGGACACGTGGATTGATCAAGGATTGTCTTCAGGGTTTGTTGGAGTTGGTATGGGATTCAAATTTTCAAAAAGTAGAATGGAAAGTCAAGGCATTGATGAAGGGGTGCCAACTTTTCCCTTCTTTGGGAGTAGTAAAAAGGAGACTTTGCTGGGTTGGGCATTAGAAATAAAGAGAATTCAAAAAGTAGCATTCATGCCCACTCATTTGGGAGCATTGAACCTGCATCTTCCACAATGAAAATAATTCCTGCTGGTCCAGCAGTTAACCTTATGGGTCTTGGTTATGCAAGTAAAAAAACAAGGCAGATTTTTTCCAGCAAATCAGGTGAATTTGGTAAAGGTTCGGAATGCCATAATAATTTAACAGCAGATTTTGGCTTAAAGGTTACAGCAGAGAATGAAGATGCAGAGGGATCTGTTGAAGGTTTTCAGGTGATTAGCTTAAGAGATGGTTTCAAAATCGTTCTGTGAGCTCGTTGTCCATGAAGAGTGCCCCGGTTGGAAGAAGGTTGATTAGAAGTTATAAGAGAGTATATAGCAGGTCTAGAAAGAGGAATATTTGGCTTCCAAATGTGCATGATTTTAGTAATGTATCAGAGGGGGAATTGATAAATAAGATGGGAAGGGCTTTAATATCAAGAGGTTGTCATTCTGAAATACCATAGACTAATGGTTTGAGTAGGAGGAGAATCAAAAGGAGATTCAAAAGATCCCTCTTTAGGGATGCTTTAGATAAAGTTAGCATTTCTACATTATCATGCTCAACTTTTCCTTTGTTGTTGGAGGAAGCTTTGGCTACATGAGAAATTAGCAAGATATTGGGTATATCTTTCAAGGAAGGAAAGAAGGCTTTTCTGGAAAAAATTATGAATTTGGAGAAAGGCTTGAGTGGGGTTAGATGAGTTGGTAGGTAACTCAGGGGACTATATGGTATTATTGACCTAAAATATGATGCCAAAGATAGTCATTTTGTCCTGGAATATAAGGGGATTGGGAAAAAAAGAAAAACGAGCTGTACAAAAACTAGTTTCTGAGAAGAACCTGACGTTCCTTTTTCTGCAAGAAACAAAACTTGAGATTATCCCAAGTTTCATTTTGCGAAGAAGTGGTTTGAATAAGATGCAAGGATTCGTTAATTTGCCAACAACAGTTCATCAGGAGGTATCTTACGTTGTTGGGATGACATCATTTTTGAGTTAGAAGATCAGTATATTCAAAGGAGATTTGTTGCAATTTTTGGAAAATTTAAATCCAACCAATTTAGGTGTGGATTCATCAACGTTTATGGCCCTTCAGTGGAAGAATAAAAAGCATGTTTTTTTGAGGAGCTGAGTTTGTTTTTAAATGGCATTACATTATCTTGTTGTGTGGGAGGAGACTTCAATGCTTATTTACAAGAAGATGAGAAGGAAGGCAGATCACAGAACATAAATTCGATAGAAATTTTAGGCTCTTTATTCAACAAACGAGGCTGATTGATCTGCCATTAATCGGGGGAAATTTTACATGGAGCAGTAATCGGGATATACCAACTGTTGTTAGATTGGACAGGTTCTTAGTGGACGTTAGAAAATAGGATTCAACAGAAGCAAATTTCCAGTGTTTGTGACAGTGTAGCAGAGTTGAGGTCGTTGAGAACTGAACTGTGGAAACTCTACAGAATTGAAGAGCAAATCTGGTTGCAAAAATCGAGAAGTGGGTTAAAGATGGTGACCGGAATTCTAAATTCTTTCACACGTGCTACATTTAGGAGAAGGACGAATTCTTTTAATGCACTCAATGTTAAAGGTGAAATTATTAAAGATCTGGTTCTTATCAAGACAAGTGTCAGAGATCATTTCTTCGAAGCTTATAATTGCCGAACAACTTTGGAAGTAGAGGATATTAAGCTGAATTTTTCAAGATTATCGATGGAGCAGAGCCTTATGTTAGAAAAAGAGTTTACGGAAGAAGAGATTTGGGATACTTTGAACTCGTGTGATAGTAACAAAGCTCCTGGGCCAAATGGGTTGAATATGGGATTTTTTAAAAGATTTTGGTCTTACTTGAAAGTGGATGTTCTGAAATTTTTTCATAATTTTTTCTTGGGAAAAGATTGGGAGCATGGTATGAATCACTCTTTCATAACTCTTATTCCGAAGGGATCCAACATTGGAGGTTTAGATGATTTTAGACCTATTAGCTTAGTGGGTGGGATGTATAGGATTTTGTCCAAGTGTTTATCGAGAAGGCTAAGAGGTTGCATCAATGATATTATCAGTGATTCACAATTTGCTTTTATTCCTGGAAGACAAATATTGGACTGCGCTTTTATTGCTAATGAAGGAATTGACTTGTGGAGAAAGAAAGGACTCAAAGGTTGTGTGTTCAAGGTGGATTTCAAGAAGGCTTATGATACGATAGATTGGGATATTCTCTTTAAAGTGATGGTAAAAATGGGGTTCAGAAATGAATGGTGCAGCTGGATTCGGAAATGTGTTTCCACAGCTTCCTTGTCAATGTTGGTTAATGGTGTGCCTACTGAAGAATTTCCTATGACTAGAGGTCTTAGACAGGGCTGCTCTCTTTCACCACTACTGTTTAATTTCATTGGAGAGCTGCTAAACCTATTGCTTCTTAAGGTTGTTTCTACGGGTATGTTTTGTGGTTTGGTGATAGGCAAAGATGAGGTTTCTTTTAACTTATCTCACCTGCAATTTGCAGATCTAATTATTTTTTGCAATGCATCGAAGACATTCTAAATGTGAAGAGAGTTCTACGAGTATTTGAAGTAATGTCCGACTACAACTGAATCTCAATAAAAGTAAATTATTTGGTATTAACATTAGTGATGAAGAGGTAAAGTAGTGGGCGAGCACTATTAGCTGTTTAGTAGGTAATTTTCCTTCAGAATATCTTGGTTTGCCGCTTGGTGCTAAGAGAAATTCTTCAACCATGTGGGATCCGGTTGTGCAGAAATTTCATAAAAAAATAGCTGGCTGGAAGGCTAAAACACTGTCAATGGCAGGTAGATTGGTCTTATTGAAGGCAGTATTCTACTCGTTACGTTCTTATTTCATGTCACTGTTCAAGATTCCATCTTCGGTGCTTGTTAAACTAAATTCCATAATGGTCGGATTTTTGTGGGGAGGTGGGATTAACGTTAAAAAAATTCACTGGGTTAATTGGTCGACTGTTTGTACTGGTAAAACTTCTGGTGGTCTTGGAGTTTTGAACCTCAACTGCATGAATAGAGCTCTGCTAGGGAAATGGACTTGGAGGTTTGCTAATGATAGGGAGACAGTGTGGAAGAAGTTTATTTGCAACA
Source organism: Hibiscus syriacus (assembly GCF_006381635.1). Taxonomy (NCBI): domain Eukaryota; kingdom Viridiplantae; phylum Streptophyta; class Magnoliopsida; order Malvales; family Malvaceae; genus Hibiscus; species Hibiscus syriacus. The sequence continues at coordinate 215,294 of NW_024062551.1, read as the reverse complement.
AATATAATTTGGACCCCCAATTGGTGCTGTTCAAGAGCAAAATACCTTCACTTGCATCTTGGATATGGAAATCAGTAGTCAAAAACCATTTTAATGCCTCTGGGTGGCAGAGATTTCATATTAAGTTGAGTGGTTGGATGGCAAATTCCTTGTCGTTAGCAGGAAGGGTGGTGTTGGTCAAATCAGTGTTGTGCTCTCTCCCTGTTTATTTTCTTTCTATCTTCCGAATTCCAGCTTCTGTGCTACAGAAACTAAATTCTATCATGGCTTCATTTCTATGGGGGGTGCGGCAAATAAAAGAAATATCCACTGGGTGAATTGGAATTTGGTCAGTAAACCAAAAAGATTGGGGGTCTAGGGTTCTCGAATTTATCACTCTTGAACAGAGCTTACTGGGGAAATGGGTATGGAAGTTTGCATCAGAAAAGGAGTCTTGGTGGAAGAGGGTGGTGTGTGGCGTGTACAACTTGGATCCGAATTCCATAATGATGGGGAATTCGTGGACAGCCCGTGCCTCATGGATTTGAGGGGTGTGGTTAAAAACTTCTTTACCAATGATGGTTTTGGGGATTGTCTTAGAAAGAATATGCGTTTGAAAACTGGGAATAGGCAATCTGTGGAGTTCTGGAATGATGTATGGTTGGGAGAAGTCCCTCTTAAAGTTCAGTTCCCTAGACTCTATGCTCTTTCGATCAATAAAACGAGTAAAGTGATGGAGTTTAGGGTGAATAATGCCTCTGGCTGAGTGTGGGATATTCAAATGAGAAGAAATTTGGTGGATTGGGAGGTTGAACAATGGCTACAGTTGATTTCTCTGTTGAATAATATCTCTCTGTCACTTTGTGAGGAAGACTGTTGGATTTGGTTAGGGAATGGAGAGGGTTGTTTTTCAGCGAAATCTTGTATCAAGATTTTCTTTGATCAAGATGGTATTGAGGAGAATCATGAGACTTGGTTGAGGCATATTTGGGTAGGGCTTGCACCTCCACGTGTGGAAACATTTGTTTGGCAAGTTGCTCATCAGAGAGTGGCGGTTAAGGAGGAATTATTGAAGCGAGGTGTGGCAGGGATTGATGATCCATTATGTCCACTGTGTGGTAGGGAGGTGGAATCGGTTTCTCATCTTTTTTTTTGCATTGTGAGGTAGTATGGGGCCTGTGGTCTAGATTTTTGAATATTTGGAATTTGTCTTTGGCGATCCCAAAGAACATTGATTTTTTTTATTTTGTGGGATGATCTACTGCCGAATTCCTTGATTTGAAAATTTATTCCAAGGGCGGTGATGTGGTCAGTGTGGAAATGTAGGAATGAGGTTATTATTCAGAAAGGAAAGCTAGATGTGGTGAGACTGTTCTTTATTGTTCAATTTAGAATAGCTTCCTGGTTTGCTGCAAGGTTAAACGATGTGCATATTCCTTTAGACTCCCTAGTGGGTGATTTAAAACTTGCTGATTCGGTGGGAAGACAAGGAAAGGGTTGCTCTCAACCAACTTGTTGGGTTCCTCCTCCGGATTGGTTCCTAAAGCTTAATGTTGTTGGAGCGATGGTAAAAGGCTGGGATAAAGGAGGTATAGGTGTACTGATTAGGGACAGTAGTGGTGTGTTGCTTCAGTGGTTCTCAGAAAGAGTTGGGGGTGGTCCTCCTATCATGGCAGAATTATTGGCGATTAAGAGGGGGTTATGTATTCTGTAAGACTTAGGTTCTGTTCCTAATCAGAGGTTTATTCTAGAATTGGACTCAAGTAATGCTCTGAAGTGGATCAAGAATCCGGGTTTATGCACCCCTATGTTTCAATCCTTGGTGAAGGATATAGTCTCTATTATGGCAGGAAAGGATATTACTATAAGGCATATTTTGAGGGTTGCAAACTGGGAAACTGCCAAATTAGCTAAAGATGGGATATGTTGATTACTTGGTTTCTGTTATCTGTGTTGAGGTGTAGGAAATGTTTCTTGTGTTGTACGGAGATTTGTTTTCAGTCTTATGTAATTTCTGCTGGTGTTTTAGCAGTATGTTAGGGTCTGGCAGTGTACTATTGTTCAGATTAATAAAAGTCATAGGCACTCTTTTCCTCCTTCCAATGACCTACATGTTACTAAAATAACATGGAGGGTATGAAGGGGGTTTTTAATGAGGCCTAATCTTCTATAAAAAAACCATTTTAATGAAGATTAGTTCGGTATTAAGTTTCGCAGCATGTTTAAAGTCAGAGCGGGAAATAGAGAAAGTATCAGATTTTGGTTTGATAATTGGGCGTTAGATTATCCTCTCAAAGCAGTGTTCCCAATAATGTTTACTCTTTCATTAAACAAGAATGGGAAGGATTTTGGTGAGTTTCGATCATCAGGTTGGTCTTGACATATTCAGATGAGGAGGAATTTGAGTGATTGGGAATTAGATCAATTTTCTGATCTAATGGCTATAATTCATAATATTAGTCTCCCAAGAGCTGACGGATGGGTTAATATGGAGAGGGAATGGGGAATGTATTTATTATGTTAAATCATGTGTGAAGTCATGCATAACTGCTTCGACAGCAGAATCCTTTTGGATGAATAACATTTAGAAGGGTTTAGTTCCTCCTAGAGTGGAAATTTTTATGTGGCAGGTGGTGTACTAGAGATTGCCAGTAAAACAAGAATTACAGAGGAGAGGGGTTTCGACTATTGTAGACGTTGCATGTTCTTTCTGTAAAAAGGAGATTGAATCTTCAACACATCTATTTTTCACTTGCTTAGTGGCGTGGTCATTATGGAATAAATGTTTGAGATTTTGGAATCTTAATTCGGTTCTACAAACAAATGCTCAAAGCTTTATTTTAGCTTGGAAGGATATGGTGCCTCACTCTTCTATTTGGTCTCTCGTTCCAAGAGTGGTTCTTTGGACCATTTGGAAATTTAGGAATGACATTGTGTTTGAAAGGGGAAGATTAGATCAAATTGATCTATTCTTTATGGCAAGATTTAGACTTGCTACTTGATTATTAGCCAAGTTCAAGGATGTGTCTATTTCAAAGGAGTCCATCATTAGTGATCCCTCTCTTGTGGATTGTTGCTCTCTTTCCATGAATTCAATTATTAAAGTTGTGTCTTGGTCTCCTCCTCCAAAGGCTTTTATAAAACTGAATGTGGATGCAGCTGTGAGTGGAGATTGGAGGAAAAGTGGTGTCGGTGGCTTTCTAAGAGATGAGGATGGCTCGGTAATGTATTCTTTCCAAGAGGCTGCTTGTCCAGGTCCTCTTTTGATAGAGCTTATGGCAATTAAGAAAGGCTTAATCTTCTTTGATTCGATTAAACAACAGTTCAAGGAACGATTGATTGTGGAAAGTGACAGTAAACTAGCAGTGGATTGGGTTAAGAATAACGATTGTTGTCCCTATGTATATATAAATCTAGTGAAAGATATTGTTTCTAGGTTAAGAGATTTGGAGGGTGTTATTAGATGGGTTGCTAGGTCAGCCAATAATGAGGCTGATTGCTTAGCTAAGGCTGGTATTGGTTAGTTCAACTGTCTTACTAAGGATGTTTTTGTATTTTGTTTGTTGGTCTTTGTAAAGGGAGTCTGTATGTTTGTTTTTTAAGAATTATGTAACTTTCAATTATTAATGAATTATAAGGCACTCTTTTCCTCCTTCCGCTGATTAAGGAGCACCTTGTGATCCATTAATCATGAAGGGGGTTTTTAACGAGGCCTACCCTTCCTATAAAAAAAAAACTGCATTTTGCCTGACGATTCTTTGGTTTATCAAACATAGGTTAAATAACAGAGAGGAATTCTCTAGTATATACTTTTAATATGCCTGCAGTTCTAGTGTTTTCAAAAAATGCCCCAAAGATGTGAAAAAGAACCTGCTTTAAATATTGGACCTTGTTTTGGTTCCAGTAAGCATATTGTTCTCGAATTTTCATTCTGGGTATTCCAAAATTCTAAACTCAATCCATGAAATAACTTGATTGTTCAGTCTTGTTTAGATATCCACTTCTAAATTGGATTTTTATCACTTTCTCGGCATCCTAGAATTTCTTTTTAAAATGATCTTTTTATTGTGATCATTGTCATAAACAGGAAATTTATCGGATAAAGCTTCCTGGACCTCCTATCTTGGGTGAAGGGAAACCTGAAAATCAAAACCATGCTATTATCTTCACACGAGGAGAAGGCTTGCAGACAATAGATATGAACCAGGTTTCAATTTGTTGTGTTTTTAGCGAACACAATTGTTCAGGACACTGCTATTATGTTTTTGCTAGTTCTCATAGGATAAAAAATACCTTTTCTTTTTTGGAATGGGTTGCCAAGGATAACGGCCTTCTCTTTTCTGAATGAATCAAATAGGATAATTATATGGAAGAGGCCTTGAAAATGAGGAATTTGTTGCAAGAATTCCTCAAAAAGCATGATGATGTAAGGTACCCAACAATTCTTGGGCTCAGAGAACACATATTTACTGGAAGGTAATAATGCAGCCCGATTTCTCTATGTTATAAAAAAATTAGCTGACCTTATTCCCATATGTAATGGGGTAAGGGGGAGTTAGGATAGTAGACTGCCCCCAACGCCAGGTTGAGAGCAGCTTCCGTGGGAGACCTCCGGCAGTCAGAATTATGAATTGCCCACCGTGGGACTCGATTTCTCTATGTTATAGCTGTTTATATATATATATATAGGCTAATACTCTACTGTTTGGTGCAGTGTTTCTTCTCTTGCATGGTTCATGTCAAATCAGGAGACCAGCTTTGTTACTATTGGTCAGAGACTGTTAGCCAACCCTCTCAAGTAAGTTGATATTACTTTAAACCTTTTTAAGAGTTCTAATACTGTTGTAGCGGGTATATGTTTGTTAAAACATTGAAATTGACGATGTTTTTAATAGGAAATTTCCTTTTAGTATCAAGAAATGAGCTTTTTTAAGAATCAGTTAGTTTCTCACATTTAAATAATTTTAATTAGTTGAAAATACATGCGCATTTATTGTTTCTCTTCTATCAAATAATTAGGACTACTATATACTGAAACATCTTTTTTTTTATAAGAATTTCAGGCCTCATTAAAAACCCCCTTCTTGATTAATAGAGCTTTTAGAAAAGCTCCTTAATCAGCGGAAGGAGGAAAAGAGTGCCTTAGGATTTTATTAATCATAGGAAAAGTACATAAGATACAACCAGAAGACACACTTCACAGAACCAGAAATCACACTCAACAGAAAATGAAAAACACAAAAACGACCTAATCATCTGATTGACTTCTTGTTTCTCTACTGTCAAATTACTAGTAGCAACTCATCCCCCTTATTGTTTCTCTTCTTGCAGATTTAGATGTCACAAAACACTATCAATTTTTTCCCTTACTAATGAATCTTCCATGTCATGCTACTATGATACTAGTGAAGACAATGGATTGGATATGTGCAATTTCTATAAAATCCGAATCCGAATCTGAACCCAGAATTCTGCTTTAAAATTCGAATCTGTTTGTTATCCACCTTAATTTCGAGTATTACTATCCATATCTGAATCCAAAAGTAAACAAAATTATGTTTAGGATATACAAATCTGCTAAAATCTGCATCTAGCAAGTCCAAAAAAATGTTATTAAAATAGAACTTTTAAAAGTCAAGCGAATTATGGATTGGATATTCAAATATGTTATTCGTGAAAATAAAGTGAATTTGGATAATGGATATTTGGGGATTAGTATCAGTATCTGCTCTCAATCTGATGAGTATTATCCGAATCTGCAATAAGCAAGTTGGATAGCTGCAACTGTCCGAATCTGCACTATCCATTGCCATCCATCGTTCTTTGGGAAGGATGGAATGGAGGGGGTATACAGCGAAAGAAGCGTCAAAGGGGTCATTGTTTTATCTGTTTTTGTTTATAATTTTTATAACATTCTTTTAACATGCTAGATGACTTATGTACTGGTTTCCTGTTTGTATAGGGTTCGGTTCCATTATGGTCATCCAGATGTATTTGATAGGCTCTTTCACCTCACAAGAGGAGGTATCAGTAAAGCATCCAGAGTAATTAATTTGAGTGAAGATATTTTTGCTGGTAGGAATACCTCGATTTTTTGTAACAGTGTTTTATTTTTTTTGCCCATCTTCAATTTGTAACTTCTGTGATTTGCTTGTGATCGCAGGCTTCAATTCTACTCTTCGTGAAGGCAATGTCACCCATCATGAATACATACAAGTTGGGAAGGGAAGGGATGTGGGTCTAAATCAGATATCTATGTTTGAGGCCAAAATAGCTAATGGGAATGGTGAGCAGACACTGAGTCGAGATATGTACCGGCTTGGACATCGTTTTGACTTTTTCAGAATGTTGTCTTGTTATTTCACTACAGTTGGTTTTTATTTCAGTACTCTGGTAATTCTATTAACTTTTCCCTTTTATAAGATGTCATACAGGCTTCTCTCAAAAATAATAATAAGATGTCATATAGACACCAAGAATCATTCTGTGTTCTTTGGCAGGTAACAGTGCTCACTGTCTATGTGTTCCTTTATGGGCGCCTCTATCTTGTATTGAGTGGCCTTGAACAAGGATTGAGTCAGCAACCAGCAATTCGTGATAATAAACCTCTCCAAGTGGCTCTTGCTTCTCAATCTATTGTTCAAATTGGATTTTTGATGGCATTGCCCATGTTGATGGAAATTGGATTGGAGAAGGGTTTCCAAACTGCATTGAGTGAATTTATATTAATGCAACTGCAATTGGCACCAGTATTTTTCACGTTTTCTCTTGGAACAAAAACCCACTATTATGGAAGGACATTGCTTCATGGAGGTGCTAAGTACAGGGCTACAGGCCGAGGGTTTGTGGTGTTTCATGCCAAGTTTGCTGATAACTACCGGCTTTATTCACGCAGCCATTTTGTTAAGGGTATTGAGATGATGATTTTGCTTCTAGTGTACCAAATCTTTGGTCATACTTACAGAAGTTCAGTTGCTTATGTATTAATCATTGCTTCATTGTGGTTTATGGTGGGAACATGGCTTTTTGCTCCCTTCCTTTTCAATCCTTCGGGTTTTGAGTGGCAGAAGATTGTTGATGATTGGACTGATTGGAATAAATGGATAAACAATAGAGGTGGTATAGGTGTACTTTCAGAAAAAAGTTGGGAATCATGGTGGGAGGAAGAGCAAGAGCATCTTCAATATTCTGGGATGCGTGGTATTATTGCTGAGATTTTGTTAGCTTTACGATTCTTTAGCTACCAGTACGGGCTTGTCTATCACTTGCATATTACAAGGAAAACCCAAAATTTCTTGGTATATTCCTCTCTATTTTTATGGCTATTCCCCCCCCCTAATATACGTCATTTACAGTTGGGCATTTTCATCCACTTGTAACAGGTCTACGGTGCATCATGGCTGGTGATCGTTCTGATCATGTCTGTAATGAAGGTAGGTGGCTAGTTAATAATTCCTTAGTATCTCCTTGAGGTTAGAGTAGGCATAAGTTGTCATCAACCATTTTATTTTTCCTGTTAATATTCCTCTCAGCTCAATCAGGTTTATTGTTTAGTTATTCTTTTGTTTTCTCTGTACTAATGTATTTATCTAAATGAGAACATTTTCAAGAAAAAAAAATCAAGTCGGACTTTTTGCTTGGTAAACAGGGTTTAAATTAATTTGTATCGTGGTTTACTGGACCATGGTCAACTGCTGATAACAATACTGCTTAAAAGATAAAACAATCAAATTTTCCAAAATATGGTTATAATTTATTATTTGTTTGCAGCATACAAGAAAATGATGTAATCAACGACCCTTTCCAGTATCACAACTGTTCCATCTTCCTATTTTATGCTGTCAATGTTTCCATAAAATTATGACTCATGTTGATCTTATGATCTCTAATTTGGAAGTTGAAATGTACCTGTCTTGATGATTTTTCATTTTATCCTTCTTCTTTTTTTGGCTTAGACTGTATCTGTTGGAAGGCGAAAGCTCAGTGCAAGTTATCAACTTGTTTTCCGGCTCATGAAGGGATTAATATTCTTGACATTCGTGGCCATTCTGGTTATTATGGTCACACTCGCTAAGATGACAATTCAAGACATTATAGTATGCATTTTTATTTTCATGCCTACGGGTTGGGGAATGCTTCTGGTAAGCACGTCTCCTGTCTTACAGTTTTACAATCATATGGTAATAGTTATCTTGCATGGTTTTCTTTTAGTTCTCAAATGTTCATTTTATATCTTGAAGCTCAAAACATGATCTTACAACTTCTATGCATTGTTGTTTTCCAAACAAAATTGGTATAACAACTAAAAGGATGCCCCTAACATTTGATTAAATAGTCACTTAACCCTTATTTTTTTGGGATTGTTTTGACCTCAACGTTTCATTTTTGGGCAAAATGACCCATGATTGAATGGAAACCATTAGTTGACTGACTAACAGTCAACGCTCTCTGCTGATGTGACATATGCACATAAAATTTTTGAGGACGTGGCATGTTTCACATAATTATTCATGTAAATGTGGCATGTACCATGTCAGCTCTATGGATACATGTCACATCAGCGAAGAGCGTCGACCCTTATTCAATCCAATTATGGGGTCATTTTTCCTCAAAATAAAATGTTGGGGGCAAAGTGTTCAAAAAAAAAGAATAGAGGCTAAAGCAACTATTTAATCAAATATCAAGAGCATTTTTCGTCATTATGCCAACAAAATTTGCCTTTTGAACTAGAGTGCTTATCTGTTATGGGTTGCCTTTTGTTCCTCTCCAAGAAGCTATAGTGATCTGCACCTTGAATTATTTTGTTCTTAAATGGTAAAGGCATTCGATCATAGTGCACCAGTCCCACATTTCTTTCTTCTTGGGACACATTTTATTTGAAGCCAATAATTTGTTGAATGCTTGTGAAGATTTACAGGAGTCTAAAGTCCCCTTGAAAATGACAACCTAATCTAATCATTGCTGTTTTCATATGTATCAGATTGCTCAGGCTTTAAGGCCGCTTGTTAAGAAAGCTGGTTTCTGGGGATCAGTTCGAACACTTGCTCGTGGATACGAGATTGTAATGGGCTTGCTTCTCTTCACTCCTGTTGCATTCCTTGCCTGGTTTCCTTTTGTCTCCGAGTTCCAGACTCGAATGCTTTTCAACCAAGCATTCAGCAGAGGTCTGCAGATTTCACGTATTCTCGGTGGGCAACGCAAAGACCGCGCTTCTCGTCACAAGGAGTAATCGTTCTAGGCACCTGGATTTGTAATTATATTGATGAAGACAATCTTGTCAATTGTTGTTCTAATTATATCATGATTATGGAATCCAAGAGGGGAGCAGATAATCTTGGCATTTGGAATGTAAGTATTATGCATGGTATGTATGGGTGCAGTTGTTTAACTCTAGCATGTATGTTATGTATGATGATCAATGTATTTTGCCAGCTAGACACTGGTTGAAATGGGAATGGATGTTTATTTGGTGATGAATTACTTTCTTTTTACTTTAGCAGATGGATTAATTTCTCAAGGCGTGTCTTTTGCCGATAAGCATAGGCCATAGACCAGAGTTTTTGGCTGATAAGCAGTGGCCATGTACTAATAAATGTTTAGGTGGTTTGATTTTAGTGTATACTATATATTTACTCGTTCAATTATTCACACAGTTCGGTTTTAGTTGTTCAACTATATTTTTCTTTTTCAAAATTATGCATGGCATTACGATTTAGTTTTATTTTGATCACCCCTTAAAAATTTAAATACATTTAAAAAAATCAATGATGTGATTCTCTTATGATGATATATCTGTTAGTTTTAAATAGTGAGTGATCAAAATGAAATCAAAACGTTAGGTATGATTTAAAAGATATAATTTGGTGATCATAATGGAATCACATGAATAATTAGATGACTAAGTATATAGTTTACTCTTGATTTTATCAGTCCTTAATAACCAAATACTAATATTCTGATTTGTTAATGCTAGTTGCATGTATCCAAATCTTTGTAGGAGGGGAATGTCATGCGTCTTATTTAAGGTTTATGTTTTAAATTTTAGGGTTCTAAGATAGATTTATATATATATATATATATATATATATATATATGTTTAGGTGTGTATAATAAATTTTACACACCCACACACTATATATCAATTTAATGTATTTATAAAAAATAAAATATTATAATATATATATATATATATTTAGTATAATTATTAATAATTATCTTATTAATCAATCCATATCATTGAGATATATTATAAGAATAAATCTCTCATGTTATTTTAATTAAAAAAAAAGAAAAAATTCAAACACAAGATTGTTTTATACATAAACATTTTAAAAATTTAAATATTATTGAATTTTAAAAAAAAAATCATTTCCATAAGATAAACACAGGAACTAATTGATCACTGAATAATTGGGCCTCGGGCTTGCCGGCGGGTTCTTCTCAGTATTTAGGGCTGAGATAATACAGAACTACTGCAAATTGGGGAGCGCTGGTTGGAGAGAAACGAAGCCAAACGGTAAACGTTGTCGTATTGAGTGCTGATGCTTCTTTACTCTGTAGAAAGCATATGCCTGGGCTGGATTCTCTCTTTCTCGGAGCGAGAAAACTTTGTTAGGGTTTTGGGAACGCATGATGATAGTATTTGATGGTGTGGCGAAAGAGTAATCAGCGGTGAAATAGAGGGGAAGAGGGTGTGCAAATCGCTAATACTAGCATCAGTAAATGGAAAGTTTTGAATCTGAAGAACCAGAGAAGAAGAGACCTCACTTGGATTCTCCATCCATGGCTCGTAATTCCTCCACTTCTCCCAATCATGTCAAATCTGTAATTATCTCTCTCAAACTTTTTAATAAAAAATTGATTTATCCTCTTTTTTTAATCTTTTTTTTCCTGTAATTTATTCTCAAATCACAATTGGGTATGGAATGAATTTCGTTTTTGTCTTGTAGCCAGTAAGAAATGTTCATCTGTAATTAATGGGCATTTCTTTCAACAGCTTATATCCTAATTTTTTAATGCTATTATTATTTTGTTTAGCTACTAATCGAAACTTTCGATTTCAAATGCTTTCTCCTCTGGAATAGGAGGATTTAAGTTTTTGTGGACCAATTATGAATTCGAGATTTAATTGAATTGATAATTGTTGATAGAAGTAGTTTTCTGTGAAACTCGATTCCCCTGCCCCTGTGGGTTTTTACTGGGGGAGGAGAAAGAAAAACATTTTCTCTGAAGTCTGCTAGGGTTATGCAAATCCATTTTGATCACAACTTGAGTGGTCTAATCTTTAGTTATATGGTGGTCCCTTTTCTGATTCAAACCGTTCCTAGACTTATCATAAGTTCGTTCATTAAGCATCTAATCATATGCATGGGCACCATTGGTCCACTACCAGTTTACACATTTTTCTGGGTTGAGAAGATAAGCCCTTTGCACGACCTAATTCAATATTAGGCATACCTGTTGGTGAATGGAGATGTACTGTCTCCTGCCTCCCGATTGAATTTGCCTTTCACTTTTTATCCATGCTTTGTTTTTTTCGGACTTTCATCTTGCTATGATCAGGTTATTTCTACATACACCCCAATTTGTAAGACTGGTGAACATGTTAAGCAAATTCAAAATTCCAAAAATCAATTTCGATTGGTTTTTCCCCTGTATGTATATGAATTTGTATTTTATTTCTCTTACCCATTTGACTTGAAATATAGTGGATTTTTTTATCCAGGTTGATGCAGCAGTTCTGCAGTACCAGAATCAAAAACTTGTCCAGCAGTTAGATATTCAGAAACATGAGTTGCATGATCTTGAAACCAAAATTGCAAAACTAAAAGAAAATCAAACCTCCTATGATGATATGTTGATAACTGTGAATCAACTTTGGAATCAGGTACTTTTTCATGGCACTCTTTTACTGCTGCATCTTTTGTGATTATCATTATTTTTTTCTATTATGTTTTTTTGTTACTCTTCTATATAGTTGGTTGATGATATGGTCTTGCTTGGAATACGAGCTGGTGGAGGCCATAATGCTTTACAAATCTTGGACCATGCTGACAATTCTCGAGGTTTGGATCATAGAACAATTTTTTTTTTTGTGTTTTTGGGAGTTAGGAGAGGTGGTCCTATGTCTTCTATAATAAAAATTATGTCAAGTGTTAGTTTTCTCAATAATTAATTAACTTGAGCTCTCTTTAGGTTCTATACCATCATGCCCTGTGGAGGAGATGTTTCTTTGTAGGCTTCTAGAAACAGATTTTATTGATATTAGTGACGAAGATGTGATTGCAAATTATGTTGAACAAGTGTTATCTGCCCGCCATTCATCCATGAGGGATTTGATAAAATCTCTGGAGGATAGCATCTCTTCTGAGAGGATGAAAACTGAGAGCGTGATTTTTTCTTTGAATGGAAAATTATCTGTTGAAGGTTAGATTTTTCAGTTGCTTAGTAATTATTCATTCCGCATGTTTTATGTGATTTTTCATTTTTTTTTCATTATTCAGTGCTTCTTTCCACAGTTTTATATTGATTTTTACATATTTCTCAGACACACTAATGCATCTCACAAAGATTGATGATATGATGAAAGAAGAGGCTAAATATTTGCATGATATGATCAACGCTCTACATATGAAGCATAAAGAATATGCGGATGGTATTCAAACATATATAAGCAGCCATTTAACTGACCGGTCTGAAATTAAACGTCTTCAAGGTATTTGCTAGTTCAACTTTTAGAAGATACTTGTATTTTATACACTATTAATTAGATATAGATGCATCCAGAAACCACCTAACATATATAAATGAAATTCACAACAGCAAATTTGGTACCAGCAGAATTTCTGTATGCTGGCAACCTGGCTGGTTGTTAGTCACTGCCTCGATTTTCTGTTCCTTTCTTTTTAGGTCGTCTCATGATTCTATGTTATAATTTATTGATACTGAAAGGTGAACTGGAAGAAATCATGGCCGAACTTGAAGAAAGCAGAAGAAAACTAGTTGATCTGAAAATGCAGAAGAATATAGCCTCTGGGTTGCATGCATCAACTACAGTTGAAGCAAATGGCAGCTTGTCACCAGAAAAACCTGCAGACAAGATGATGGGTTTGCGGGAGATAAAGGATTTGATTGAGGAGACAAAGGTATTGGTTTGCGTAGCTGTAATTTTTTCTTTTTTGCTTCTCTATCTTTGTTTGACTAATCCCGTAGGATATGTTACTAAACAAGTGTTGCAGATAGTGGCAGCAGATAGGCTTTCTGAACTTCAAGATGCACAGGAACAGTACCTAATATATTCAAAACAACTTGAGGATCTTCAGGTTTGCTTGGATTTTTTACCTTTGAAAGCTGTTTTTCTTTTTAGTTAAAGTGCTGTTTTGAATAACACCTTGTGTTCTAGTAATTTAATTCACAAATTTTTATTCTTTTAGAATGAACTGAAGGATGACAAATACATATATTCTTCTCGGCTTTACACTTTGTTAAATGATCAACTTCAGCATTGGAATGCTGAAATGGAACAATACAAAGCCCTCTCAGATGCTCTGCAGGTTAAGCTGCATGATATCCTTTTTCACATGCTTTTGTTGTTTGATAACTTTTTGGTCTGTCTTGAAAGTATAATTTCAGAGTGACAGGTTACTTGTCACGAGGAGGGAGAAGGAACTAAATATGAAAGTTGAGTCAGCAGATTCTGTTAGGAATGCAATTGATAATGTTGGTTCTAGAATTGAAGAGCTAAATCTGCAGCTTCAGAAGTGTATCATAGAAAGAAATGATCTTGAAATTAAAATGGAAGAAGCTATCCAAGATGCAGGTAAAATAGTGCGGTTGTACATTTTAAAGTTATAAATTTAAGGTGGAAATTTTGGATCTTTTGGTTTATTTAAATGATACCTTTCACAGGAAGAAATGATATTAAAGCAGAAATTCGTGTGATGGCATCAGCTCTGTCCAAGGAAATGGGAATGCTGGAAGCTCAGCTGAACCGCTGGAAGGAGATTGCACATGAAGCGATTTCTTTGCTTGAAGAAGTCCAAACACTAAAAGCTTTGCTAAGTGATAAGGTTTTTATCTTATCCTTATTAGTTCTTTTCGGGGAATAAAAGTTTGAAAGTTTCCAATATGGATAGAATATCATTTTGGAAGTTATTTGTGCACCACCATTTGCCTTTTATTCTTTCAATGTTATGTGCTGTTTATCCAGAAAAGTTCATTTTCCTGTTTTATTAGTTCTTCATTTTATTATTAAGCATGTGATTTGAAGCAGATTGTGGTCTTTCCCAAAATGGATCTATATTTCTTAACTTTTTGTGTAGAATGAAGAAAGATCTTTATAATATGAATTTTGAATGTTTTGAAGCTTTTTAGTTGCTAATTGTCAATTTTTTAAACATATTGGTTGCTCGGATATGTTCAATCTCTAATCTTTGTGCTTTTGTGTAAAAATTTCCAATAGACAAACCTACAAAAGTGCTTGGCAGAAGAGTGTGCTGAACGGATTGTGGAAATCAAGTCTCTCAATGATTTGGTATGTCTATTCTTTTGATCCAGTTCTTGTTCCCCCTTCTTTGCTCATTACAATATTGGGGAAAGGGGAAATGCATCAGCTGGGGCTGGAATCCAGGCTTGAGTTCTTGCTTCCCTAGAAATTCCAACCACCTTTGTTTGTTATATATAAGTTTTTTATTTTCTATGATGAATAAGATATTTATTATTGAATATTCACTTATGCAGATTGAGAAATTGCAGAAGGAAAAATTGGAATTGCAAATTTTCTTGGATATGTATGGCCAAGAAGGCTACGATAATAGGTATGCTAATTTGACAATTTATTGAGACACAAAGTAAGAAAGTGAAAATGCAATGAAATAAGAAAAACCTTCCTTAGTTCTATATACAAGATGTGGATCTTTCTGTTAAATCTTCATCTTACTTTCTTTTTTGTGTAAATCCTTAGATTGTACATTGTTTGTACTTCATGCTTGAAGTGAAACAAATCTATAATTAGTGCTTCCTAGATTCAGAAACAAATGACTTTTTGTGCGAAATTGCTATTAAACAAACCTCGAATTTTAATTTTGAATTTATTGGACACACAGAGTAAGGACGTGAAAATGCAATGAAATAAGAAATTACTTCCTTAGCTCTATATACAAGCTGTGGATCTTCCTGTTAAATTTTCATCTGACTTCCTTTTTGTGCATTGTTTGTACTTCGTGTTTGACGTGAAACAAATCTATAATTAGTGCTCCCTAGATTCAGAAGCAAATTACTTTTTGTGCGAAACTGCTATTAAACAAACCTATAATTTTAATTTTTATGGAAGTTGATACTGAAATAGAAAAATATTTTAAGTTCAATGTTTACATATTTTCTTTTCTTGTTGGTGCGCGTTAAAACTTACAGTTTCTTCTAATTCTCATGCAGACAAAGGCAAGAAGCTGTAAGCGATTCTAAATTTGAAATTCTGTTCTTTAGTTGTTTTATCTTATTAGATTGACCTGGGAATTGTGATATAGTTTCAGCTACAATTTATACATTGACAATAATTATGCCTTCTTCCCTATCATATCATTTGCATAACTATTTTCTAGTTTTATTGGCTTCTTATGACTTCTCTTTCTATCATTTCTAGTTTAATTAACAATTTAGGTTCTCGACTTAAATTTCAGAGATGTGACGGAAATAATAGAATCAAGAAATAAAGCTTATTCACAAGCTGAAATCTTGAAAAATGCTTTGGATGAACATAGTCTAGAACTAAGAGTGAAAGCTGCTAAGGAGGCCGAGGTTGCTTGCCAAGAAAGGCTTTCTGTTGCTGAAGCTGAAATAGCCGACTTAAGAGCTAAACTGGATGCTTCTGAGAGGTTTGTACATTTGTAGTTTTTGGTTTGTATCTGAATGTTGTTTCATTGATGTTTCTTGGTTTGCAATGATAGTGATTTGACTGAAAGGACGTTGATTGAGGATGCAAATATGCAAGTTGTAAATTAAATTATATAGGATTTTTATTTTATATTTTAGGGGTTTAATTGTAACTTATGCAGATCTTTAGGACATTTAGATTTTTAGGTTATTTTAAAACAGCCCATGCACCTTTTTCAGAATTCTCAAGTTTGCCTTTATCGTCCTTTGAGCATTTATTTATGCTCTTACTTCGTATGAAAAGTGAAAACTGCTAAATTCCATTATTTTCATGTCACCATATAGGTGATTGTTGTTGATGGAAGAGATTGAATGAAGCTATTAGTCACATATAGAATTAGGTATTTATACAAAAGAATATCTGCCTTAGAAAGGAAACAAATCAAGCTTAATGTAAAATTAAACATTAAACCAATTGATGCTTAATAGGTAGAATGCTTATTATGAGTTACCAAACTCCATATGTAGGATGATCCAAATTCTTAATGTAAAATTTTTGTGTTTGCATAAGAAGATTTGTAGTTTTTGAATATAAGTTTATGGTTCCTATCAAAAAAAAAAATATATATATATATAAGTTTATGGTTTCTATTTGGCTTAAACTAAAATAAACCCCTAAACTATACCCTTTATTTACTTTAAGTCCGTAAACTATTTTTTGGTCAAAATAAATCCTTAAACTATTATATTTAACTATTTTAAGTAGCTAAACTATTTTTTGGTCAAAATAATCCCCTAAACTATGCCCCTTTTTTGTTTTAAGTCCGTAAACTATACTTTTGGTCGAGACAAGTACATAGTTTTGCGTGACGTCAACATCTTGTTGGCTGGAAAAAAAATTAACTGAAAAAATAGCAGGACTTAAAATGGTTACATATAATAGTTTAAAGACTTAGAGAGAAAAAGGGGTGTAGTTTAGATGTTTATTTTTACTTGAGCCTTTCTGTTTTTATGATTTGTTTCTTTTCATTTCTCAAAATTTCCATTTAGTATTATTATGTAACTATTTTATCCGAAAATAAATCACAGGGATGTTTTGGAGCTCACGGAGGCTATTAAAAGTAAAGATGGAGAGTCAGAAACATATATTTCGGAAATTGAGGTTTTTCTGAGATTCTCTTTCTTAGGGAAAAAAGTATTTATTCATTTTTTATTTCTGTCACCCTTCTTTCACAATAATTGAGTTGCTTGAGCTGCCTTTCCCTGGGTGCTACGTTTTCCGTTTACTGCCTTTTCTTTGTCCGCATGTTGTTGAGAGTTCTCTTTTATTTTATTTTTACAGACCATTGGCCAGGCATATGAAGATATGCAGGCACAGAACCAGCACCTGCTGCAGCAGATGACTGAGAGAGACGAATACAATATCAAGGTCCAATTGCATATTATGTGCCTTGTATTTCGACCGTATTCTTTCTATCTGTATATTGTCAGTTAAGTTCCGTTTTCTGGTCTTGAAACTTGGGCCACTTTTGTAATTGTGTTGGGATTAAATGCAGCTCGTCTCTGAGAGCGTAAAGACAAAGCAGACACATAGTTCCTTGCTCTCTGAAAAGCAGACATTAGCAAGGCAACTTAAGCAGGTCAATTCATCAATTGAATCTGTGAAAATGAGGATTGCACAGAGTGAGGAGCAGGTAAAATTTTTCATTACTGCTACTAAAATTCATTCCACAAAAGTTACCTTCTAAACGAGTTATGTTTTTATTCATTCATTCATTCATTTCTTTACTTAATCATCAATCGATAGCTTTTTTTGGCCAACCTGTAATTTAAACCTTGCAGATGAAAGTTTGTCTGACAGATGCTGTTAAATTCACGGAAGAGGATAGACATTTTATGATTAGCCTTGAAACTGCAAAGTCGGAGTTAGCTGATGCTGACAAGGAGTTCAAATGGCTTAAATCTTCTGCAGCATCTTGTGAGAAGGACTATGAGCAGCTCCAGCGAAAGGTGGATGAGTTCCGATCAAAGTTGGATAAGGAACAGTGAGTTTTCTTTTCTCTGTTTTTGGTGGATTTCCCAGGCTTATATTTTTTTCCTTGCCCATTTGTATTGTG
This sequence comes from Hibiscus syriacus, assembly GCF_006381635.1. Classification (NCBI taxonomy): domain Eukaryota; kingdom Viridiplantae; phylum Streptophyta; class Magnoliopsida; order Malvales; family Malvaceae; genus Hibiscus; species Hibiscus syriacus. The sequence continues at coordinate 197,328 of NW_024062551.1, read as the reverse complement.
TTTTGGTGGAATTAGAAGATGAAAAGCTTATATGTATGTTATCCGACTACAAAAAGCATTGTTCTGCTCCTACGTTACTCGGACTCGGTTGTGAGTTATTGGTACAACATGGGTAACATTTTCCATGTTTTTTGGGGGTCCTTAGAGGTTATAGCCATCAAGAGTCTTAGAGACGTCATAATGGTCAACAATTGCTACAGTAACAATGCTTTAGCCTATGCTCTTGCTGGCACGTTTCATCTTAGGCTTTCCCTGTATTGTAATGTATCCTTCAGGACTTCAGACGTGTTTCCTTGCAGAATACATACCTATTTTATTTTCATGTTTTAATTAAATTATTTAGGTGATCTTCAAATTAACTCTCTCTGTTGAAATGTTTTTCCCCCTTTCTAAATCCAGAAGCGAGAGGAAGAAGCATGAGGAAGAGCTCAATGAATTGAATAGTCAGGTTGCCGAGTTGAGTTCTGAAACTGGAGAGACTGCAATACAGAAGCTTCAGGATGAGATCAAGAATTGCAAGAATATTCTCAAATGTGGTGTATGTTTCGATCGGCCGAAGGAGGTGAGTGTGTTATGCTGGCATAATTTGTTACTTGTATATGTTTGTTTCCTTGGCCTTTCAGATTGCACTAATGGGTGTGGTGTTATTTTTCATATTGGGCAGGTTGTAATTGTGAAATGTTATCACCTATTTTGCAATCCATGTATACAGAGGAATTTAGAGATGCGGCACCGCAAATGCCCCGGCTGTGGAACCGCATTTGGTCAGAATGACGTTCGGTTTGTAAAAATATGAAGAGGTCTGTCCCTCCCATGGCCCTTGTATTTTGATTGTGATTTAGGTTAGTCAGAGTTAGCATCTGGAAACCATGGGTGCCCCTTTGGGCCCGAACTTAATAGTTATAGATATAAATATGTTACTTTTTTCCTTGTTCATATGGTAATAATTTGATCGGCATAGTATGGCATGTATGTCAATTGTAAATGGAAATCAAACTAGGTAAATCATCAGGAAATTGTTCCTTTGGAACTCTGGATCTGTTGGTTGTCTACTTTCTTACAGGTCGTGTTTAGTGTTAGAATCAAACGAGCATGTAGTGCAGGCAGGGGTATAAGGTGAAAACAAACTTATATTTTCATGCTAGTTGAAGGCTCATGTTATGCTGAGCAACCATGCACTAAAACATTTTCATTGTAGGAAGACATGATGTGGATATCTAATCGATTTTGGTTGATTCAATTCATGGGGCATGTTATTGTTTTACCATCAACAGTTTTTACAAGAAAAGTTTTCCATTCACTTTTATCGAGTGATTTTTTTATCTACCATTAGCTTTGCCAAGTACATGTGTCAAGGACATGTATAGTGATGTTTCATTCTGGACCCTATTCCCTTTTTTTAAGACATTTTGACTCTTAATGTTTTATTTTTAGGGTAAAAAAGTTCCCAACATTTGATTGAGTAGTCATTTTGACCTTTGTTCTTTTTTTTCCTAGAGTATTTTGGCCTTCAAACGCTGGTCGAAATTTTCCAAAAATATATATGCCAAAATGATTGTCTTGGTAAATATTGGGGGGTTAATTTTGATAGAGTATTTTGGCCTTCAAACGCTGGTCGAAATGTTCCAAAAATATATATGCCAAAATGATTGTCTTGGTAAATATTGGGGGTTAATTTTGATATTATACCAAAATTGTATTCTAATCAAGCTTTCAAGGTGAAGAATTCGAGAGTACGATGTCACTCATTATTAGTCCTAGTAAATATTGGGGGTTAATTTTGATAGTGGGGGAATTTGTTGATTTTTCATAATTTTGTTTCCACATAATTCACTATATGTTGCATCACAAACTCATTATCAGTCTTATTCAACACAAATGTCTCATTATTAAAAAATTTAAAAATTTCACATTAACAATTATATTTTTTAATGATGGAATATTAAATTAAAATTTAAACTAAATATTATATATAATTTAAAAAATTAATACAAAAATAAGTGTTTAAATTATATTTTTAAAAATATTAGTATTTAAATAATTTTTCGTTAAAACTCTATTAGCATTTTAGATATTTGAACGTGCAGTTAAAAATTTATGTTATGTGACATGTATCATGTTTTGATATTTTTAAAATTTTTAAAAATATTTTAGATTAAAAAAAATACCAATCGCGTACCCCCAACCTTTTTCCTTTTCTACCTTATCCCTATTACCTGCCACGGCTAAAGACCAGTTGTCACGGTCGACCGACCAAAGGGCGAATGACTGATCACCACATCTGATTAAATGATCAATTATTATGATTGATCTAAAGAATTTTTATGGTTTTGGAATTCTAAAATAAAAAATTTTAATTACACAGTTTTTTGCGTGATCGATAGGTTACGAAAGTATGGGTTTTTGTGTGGGTGGTTGGCTGGCCACAGTCGATTGACGTGTGGGTGGTGACCGACAATGATAAAGTAATTAAAATGAATTTTTTAAAAGTTTGAGGATTTTAAGAATAAAAAAGTAATCTAGGTTTTTTTAAATTATTTTTTTTATTTTTCAGAACATAACATGTATTACTTAACAGTGATTTTTAATGGTGATTGATGTCGGATACCTACAAATGTAACAATAAAAACGTTAAACATCTATTTTTAACGAAATTTTTTTAAACACTAAAATATTTTTCGAGTCCAAATTCAATCACTTATTTTTCTATTTAGTCAAAATAAAAATACAGTTTACCCTAAAATTTATTAGGAAACCCCTATAACGCGGCGTTTGTGCTGGGAAAACAAGGAGCAGAACCCATCTAATAGCAACAACTGTCGAGAACAAAATTAGCAAAAACATTGCAAAGATGAAACCCAAAAGAAGAAAAGGAAAATCAATCGGCAAAGATTCTTCAGCATCTCAGAATCTTGCACTTGTAAAGAACAGCTGATGAATGGAGCAGCAGGGGTTTCTAGCCGATGAAGTAATTTAAACCCCTGAAAAAATTGGAGGAATTGTCCTTGTCTCACGGAGGATCGGTGTGAATCTTCTGTCACTGTTTGTAGCTTGGAGAGCCTTAATTGGTGCGTTTTCTGCCCAGAATCGACCCGTTGAGTATCTGGAGCCTTCTAAAGCCATTGCATGCGCCGCCTGATTTCCTTGTCTTCCGATGAAGGTGAACGAGCAAGAGGAGAAGTGTTGCGCCGGAGACTTCGCATCACCTATCAGGTACCGAGTTCAGATAGGTCAATCTCGTTTCATCTTAGATATAATGGAAGTTGGATGTTCATTAATTTACTTTATAACTACGTTTATGACTTTTTTAAATCTGTTAAAGAGTGTCCATTTATACCTCTAGAATGAAAGCTTCTTATGCTGACCGTTTGGGTTTTGTTTAATCTTTTCAACTGTATTGCAGCTAAATATGCGTGACTTCCGATGCCGGCGGTTTTCCTTGTTGTTGTAATGTGTAAAACGAGATGAAACTTTGGAAAGGTGGTGTGCTTTTATGCCTGCATTGATTCATCGTCGATTCTTTTCTAATGATTTTGGATGATGAAGTCTGTAAAGTGGAAGCGTTTTGTCATGAATCCAGTGAGAGTTTCTTTCCATAAGCAGTGCTACTTCTCTTCAACCTTGTCCTCTTCACTTCAATGGATCTCCCCTCTACAATTCGTAAAAGCCAACTCTCGAAAAGCAGATCCTCCTCTGGAAACCTCACATGCCTCTATGGAGTCTCAAAGGATACCGAAATTTGTCTCTGACGAAACTGCCATCAGCTTGATTAAACGTGAGAAAGATCCGCAACGGGCTTTAGAAATAACAGGGTGTCAGAGCAGAAACGCTTTAGTCATAACAGTGCCACTTATGGAACCATCCTTCACAAGCTCGCACAATCAAAGAAGTTTCAGGCCATTGACTCATTACTTCGTCAAATGACTTATGAAACTCGTAGATTTCGTGAAGGTATATTCCTCAATCTCATGAAGCATCTCTCAAAGTTTTCTTTACATGATAGGGTGCTTGAGATGTTCAATGCAATTCAGCCCATTGTTCGTGAAAAGCCCTCTCTGAAAGCTATTTGTACTTCTCTCCTGATTGAATCAAACCAGGTTGATTTGGCCTGAGGTTTTCTATTGAACTCCAAGAAATCTCTCAGGTTGAGACCCAACACGTGCATTTTTAACATCTTAGTTAAACATCATTGTAGTAATGGAGATCTCGAATCTGCGTTTGAGGTCGTAGAGGAGATGGAATGTCCCGGGTTTCTTATCCCAAACCAATTACCTACTCAACCTTGATGGGTGGTCTCTGCGAAAGTGGTAAGAATCAGATATTGCCCGATGCCCTAACCTATAACGTGTTAATTAATGGCTTCTGTTGCAAAGGAAGGCCTGAAAGATAATGGAGTTTATGAAGAACAATGGATGCAGCCCTAATTTATTCAACTACACTGCCGGTGCTATGTGATGGAGGAAGGTGGCAAGAGGCCAAGGAGCTTTTTGTTGAGATGAAGAACTCCGTTCTGAACCTGATACAACTGGTTATACCACATTGATTAATTGCTTTGTAGGGAAGTCGAATTGATGAGGTGATGGTGTTGCTTAAGGAAATGAAGAAATATAAATGCCAAGCAGATATTGTTACTTTAAATGTATTACTTGGGGGATTATGCAGAGAAGGTAGGTTCGAAGAGGCGCTTCAGATGCTCGACAGCTCGAGAAACTGCCAAATGAGGGTGTTTACTTGAACAAAGCAAATTACAGAATTGTATTGAATGCATTGGGCCAAAATGATGAAATGGAGAAGGCAACTAGCTTGTTGGGTCTGATGTTGCGGGGGGGTTTTCTGCATTATGCAACATCGAATGAGCTGTTAATCCGACTTTGTAAACGATGCGGTTACGGCAATGTCGGGATTGGCCGAAACCGGGTTTAAACCAGAACTACATTGTTGGGAGTTTCTAATTGAACTGAATTGCAAAGAAAGGAAGTTGCTTCCTGTGTTTTCTAAATCCGACGAACGAAATAATTTGTCTCGACTATCGGAGTAAATAGATTTCTAAGTAAGAACATAGATGTGCTTGATTGAACAAGACAATGCATTGGATTAGACCCAAGTTGAATTAATATTAAATTTGATTATAGATTAAAATCACTTGAGGTTCATTATATATTTACTTCAATTTTGAGTAAATAATCTTTGATTTTGAGTAAATTTAGAGCTATTTATGTATGATTTGCATGCTCTGATGTAAGGAGTAGAGATGCACATAGCCGGATTTAAATCCGATTCGGATCGGATAAAAATCGATCCGGTTTTTTCACTAAGCCAAAAAATCGGTTTATAAAAAAACCGGTTCGGATCATAACCGGTTTGGAGAGACGGATGATGTAACCGGAGTAACCGGTTTCGGTTTGAAAAAAATCGGTTTTTTAAAAAACCGGTTTTTAATCCGGTAAAAAATCCGGTCATCCAATTTTTAAACCCCAGATCGGATTTTTAAACCCCAGACCGGATTTTTTTTCTGGATAAAAAACTGGTTTTTTATCCGGTTTTTTTTCAAACCGGTAAAAAATCCGGTCGTCCAATTTTTTCTCAAATCGGTTATACTATCCGGTTTTAAAATATCCGATCTGGTTTTAAAAAAATCGGTTTTTCCCAAATCCGGTTTCGGATATTTTTTGCACAAAATCGGATATTTGGATTTTTTGTACACCGGAGTAGAAAATTGAAGACTAATGTGTATGTAACTCATGATAGTTGCATTGAAGATATGTAATCATAACTCAATTAAAGATTATAATTGTATCTTATAAATGTCAAGGATGAATGATGTATACTCATACTTGATGTATTTGCATTTGTGAAAATAAATATGATCATGGGTCATTGTCATTTAGGGATGGGCATGAGTCGGTTGGGTTTCTGGTCGACTCGACTTGATCCGAAAAATTATATACCTTTCACCCGACCTAAACTAGACTCTAAAATTATACATCTTTCACCCGATTTGTCCTTTTTGAGATAAAACTCAAACTCAATTTGACTCAAAATAATATATTTATAAAAAAATATTACTTTTATTCAATAAAAAAATACTCAAAATGATATTTTTATTAAAAATATTACTTTTATTCAATAAAAAATAGAGATTTACTTGGAAAAAAAATATATAGAGAGAGAAGTTTTATTGTAATTATCCTTAAATATATAAGATAAAATTATATTTTTTCGGATCGAGTTGGGTTGGATACTTTTCAACTGAAATCTGATCTGACCCATTTCAAATATAATCTCTAAAAAAATTTGACATGAACCTATTTTTTTTAAATTCGCCTGGATAAAATCCGATCGAAACCCGTCGAGTTCAGTTTCGTGCCAATCCCTATTGCCATTCGTTATGAATCTTTACTCACAATGTTAATATATTTGTGTCATAGTGTAGTAACTGTTTTGTTTAATTATTATATTCATTTAAATTGATCCATTCAATAAATTTTTGCATCTATCTATTTATCTCTTGCGTATATTTGACTTTATGATTATCAAGCCATTCAACTGAATATAAATTACATTATTATTTATAATGTAAAATACAACATATATCATTGTAGTCCATAAATATTATTTAGAAAATTAATAGTAAAAACAAATAATATTACGTGTCAAACAATGATTTTAATGGGATGATTCTATAACGCTCGACGATCGACGATGAGCATCATTAATTTAATTATAAAAATTTAAAATTCTAAAGGAATCAATGTATAATTATAAATTAATTGAAAATTTAAGGGTAAATTATTTAAAATAAAAGGTAAATTATATCGTGACTACCTAACTATTGCCACTTTTTTTTATTTTGACCATCAATTTTAAAATTTTGTCAATCATGCCACTCAACTATTTAAATGCATTCAATTAAACCACTTGATGTTAATATTTAACGGAAAAGCAAATGTGGAAGTTAAAATATTTGGTATAATTACACATTTGATTAATATTACTTATATATTCAATCAATTTGGTCCTAATTTTAATAAATCAAATATACCAAAGTAGTTAATTGGAGAAGAAATTTAATGCCATCCAGTACAATTTTTCCTTTTTTTCTTTATCGACTTTTATAATTTCTAATAATAAAGTAAAATAAACATGTCAATGTTTGGTGATGATAAGTGCCTGCATGTCTCCATGTTCTTCGCTTTTTTAGCTTAAAATATTATATTTTACATTGATACACGTAAAATAATTAGTGTGACAAATGCATGTGTTTAAATTATATCTTTCAATGATTTTAGGAGTTTAAATTAGGTGTTTTATTTTATTTTGTAATTACTTTTAGACCGTTTGTTTAAAAATATTTATTTTTTATTAGTCAGTTATCCACGTATTATAACTTTATTTTTACCAAATTTGTGACATTATAAGTAAAATCTAATTGTTTTGGATTATTTTTTAAGAGTTTAAATTTAAAAAACGGTGGTCAAAATAAAAAGAGTTAATAGTTAGGTGGTCACTTGTATATTTTACCTTTTATTTTAAATAATTTACCTATAACTTTTCACCTAATTTATAATTATACGTTGAGCCCTTTAGAATTTTAAATTTTTATGAATTAAATTAGTGGTGTTCATCGGTGCTCTTCGAACGATGTAGAATTTTCCTTTTTTAATGATCATTGATGGGTCAAATAAAATAAAACCTTAAATACCTTAAATGATAACTTTGAAAAGGTTAAGACCTACTTCAAATAAGAAAGTTAGACACCTAATATAAATAAAAGATATAATTTAAAGACTTGTTTTTTTATTAAACATAAATTAAACAATAGAGTTTTTCAATGATCATTAAACCCAGGGGCTTCGAAATGACACCTTTTTCAATTTGTGTCAATATGATCACTGAAATATTTAAATGGTTTCAATGTAGCCACATGCCGTTAACATTTAACGGAAGTGTTTTAACAAAATTGGTATAAATAAGGTATGAATCCTTGTAAAGTTACGTATTCACGGCGTTGACACCCTGCTTTGTTTTATTCCATTTTGGTCACTATATGCATTTGATTTGTTTCCTTGGATGATCATTTAATGCAATTTGATCCCGATTTTGTTTTTATGCCATAACCACTTAGCTAATACTCACACTTGTTATTGAGATAATACATATGTTATATAACTTTTCAAGTTTAGGTAGAAAAAAATTAAAATAACTTAATTGGATTTGAACCCAAAATGAATTAGTAATCAAGCAAGCCTTAATTAAGCTAAAGCTAATACTTCATATGTTCCATAAAAGTAGTCCATTATTGATTTTTTTTCTGGTCATTTTTTTTAAAAAAATTGACTAATTATTATTTAAAATTTATAATTGATAAAAATATGTTTTAAAAACCTTCAATCAAGTATTTTTAAATATATATTTTATAAAATTTAATTATTTAAAATATTTAAAATAATCAAGGCTAAAGTTTAAATTTTTTGACTTTTTAGATGTCAACAAGAGACAGATTTTATGGAACGGAGGGAGTATTTAGGAATCAATTATAATATTATATAAAAATATTATATTATAGTTAATGATAAAAACGGATAAGTAAGAACATACATATAGACCAATTGAGAATACGACAACACTTAAATCATTAGAATAAATCTAATAATTTATTTATAATCGATTTAAGATTTTAATGATTATATATATGAAATCATTAAAAGATAGTTTAATATTCAAATTATAAATTTATATTTTGATTTTAAACTGTGCTCGTGAGTTCGGGTATGTTAAATAGATTTTTAATTTAATTTTAAATATAATTTCATATATATAATCATGAATAAATAAATATAATTTTAATAATTTTAATTGTAAAAATATTAAAATATTAAATTAATTATAAAAAATATATTAGATTTTTAGCAATTTAAGTGTTATCATGTTCTCAATTGGCCTAGATTTAAGTCCTCGTTTATTTTTATTTCTATAAAAAAATATTTTAATTGATTCCTAAATATTAGATTTAGCCTATTGGTTAAGGCTTTGCTTGGTTACTAACTGATATTGGGTTCAAATGCAATTAAGTTATTTTAGTTTTATTTTTTTACCTAAACCTGAACAAGTTATATAACATATGTATTAACTTGATAACAAGTGTGAGAATTGGCTAAGCGATTAAATCTAAAATCTAGGGAATTTAATCTATAAATTTAATATATTACTAGAATAAAATAGTTTAAAGTTAATGCTTAAATTAAGGCATTAGACAAATTAAAAACAGAATCAATATCAAATTGCATTAAATGAAAATCAAAAGGAACAAATCATATACAAGTAGTGACCAAAATAGAAGAAAACAAAATAGGGTGCCAACGATGTAAATACATAACTTTACAAAGATCTGCACCTTATTTATACCAATTTTTTTTAGCTGTCACTTAAACGCATTCTCTAAATGTTGACGGCATGTTGCTATATTGAAATCATTTAAATATTTTAGTGGTCATATTGATATAAATTTAAAAAAGATGATCATTTAGAGACCAAACCCATAGATGAGTGGTCATTTGTGTAGATTACCCTTTTTTCTGTCTTTTCCTTTCAAAATCAGGGTTTATTCATCAAGCTCTGGTTCGGTTGTGTGGTGAGCCAAATGAAGTCTCCATTAAAAACTCCTTCATCCATTCCACCTTTCTTTCTCCGTCGTTTCCCAATCCCCAAACACATATGCTCTCAGCCCCAAACCCCAATTCCCACTGAGAAAATCACCTCAGATTCAAGCTTGACCCAAACCCATGTGATAAACGCTCTTCTATGTCACAAAAACGACCCCGTATCGGCTTTGAACTACTTCCGTTCCGTCAAAAAGAAAGGAGGGTTTGTTGAAAGCATTGATGTCTTTTGTGTTCTGCTTCACATTTTGGTTGGTTCTTCACAGACCCAAAAACAAGCTAAGTATTTGCTTAACGATAATTTCGGTTCTGACCGTTCAGGGCCCGCTCCTTCTGTTTTCTTAGATCATTTGGTTGTTACCTCGAAAAGATTCAATTTCGAGTTGAATTCGATAGCGTTTAATTACTTATTGAACAGTTATGTTAGAGTCAATAGGATTGATGATGCCGTGGATTGTTTTCATGGAATGCTTGAGCGTGATGTGGTTCCTTGGATTCCCTTTATGAATAGTCTTTTAACAGCATTGTTTAGGAGGAATTTGATGGATAAAGCTAGGGAGTTGTATGGTAAGATGGTTTCCATCGGAGCTAGAGGCGATTCTTTTACGGTGTATGCGATGATTCGTGCTTTTTTGAAAGAAGGGAAGCCATGGGAAGCTGAGGGATTCTTTAGGGAGGCGAAGGCTCAAGGGATAGACCTTGATGCAGGGGTTTATAGTATTGCTATTCTCGCTGCTTGTCAGAAACCTGATTTGAACATGGCTGGAGAGTTATTGAGGGAAATGCAGGGAAGGGGATGGCTGCCTTCTGAGGGTACGTTAACAACGGTTATCGGGGCTTTCGTAAAACAGGGAAAGTTGGCAGAGGCGTTGAGGCTCAAGGATGAGATGTTGAGTTCTGGGATGCCATTGAACGTGGTGGTTGCGACTAGTTTAGTGAAGGGGTATTGCAAGCAAGGTGATATCGATCGGGCTTTGGATTTGTTCAATAAGATTAAGGAGGATGGGGTTGCTCCTAACAAGGTTACCTATACAGTTTTGATTGAATGGTGTTGTAGGAATAGGACTGTTGAAAAGGCATATGAGCTCTATGAAGAAATGAAAACCATGGGTATACAACCTACTGTTTTCAATGTGAATTCCTTGATTCGCGGGTTCTTAGAAGTCCATTCACTAAATGAGGCATCGAGTTTGTTTGATGAGGCAGTTGAGTCCGGCATTGCCACTGTTTATACATATAATATTTTCTTATACCATTTCTCTAAGGATGGTAAAGTGAAAGAAGCTTGCGGTTTATGGCAGAGAATGGTGACTAATGGCCTTGTACCAAGTAATGTTACTTATAATAACATGATACTTGCCTACTGTAAAGTGGGGGACATGGATATGGCACATACTATATTTTCGGAGATGGTTGAACGGGGCTTTAAACCTAATGTCATCACCTATTCGATGTTAATTGATGGGCATTTCAGTAAAGGTGACGCTGAACGGGCATTAGACGTGTTTTATGAAATGGTGGGTGTGCATATTGCCCCTTCGGACTACACATTCAATATAATCATCAACGGTTTGAGCAAAGTCGGTCGTACATGCGAGGCTAGGGATATATTGAAGATATTTGTCCAAAAGGGTTTTATCCCGTCATGTATGACATACAATAGCATTATCAATGGATTTGTTAAAGAGGGTGCCATGGACTTTGCCTTGAGAGTTTATAGAGAAATGTGTGAAAGTGGAATTTCTCCCAATGTTATCACATATACATCAATGGTGAATGGATTATGCAAATGCGATAACATGGATCTTGCCTTGAAAATGCATTACGAGATGAAAAGCAAGGGTCTTCAATTGGATGTTCCTGCATTCAGTGCCCTCATCGATGGGTTTTGCAAGAAGCGTGACATGGTCCGAGCAGGTGAGCTTTTTTCCGAACTCCAGCAAGTCGGGTTATCTCCTAACGAAATTGTTTACGGCAGCATGATTAGTGGGTTTAGGAATGTAAATAATATGGAAGCAGCTAATGAGTTGCACAAGAAAATGATAAGTGACGGAATTCCTTGTGATCTACATATTTACACCACACTAATTGATGGATTTCTGAGAGAGAGTAAGTTACTTCTTGCCTCTGATCTTTACTCAGAGATGCTTGCCAAGGGTATTGTGCCTGATATAGTCACTTATACTGTTCTGTTAAATGGTCTTTGTAAGAAAGAGCAGCTCGAGAATGCTCACAAGATTTTGAAAGAGATGGATCGACAGGGCGTTACTCCTAACGTTCTTATATATAATTCTTTGATTGTGGGACACTTCCGAGAAGGGAATCTCGAAGAGGCTTCAAGATTGCATAATGAAATGCTTGACAGAGGTCTTGTACCCGACGACATGACTTATGATATACTCATAAATGGAAAAGTCAAGGGTGAAAATACGCCTTCTGGAGTTTCATGCGCATAATTAGCCAACAAATTTCTGCTATTGAAATGCTCTATATTTCGATGGATTTCGAAGACTGTTGACAAGAAGCATACAGGGAACTCCAGGTTTGTGTATGACTACATCAACCTCCCAGGTTGTCGAGTCACATCAGATCTATATAATAAGCTGCAATCTTCAAACGATATGGTAATAATTCCTTCCCTTGAAAATAACTTTTGACAAGTCCATCTTCTTTCTTCTCGATCAGTTTGTTTAATTATGCCGTGGACTAGTGATACTTTTTTTCTCTACGCCTGCCTTCTTGCTTACATAGATAAAATGTTCGGTTTCGGTGTGCGAGTACCGCCCGGAAATCCTCCTGTTATTTTCCTGTTTACTTTTGATATCTGGTTGATGTCACCATGGATAGAAGAGGGTGTAGTTTGGCTATGAACACCATGGTTAGGCAAAGATATGATCTGAATTCTCTAGGGAAGATAAAAGATTGAGCTGCAGTGCTTGTGAGCTTATGTTCCCTGTACATTAGCCCTTGCTTTAAACTCCAAATTTGGAATCCAGTGTTAAAAGTTTCTCTTCCATGCTTTATGTAAATGTAAGACATTCGACTTGGGAAATCTGCATGGCTTGATGGTAAGCATTTGATAATTATTCTGGGTAGGGGATCGAGTTGAGTAAAAAAAATCCGAGTTAAATAAGTTTAAGAGTAACATTTTATCATTGAAATTTTATTCGATTTTTTATTCGAGTTTATAAAATTTAAATCTAATATATTTGTTTAAATTTAAATGTAATTATTTATAAAGTAATGTTGATTGATTCTAGTTTAAATGATTATCTCTAACCATATATTTTCATATACCTTTTCACACGTGTAATTAAAATTTATGATATTATATTATTGATTTGTTCTAACTTAAATGATTATCTCTAATCATTTATTTTCTCTGTCCCATTAAATGTGTCTCTTTTAATTTTTAAAATTATCTCATTCAAAATATCTTATTAAAAAAATTAACGAACAATAATTTTTATATTTCTTTTTTCACTCTTATATGTTCTTGTTTTATAACCGTCAAAACAAATTTATTAAATTTGTCAATTTTGTCATTATTCTTGGTTAAATACATCTCTTAAAGCTATGTGCATAGTCAATATAAAACATAATAGAGTCTGTTATATATATACTATTTCTCTTCACGTGTAATTAAAATTTATAGTATTTAACAAAAAATAAGTTGGTCTAGTGGGATGAGACATTAGGTCTCTTAAGCAAGGTCGGGGTTCGAATCTTGACATTTACGAATGAAGTAAACTGGGTTAGGAGGATTGTCATCGCCTTTGCAATATCCGATCTGGATTAGTCGGTGTCAAATGATTCTTCTTCGGATCGAGGAATGACTTCAAAAACGACGACATTTTGGCTCCTCTCTCTTCTCTAAGCCTTGAGATTTAGTTTGGGTTATATGATTGTCTCCTTTCTATCTTCTTCTGGAAGGGTCCCCAGTGTAAACGTGGCAATATATTCATCCTAGAATTTTAGTAAGGTATTATTGAATCCTTACTATTTGGGTCAAATTAAACATATACTCATCTAATCACAAGGTCATTGTTATTTTAGCATACTTTTTCTTGATTTTTCCTTTATGACGAGCGGTGACGAAATTTGATGATAAAATTTGAAGGTTAACTTAAAATTTTAAAAAATTCAGAGGTTCAATTTAAAAAAAAAAAGTTAAAAGGTTTTAGTTTGCATTTTTTAAAACAAAAATTAGGGTCTAATTATATTTTTTAAAATTTTGAGAGCTTCAATGATTTTTTTTTTTAAAAATATAGGAAGTTTAATTAAGAACCTTCAAAATTTTAAAATTTAATTTGAATTTCCAAAAATTTAATAGAATAAATTATTTTAAAAAAAAATTTAAGTGTAAGTTTTATTTTTTTTAAAATTTTGGGGAGCCACGGCCCCACTATTCTCACTTTGTTCTGCCATTGAAGACAAGGGATGAAATGATTGGTCATTTCTTAAAAAATTTAATATATTTTTTATTAATAATTTATTTATACCTTTTAATTTTTATAATTTTATTCTTCTAAAATTTTATAAATTTGTTTTTAACCTATAACCATGCATAGAGAACTACATATTATTCATGTGTGGAGACGTAGCTAAGATACTTTCAACAAAATGCTAAAGATAATAACCATAAACAATAAAAAATAAACAATCCATCATATAGCACAAATCAAATTAACTCGATCGTTAAAGGAATGATTGTTATTTCTAGAGATCTCGAGTTCGAACATCAACGACTACATCATGGGTGATTAAACGTTTATTAACAAATGATTGAGAATCTATATGTAAAACAAATATTACTTTATAATAAACTTGACATAATAAAAAAAACCAATCTATCATATATATATATAAGCTTATACAATACTTTAAAATTTAATCAGATTCATAACATGAATTTGATTTATTTTATTAAACTGATGTAATTATAATATAATATATGTTAGAAAAAAAACTTATTTTAAGGAGACGAAAATAAACTTTTGATAAAAAAAATATAACGGAAATATCCCAGATATTTAGAAAATTAAAATTTTTTTGAAGACGACTACCCCATACTCCCCCGCCTGAGTCCATCATCTGTATCGATACCTTTACGATTCGTCGGTATCGATACCAATGGGTTAATATCTATATTCAACCTTTGGTATCTATATTTGTTCTAGGGTATCGACACAGACGGAGTCAGGATTGAACTACAAGTATCGTCAATGCAACTCCACTGTTGGGGTAATTTGACAATTCACATTATAACATATTAAGAGAAGTATACACGGTATAGGGATCATCAATGCAACAATATAAGCGTTCTCCAGCACTCTCCGGTATATCAAGAATCCGATAAAGAAGAACCCGGCCACATTCTAGCACATTAGTAGTAAAGCTTCACGGGTACGTCCGAGAAGGCTTAATGCGGTTGCAGTAATGTGATGTCCGGTTAGCCCGGCAAGAACAAGCTGTTCTCCGGGCGATGCATGCTCGATATAGTTGTCCGGCAATACAATTGGTCGCCACTGTTGAAATTCTTTCAGTAAATCATCAGTATTACGAGGCAATATTTAACAGAATATTCGCCCCAACCCTATGCTCAAAATCTAACTAGCAAATGATTATATTACCTTGAGTCTTCCATCGAGCTGTCCATCAAGCGCAATGAACTGGGCAACGTGGGAGCCAAATCCTCCAACGGAACCTTCCTCGACGGTTATCAGAATGTCATGATTGCTACAAAGCTGCCTGAGAAGCTTGATATCGAGAGGCTTGCAGAATCTTGCATCGGCAACAGTTACACTAATGCCGAGTTTGGAAAGAAGGGCCTGAGCTTTTAGACAGTTTTGAACCATTGCCCCATACCCAAGTAAAGCAACATCTTTACCCTCAACAAGAACTTTACCTGTTCCAATCTGGTTTATGGTCAAAATTTCATATAACGAATCAGTATCGTAAAATTTTAGCATTTGGAATTCACGTATGAAAACATCTAAAGAGTTAAAAGCCTTTTTCCGATTAATAAAACTAAAAAAGCGAGCCAACAAATTAGAAACAAAGGGCATTAAAGGATGATAACCTCAAGAGCATTTCCACCACGTATAGGATAATCTCTCATGACTAGGGCACCCCTTGGATACCGAAAGCAAACCGGTCGATCATCAATCTGGGCAGCAGTAGTAACCATGTTCATCAGCTTATCCTCATCCGATGCTGCCATGACAATCATGTTTGGTAAACATGACATGAAGGTTATATCAAATGCACCACACTGCAAAGGACCATCAGATCCTACCAAGCCTGCACTCGTAATGACAAATCGCACGGGAATACTCTGCCGATCTACATCATGGACAACCTGGAAGCATAAAAATTTTATCCACATCTACTTTCTGCGCAGTAGAACAGTCTTATGGCGCAACACTTAACACCAGATTTCACATACATAAATGAGTACTCAGTTAAAAGAGGAAGAACTACATTATGAAAAAAAAATTGACGATCGTGAATGCGGAGAGGGAGGAAGAGAGAGAACCTGATCGTAAGCTCTCTGCAGGAAGGCAGAAGGAATTATGCAAAATGGCTTTAACCCTCCACATGCTAAACCAGCTGAAAATGTAACTGCATGTTGCTCGGCCATTCCAACATCGAAAAACCTGTCAGAAAATTGTTCTCGAAATAACTTAAGTGATGGATCCATTTCCATTCCAGCATGAACTACTACAATATCTTTGTCTTTCTCTGCCTCCATAATCAAAGCCGTCACCAAGCAATCACTGTAAGTTTGGCAACTATCACCATTTGAGAAAGCATAAATGCCATTTAGACTTAAGCCTGTAAGGAAATACAAGTGTAGTGAGGAGAGGTTAGCAGTACACATGCAATGTGCAATTTCCTGAGGAGAATGGAAAAAATTAATGGTTTGCAAACAAAAATCAATCACATATATTAGTCATTTTCAGATCTGAGCTGTTTTCCTCAGGGCATTAAGACAAACGCCCGATTCTGTTATAAAACAGAAGGGAGCCTCCTTGAGAATGCACTCTAGGATACATGAAAATACATGGATAATAAACCGACCATAGAGAAAAAGAAGTTCCTTATTATTATATGTTTTCCATCTATGCCTGTAATCAACATATTAAAGAAATAGTAGGCAACAATAGATGTATTAATTGTAGTTAAGCCAAACTAGCTTTATGCCTCATTAATTGAAGCAGAATTGATAATAATTTTTGTAACAAGCACGGTTTAAGGACATGTAGAAGGAGGGATACCTTCTTGCTGCTGCTCCACTGTCCCTCTCTTTTGGTCAGCTCCTGAACCTTGATTTTCCTCTGTTATCACATGAACCAACACCGGACCCATTGAATCCAGTGATGCCACTTCTTGTAGAACACATATCAAATCTTCTGTGTTGTGTCCGTCAACAGGGCCTATATAATACAGCCCAAGCTCTTCAAAGAGAGTTGATCCAGGTGGACCCATCATACCACGTGCATACTCGTCAACTTTGGCTGCCAGTTCATGCATTCCCTTACCAATTTTTTTGGTAACATCCTGAAAAAATAAAGATTTATTTATTACATGGAAATTATGTACTCCTTTAACAGAGCATAACGATTTCCTTTTTGAACTTGTCTCGATGGAAGTTTCAAAGAAAGAACTACCAACACGTAATCTTTTGTTGCCAATATGCGGTCCAAGGACCTCAACTACCCAAACATTTATTTTATAATCACCTTATTTACTTACTACATCTATTAACTCTAAAATCCAGGCACTTTTCTCCGAATTCCTGAACTCCAAATTCCAATCACCCCCAACAAAAGACAGACTGATAATTGATTGTGTGATAGAATAGAGTACATTACGTCCAAATGGATTTTATGAAAATGTATGAACGAAAATGGCAGTACCAGCGGTAACATTGAAAATACACTTGCATTTGAGACAACTTTCAATGTGAGGCATCTTTGAGTATTCACTTACAAACAGGAAGGGACAAAAAAAAAAGGAGGTTTCCTCTAACTTTACTCAAGTCCCAAGTATGTAGGAAGGACCGCTACATAAAAGTTACCTTAGCAGCTTCTCTAAACTTGCGAAAAGATTTACTTGATTGGATCCTGCTAAGGGTACTCGATAGAGCATTGATAGATGTCTTGGGGCCCTCTTCTATCTTTGGATGCAAAGAATGGCGGCTGTCATTAAGTATCACAACCAAATTTGAATCCAAATATCCAGCATTGCTCATGGCCTCATAGACCTGACCAGCCATAGTTGTGGTGTTGTTAATGACTGTAACTACACGTTCTCGCTTGCCTTTAATATCCCGAGCCACTGCCATACCTAATGCAAAGCAGGAATCTCAGTTTTCCAAGTTTCATTCTGAAGATAAAAATAATATGCCATAAAAAGCTAAAAGAAATAATAGGCAGACAATAGGCAACGAAATACTACCAAGTCCAGCAGATATACTGTTACATCCATGCCCAGCCCCAAAAGGATCATATTCACTCTCAGCTCGGGAAGTATAGCCAGAAAGACCATTCTTTTGTCTCAATGTAGGCATTAGGAACCGCCTTCCTGTAAGAATTTTATGTGCATATGTCTGCCAAGAAAAGAAAAATTAGTAGAAGAAATAACTGCAGACCATAGATCAAAATATTGAGGTGCAAATACACAATTCACGCTTTCTTCAACACAGTCATCATTCATTCATCAAGATAGATATAGACGCATCTTTATACAGAAACTAAGAAAGAGGAGCAGGTTAAGAACTGCATGGAATACAATGTTACCTGTTCCCCAGCATCCCACAAAATCTTGTCGACAGGAGCATGAAAGACATAGTGTAATGCAACCGTCAGTTCCACTACCGCCAAACTGGCCTTGAAAGATTTCTGAGTTTTTGACATTGTAGAAGACAACTCCGAACGGATTTCGTCCGCTAACAATTTCAGTTCCTGCAAAACCAATCTTTCATTCAGTATGCTTAAACCATATGCATCGATCGTAAGCATTGGAAGGCTCAGAGCACAAACCTTGATGCTCAAACTTTTCAAGTGAATGGGGCTTTCAACCACATCAAGTATAGGTGTAGGCACTTTCTCCCAAAACAAATCATCAATATCAGGCAAAGAACCTATTCTATTTACCAATCCCTGCACCTCAAAAAAATCAAATTAATGGCTTTTTCTACATAGCAAATTTAGATTCAATGCACATACACTCTTGAAATAGGAAGAAGAAAAACAGTGGTTTTTTTGTCAGAACTAGATAAAGCTAAAGTTTCCTTGGCATTTTCTTACATAAGAACTACCAATGGTGAGTCTTTCAACGAAAATAAATGAAAATACAGCTGGTTTTTTATTAGCTTTTCCCAGTACATTGACTAATAAATACAAGATTGTAAAATTCAGTACTCTAATTACAAAGTCAACCCAGAAAAATTTCCAATTCCCTCCACAGTTTCTAATAATCACTCCAGTTCATCCATGGATAAACATTTCCAATAAAATGTGTTAAGCCTCTAATAAGGTACAAAGCTTATCCAGAAAGAAAACAACATCAAACACAAAAATAACCATAATTGCATTATCCCAAAAAGTTTGCAGGAAAGCAAGACTCTATTAAACAAATGATAATTAATACACAATCCAATATATGATTCAAAAACCAAAAAAATATAATACCTTGGAACTGGCGTGGATGCTAAGCTTCGTAAGATTAAGAGTGGAGGGGAAACTGGAGCTTGATAACTCAGTTCTGTTGTCAAATTTGGCATGGAAACTTGCAGTGATTCCAGATGGGAACTGAGTTGGAGCAGTACCCATGAGGAAAAACAACGACCCAACTCAGTGTAATTCGGTAAAATCCAAAGAAAAATATAGAATTTAAAAAAAAAAAAAAAAAAAAATTGATAGAACCTCTTAGTTCCAGGAAACAGAGAGGAAAGAATCAATCTGCAGGAACCTATGAAAAAGATGAACAAATTAAAGACCGACTGCAAGAGTGTCAGTCTTGTAAAATAATGAGAATTGTAGGGGCTAAAACGCCTAAAGAAAATTTGTGAAGGAGAGACCACCAAAAACTTATGACCATGTCATTTTTATTAAATTCGTTAGCATAGGAAAATTGTAATCATATTGGGATCTGTACACTAAAATTTTAATTTTTTAAACGTAATATTATATTGAGGTTAAATTATAAAATTCATCATTCAACCTTTTTTTCACTCTTATTTTGGTCATTAAATTTTAAAAATTCTAATTTTATCACTTTTATTTATTAAACTAAGGTGATTACAAAGTAGTATTTGTTCTAAATAGTCTCAACCATTTCACAATGAACGTTTAGTTACCCTACTGTAGTCACTGAAACTCAAACCCATGACCTCTAGGTACAACAACGATTCCTTTAACCATGAGATAAGTTGATTCGTATTAATTATATCACTAAAATTTCAAATTATTCCAATTTTGATCAATTCGTCATTAAATAGTAAATATGTTGAAAACATTTTGATGTTTTGATATAATAAATTAAATTAAATGAATTTTAAGATTTCACAAATGATTTTCTAAGTATATTCGATTTAATTACTCTAAGTCTTTCAAGATCAATTTCAAACCTTACTAAATGTGTAAAATTGTGTTTTATACTTAAACTATTTTTGAAACAATTTTCACAAAGTATTTTGAACCAAAATCAATCCTAAAATCAAATTTTCAAAGTGATGCACCAATCCATGCATCGATGCACCAATTAATTTTCAAACATCGAATGCATTTTATGCATCGATGCACATACCATGCATCGATGCACTCAGTGCATTTGATGCATCGATGCACAAGACCATGCATCGATGCACTCAGGTTTTTTCAAAACATCGAATGTGTTTTATGTATCGATGCACTCTTAGTGCACCGATGCACTGAGAGTCCAACTGTAACACCCCAAAATACGGGTTAGTGACTAAATTGTAAAACTTTAGAATTTGGTGATTAAAGTAGAATAATTGGATAATTCAATAATTTATCTGGAAGGATTGTTAGTAATTATTAAAAGAATTAAAGGGCAAAATGGTTATTTAATCATTAAATGATTAAATTGTATTATGTTGAGGATATATACGGGGGAAAGAGATAAGAAGAATATCTCTTCTTCTCCTCTTTGTTCTTCCATACGAGAGAAAGCCACAACAAAGGTGAGTTTTCTATTTTCTTGGTTATATGTTGTTTTAAAAGTTGGGTTATGATCACTAGATGATAATTAAGCTTAAGGAAAGCTTAATTTGTTCTAAAACAAAAAGATGAAGAAGTTATAAGAGATTTAAGAGTTGATAAGTTGAATTTGAAGTTAAATTTGACTTGCCATCATGCTAATTAAGGAATATGAAGTGTTAGAATGGTATTTAGAACATATTGAAATTTGAGTATGATTCTTGAATTACATATGAAGGATAGGATTTTTGAAGTTATAGATTTTCATGGATATAGTTGGTTTAAGTAATGGTAGTTGAGTTTTAATGACATGATAGGGGTTTAAAATAGAAGAATTAAGTGAAGAATTGATGATTTTCGGGGTTAAAATACAATTTATGGGTAGGGAATCGATACCCTATGAATGGGAATCGATTCCCCCTCTTGGACGAAAAATTCCAGAATGTCCGGGGGTATCGATTCCCCTCAGGGGAATCGATTCCCCCTAGAGGAAAAAAATTGGGTTCAATAATCTGGCTTAAGTTGTTAACATCAAGTTAAGGTTTATGCTTCTGATAGTTGTTTTGAAATGTTATATTTTGTAGATATTGAGCTTAAACAAGTTCTGGAATAATCAAAGGATTAGAATTGATTCAAATCAAACAAGGCTAAGGTGAGTGCAATTTTAATTATACTTATATTATTGAACGAAGATTGGCTTGCGATGAGCCAATGATGGAGTTACTACGATAAGAAGTGACTCCTAAAATGTTATTTGATATGTGATTCTTATATGTACATGAATACATGATATGCATAAACATAAGAGCATGAAACATAAGATATATGATATGTATACATGATTATATGCATATGTGATATATGCTATGAGATATGACCAATGTGAAATGAATAAGCTATGTGAATATATGAAATGGCATATGAATATGCAATATGTGATATGATATGAAATATATGGTTACACATACATGTGGTATGTGACAGAAGAGAAAGAATAAGTGATGAGAATATATTCATAATAAATGCCCATAGTATATGATACGAGAGCTATAGGTATAGTTGGCATGCCAAGAGTTGAGGGTATTGTAGTCCTTCGGGACGTAGTGGTCTTACGGACATATATAGCAGTCATTCAGGACGAATACTGAACAAATGTTCGGTGCCACATGAGGGAATTTATACGAGCTGTGGTGACAACATTAGTGCACAACCTCAATGTACTCACATACCTCTATTCTCAATAATATACATGGGCAACGACAACAACAATTGAAATATAAATTAAAGTGAAATGATGCAAAAAGGTAAGTTTCATGTGTGCATGACTTGATTATATATGTCATAGGAAATATATCAATGCATATTGAAATATCATGATCAAATGGTAAGAATGCATTTTCATGAATCTACTGTTACATGTTTATTTATTACCTCACTAAGTCTATGACTTAGCGTGTAAGTGATTTACACGTAGGTACCAAGAAACGTGAAGAGCAAGAATAGAAGTGGCAAGGACAATATTATTACTAGAAGATCAGATCAGAAGTAATCGACAAAGTATGTATTTTGTTGTGTATAGAGTGTTGGCATGTAATAAGTCGTTAATTATGAAACTCTGATCGAGTTTGTATTTTGTGAACTCTTTTATGTAAATTAAAGTATTTTGTTTTAAACCAAGTTTTAAATTCCCTGGGGTTTTTCTTAAGTGTCAAGGTTTGAAAAGTCAATATGACACCTCAGACTCGTATTCGGGTTGGGTACGGGTTGGGGTGTTACAGTTAATGGTATCAGAGCCAGGTTTAGTCGATTCTCGACATAAACCGGAGTCTTGAGTGTTTTATAAGGTATACATGCCAACAAAATAGTGAAAACTTCTGATATGATGGAATACTAAGTATACTGTTGTGCTAATAGAACCATATGATTGTATTTTTTATAGATGTCCAGACAAGGTAGTTCTAGAAATGAAGTGGGAGATGATATACCCGCTGAAAGCATTAATTCACCTGCCCTGGCCAGGCAGAGTGAAGAACAGACACCCTCTGGAGTGCATGTGAATGATCAAGATGTATTCTTTAGAACTTTAGACGCGGTATTGACGCGTTTTCAACCTCCTGTTACTTCCACTCCAAAAATGAATGTTGCGAAAGAGTTGAAGGGATTAGGAGCTCCAAAGTTTAGAGGGGAAGTTGATGAAGGTCATGTTACTGCGGACCTTTGGCTTAATGACGTGAAGGTCATGCTTAAGGGACTTCATTGTTCCGATGCTGAGAAGCTAGATGGAGTAATTTCCTTGTTGAGATGACAAACAAGGATCTGGTGGACCAATGTTACATTGAGGATGACTAACGCCCAAGTAACTTGGTCATTGTTTTTAGGAGAATTCAAACATAAGTACATCAGAGATCAATTTGTTCGTCAAATGAAGCAAGAGTTCATGAATCTGAAGTAATGGAATCACACTGTATATGAGTACGAGTGTGAATTCAATAAGTTGAGTCGCTTTGCTGTCGAGCTTGTTCCTACTGAGAATGATGCTTGTGAGTGGTTCGTAGAGGGGTTACGTCCTCGGTTGAAGGAGATGTTGATTGTATTGAATCTATCCTCGTTTCAAGAGGTAGTCAATCGTGCCAAAGCTTTGGAAAGAGCTCATAATGAGATATTTGAAAATTCAAGGACTCAAACAGTCAAGAGAACGGGTGCTTCTTCGAGTTTCGCACCGTCAAAAAGAGGCAGAGATGCTGGTTCTCGACCTCAAGCTAGATCGGAATCAGTGGTATCCTCAGCTAGAGGATCAAATCCGATGAGAGGCAGACAAACTCAATCAACAGGATCTGGAGCTGGGAGATTTAACCAGAGTCAAGACAGACAATGCCAACATTGTGGAAAGAATCATTCTGGGATATGTAGAATGATTTCTGGAGCTTGCTTTAGATGTGGGGAGACCAGACATTTTGTTTGGGATTATCCTAGAGTAGTCGATATCTGCACAGCAGAGGTCTATTCCTACAGGCCAAAGGGGAAGAGGTAGAGGCAGAGGAAGAAATCAATCAAAGTCCTGTGCTCAACAAGATACGTTCCACTCCTCAAGTGTATAATCTCAGGACCAATGAGGATCGGGATGACTCGGAGATTATAACATGTACCTTTCTGTTGTTTGATAAATGGGTTATGGTATTGATTGATACGGGTTCTACATATTCATACATTACTAGTAAGTTAGTGAGAGAATTGAACATTCAATTAGAAGCTACTAACAATGAGGTGATAGTTACGAATCCGTTAGGACACAATACTCGGGTAAATATGGTGAGTCGAGGGTGTCCCATACGAATTCAGGGAATTGAATTCCCTGCTAATTTGATGGAATTACCTTTTGAAGAATTTGAAGTGATACTAGGAATGGATTGGTTATATCGTTATTATGCTAATGTCGATTGTAGACTGAAAAGAGTAACGTTGAGAAGTCCAGAAGAGGTAGAAATCGTGGTGTTTAGTGAAAGGTGGAATCCATTGGCAAATGTGATCTCAGTGATGACGGCAAAGAAGTTACTGTTACAAGGATGTCAAGGGTTCATTGCTAGTGTGTTGGATGGAAGAGCCAAAGACAAAGAGATTGAAGAAATTCCTCTGGTGTATTTCCTGCAGAATTGCCAGGTTTACCTCCGGACAGAGAGGTAGAATTTTAGATTGAGATAATGTCGGGAAGAACGCCCATTGCAATGGCACCATACAAGATGGCTCCAAAAGAGTTGCAAGAATTAAAGATTCAATTACAAGAATTGTTGGACAAAGGTTTTATTAGACCAAGTGTATCACCTTGGGGAGCTCCAGTTTTATTTGTTAAGAAGAAGAATGGTTCAATGCGTCTCTGCATTGACTACAGACAACTCAATAAAGTGACCATCAAGAACAAGTATCCACTTCCCCGAATTGACGATTTATTTGATCAAGTAAAGGGAGCTTCAGTGTTCTCAGAAATTGATTTACGTTCGGGTTATCATCAATTAAAGATTCAAGAGAAAGATGTTCCAAAGACGGCGTTTAGAACAAGATATGGTCACTATGAGTTTATTGTAATGCCGTTTGGAGTTACGAATGCACCAGCTGCTTTCATGGATTTAATGAACATAATTTTTCAACCCTATTTGGATCAGTTCATGGTGGTTTCATTGATGATATTTTAATATATTCAAAGTCAGAGGAAGAGCATAGTTCTCATTTGAGGATTGTCTTGCAGAATTTATGAGACAAGAAGCTTTATGCTAAATTCTCTAAATGTGAATTCTGGTTGAATGAAGTGGCATTTCTTGGACATGTAATTTATGCAGAAGGAGTTCGAGTGGATTCTCAAAAGATTAAAGCTATTCTGGAGTGGGAAGTTCCAAAGAATGTGACAAAAGTTTGAAGTTTTCTGGGGTTAGCTGGTTATTATCGAAGGTTCGTTAAAAACTTTTCGATCATAGCATTACCCCTAACTAAACTGTTGAAAAAGGAAGTAAAATTTGTTTGGACTCAAGAATGTCAAGAGAGTTTTGAAAAATTAAAGAAGATTTTGATAGAAGCTCCAGTGTTAGTCCAACCTGAGTCTGGCAAGGACTTTGTAGTGTATAGTGATACGTCTCATAATGGCTTGGGATGTATTAATGCAAGAAAGCAAGGTGGTGGCCTATGCTTCGAGACAATTAAAACCATATGAGAAGAATTATCCGACACACGATCTGGAGATGGCTGCAATAGTGTTTGCTCTTAAGATCTGGCGTCACTACTTGTATGGTGAAAAATGCTACTTGTATACGGATCACAAAAGTTTAAAGTACTTGATGACTCAGAAAGAGTTAAATTTAAGATAGAGAAGATGGGTGGAATTTCTCAAGGATTATGATGTTGTGATTGATTTCCATCCCGGAAAGGCAAATGTGGTAGCGGATGCCTTAAGCCGAAGACGTTTGTAGCCTTACGAGCTATGGATGCTAAACTATCATTAGGTGGAGATGGTTCAATTTGTGCGGAATTGACTATCAACCATCATGGTTAGATCAAATTAAAAATTGTAAGCTAAAGATGAAAAGTGTTCAAAGAAGTTGCAGCAAATAAAGAATGGAGAATGTACATATTATGAGATGAAAACTAATGGGAACTTATATTATCAATGGAGGCTAATGATTCCAGATGTTAATGAATTAAAGAATGATTTATTGATGGAAGCTCACTGTAGTCCATTGACGATGCATCCAGGAGGAAACAAAATGTATATGGACCTCAAGAGTCGATATTGGTGGCTGTGAATGAAGAAAGACATTACGGAATTTGTATCAAAATGTTTGATTTGTCGCAAGTTAAGGCTGAGCATCAGGTTCCGTCGGGACTGTTACAATCAATTTCAATTCCTCTATGGAAATGGGAGAATGTAACAATGGATTTTGTGACGGGGTTGCCTTTAACTCCAAACAAAAGAGATTCAATATGGGTGATTGAAGACAGGTTGACTAAGTCAGCTCATTTTATTCCGGTACGAACTGATTTCTCTATGGATAAATATGCTGAGTTGTATATCAGAGAGATTATACGATTATATGGTGTACCTGTTTCCATAGTTTCTGATCGGGATCCTAGATTCACGTCACGATTTTGGAAGTCTTTACATGGATCATTGGGTACAAGACTGAATTTTAGCACAGCGTCTCATCCTCAGACAGATGGTCAGTCTGAGCGAACTATCCAAATTTTGGAGGATATGTTAAGAGCTTGTGTTATTGAATTTAAAGGATCGTGGAAAAATATTTGCCACTTGCTGAATTTGCATACAACAATAGTTATCAGTCAAGCATCAAAATGGCTCCCTATGAAGCTTTATATGGGAGAAGATGTCGTACACCCTTAAATTGGTATGAACTTAAAGATCGAGAAGTTATTGGTCCTGAGTTGATTCAGGAAATGGAAGAGAAAGTCCAAGACATTCAGAATAATCTGAAAGCTGCAGCTGATAGACATAAATCTTATGCTGATTTAAAAAGGAAAGAAATTGAGTTTCAAATCGGAGATAAAGTGTTCTTGAAAGTGTCTCCGTAGAAGAAAGTATTGAGATTTGGACGTAAAGGAAAATTGAGTCCTCGGTTTATTGGACCATATGAAATCGTTAAGAGAGTAGGATCAGTGGCATATCAATTGACTTTGCCACCTGAAATGGAGAAAATCCACAACGTCTTTCATGTCTCCAGGCTTAGGAAATATCGATCCGATCCATATCATATTGTGACTACCGAAGATATCAAAGTTCAATCAGATTTGACTTATGAGGAAGAACCTATTCAAATATTGGCTCACGAAGTCAAGCAATTAAGGAACAACACTATTCCATTAGTCAAAGTGTTGTGGAAAAATCACAAGGTGGAAGAAGCGACGTGGGAACGCAAAGAGGACATGAAGATTCAATATCCCCATCTCTTTATACAATGAAAATTCGAGGACGAATTTTCTTAAGGGGGAGAGATTTGTAACACCCCAAAATACGGGTTAGTGACTAAATTGTAAAACTTTAGAATTTGGTGATTAAAGTAGAATAATTGGATAATTCAATGATTTATCTAGAAGGATTGTTAGTAATTATTAAAAGAATTAAAGGGCAAAATGGTCATTTAACCATTAAATGATTAAATTGTATTATGTTGAGGATATATACGGGTGAAAGGGATAAGAAGAATATCTCTTCTTCTCCTCTTTGTTCTTCCATACGAGAGAAAGCCACAACAAAGGTGAGTTTTCTATTTCTTGGTTATTTGTTGTTTTAAAAGTTGGGTTATGATCACTAGATGATAATTAAGCTTAAGGAAAGCTTAATTTGTTCTAAAACAAAAGATGAAGAAGTTATAAGAGATTTAAGAAAACGAGTTTTTATATGAAATCATGGAAAAGAGTTGATAAGTTGAATTTGAAGTTAAATTTGACTTGTCATCATGCTAATTAAGGAATATGAAGTGTTAGAATGGTATTTAAACATATTGAAATTTGAGTATGATTCTTGAATTACATATGAAGGATAGGATTTTTGAAGTTATAGATGATTTTCATGGATATAAGTTGGTTTAAGTAATGGTAGTTGAGTTTAATGACATGATAGGGGTTTAAATAGAAGAATTAAGTGAAGAATTGATGATTTTTGGGGTTAAAATACAATTTCTGGGTAGAGGGAACCGATACCCTATGAATGGGAATCGATTCCCCCTCTTGGACGAAAAATTCCAGAATGTCCGGGGGGTATCGATTCCCCTGGGGGGGAATCGATTCCCCCTAAAGGAAAAATGAAATTGGGTTCAATAATCTGGCTTAAGTTGTTAACATCAAGTTTAAGGTTAGGCTTTTGATAGTTGTTTTGAAATGTTTATTTATGTAGATATTGAGCCTAACAAGTTCTGGAATAATCAAAGGATTAGAATTGATTCAAATCAAACAAGGCTAAGGTGAGTGCAATTTTAATTGTACTTATATTATTGAACGAACATTGGCTTGCGATGAGCCAATGATGGAGTTACTACGGTAAGAAGTGACTCCTAAAATGTTATTTGATATGTGATTCTTATATGTACATGAATACATGACATGCATAAACATAAGAGCATGAAACATAAGATATATGATATGATATACATGATTATATGCATATGTGATATATGCTATGAGATATGACCAATGTGAAATGAAATAAGCTATGTGAATATATGAAATGACATATGAATATGCAATATGTGATATGATATGAAATATATGGTTACACATATGTGGTATGTGACAGAAGAGAAAGAACAAGTGATGAGAAATATATTCATAATAAATGCCCATAGTATATGATACGAGAGCTATAAGTATAAGTTGGCATGCCAAGAGTCGAGGGTATTGTAGTCATTCGGGATGTAGTGGTCCTACGGGACATATATAGCAGTCCTTCGGGACGAATACTGAACAAATGTTCGGTGCCCCATGAGGGAATTTATACGAGCTGTGGTGACAGCATTAGTGCACAACCTCAATGTACTCACATACCTCTATTCTCAATATACATGGGCAACAACAACAACAATTGAAATATAAATTAAAGTGAAAGTGATGCAAAAGGTAAGTTTCATGTGTGCATGACTTGATTATATGTCATAGGAAATATATCCATGCATATTGAAATATCATGATCAAATGGTAAGAATGCATTTTCATGAATCTACTGTTACATGTTTATTTGTTGCCTCACTAAGTCTATGACTTAGCGTGTAAGTGATTTACACGTAGGTACCAAGAAACGTGAAGAGCAAGAATAGAAGTGGCAAGGACGTATTATTACTAGAAGATCATATCAGAAGTAATCGACAAAGTATGTATTTTATTGTGTATAGAGTGTTGGCATGTAATAAGTCGTTAATTATGAACACTCTGGTCGAGTTTGTATTTTGTGAACTTTTTTTATGTAAATTAAAGTATTTTGTTTTTAACCAAGTTTTAAATTGTAACATCCCAAATCAGGGTCAGTGACTAAATTGCAAATTTTGAAAGTTTTGTGTTCAATTTAGAAGTGAAATTAAAAGTCTTGGGATTTAAGTAAAGAATTTTAATATTGGATTAAATAGCAAAGATGGATGAACTAAAGGGGCAAAATGGTCTTTTCATGGGAAAGATTTTTATCTTCCCTTTTTGAGTATTATAAAACGTGGGAAAATGATAGAGTTCCAGACTTCTTTTCTTCATTCTCTTCTTTTCCACCGTGAAGCCATAAGCAAAGGTAAGATCTCTTGTTAGTTGATATTTAGCTGAATTTAGGATTTGGTTATGATTATTGGATGATAATTAAGCTTAAGGAAAGCTTAATCATCTTAAAAACAAAGGATGGTGGAATTATGAGAGATTAAAGATTTTGAGTTTTTGAATGAAATCTTGAAATAAAGTTGATAAGTTGAATTTTAAGTTGAATTTGACTTGTCAATAGTTGAATTAAGAGATTTGGAGTGATAGAAAGGAATTTAGAACATGTTGAAATTTGAGTATAATTATTGAATTTCATTAAGAGGAGAGGATTTTGAGAATTAAGATGGGTTAAATGAGTACAAATGGGCTTAAGTATGTGTGTTTGAGTTTAGTATATAAAAGAGGTTGAAATATGAAGTGTTTAAGATGAAATGAAGTAAATTTCGTGTTGAAAATATGATTTCTGGGCTAGGGGAATCGGTACCCATTCAAGGGGAATCGATACCCCCTCAAACGAACCAGAAATTCCAGAATCTCATAGGGGAACCGATTCCCCCACAGGAGGGAACCGATTCCCCCCTAAAGGGAAAGTATGAATATGGGTTTAATAAGTTCGTTTAAGTTGCTAGTATCCAATTACAAGGTGCAGGTATCTAATGATTGCCTCAAAATGTACATTTATGTAGATTCTGCGCGTAAAGCAATTCCTGAACATTTGGCAAGTAAGATCGATCAAGGGAAATATAAGAGATTGGAATTGACTAGTGAGGCCAAGGTGAGTGCATACTAGTGACATGTAGTGTTTAATGGAAATAAGACTTGCGATGAGTCTATTTCCTAGAGTAATATGCATGAAGTCATAGACATGATTATGTGTTGGTTATAACTATATGTGATTATATGTATTACATTGATTGTATGTATGCATTACTAATGATAATGATATGCTTTGTATATGCTATATGATTTATGTAAAACTTTATTATGTAATAATGGAAGAACATGGAATAAGTATATGATAGAGTCATAAGAAATGAAATGAGCATGAGAGAATAAGATAATCAAGTATAAGTTATTATATGATATGGTATAAGTGATTATACGAGAAATGTTAGGAGACTCTAAGAGAATAGTATAAATTCGAGGGCATAAATAAGGATACATAAGTTATATAGGGAAGATTGATAAATTAAAGGAAACTATGGTTTATGTATTAAAGTGAAGAGCTACAAAGTTTTATTAAAGAGTATTGTGGAAGTCATAAGAAATTGAACTAAATAAATAGATGGTTTATGTGAGTAAAAAGGGAAAATGATATAAAATAAGTGGAAATTATTTATAGGATAAAATGATACTAATTGAACCTGTAATATAAACTTTATAAAGGAGTATTTGGGTAAAATCATTATATGATACAATTATAGAATATTACTATACAAATTATATTAAAATAATATATATGAGAATATGAGTAAGTTTATAGGTTATTGATAGGACATATAAGAGTATATAAATGTATGATAATATGAAAAAGTGAACTAAGTTTAATGATGTTGAACCCTATGAGTAGAAGTTATGTGATTATAAGTAACATGATTATATGATCACAAGATATGATACATGATATGAGATATATGAAAGAGAAAATATATGTTATATGAAATATTATATGACTATGCGATTATATGGAAATGTTCTACGCGTAAGTGAACCATGTGTTTATATGTATATGGGATATGTGATTTATATGATGATGAGCTATGTGAAAGAACTACATGACTATGTGTATATGTGAATGTATGTTAACATAAATATTAATACCCATGTTATGTGTCATGAGAGCTAGGGGTATAGTTGGCATGCCAAGAGTCGAAGGTCTACGCGGTCCTTCGGGACATATATGTATTCTTTGGAACATATGTGAAGCTGGTGAGACACATACTTGATCCTTGGCATATGTATATAATTCTTAAGGAATGATATGTAGTCCTTCGGGACATATATGTATTCTTTGGAACATGTGTGAAGTCTGGTGAGACACATACTTGATCCCTAGTATATGTATATGATTCTTAAGGAATGATATGTGGTCCTTATGGACATTATTATATGGCACTACGGTGTAATTCTACGCGGCACTATGGTGCAATTCTATGTAGCACTTCGGTACAATTATACGAGCTGTGGTGACAGCATAGTGCACAACCTCTATAGACTCGCATATCTATAGTTCTCACATGTGTACATGGGCTTTGAAAAGAGAACATAATTTGATATAATTATATGTGTATTTCTCGTGACATGGTAGAAGTGCATATATGTCATGGTGATATGAGATGCTATGCGTTTATGTATTATATGATTATAGAAATTAGTAATGTATTGTGGCATATTAAAATATATATAATATGTTTATATTCATTATATGTTCATATGACGGAATTGAAGTAATGACAAGGGAATTAGTAAGGATAAACAGGTTGGTGATATGAGAACAATGTATGTGATATATGTATATGAGGTGTGATATGAATTGCATGATATGATATATGTGTGATAGGGGTTATGGTATCTGTTACATAATATACATGAATATATGTTGATGTATATGTAAATGAGTTGTATAATTTGATAGCATAAAACAGTCATGCATGATTAGTGGGTATGAATTCCATTAGATGTGTTTTCTTTATGCCTCACTAAGTCATCGACTTAGCGTGTGAGTGTTTCACACGCAGGTTACAGAAAGTGAATATAGAAGCTGTGAGGAGCAATACATGTCAACATCTCCCTTACAAGATTTCAGATCAGAAAATAGATGAGTTAAATGATTTTTTGTTATTTTGAATATAGTTGGCATGTACTAATTGATTGAGTTAAATATGCTCTGATCGATTTTGGTTATTGTGGTCAAATTATGTAACTAAACTGCTCTTACTTTAATGAAAGTTTTAAATTTTCTTTGAATTTTGTCAAGAGTCAAAGTTTGAAAAGTCAATGTGACACCTCGGACTCGTATTCGGGTCGGGTACGGGTTGGGGGTGTTACATAAATTTTTCGAGGTTTTTCTTTAAGTGTCAAGGTTTGAAAAGTCAATGTGACACCTCAGACTCGTATTCGGGTTGGGTACGGGTTGGGGTGTTACAGTTAATGGTATCAGAGCTAGGTTTAGTCGATTCTCGACATATTAACTCCACTAATCATCCCCAACGTTCAAATTATTTGAAGGTGTATTTAAACAAGCTTAGAAGTCATTGATCAAAAACAAGAAACAACAATCAACAAGAATCAAGAGAGAATAAAAGAGAAAGCATCAAACCTTAAGTTTGAGCATTTTCAAGCCTATTTCATTCAATATTCTTTTTTGATTTCAATAACACTTATTGTGCTCAATTGTATTATTCTTGAGTGTTCTTTCTTTGTTCTAGAATTATGCAAACATCTTGCCTTGTGAGGATTTTCTTGTAAGTTTGCAAAATTTGTATTGTTCTCTTTGGGAGAGAGTGTTCTCAAGAATTTGGGGTATAATTATTGAGGGATTTGTAAGGTTACTCTTTGTCCTCAAAAGAAAGACAAATTAGTGAATTTGTGGAAAATCCTTAGTGTGGATAGCTAAGGTAGTGGACGTAGACTTTGGTTGAGAAAGTCGAACCACTCTAAATCGTTGTGCAATTACTTTCAATTTTCTGCAAAAGCTTCCACCAAAATTTTAATTGCCAATTCACTCCCTCTTGGCCGATTCCATCGATCGATTAACTCAACAAAAATAGTATTATGACACGGTAGATAACACTCAAATGACATCATTTTAAAAAAGTTAAATTTATACCAAAATGACATTATTTTGGACTTCTACGGAAACTTTTTTCTTCATTTCCCTATTTTTTATTCTCTCTCTTTTTTCTCCCTCTACTTAGATTTTGACACGATCATCATGATTATTTATCACTTCGGTTTTATTTTGTCGTCATTTTAACCACAAGAAAACTCTCTTTTTTCTCTCTCTTTTCCGCTTTCTATAGATTATGTTTCTCTAAAATGAACCAAAATCCTTTAAAATTAAAATTTAAGGAAAATTGCATAGGTATTAAGTGAAAAAGAAAGTTTTAGAAGCTCTTCATAATTTTTCTTTAAAAAAGAAGCTATGCCATGAACAGAGAAATAACCCAAACATGAATAATTCAAAAATTACTTATGAAAGTGAACATTTTTAAAGTTGAGTGACTAAATAAAAATAGAGTTACAGTTGATTGGCAAAAAGTTTTAATTTACCCTTAATAAAATAAAATATCAATTATAATTATAATAAAGCTTCGTATAAAAATAAGTGTACAAACTATACATTTTTTCTCATTTAGGTGTTTAAATTATTTTACGGTCAATTTAGGTACCTAATATTTTTAATGTTATGCTTTTAGGTGTCTGGACCGTCATGATCGTTAAGTGACACATGTTGTGCATAGGTAATTTTAAAAAATTAATTTTAGTTTTTTAAAAAATTATTATATTTAAAAAAACTCAAAAGTTTCTCAAATCTAAAAAAAACTCTAAAAATTTAAAAATCTTCATTTCAACCCTATATCTATACATGTTGTCGCCGCTTCCATCGACCAAATCTCCACAAGAACCTTCACCCGTCGAGCAGTTGAACATGATGACCCAAAACTCATAAACTTGACGACAACCAATGAAGATAGTAGCAAAGCCAAAACCCAATAAATAAAATTTTGATACCCAAAAGACCTCGAAGGCGCTCGTGACAACAAGGGAGATGACGAACGACAAGGGAGATGCCAAGGATGGCGGAGGCAACGATAGTCGTGGTCGAAAATGTTGACGGTAAGGTTAGGGTTAGGGATCTTAGGTATTTATAGGTTCTTTTTGTAATTTTAGAGAAATTAAGATTTTTTTTAAATACAATATTTTAAAAGTTTTTTTAAAAAATAAAATTTTCAAAATTACATGAGCACAACATGTGTCATTTAACGGTAAATTTAACAACCATTGCAGTCAAGACGTCTAAAAGTGTAATATTAAAAACTTTAGACACCTGAATCGATAAAAAAAACTTAGATACCTAACTAAAAAAAGTATAATTTAAATATTTATTTTTATATTAACCTTATAATAATAGCCCAGAGTTTTATACCAAAAAAAAATGGCCTAAAGTTGGTTTTCTTTTGTTGGCAATTCTCAACGGGTGTATTTGCCATTCCCGCTATCACGTTAAATTTGTGTAAAATGAATTTATTATCGTTGCAACTATTAGAATTTTATTATTAATTTTTAAATTAATCATAGATATTTAATTTATTAATAGATTATTTTTTAGTAAAATACTACAAAAAACCATCCTAAGTGTAACATTTGAACACGGTTTTTTCTATTCATAATTAGAATTTGAATCTTTAATTTTATTTAATAAATCTAATATCTCAATCAGCTAAACCGATTACAATCATTGTTACTTTATTATATTTTCTAAATATATTTTAAATACAAAATGATATATAAAAACATAATTTAATTTTAAAACTAAGAGCAATTGAATCTTAAAAATAGAACAAATTAGAAAGGGATCGAAAAACAATTAAATCCATTTTTGGGGGACGTTAAAAAAAGTTGTTCTTAATGAACAAAGGACGAATGATTCAATGTTTTTGCTTGGCTGTTAGTTTGGTCAAATAGTAACCCTCCCAAAGCTAAATCCAAAACATAAACATAAAGCAACGGCACAAATGGATTCCGTTGTAACATAAAACAAACCCTCTCGATAAATCGAGATGAATTACATATTTAGTCGCTCAATTATTTTTACAGAGTCATTTTGATCGCTTAATTATTCTTTTTAAAAATTATATTTAAATTTATATTTTCGTTTCATTTAAAAGTTAGAGTAAAATATATAAGATTATCTTTCGATTATAGGGTACTGTTTTATTAAGTCTCAACTATTAAAAATTACGAAATAATCCATTGACTATAGGGTATTGTTTGTTTAGTCATTCAACTATAAAAAGTTAAAAATGATCATCCGAATATTCATATGTTTCAAACTCGTCATTTTTATTAAATAATTAACGATAATCTAAACTAGACATTAACTGATGAATCTGATATGATAAAAATTTGATTTCAAAATCTCGAACGATCATCATATCTCAGTCAACAAGTCGACATCATGCTCAAACTGTCATCAATTTTTTAACGTAAAATAACGAGTTTGAAACATATAAATAGTCGAATAACCATTTTATAACATTTAGTAATCAAGAAGCTCAACAAAACAATACCCAATAGTCAGAGGATATGTCGTAATTTTTAATTGTCAAGAGACTCAATAAAACAATGACCTATAATCAGAGGACAATTTATATACTTTACCGTAAAAATTAATAGTTATATTGATGTGTCGATAATTGTTTATTTTTCAACGACTTAAAAAATAAGTTCAAGTATGATTTTTTTAAAAGAAAAAAAAAATCTATCAAACGACAACAATAATCAAAGAGTATTAATTCTCTTAAGATCATGAGTTCAAACAGCTGGATTTGCATAATGTGTGTGCATTATTACTGATTAAGAAAAAATTTGATCATTTCCTATCCTTGTAATTACCTGACTATTAAAAAAATATAATTATAGAAAAAAATAATTAGGCGACCAAAACAAAACAAGAAATAATTAGGGGATTAAATACTTAGTTTACCTATAAATTAAATTTCAAAGACTTGTAAGGCCAACAGGTCAAAAGAACAACCCTACCCTGTTGGAATACATTTAGGGATGGGCATGGCATGGTTTTTGATCCACTCGACCCGACCTGAGAACAAAGAATCCTCCACCCGAGACCCGACCAAAACAAGTTTTCACCCGGCCCGATATATAACTTAAAAATCCGACCGACCCGAAATAATAAAAAATATTTTTATTCAATAAAAACAGTGACTTAATTGAAAAAAATAATATATAAAGAGGTATTATTGTAATTATTCCTAACTATATAAGGTAAAATTATATATTTTTCGGATCTGGTTTTTTCACCCTAAACCCGAACTCGACCCGAACGTCACATTAAAAAAAACACAACCCAGCCCGAACCCAATTTAAAAAAAAAATCCGACCCAATCAGGTCGGGTCGAAACCTGTCGGGTTCGGATCCCATGGCCATCCTAAATACATTGTCAGGCCCATTTCCATGATGATGCTTCAATTGAAGCCTCAACTGCAACAGCAAACAGTAGATAGCAGGAACATGCATGTTGTGACAAAGAAATGAAGACAACCCTTAAAGTAAATCTGCGGAAATTAATCCAACTATTCTGCCAACAACACAACCAGGTGGATATGGTATTACATTGTCTTATTTAAAATTATTATGTTAATCAAATTAAAACATCCCATTATAATTCCAAATATAACAACAAGAACACAAGATTAACATGATGCAACATTAGCCATCACAAACTGCAACTATAAAAATACTTCCTACTCAGCTTTTTGGGGTCTTGATTGTTCTGGTTTTTTCGTGAATGCCAATTCCGACGCCAAGGCAATATGATCACTACCCCATTTCTGGAAAAAAGAATGACAGAAAAAAGGAATTGAAATTGCAACACACCAGACTAAAGGGAAAAATAGAGCTTTCGTATGAACCATGTTCCATCGACAAACCTTCGTTGGAAATCCCGGGGTCCATTGCATAGCTTGTTTAGGAAATGGAGCAAGCACCCTGACAGTCTGAAGACCTTCAGAACGCCTGGATTGGAGATCAATGTAATAAAATTATTAATTCTAATCTGCTGCAAATCAGCGGTATTAAGGGGCCGCACCAAAAGCCTCGATAACAAATGAACACATATTAATGGGGTATGACGTAAATATTTGTTCCACTTGGATAACATATATATACTATCCCCTCAGAGAAGAAAAGTAAGGTAGGAAGGTGGACCATGGTGGTGGTTAGCCATCAAGAAGTGGTATGATTCAAGGTTGGAAATTCCGTTCCACATTGGATTCCTTTGAATATACCCAAACAAAAAGGGTGTATACTCGTTAAGACACTAGATCCAACTCGAATGTGTCCACAGTTTTACAGGGAGAACAATCAGAATGCTGTAACTTTGTTAAAATCTGATGGCTCTCAAATATTTCAATAATATAACCACTATGAGATTAGAAGAACTCACCATATGTAATCAACTGTGCCCAAGAAGCGCCTGTTGTAACTAGTCACAAGGGGTTCTCCGTAAGAATCTCTTGTACCCGGAGAATCCTGCAAAATAGGGAAAAGAGTTCCAAACTTAACTTTAGTTCATTGGTCATTATGCTATAAGATATCTTATCACTCAAAAGACAAAATAAATAAATAAATAAAGCTCCACAATGATCCACCTTGACTTCTGTATATGTACTTTTAAGCTGAAGAGGGTGCTCCAGGAATTTGCAGTCCTCATGGCCAGCTGCAGTAGCTATTTCCTTTGGGCCCCATGCAGATGGATCATAAGTAGTCTGCTCAATCTGAGCAAATCCGGAATCCAAGGAAGGTGATAAATCATCCAAAACTTCCTCACTTGGTAGCAAAAACTGCGAGTCCTGGGAACTGAAAAATTCCTTGGATGAATGATCCAAATCTGAACTTACTGACTGACCCGAGTTTGTTGGATAGACATCTTGATTACCATATAACGCATCAATAAAGGCATAATTGTCTTCAGCAATATTTTCACTTTCTACCATAGATTTGTTAAGCTCTTCAAGAGACAAATTATCCATTTTCTCTTCTAACTCTATAACAATGCCATCAGACAGACCTGAGAAGTCAATTTGAGAAGGAACCGAAGGTCTGTGATCATTAGCAACTGACTCTGATGACTCAGGATCAGTTGTGAACCTGCTGGAATAATCATCCCTTACAATGTCATCCAATCTTGTTCCTTTATTAGAATGGATGTTGACATCTTTTCCTATAGGCTCCATCTCAGTCATGTTGGAGAGCACATTTTCAGGACAAGAAGAATTGCCCGAAGAAAATCTTTGCACATCATCGTCCATCTGATTTACAGGAAATTTTCCTTCAGTGTGACAGCAGCTTGAACTTTTTTTAGAATGATCAACTAGAACCGAGAATGCTGATCCCGTTTCACCTTTTGCAACACCAACTGCATTATGCTGAATTTCTGCTGTCACTTCATATTCTACACTGTTATTGTCTCCCCTTTGTGAATTATTGAAGGACATATCTGACAAATCCTGCATCGTCTCACTGGACAGAGACAAATTTACAGAAGCATCTTTCATATTATTTCTGTCTAGAGTATTTTGTTTCTTCGTATCTGATTGGGAATCATTTTATCCATACCAATTCCCTTGAAATCTGCCACTGGAGGAACTCGTGCAGGAAAATCACCAGACTGAGCCCTGTAATATTTTGCAAGCTTTTTATTTTTAACAATCAGCAATGTACCCAAAGTTATTAATTTTTACCCACCCTGAATTAGGATTATATGTCTGCAGAGGAATTTCTGCTGAAGCTTGTCCCGACACCTTGTCTCTATCCACCGCCGACAAATCCAACTGCCCCAAATATTATAATTACAATCTTATTTGATCATCCATCATATACAGAAAGAGAGAACATATAAATGCATTTACCTTCTGCTCTGAGATAAAGTTGTACAATGGACTCTGTTACATGTAAAGTGTGATCCCCATAAGTTATCGAAGTAGAAAATTTTATGATATAAATATAAACAGAAATGAACCATGTGGATAATGCTTAACTAAAGCTTAAGGTGTAAAAGACAAGATAACCTTGGGAGTACAATTAAAATCCCCACAAAGAACAACTGGAGCACCATCCCAACTCTTTGAAACAGCATGAGCTCTTTCTAGGAGCCTTCTAACCTGTTTGAGAAGAACAGGGGTAAAACACTTAAATGATTATTATTCATTAACACTATAGACTATTGCTGTTGGGTAGAAATGTTAAGGTGAGTTTTTTTAACGTTTCCTGAACTTTTTTTGGAGCCTTGTACCCATGTCCATGTCTACTTTGAAGTGTCAAATACAAGTTTGACAAGGGCTTTAGGGAAAATAAGGATTCAAAAAAGCATGCAGATCAGGGGAAAGTGGCAGCAAGGAAAAAAATGATAAGGCTACTTGTTTGCCATGTGTAGATTTGTCCAAGCAGAAGTTACTCTAATTTTGAGCTCTATGCTATCCAAAATCGGTTCTTTTTCCATTAGATTTTGGGCTTATACATCACATTTACAACAAAAAGCAACATCACAAAAGGCAAACCTATTCATGTCATATATGAAGTGACAAAAAGAATTTGACATGGCAGATTAACCTCAGATTATACAAAATGCACTGGGATTAATCTTGAAAATCTTGCAAATGATCAGAAAGACTATTTCTTGTAGTGAAGGCGGTGTAATCAGGAACCATGGCCTCCAGAAAGGAGGTAACAATAAAAAGGTATTCTGGATATAAAGAACAACCAAATAACCAACTCCAGAAAATTGAATACCTGACCAAGCTTAATTTCTCCTCTTCCTGGATTATATAGGACGTGAATGTTACAGACGACAACTTTATTTGAATTTGCTGAGCTGCACATGAAAGCTTATATCTTTGAAGAATCGAAATGAGACAAAAATTCAATGTTTTAATTTAAAAGTATTGCATACAAAGCGCAAGAAAAGGGCTCAAATTATGATATTTAACATTATGCATCAGATCAACAAAACACAAGAACTATATGAAAAATGGCAGGCAAAATCTGGGTTTTTAACTCTTTTTGTAGGAATTATAGAGATATATGATTTGTTACCATTCCTTTAGTTAATGGATTCTATAAATAGTTTTCTACAATCTCTTATTTTAAGGGATCATATCTTCTAGGATTAGTATCTTTCGTTACTTAGAGTTTGCTATTTTAGAGAGATAATGTGTATATAAAGTTGTAATCTGCCCTATTGAAAATAAGAAAATAAAGAGAATTACTCTGATTTCTACACGGTATCAGATTAGATTATGGTTTCTTTCCAACCTAGACGATGTCCACAACTTCTTCTCCTACTCCGGAGATCACTTCAATTTCAGAAAATCTTTCTGGTTCTGCTGCTCAATCAGAAGGTAATCTGGTCATGAAAGAACCAGAAGGTAACCTTATGCTACAGTTTTTTTCTCCTCCCAGTTGACCCCTAATTGGATCCTTGATTCTGGTGCTACGAATCATATGACTGGTAAAAAGGATTTGTTTTTCAATTTTTTTCCAAACTTTGGTAAAAAATATTTGATAAGAAGAAGCCTCATTAAAAAACCCCTTCATAACCGTTAAGCTACAGGGTATCTTAACGGACATTGGAAGAAGGAAAAGAGTCCCCAAATTTTATTAATATAAACATAGAGTACATCCTAAGAAAAACCCCCTAGATTACAACCTTTCATAGAAACCTACACCTTAAGTAAGAATGATAACTAATACTTTAAACAAACTCCTACAAACAGAATACAACCACAACAACCTTTACCCAATTCCCTCCTTAGCTAAAGCATCAGCTTCCCAATTACTGCTTCTCTTCGCAAACCTAAGCAACACACTTGAATCCAGCACACACTTCGCTAATTCTTTAACCAGATTGCTAAACACAGTAAGGCATAACTCTGGGAATTTAATCCAATTCACAGCAACCAGAGAATCAAACTCCAAGATAAGACGCCCCTTATCTTTCCACTTCGAGGCTAAAAACAATTTCAACCCTTCTTGAATAGCCTTTAGTTCTTCTAGAACCGGCGGACCAAATCCTGACGCAACCGAGAAATATTCCAACTTCTTGCCTTCCGAATCCCTCAGCAACCCACCGATACCGCTGCACCTCCAATCACAGCCCACTGCCCCATCCACATTAACTTTAAACCAGCCTAAAGGGGGAGGACACCAACCTGTGAATGCTGAAATTTTTTTCAACTTGCCCTTGTGCACATCTGCCAGTGTAAGGTCACCTACCAGAAGATCAAGAGCAACTGGAAAACCAGACTTCTTCGCCAAAAACCAAGCAGCCATCCATATCTAACCACAAAACACAGATAGGTTAGATCCAACCTTCATTTTCAAAAACCGTTTTATTCCTACATAACCAGACAGACCACATAACTGCTCCTGGAATAAATTTCCAAATCTCAGAATTCAGAACTAATTCGGCCCACACGAAAATGAACTCATTAGGACAATTTGGCAAAGCTGAACAATCGTTCCACATCCTTAGGAATCTCATCCACACTCCCCAAACAAATCTACAAGATAAAAACATATGACTAACCTATTCAACATCCGAACCACAAAATGGGCAAAGGAGATCATCGATTCCTTTAACACCCCTCCTAATCAAGGCGGACTTAACTGCCATCTTGTGGTGAAAATCTACCATAGGAAATTTCAACTTTAGGAGGAGCCAAACCAGCCCACACAAACTCCGACAAAGCGAATTCGGAACCAATGAGCTTGACATTGCTTTAATGCTCGATTTTACCGAGTAGACTCCTTCACCATTCCCTCTCCACACACAACAGTCATCTTCACCTACTCCCACACTCACTTTGTCCAATATCGAAAGCAATTCAACCCAAATATCCACCTCCCAGTCCAACAAATTCCTTCTCATCTGAATATCCCACACTCATCTTCCATAACTAAGCGACCCAAATTTTGCTATAACCCCATCTTTGTTAATCGATAAAGCAAAAAGCCTAGGAAATCTCAACGCAGAGGAAGGTTTTCGATCCAAACATCCTGCCAAAATCGAATAGAATTCCCTTTCCCTACTTGCAACACCAAAAGGTTACGAAACCCTATGCTAAACATGTCATTTGACCAGAAATTATTAAAAACTCCCTTCCAAAGCCAAGAAGATTGAGCGGACAAACTTTGGTAAAGTTGTCAAAACGGCTGATGGTTCCTTGTGCAAAATAGAAGGACATGACACTGTTATTCTCAATGAACAGATTATACTTAAAAATGTCCTCTTCGTACCAAAACTGGCTTGCAATCTCGTTTCAGTTAGTAAACTTTCCACCGACTTGCACTGCTCTGCAATTTTTACTGATATTAATTGTACTTTGCAGGCACTAAACTCGAAGAAGATGATTGGTAAGGTCAACTTGCAGAATGGTCTCTATATTCTTCCTGCCTCTACTAAAACCGAAATCTCGAAATCTTTCATCGCTTTAGAAAAAGTTGATAATGTTATGTTATGGCACTATCGTTTAGGCCATCCTAGTTTCCACTATCTTGCAAAAGTTTTTTCTACTCTATTCATTCATAAAAGGCCAAATTCTTTTTCTTGCAAAGTTTGCTCTCTTGCCAAACATACTAAATCATCTTATTCTCCTTCTACATACAAGCCTTCTCACCCTTTTGCTTTGATCCACAGTGATATTTGGGTTCCTTCTCGGGTGAAGAATGCTGATAATTGTAAGTGATTTATCACTTTCATTGATGATCACAGTAGGATAACTTGGACTTATTTGCTAAAAGATAAATTTGAAACTGCTGGTGTTCTTGCCAAATTTTATAACATAGTTCTCACTCAATTTGGGTCTAAAATTCAGCTCTTTAAATCTGATAATGGCAGTGAATTTTTTGCTAAGTCTTTGGGTGCTTTTTTCAGGGAAAAAGGCATAGTTCAACTTAGTTCTTGTGTTGGAACCCCACAGCAAAACGACATTGCCGAAAGAAAAAATAGACACCTCCTTAAAGTTACCTGTTCTCTTCTATTTACCACTAATATTCCAAAATATTTGTGGCGGGAAGCCATATTAATTGTCACATATTTAATCAATTGAATGCCTAGTAAGATTTTACAATTTCAAACACCTTAATTTATATTTGCAATATTTTCCCCATTTTAAACCTATTTTTTCCATTCTGCTACTTAAAATATTTGGTTGTACTGTTTTTATCCAAAACATTACTCCTAATAAGTTCAAGTTAGATCCTAAATCGTTAAAGTGTGTACTGGTTGGATATTCTTCACTTAAGAAGGATTATAAATGTTATCATCCTCCTTCTAAACGATTTTTTATCACTATGATATAACATTTTATGAGCAGGATCCCTATTTCACTCTTCATTCTCAACCTTCAGAATTGCCACCAATTTTGTCTTTACCTACAGATTTGTCACCTGTAACTACTCCCATTGATTCATCTGTAGTACCTATCACTACTTCACTCACACCTACTTTAAACACCCTTCCTGAAAATACACTTATTCCCATTCAAAATCTTCCACAAACATCACCAATCAAACAACTTCGTGTCTATACAAGGAAAATAAAACATATTCCTGAGGCTGGTTTGCAATCTGATGCTTGCCGAATTGGATTTGGGTCCAGCTGCCGAAATAGAAGAAGAAATCAGTAAGTCCACTTCCCCTACTCAAGATGACTTCCCTATTGCTATTAGAAAAGGGGTTAGACAGTGCACCAAGCATCCTATTGAAAAATTTGATGGTTATAATTCATCGATGCCGTCTTTTCAAGCATTTACAGCAACCTTGGATAAAGAACAGGTTCCCACAAGCATAGCTGAAGCTCTAAAGGATTCAAAATAGAGAAGGGTTGTTGAAGAGGAAATTTGTGCAATAGAGAAAAATGCTACTTGGACTGTTACAGACCTTCCTCAAGGA
Source organism: Hibiscus syriacus (assembly GCF_006381635.1). Lineage (NCBI taxonomy): Eukaryota > Viridiplantae > Streptophyta > Magnoliopsida > Malvales > Malvaceae > Hibiscus > Hibiscus syriacus. Next base: position 153,016 of record NW_024062551.1, on the reverse strand, counting down.
AAAAAGGTTGTTAGCTGTAAATGGATCTTTGTTGTAAAGTACAACTCTAATGGTAGTATTCAATGATACAAAGCTAGACTAGTGGTCATAGGCTTTACGCAAACATATGGGTCCTTAGTAAACAGAGAAATTTCAAAGATTAGTTGGGAAACTAATTTATTTATCCTTGACAAGGCTAGATATAGCCTTTCCCGTAAATGTGATAAGTCAACATGACTAATCCTACTGAAGAGCATATGGCAACAGCAAATAGAATTCTCAAGTACTTGAAGAAAACTACAGGACACGGCTTAATGTTTAAGAAGACACAAGACAGAACTGTTAAAATTTTTACAAACTCTAGTTGGGTCGGAGACCTTAGTGAAAGGAGATCCACTAGTGGCTATTGCACCTTTGTTTGGGGTAACCTTACAACTTGGAGATGTAAGAAACAATATGTCGTTTCAAGTAGTGCTGAAGTTGAATTCAAAGCACTAGCATTGGGAATATGCGAAAGAATTTGGCTACTTAAACTACTGAAAGAACTTGGCACTAATCAAGAGGATCACTTTGAAGTTTTGTGTGATAATCAATCTGCTATTCAGATTGCCAAGAACCCAGTTCAACATGATCGGACAAAGCATGTTGAGATTGATAGGCATTTTATTGCTGATCAAGTTAACAAAAAGACAACCACACTTTCATACATTCCTTCAGAAGAACAAATTGCAGACATTCTTACTAAGGCTTTGCCAAAGCCTGTTTTCAATAAATTCATATCCAAGCTAGGATTATACAATGTATATTCTCTAGCTTGTGTAGGAATTATAGAGATATATGATTTGTTACCATTCCTTTAGTTAAGATTCTGTAAATAGTTTTCTACAATCCCTTATTTTAAGGGATCATATCTTCTAGGATTAATATCTTTCCTTACTTAGAGTTTCCTACTTTAGAGAGATAATTTGAATATAAAGTTGTAATATGTCCTATTGAAAATAAGAAAATACAGAGAATTACTCTGATTTCTCACTTCTAATAGGAAATATCAATTTTCGGGGGTACATATGACCTAATGCTACATGATAGAAGGTAGTCTTTTCCCATCTCATAGATTCCACCCTTCTCTTCCCAATGATTTGAACCTGAAACTTCCACATTGGAGTTTCAAATTCTTCACCAACAGGTTTCCTTTAAGGGCTTAGTATATAATATCTCTGAATATAAACATGATTCAAGATTACCTTTAGAAGAAAATTTCATCTCAAGTTACATAAGAAACAATTACAGGTTAGTTTTATTACATTTTGAGAAAAGTACTAAAAAATTTTAAACCGTAAACTTCCCTTAGTACCTTTTTAGATCTGCTGTATTCTCGGAGGAACTTTGGCTCAACAACTGTTGAGGAAGAAGTAAACAAATACCAGCCAAAGCCATATAACCATGCCAAGGAAAATAAAGGATCAGATCTAACCAAGAAACCACATCAAAATTGACAGTTACATTCAAGACTGGACTAGGAAGTTGTAGCAGACCTCAAGAATACATATCTGGGCAACATTATCCCGAAGTTCATGCTGGTTGTACTCTATATATTCTTCATGAAGCAACTTGAACCTAAATAAGAATCATCAGAGGAATCAGTAATACTACAGTACCAAATTTTTTTTAATAAGGGGTCTAATCTAACAGCATCAACAAGGAATTCTTACATACTAAAAACAAAAGTTAGAAAGGAACAAAAAAATAACAAAAGAAAAAAAAGATGAATCCAAAATCTTAGATGAATAAAAACCACCGAAAATTCAGGCATCTTACACCACCAATCAAGCAATTATACCCTTGACTAGTAACTTGCTACACGCACAACAAGGAAGCATCCATGCAACTAAAAAGATTTGAAAGTACACTGATATCCTCCCTGAGGCCACACAAATGAAAGGAATCTTGAGTAGGTAAATAAATCGAAAAGGTAAAGCATTCAAATAACCTATCATTAAGGGATTTTTGATTTGTCTTCTCTCAACATTAATCTATGAACTATTATAGAGGGGTACTAACGGCAGTGCTCTGAAGTGGAAAGAAAGCCACTAAAAGGCACATTGAAAAGTATGTTGCAGCATGGGTCTTAAAAATGAAAAAATGCATAAGTGCTGCAACAAGAAAACGGACAGCTGACCTCCTGCTTAAAATCTATGATATGCTTCATGCAGCAAACAAAATAAATACTCAAAGCACCAGTAAGTACATTAGAACTCACTGCTGACTGTTATATACTAAAAAAGTGATGATATAATAACCTTGACAGTCGCCAAAAGATTGCACAACCATCAATTGCTTTGCCAGTTCGCATCTGTGAAATGGCCCAATAAGTAAAGTCAGAATTCAGCTCTCCAAGGCAAAGTTTTTTACATGTACATCAAGTAAAAGCATGCCATTTCCGTTTCGGATAGAAATGTAAAACAGAAGTCACAGTTAGGCTAGAAGTTTTGCTCTTAAAATCATTTGATAACAAACCTTCCAAATGCCACTATATCCCATTGACTTCAACTGCTGCTCCAAGTCATGAAATCTATCAACCTCCTGAAAACATGGTAAAAGGAAACATAACATTTCATATTAAAGGATGAAACACTCAGTTCTTACTTCTTATAATAATAAAGAGAGAGAGAGAGAGAGAGAGAGAGAGAGAGAGAGAATATTCCTAGTTACCTACCCACCAAAACTTGAATAAACAGTTCCACTTAAAGTTAAATATACATTTCCAGCTAATAATAAAGGCATTCCTGGCCAAGTTAGCGAGAATAAAACCCTATAAAATCCTACCATATTGCTGCATTCCATAATAGTCACTAATGTCAACACTTATTTACTGCTCATCTATTTTCAGAAGTTCTGAATTTTATAAATGCTGGTGGCGTTATGCAAAGAGTCAGCAGATGTAAGAAAACAAAAACCTTCAAGTGAGATTCTACTAATTGAACTTACAACCGTATTCAATGATTATGGGTAGAGCAAGCTTCTAGCAATGGAAATATAATCAAATTATGGGCTCCATATTCCGTTAAACTTCATTACAGTTCTGAAACATATGGTAAAGGATAACCTGAAAGCACAAAATATCTGCTGACCATAAACCGAGCTCAAACATTAAATTCCTCATCCTCCATTCCCAACTCATCATATGGAAAGGTATGTGGAAGTAAAGATTCCGATGGGTACTAGCAAGGTAATCCGCCAATATATTATATGAAAGAACAATAAATCTATCTGCAAAACGAAATTTCATTTAAAAAGGTTCATTTTTCCAAGTAACAAAAGCAATGAAAGTACAGATATTCAAGAGACTGAGATTAAAATACCAGCACGCCGAGGCGGTAGAGCTTTAGCGTATTCCCATTCCCGGAAGTCCCAGGGCTTGGAATAGCGGGGACGGAAGGGCTTAGCCGCCTGATTTTGATCAAACGGTTGGCGGGGCGGTTTATAACGGCTGTACGGATGAGGATTAGGCGGCGGCTGGCGAAAATTGCTGGTTTTGGTTGTTGTAAGGATATGGAGACCTAGGGTTATAACCGAACTGCTGAGGCTGAAAGGAGTACTGATTGGAGAAATTTCCTCGACTGAAGCCTAGGTTCGTTTCTCGAACAGAGTCCAAGTGCGAGTCTCCTGTGACTATATTGCCTCTTCCGCCGCGGTTGGGTTGGCCGGAGAAGCTTCTGCCCCATCGATTTCGACCGCCTCGATGCTGTTACATTTAGAATAAATTGAATGTTAGTGCATATATAGTTTGAAATATAATATTAGTATAGAGAGTAGTGTGTTTTGAGAAGAAGTACGGGACGTTGGTAAGAGGACATGACAGCGGTGTCGGCTGCGGCGGCGGGCGCAAGGAATTTGAGACGGAGAGGAGGAGGAGCAGGACGCCACATCGAACGAATGAGACCGTTCCAGTGAAGCGGAAGCAGAGCGGTGATCACTTATATCGGATAATTGCATATAATACCCTCTTTTAGTAGACATTGTATTTTTACGGTTTATATACCAAATTATATAACAATTTGAAGGGAAAACTCATAAAATAAAATAAAAAGGTGAAAATAATAAAATAGTATAATAATTCTGTTAAATTAAAAAATTATAAAAAATCATGATGTTATAGTTTTCGGTGAACAACATAATTGATTATTTTGATTTATATTTTTTAATATATGTTTTGTCCATTTTTCTTCATTAATTTTAAATAAAATGATATTTAGTTAAAATATAATAACATATAATTAATTATCGTTAGACGTTTAATGAAATATTGACATAATACGTTAATAAAAAAATTCGTTTTATTTTAACTCAACTTTAGATAAAGAACTAATTATAGATCTTTCTGTAAATAAAAACACTTTATAGGGATAAAATTTTAATTACTCCTCTTTTGCTTTTCTTCAACAATTTTCTTCGACCAACAACAGCTTGCAGCAGGTAACGTGGTTCACCTCCTTTCCTTAAAGATTGACGGATATAATATTTTATGTTATGAAATGAACTTAAATTTAAAGATTAAAAATAGATTTTTAATAAAAATATATATATAAAAATTAAAATATATAAAAATTTTAAATTTTTAAGAGGAGAGCCTCTATCATCCCCTCGATCCATCTATGGCTAAAATCGAGGTCGGCTCACCCTCGCCAGAGAGATCACTAAATACATCACTTGAAAATGATGATTCCCACAAACACCCATTACTCTGTCTTCGGAAAGTTGGTCCAAGTGCTATGGTTTTGGCTGGTTGAAGAAAAGCAAAATAGGGTAATTAAAAATTTATCAAAATGTTTTTTACCTAAAGACCCATAATTAATTTTTTTTAATATAAAGCTTGTGAGTTAAAATTATTTAAACTTTTTTATTAATTTGTCATGTCAGTAATTCATTAAAAATCTAACGACAATTTACTTTCCGTGATCATATATTATTTAAGAAAAAATTAAAAATTAAAAATTAAATAAAAATAATTTTTCATTAGTATGTGGTGATTACAAAGTAGTTCGAATTTCTCTCAATTAATTGACAATGAATGCACACACCTGACAAACTTTGTTACTTAAACCTAAAATATTTAAGAAGAATAATATTCTCTTTAACCACTTAATCACTTGATGGGTTAAAAAAAGGTTCATTGCCCAAACTATACATTTAACCACTTAATGACCATCCAGCTCAGTTGGCAGAGCACAAGGTTCTTAACCTTGAGGTCGTGGGATCGAGTCCCACGGAGGGCATTTTATAATTCAGAGGTCTCTTACGGAAGTTGCTCACAACCTGGTGTCGGGGGTAACCTACTATCCTACATCTCCCTTACCCCATACATATGGGAAAAGGGACAGCCATTTATACATTTGTCGAATAAGTGCCTACATTTTTTTGCCCATCAGGGTGTCTAATGTTACAAATGTTATCACTTTAGGTGTCCCGTCAACACTGTTAGTTTTTTCCTTAAGTGACACGTGTCACAATCTAGTAATTTTGGAATTTATTTTTTTAAATATTATTATATTTATAAAAAACCATCTTTTTCTTATATTATAAAAAAACCCAAAACCTCAAATCTTAACCTTAATCCGCCACCGACGCCCTCTCCGGCCACGACCACTATCGCCGACGTAGTCCTTGTCACCTTCCTAGTTACATGCAGTTGTAGTTTTCACCGATTCACCTTCAGCATCGTGTGGGATTGTGATTTTTATCCTAGGGTTCACGGGATTTAAAACATCGATTTATCATCGATCAATTGTCAATCGATCATTATTTCATAGGGGTTTTGGTCGCTGGGGGATGGGGAGGTTGGTGGAGCTTCTTCGATGGCAAAGGGGACAATCGGAGTGGGTATAGGCGTTGAAATGAAGGTTTTCAAAGCTTAGGGGTTATTTCAAAATTTATGTGTTTTCTTTTTTAAAAATATATAATTTTATTTTTTCGAAATTTTATATGATTTTTTTATAAAATTATTAGGTTGACACACTTGTCACTTAACGAGAAAATTAATGTTGTTAATGGCCCGAGCACCTAAAGGGGTAACGTTTATAACGTTAGGCACCTGGGTGGGTCAAAAAATAATGTAGGCATTTATTCAACACATAAGGTATAGTTTGGACACTTATTTGGGAATTAAGCCTTAAAAATAAATCTTTAAGATTTAGAGTAAAGTACACAAATGGTCTCTCGACTATAGAGTACTGCTTTATTAAGTCTGTCGGAATGAGCCTTAAGCTTTTTGGAGAGCTAGAATGGGGATCGAACCAACTTAAATTTTAAAAACTAAGGTTTTAGAAAATAAATTTGGAGTCGCCATCGACCTTCGGGTTATGTAGGTCGAATACCTTAAATTATCTTTTAAAATAATTTTTTAAGAAAATTAAATTAAAAGATAAAACTTATATGTGTTTAATTAGAGAACCATTTTGAAAATGGTTCGGGAGTCTGTTACGCATGGGAAATGGTGAGCAGCTCCACAGCGCCCAAAATCAATACCTACACGATTAAACATCATCTTTACATCGAAACTTGTAAATTTGAAAGGTATTTAAATTATGATCCTTTTAGTAAAATTTAAAAAAGTGATATTCTTTTATACAAACAATAATCGGAAACACACTCCTCACCAATTAAGGATTGTTTCTATAGATTCCCCACATAAAAGATCATTGCCTTACTTTTTATGATATATATATATATATAATATTTTCGCGAATAAAAGCATACAACTTTGTATAAACAATTATCGAAGACACACTCCTTACTAGTCAAGGCGCGCCTCCATAAATTATTCGTACATAATAATATTTAATATTATCATACATTTTTATTATTATTAACATCATTTTATTATTTGAAGAAATATATTAGACGACGTACCAATAAAATCTCATAAATAAGATTTGAAACCTGACTAAAATAACTAAATAAATGAGTAAATAAATAAAACAATAAAATAACCAAAATGAAATAAAATGCAAATTACTTAAAATACATACATGAAATTAGGGAAATTAGGAAATAAATAACAATGATTAAACAAGCTTAATGGATAAAGGATTAAATAATAAAAACAGCAACTTTAAGACCATAATAGCAAACAGGGCAACAAACAGGAACTAAAATGAAAATAAATAAAAAATAGAGGATTCATAATTTTTTTAACTTAATTGTTTTTAAAAAACAATTAAGTTAAAAAAAATGGTTATGACAAGAGGCACCAGAAATAACAATAAATCCTAAACTATATGTGGGACTAAAATGAATAATGTTAAAATAACATGCCAAATATCGACAATAGCAAAATAATAGCAAACAATCATGATGAATTAAACTGAAAATATTTAAAAATAAAATAAAGTGTCGAATGTTGAAACAACACAGAATAGAAGCATATAGTAAAAAAGGATTAAAATAACATGAGGTAAAAATAAAAGAGCTAAATCAAGAATTTAAAAACCTCAAGGTTGTTGGATGCTTCTGGATACCAAATCGGCTCACAATCTCCACTATTGATCTCCTATTACCAACATTTGGGATATTCAAACGTCATCTGAGCCGTTAGATATTGAGGTCAAATTTGACAGTCAAATCAATTATGCAAATGAGTTAACAATACCCTAACTTTCTTCTATGATCTAGGCGTTGGATGGGTCCAGATTTAACGACCCTTGTTTTGGCAGGCTAGCTTAGGATAAAACCCTAATTTGCTTCTTAATCGAAACTATTGATTGTTTCAGATCCAATGGCCCCTGATGAACGACGCCTGGAAGGTACTTTAAAACCCTAGTTGTTGGGCCTTGCTCACATGCTTATTTTGGGCTTCATCTTGTATATTTAATGTTGGGCCTCTTGGACTTTAATTGTAATTGGGCTTTCTACTTATTTAGTGGCTTGCTAGGTCAGGCGAACACACTCATTAAACTCCTCTTGGACCATTTGACAATTTGACTCTGAAATAAAAATAAAAATGAATTAAAAATAATAATACTAGATCAAAATAAAAATGATATATATAATACATAATAATATTTATTATTTTAAATTACATTTTATATTAAATATATTATATAAATAGTAATATTTATTTTCAAATGCTAAATATGTTTTAAACCATAATATATAATATACTAATACTTAATTTCAAAACTATAATATATTATATATTATTTTCAAAACTATTTATATATATATACTATTTTTTAAAAAAACTATATATAATATAATATAATATAATATATATCACTATATCTTAACAATAAAATATATTATATATAGTTCTTCGACTATCAAAAGTTACAAATTTTATATAACTACATATATACTATATGTTAACAATATTCTATATATACTATATAACTACATATTATACTTATAAATGCTATGAAATATAAAGAAACCGAAATATTTCGGACGAAAACGAGTATCTACAAAGTCCTTCGACTATTAAAATTATAAAATAGTCATTTTATTATTCAAAGTTATAAAATGGTCATCCGATTATAGAGTGTTACATTGTTGAGTTCATGGACTATTAAAAGTTATAAAATAGTCACCCGATTATTCATTATGTTACAAACTCATTCTTTCTCATTAAAAATTTGACGATATTTTGAGCTTGATGTTAACATATTGACTATGATATTATAAAATCTGATCTCGAAATCTTAAAAGACTATCATATCTCAGTCATCATGCTAATGTCCAACTAAGATAACTGTCAATTTTTTAACAGAAAATGATGGCTTTGAAACATAACGAATAATCGTGTGACAATTGTATAACTTTTAATAATCGATGAACTTAATAAAATAATACCCTATAGTTGGAGGATCATTTATGCAAATTACCCTAAAATTTAAAAGAGTTGATTAGTCGTGGTTTTTAATTTTATTTTTTAATTTTTTAATTAATTTTTAAGGTCTAACTTTTGATTTAAAAAATTAAATCCACCAAACTTCCGCCTCATCTTCATTTCCCGCACGTAAGGAGCTGAGAGAAAAGAGAAACGATCGTAAGTAAATTTGCCGAAGGGTAGAAGGATAAGCCAAAACACGATACGATGTCGTTATGTTGCTCGTTCTCTACTGCAAAATCTCTGTCTCTCTTCTCCAACAAACCCAAAAGCTTCACCCCATGGATTCATCAAAGCTTCTTCTTCCTCCTCTTCTGCTGACATCCCCGATTTCCTCTCTGCGGATTGGTACGATGTTTCGTCCGATTTCTAAGAACTTCGATTTCTCTATAAATATATGTATGGCGATATGATTCAGACCTTTTTTCTGGTTCAATTTCCAGGCTTGAATCCAGAACGAAAAGACCTTTGGCCCGAGGCTAAATGTAAGTTTGTTGTTCTTTTTTATTGTTGTTTATGAAAAGAAAGGTTCTGATTATTAGTACGGATGCAGAATCTTGTGCGTTTGAATTTAGGAAGATATACGAAATATTTAGAGTGCAAAATCATAAAATTTGAGGGAGTGCAAAATTAGATTACTGTTAAGGATTTAAATAGCTGCCGTTATTGGAATAGCAATAGTTATATAGCAGTGATGCAGTAATGGTGCCGTTCCAAACTGTTATTGTATATTTGTGATATTTGTAATGACTGTCATAGCACTTGTTATATTAACAATTCGGATATAAGCGACTGAAAACGCAACAGTATCGCAACTTAAATCTTTGGTTACTACTTAAATTATAAGATAATTTAAAATTTCTAGTGGTGCGATCGCACCTAGCACTTCGTCGGTCCATCCTGATTGATGTTTTTTTTGTTATTTGCTTTTTACCGGTATCAAGTAACCAAGTTTAAGTTGTTGTTATAGTTTAGTGCGGAAGAAGCTGTTAAACACCAACTTGATGCATTGAAATGCAATGACCAACCTCGACAGGATTACGGCATTGAAGTTATGTACAGGGTAATTCCTATTATTATTCAATTGTCTTCTTTCTTTCTTTTTTTATATGTTAACTGTTCTATAAATATAATTTGTTTGGAATTTTGGCTATTGAAATCCGGTGACAGTTTGCAGGATTTGATCCTTTTGAAAGGTCTACATATTTTGGACCCTTCTTTGATCTAGGCCAGGTCAGTTTGTTAGAATTTTTCCCAAGGTTTATGATTCTTAGTTCTATAGATGCTGATGCTTTTCGTTTTCTGCTTTCGTCTCCATTTAGTTCGAGCGGTTTAGACGGATTTTTCACCATTCGGGCTATCGAATATTGCTTGGCCACAAGAAGAGGAAGGTCTTGAGCAGTTTGTCTGTAAAGGAGGTATTGGTTTCACATATTGACTTCTTTACTGACCTTTTCCATGTTTGTAACCTTGTTTTCTTTCTAATCGCCTGTCATTTTGTTTTCATGGTGGAGCAGAACCGGTTCAAACAACGGTTTGGATACTCGGAAGTCGTCCAAATGAGGAAGAAGTATTCGAGTTTACAATATTGCAGGTTTGTTCATTGAACCTTTTTGCTATGCAATTCTTCCTAGGAACTGATAACACCATCTGTGCCATATGTAATGCTTATATTTTTGGTGTCTTAATGTCTTTAGCTAGTAAAATATTATCAACTAAAAACCTTTTTGCCTTTTCAGTATTTCCAGCAAATTTTAGTTCTATCAAAAGTTGGAATCGTCATTGAGTCAACTAGAAGTTTGTGTTTTCATATATTTAAACATGGGAGATAGTATACGGTTATATTAATGTTTTCTGGTTCCTTTACACTTTTTTCTTGAAGTACATGTATCCAGCACCTATATCCTACATGTTTCCCCACATACGACCTGTGACCTCCGATGACCCTCCGAAAACATTGGGGGGAAAAAACGACATACTCATGTCAAACACATACCCGACTTGTAATTAAGTTGGAGTAACATAGTTTTCTGGTTGTTCTATGCTAAATTGTCAAACATTGGAGGGGCCTGAAAATATGATTATGTTATATACTCGAATGGTTATTATTATTATTATTACTATTTATTTTTCAGTTTTCATGTAAATTATAGGAGCTTGTAATCGTTAACATAGAGGATAAACTGAAAGTAGTTTTTTCTATTAGAAATTTGGAAATAAACTCTTTGCTTCGTTCGTAACTTTATTTTGGCAGAGGGTCGGTGGTTCATGGGATGGTTATTGGTTGACAGAGAGTTTACTTCACGACGGAGATGCATTTTCCGGTGGTTTAGCTTACTAACAACAGGTTGTCTCTAAATTACTAGTTCCCAACTGTTTGTATTTCACATTCATGTAGATAATGCAGAAATTATATCCACTTCCGACTTTGTAAATTTGAACCTGTATATATGATATATTTTCAGCAACAGTTTGAAACACCCTTTTTTATATATTCGTTTAATAAATGAACCAAGTCCGAATAAAGTGTGTTAAGTTCTTTTGCATTGGTGAGGCCGTCTACGACAAAGTTGCCGCCACCATTGCCGCTGCTTTTTTCAAGGGAAAGTTAAGACTTGCCATCTACAATGTCCTAGTTCATCCTTCAAGAGATGGTAATTGGGGAAAAATAACGAGACTTTTGGATTCCATGGCATAAATGTACTGAACAAGACTAACAAAATTTCCAAATAGCTGAACAACTAAGCCATTTAATCACAGCAAAGGTACACATGAACAACAAATGTATTGAACAAGGCTAACAAAATTTCAGCTCAAATGGTGCAAGAAGTGTTTATAAACCCATCACAACTCGCCTCATTAATGCCATAACTCATGTCATTCATGCATTATAGCATCCTTATCATCAGAATAATTCCCAAATGTATAGGAATTGATCAAATTCAATACCACAACAATAACGAATGCCATCCAGAGAGCAGTACTAGCTTTGGATGGTTATTTCTTCTCTTCAGATGGAGGTGCGATGAACTTGGTAAGAACAAAGCAATCGGGAGGGTCGATGTTTGTGTAATAGTTCTTGATAGTCTCGGTGATTTCAAATCCGAATTTCTTATAGAACTTGATGGCATCTTCGTTGTTTGTCTGAACATGCAAGTAGATTTCCAGTATGTGTTGCTTCAAACAAAGCTCAAGAACATGGTTCAATAGCTTTGTACCTGCAAAAATTCAAGATTTAAGCAAACCTTTTTAGACAAATGGCAAAACCAATGATACAGGGCTATGGCTCTTGCTAAAAATCAATGGCAACGTACTTTCAGCAAAAGCATGTTTGAAGCAATTAGCTAAGCATCAAATTGATTATGCTTTCATGATAGCTACGCATCCTGAGTAGCAACAAGAATGATCAGATGCTTTGAACAATTTAAAGGTTGACATGAGCTAAGATTATCCCATTTATTTCCTCTGCAAAATCTACTCCGGAAGAAAAAATGATTTGTCAACTCACCGATTCCTAGCCCACGATATGGTGCTAAAACACCCAATGTCATGATGTACACACAGATGGCCCCGCCTTCCTTCTTTTCCAGCCGACAAGCAATTGATCCAACACAGATGTCACTGTAATATGCTGAGTTAGCAAGCAAAAGAGTGATTGTTAGAATAACATGCTAAGTTTTGAATTATACAGGGCATTCTCCAACTTAATCTTCATCAGGCCCCTACTTGTGTAATAGCATGTATGCAATCATATCATGTGATGATATATGAGTGTGCATGTGTAACCATCCTAATTTGTTCCAAGTCATCAAATTGAAAATAAAAACATTAATTATTTCGAATCATAAATGCACCATACTAGTAATTGATATCAAATGCTGAAAGCATTGTGATAAAGACATCTCAAACATGCTCTGCCATTGCTAAGATCATAGAGTTAATGAGGCTAGTCACTCAAAACTTCAATCGAGTGTATTTCTTTGAGCATGACCTAAGGATTAAGGAGAAAATAAAACAAATATGCAATTACCAAGCCAGAAGAAAGTAATAGGATAATTACTCCCCGAAAAATAACAGGTTTTGCCATCAAGCTCAATATGTGCCCTCCAATGCGGCGTAGCAAATTTCAGAATCGGGAAAACTTTAGCTAGGGATTTTATGACTTGAAAATTCTCCAGAAAATTTTACTGATAGCTACCACCTATTGCTTAAAAGCTCAAAAGAAATGCGGGATATGGATGGATCGATTAAGATTTCATAATATGTGGAAGATCATGGGAGAAACGACAAGTGCACCAAATACAATTGGTACCTCATGCAAGTGAAAGGCAGCACAAGCACAACAGAACTGAAGAGTGTTGTTGAGGCATAAACTGAACATTATCTAGCCATGTTTTGAAGAGGATGAATGGTGATATCCATTTTTTTGGGTTCGATAAACCCCAAATATCGACAATTGAAAAAATAGTTAAACTATTAGTTCTTAGATGCTGCCTAACACAATAAATAGAACAAGGTTATCTAACGTGTAACTATTTAATCCAACGAACAAATTACTTTTACCAATGATGCAATGGGAGGACACTAAACTGATAACTAACAAGACATTAAATTTATCAAAGGCCACTCATAGTTCCCCTCGAAAATCAAAAGCGTAGGCTAACAATATCGAGAATATAAACATATTAAGAGGAAGTTTCAACTTCATTAATTTCAGCTTATCTTCTAAACCTTATTAAACCATATGCCAATCATGGATATCATCAAATGTCAATGTAAATCAAACTAGCCCCAAAAGGCCAACAATTTACCAATGAAAAGGACTAAAACAAGAGAATTGATAGCAAGACCAACAAATTAAATTCCTTAATACGTACAAACCATATACCGAAGAACAAAAATTGAACACCAAAGAAAACCCCAAGATTCAAAAAGAAACAATTGCGAAGAAAAAACCCAAGCTAGAATCGAACATAACAACGAGAGAATAACATGTTTTTTAAGAAAATACCGAAAACCCAGAAAAGATTAGGGGGAGGAAACGAGGCAAACCAAGCTTTGTGAATTCGCCGGAAGCCAGAGCATCGGCGTAGTACTTTTCGTTGTAACGAACGGGGAAAATAGCAGTGTTGAGCTTCTTTAACTGCATCACGTTCTTGTCCCTCACACCATCTAGTGATATTGCTACTTCTCGACCACCCGCCATTATTATGAACTCTCCAAGAAAAACAAAAAGATTAGCGGAGGGGGAGGGGGTATAACAATGGCGTGGTGAGGGGAATTGTACAGGCAGAGATAGATTTGTTGTATGTGACGACAGAGGAAAGGCAGGCTTTGAAATTTTACAGCGACGGTGGAGAGATTTGGCCTTTTTAAAGAGGGGAAAATTGGGGGAGTTTTCTTTCCCCGCTACTTTTCCTTGATTTTGATGGCTGCCATTTTACCATGAAACTTCTCTGCTTTGACTTGAGATTCAACCCAGATTTGATGTGTTCTTCCCTATAATTTTGGGTTTGGGCCTTTCTTTCCAAATAAGATCAGAAATCATATATATTTGAATTGATTCGAGTTTGTTTTTTTATCAATTCAATCTAATTCGAAAAGTATATTTCTTTTATTTGAATTGATCCGAGTTTAAAAGGATTTCATTTGATTCAGAATTTGACTCAATTTTTTTAGATAAAATTTATGTTTAATTCGACTCAATCCGACACAAATATTAAAAAATATCTTATTTTTATTCAACAAAATAAAAATTTAATTGAATATATATATATATATATATATATATATTATATCAATTATCTGTAAATATATATAAGAAAAATACAGTATTACCTCATGTTGGGTATGATTAAAAAATTTTCACCTTAAAACTCGACCTCACCCTTTAAAACCCTTAAAATACATTCAACCCAATCATTGTCGAGTTGAACTCTCGAACGACCTACTCTCTTTCGATCATTGTCGAGTTGTCGAGTCGAGCTTCCGAACGACCTACTCTCGTTCAATCATTGTCGAATCGAGCTTTCGAACGACCTACTCTCATTCAAATATGATGATCAATGAAAGTACAAACTTTGCCAAAAGTCCCAGCAAGTTTAAACACAAAGTAGAACACCTAACCATGATTCATGGTTTTCACAACAGATTTTATTTTCTCATTCAACAAATCAATTATAAGACCAAAAAACAAAAGAGATAACAATTCCAATTTCCAAGCAAGTCTCCACATACATGGTTACTGCTAACAAATAAAGGAAAAAAAAATATTTAGAGGTCATTTCTTGTAACTGGTGCATAAAACAGATTGCATTATCTCATAAATGGGTAGCTATTTTTCCTACATAGAGCATGTAATTACACGGATTTTGCAGGCCATGTTGCTTGGGCTGACATGATTATACCTACAATCACTCCAAATAGTCCAAGGGCACTGCCAAAAATCTCGATCACAAGAATCTTCACAAAAAGCGAAG
Source organism: Hibiscus syriacus (assembly GCF_006381635.1). NCBI lineage: Eukaryota > Viridiplantae > Streptophyta > Magnoliopsida > Malvales > Malvaceae > Hibiscus > Hibiscus syriacus. Next base: position 137,674 of record NW_024062551.1, on the reverse strand, counting down.
AGTTCTGTGCATCGGACAGTGCGCAGCTGCTTCCGATTATTCCGACGCATAACCTGTCGCAAAGATAGGAAACGGTAAGTATACACAGAAATAAGCATAATGTCCGTTTAGATCTTTATTTAAAGACTAACTGAAAAAAGGATAGGGATGAACCCGCAAACAAGATTTGCAAAGCCAACAATAATTCCCGAAGCAAAGATTGCATATCCTGCTCTAAGAGACTCGGGTGCATATATTTGTGATGATGGCACACTCTCTAACTTTGTTTGTAAAATAATCGCAACAATTACACCATATATAGCAACAGCTTCACAGAAGATTACACTGCAATAAAATGGCAGAGTAAAATTTACTATATCGATAAGCATAGAGGCTAGAGCATTTCAAAAATAAGCAACAATGCAAAAAGTTCGAAGAAATCCAGTTGAAAAAGATGGGACATCTTTAGTTATCGAATCCGTTTTCATGACTAATAGTCGTTTGACATTAACTTCAATAACAATCATAATAATGATCGTTTTCCATTAGTACATCCACTCTAATTTACAACAGATCCAACAGACATTACACGAACCGAGTAAGTTAAGCACAAATTAGAGGGAGGCCATGTCTAGACTTGCAGGGCAATATCTGGGAACAAAAGAAATGATCTATACACAAGAAAACTAAATTTATAGCTATTCTTGTTAATCATGATTGTAGTTAAGAAAACACCCTTTCTTTCGCCTTAAACCTGGGTCAATGTTCATATCATAAACATTACACAGATCCAGGGCTAAGGACCAGGAAGAAAACTTAAAAATATAATAAAAATCCAAGCTTCCTAGTTTCCACTATCAGGTTTTCAAAGTCCAGAGACAAATTTTAGTTAAACTCAAGGAATCTGAAAGAATAAGGCAGTATTAAGGCTAGTTTATTGATAAATCATTGAAAAAACTTGATTAATAGATTAGGGTTTCTACAAATAAAAATAATTAGAAGCATTCCCAGACCAATAAAAGCAATTCAATAAAAAAGCGAAAACGAAAAACAATTACCTAATTAGATTCTTGGAAGTGATTCGAGGAGCCTTAATAGCGGCACCGATTAAACTACTCCCGGTTATGTAAATTCCCCTGTGAACATGAATTATACAAAAGAAAAGGGAATTCGATCAAAATAATAATAAAAAAGAAAAGGGAACAATGTAAAACCTAATTCATAAAATTTATGGTCAGATTAGAAGCAAAATGAAAATTGAAAGAGGAGGGGGTACCACGCAGCGCCGAGGACCGAGACGCCGATGGCGATGGCGATACCGATGGCGGAGAAAGTGTAAGGAGAAATCCTGACGAGAGATGTGGACCAGCTTGAATCTGCTACCATTGATGTACCTGCCATCTTCCTCTAATGATTTCTTCGTTGTGGAGATTGAAATAATGATGAAGAGATCATGGGAGAGATAAGTAGACAAGTCGGGTCGGGTCGGGTCGGGCTGGGCTTATGAATGCCCCCCATTAATCCATATTATTAGGGATATGCATTTAAAACTGATTTCGATCCGATTCGATCCAATTTTATAAGGTTTTTTTAAAATCGGATTATATGGGAGAGAATATCGGATTTGAATCGGAATCGAGTTAAGAGTCAAAAATATCCGACTAGACCCGACCCAATATAATATAAAATAATGTTTAAAATATTTACAAAAATGTCATCCTCCATTTGCCATTCTTCTTTATTCTTCTCCTGTTCTTCATTTATTTTGTTAGTTTTTCATTTTTCTATTGTTTTTTTTATTTCTCCTTCATTCTTGTGAGGTTTGTTTCGATTTTTCCATAAAAACAATCGTTTTCCGTCTCTCTTATCTCACATTTGCAACAATGCTTTTGAAGATTTTAGGAGGGTTTCATAATCTGAACAAAGATTCAAATATTGTATGTATTATTTGTGGATTAATTTTATTCTTCTATTTTTTGTTTTGTTTTTTGGGTTATTTTAAAAAAAAATCACCCATTTTTTCGTAGTTTAGATTTAGTTTTCCAGTTTGCTTTATTTTTAAGTTCATTATTATGCTTGGTTGTTTGTTTGGTTAGTAAGAAAACAGGGGAATAAATGGGGAATAAATGAGAAATTAGGAGAATAGACAAGAAAATAAAAAATATGGAATTGATCAGATCGGGTCGGGTGGGATCCGATTTTTAGTTTAAATTTCAAGTCGTATGTTGGGTCGGATGGAATCCTTCAAAATCGAAGGTGGGTCAAGTAAATAGTGGAGGATAACATTTTTCGGGCGGAGTTGGATGGGTTAAAAATTCAACCCGACATGACCCATGCCCATCCCTTCATATTACATCCTCAATTTTTTTTAAAAAAATTAATAATATTTTTGGTAAATTACGTATTTAGTACGTAAACTATCAGTTTTGACCCGTTTTAGTATCTAAACTTTTATTTTTTTTCAAAACTATATCTAACGTTTAGTTTTTGTTTATTTTAGTACCTGCCGTTAAAAACTTAACGAATGTGATGATGGGGTATAGCTCCAGTGGATGGACAATCAATTTGAACGGTATAAAACGAGAGAATGACGAGTCGACCAATATAGTCCAGTTTTAGTCCCATCGGACGATTGATGATGGAGATTGGAGGATAAATAAATTAAAGAATTCATCGTCAATTTGGAGAGATTGAGGTATTTTCCGGTGAAACAGAGGCGTAATCATGTTCAGGGGGTCAAAAAGGTGCGAGATAGAGAGTTTATGCTTTATTGGCCGACAGATGCAACGGTCGACGACTGTAGACCTGACGGTCAACGAGTCTGCCCATTAAGTTTTAACGTTGGGTATTAAAATGAAACAAAAACTAAACGTTATGTATGATTTAAAAAAATTGAAAATTTAGGTACTGAAATGGGTTAGAATTAATAGTTTAAGTACTAAACACATAATTTATCCAATATTTTTCCTCGGGCAATTCTCTTGGTAATTATGTTTAAAGAGTATTTGCATCTTTTTAAGCCTTAATTTGTGATTAAATATTAGAGTAACGTACACAATGGTCATCGACTGTAGCTTGTTGTTTTGTTGAGTCTTTCAACTATTAATAGTTATCAAATGATTCATTGATAAGACATTTCTTTGTTGAGCTCCCGACTATTTATATGTTCCAAACTTATTTTTTTTCTTTTACAAAATTGATGCTCATCTAAGCTAGATGTTAACGTACTTACTAAGATATATAAAATTATATTTTAATGATGTCTACTGGTATCGTCGTTGCTTTTAACCATTGGTTTGACAACATAATATTTCAGGCACTGACTCAATGACATAATATAAACGGAGTATCATTCTTCAAAATATAGCTCTCACGGTTTGGGGATCATATTTTATCATATTCAAGTCAATAAGTTAATATCTAGTTTAGACAATCACTAATTTTTTAACAGAAAGTGATGAGTTTTTGAATATATGAATAGTTGGATGACCATCTCATAACTTTTAATAGTCGAAAGACTCAACAAAATAACGTTATATAGTCGGGGACTCAACAAAGTAATATTCTATAATCAAAAGATCATTTATGTATTGTCTTAAATATTATTTAGGCCTTGTTTATAGTATTTAGTAGAGTATTTAATAGAAGAGATTAAGAGGATTGTTTTTAATCTTCATTCAAGATAATATATTTGAGTGTTTTTATATTAATTGATGGTTGTGTTTAGTGGCAGATTCATTCTTAGTTTAGGTGGGTATGTGCTTACTCTAAAATTTAATTTTTTTCGAAAAGTTATTTATTTTGTTGGTTGTGCATTAATTCGGATCGTGTACTGTAGAGGCAGAGGGTGATCCTTCTAATTCAATTTGTTCTATTCTTAAACACCAAGATTCAAACCTCTAACATTGTTTAAGAGATTTAGTGTCTTACCTTACTAGACGATATGTATATTGATCTAAATAGACAAATTATTTAGATTATGAGACTAATGAAGTAATGATGATGATCATAAGTGAAATTCATGATAATAATTATAGTACGATGTCTATAGTTATAGAGTTAGCCATCTAGGTGTTCGTGATTGAAAAAGAAAAGAAAGACAAACTATGTGTTACAATGCGATAAATTTGTAAAATTTTAGGGGACGAAAATAAATTTTTAATAGAAAATACATAGAAAAAATCTAAAATATATGATAATTTTAAAATTTTAAGATACGACTATTCCACCTGCTCCTTTAGTTTCATCATAAAAGCTTCTCTCATGATGATTTACCACATGAGAGCTAAGAAAATATGGAGAAAAGGTCTTGATGGAAGCTCTTCAAGTTGGTGCATTTGAAAAGCTTCTGTTGCTCATACAAGTTGGGTGCAATGGCCGGGAGAGATTGTCTCTGGGCAATGAATTTAGGATAGTATAGATGGCGAGGAAAGCTACATGAAAATCCGGTCAAAGTTCTATCTTATATGATAAAAATAGTGTCAGATCAGCTGATTAGTGTCGCAACAGTATTCTATCACCGTCGTTAATGGTTATTAATGGTGAGTGGTCGACTTATTATTATAAATGAATAATATTAATGATCAATTCGTTATTTCTAAAACTTGATCGATTTATTATTATAAATGAATAATATTAATGACAAATCGTTATTTCTAAAACTTTAGCGGAGAAAACAACAATATACTTAAAATTTGCCTTTCACTCTAGAAGAAACAGTTTCCCACGCGTTCCCCAAGAGAACAATAGTAAGAGACGGCAAGCAAATAGGTGGTTGCTTCATTGGACGGTCCAACCCACGTGGTTTATTCACTAATGGCCAGCTTCGGGTCCTTCTCACCCTATCGTCGTCTGACCAACAACACCAACCAACGACGCTCAAACAACTAGGCGAGTTTTGATATATATATATATATATATATATATATATATATATAAGTTTATATTATTATTTAGACTAAAAAAATATTTTAGGTTTTTAAATAAAAAATGATATATTTTAGTTACTTATTTGCGATATAAACTTAGATATATTTAGGTTTAAGTCAAGTAAGATGTAAATGTGAATTTTGATCTAAAAAATCATATTTAGTTTCGGGTCAAATGAAATCTTTCTAAACCCAAATACGAATAGAGAAATTTGATTTTTTAATACCAAAATTCCAATCCGACCTTACATGATGATCCCTACCCCTAACTAGGGGTGTAAACGAGTCAAGTTGAGCTCGAGTATTGCTGAGCTCGACTCGAAAACTCTAAAATGGGGCTCGATTTGACTCGAAAACTCGGAGCTTAAAATTTTTAAACTCGATTCGAACTCGAAATCCTGAACTGAAGCTCGTGAGCAGCTCGAAATGAAAACAAATTCTTAAACTTAACTCGATTGAAGCTTCAAACTCAAACTCGAACCTGAACATTAAATACATGAAAATCTTATTATATTTTTGTAAATAAATCATTACATAAATGTTAATATTATTAATAATTTATTTTTTAAAAAATAAAATCTTAATTATTATATTTTCGAGCTGCTCACGAGCTTTTCGAGTCGAATATCAAGTAGCTCGTTTCGGCTCGTTAAGAACTCGAGTCGAGTCCATTCGATCCGAGTATTTATTGAGCCTTGATCGAGTCGATCTCGAGTAGCTCGCGATCTGTCTCGTCTCATTTACAACCCTACCCCTAACCCCTTGTAACATGTTAAAGTCCCTCTCTCTCTATGAAACTCCCTCTTTTTTCCATAATTGTTGGCCGAGAGATCAAATCTTTTGGGAGGGAGAGAGCAAGGAAATGGTTATTTCAACAAGGTGCTGCCTCAACGTGTCCCCTCCAACCCCAAATCCTGGCTCAGACAACCCTTCTTTTAACACCAAGGGACCCCAAGTTGCATGGTAAGTCAAAATATGTGTTTTAGGGTTCACCAGTGTTTTTTCTCTGCAGGATTGGGTACTTGAAAGTTTTGTGGAATTCGTTTTAGGCCGAAGGACGATAAATGGAGGAAGCAATGCGCATTAGGCTTGGCCTGCATGATGATCGGGTTACAAGTAGGCGACATGAATGCCAACTGCGCCATCGCTAGAGAAATTCCATCGGTCGCCGTGGAATCGAACTCGAGAGTGATCGGCCCATCGGAGATGGGAGGCTATTGGTTTCTCTGATAATGCACCATTAATAAAAGAGAAGGTGGCTTGGAAAACAATAGCCGGCTGCTTCTCTATGTGATTTCCACATTGTTGTATAGACCAAGTCAGTGGCGGACGGAACGATTATTCTTGAAAATTTTAAATTATCATATAATTTAAATATTTTTATGAAAATAATGTATCCGTCCCTAGAATCAATACCTATTGATTGTAACATAAATGATGAAAAATGATTAAATTCAAATCTTATTACTTGAATGGGTCTAGTTGTAGTACTCGATTGGTGCCATTTGAGTTGGGTGTAGTAGAGTAGTACACATGCAGTACAAGTTGAACGAATATCTTATTATATAAGGAGGCGCCGTTGTGGGGAAATGCACCTTATTATACGATTAAAAAAAGATGTTATCGGTTTTGTTATTGTTTAAATAATAAAATCGGTCAAAAATGACCGAAACATTATTAGGCGTTGCCAGTTTTGTTATTATTGGGTGTTTTAACCAGATTTTGAAAAAAAATGACTGGAAACATTATTAGGCGCTATCGGTTTTATTATTGTTGGGCTTTTTACTAGAAATGTTAAAAAAAAATATTTTAAGTAAAAATAATAATATTTTCGATAATTTTTTAACGATTTTGTTATTTTTTAAATAACAAAACCTGAATGACCTTTTTTAATTGTATATTAAAATGTCGTACAGTAGAATTTCCCGCCGTTGTGGACCACGCCCATGCATGGATATTTCAATCTACTTTGGGCTTGGGGAAAGACCGAAATTATGCTAAAAAGCCTAAATATGACCGAAAATGATATTTTTCTTGTTAAAATAAAGGGTAAATTAAATATTTAGCACCTAAACTATCAGTTTTAATCTATTTTAATACTTAAACTTTCAATTTTTTCAAAATCATATATAACATTTAGTTTTCATTTCATTTTAGTATACTGTCGTTAAAAACTTAACACGTTTAGTACCGAAACTAACAATTTTGGTTCGCTTTAGCATATACACTTTCAATCTTTTCGAAACTTAAAATTAAATTTTGAACAACGGGTACTAAATGAAACAAAAACTAATTTTTTTAACGGCGGGATACTAATATGAAACAAAAAACTAAACTTTAGGTATCGTTTTAGAAAATTAGAAGTATTACTAAAACTGACTAAAATTGATAGTTTAAATACTAAACGTTTAATTTACCCTAAAAGAAGTTTTTTTTGTATACTTTTGCACTTTATTTACAAGTTTTTTTCGTATAGTATGGGAATATATATATATATATGTGTGTGTGTGTAGTCAAAGAATTTTAAAGACTTTTTTTTGACCCATGAGCCAAATTAAAATTTAGGGCAAAACACATTAAAGATCTATAAACTATATTTATATGATCATTTTAATCATCAAACTTTTAAAAATTATAAAATATTAATTAAACCTTTTGAATAATTATAAAACAATGGCTTAATGCCCAAATAAGTGCCTAAACTATGCCTTTTTTGCCAACTAAGTGCCTACAATTTTTTTGACCCAACCGGGTGTCTAACGTTACAAACGTTACCCTTCTAGGTGCCCAGGTGATTAACACTATTAGTTTTCCCCCATTAAGTGCCACGTGTCAACACCTGATAATTTTAAAATTTATTTTTTATAAAAACTATTAAAACTATTATTATATTTATAAAAAAACCCTAACTTATCTTATATTATAAAACAACTCCAAAATACTAAATCCTAACCTTAATCCACCGTCAGTGCCTTCTTCGGCCACCACCGTCGTTGCCGACGTAGTCCTTGACATCATCCTAGTTATATGCCATCATAGTTGTTGCCGATTCACCATTGAAATCGCATGGGATCACGATTTTCATCCTAGGGTTCGTGAGATTTAAAATGTCGATTTGTGGTCGATTGATCGTCAACATGTCACGATTTCATAGGGGTTATGGTCGTCGGGGGGAAGGGAGGGCGGGTGGAGCTTCTTTGACGGTAAAGGTTGGTGATCGATGTGGGTTTAGGGTTGAAATGAAAGTTCTCAAAGTTTAGGGTTATTTTAAAATTTATGTTTTTTAATATATAATTTTATTTTTATATAAACTTTTTAAAATTACCAGGTGTTGACACATGTCACTTAACGGGGAAAACTAACGGCGTTGACTACCTGGGCACCTAAAATGGTAACATTTGTAACGTTAGACACCTGGATGAGCCAAAATAACCATGGGCATTTATTTGGCACAAAAGGGATAATTTGGGCACTTACTTGGGAATTAAGCCTCAAACAATTATTAAACCTCCCGAAACCTCTTAGGTTCCCTCTCTCCCACATAAAACCAAAGGGTGACATCATCCAAATCCCTCCAAATCAGCCATTTATTTCTCAATGGGTAAATTACACTTTTAGACTTCCAAACTTAGATTTTTCTAAAAGAATCTCCTTTTTCTAGGCACAAATGGACCCAGTTGAGGTCTAACAAGCCTCAGGGGTCCAATTAGATTTACATACGGCCCATGACCACCTCGTGTCAACTCCTCACGCGTTGACTCAAAAATTTGGATCGTTACAAAAATAGCATATCAAAACATGAAATATATATATAATTGTCAAACCAACCACTAAGCTTACACAAAACATAGCTAAAAAAGGCTACTCAATACACATAGTGACACTTATTTGCATAGCTACCATACATTCCCCTGAACTTCCAATCTTTACACTTTAGCCCTAAACTTTCAATCTCTACACTTTAGTCTTCAGTTGGAAACTGAATCGTATTATACATTTAACCTAACCAAATTATTTTCATCAAACATATATTCAAAGGCTTAAGATAGTTTTAAACTTCTCAAAATCGTTTTTTGATCATCGGACATCGAAAAATTCTGGACTTATTTTCGGAGTGTTATATTAGTTACTTGGTCAGTAATTACGATTCACGAGTCCCTATATATTATTAGATAAAAAGACCAAAAAAAAATATGTTTGGGAGAAAAAGGAGAAGTTCACTTGCCGCTATTATGGTCTCATATGTCACATTAGTCCTTACATTATGGGATTCTAAATTTTTTGATATGAAAGCAAATATGAGATGTTCAAAGAAAATCTCATAAGAAAGTGCGGGCGAGAAAAAGTTAGCTTTGTAGATCAAACACTAGTTGATTATGGGGATGATTATGGGGATGGGCATAGGACTCGAACTTAACGGGTTTCGATTAGGTTGGGTCGGTTTTCTTAAAAAAATTAGGGCTCAGGTTGGGTTTTTTAGAAGTTGTGTTCGGGTCGGATCGGGTTCGGGTTTAAGGTGAAAAATATCTAATCCAACCCCAAAAAATATATAATTTTTTGGATTTTATTTTGGGTTGGGTCAGCCGGTTTGGATTTTATCTCAAAAATTCGGATCGGATTCGGGTCGGGTGGAGGATTTAAATTTTTTAGGTCGGGTTGAACGAAACTCGAACCGTACTCATCCCTAGTTGATTATTGTAGATCACACATTAGTTAATGAATACTTTTCTCGGTCTTATGACTAAGATAAATTGCATTATCTATTCTTATCAGTTTAATATATGCATAATTACGATTCGATTTATTAATCTAAAACGATACCACGAATACGAAAATTATTCGTTAGTCTGCAACATAATCTCCATATAAAGGAACTCATTCTTAATGTTTCTAAGGATGTAAATAAATCGAGACAAGTCGTAATTTATTCGAATTTATGTTGCGGGTGTTACGGATATTATAAAATGATTCATTTTCTAAAAACAACTATGATTTTATGTTGCAGATGCAATTTGTAATATCGCGATGATATTAGAAAACATTACGATACGACCGTCATACTGTGTTGTAGCCGTAATTTAAGTACCATGTATTGAGGAGATTACGTGTCGGTAATAAATTGTATGCCTAGGTTTCATTTGAATTCAACAAAATCTGCAGTCGGCAGGTTGAACCAAGTACCAACCGTTCTCTCTTCCCTTTTGTTCTCCGTTTGGTAAAAGAGGACTTGATCTAGTTCTGCAGTCGGCAGGTTCAACCATATATCATTTTCACAGTCAAAGCTGCAATATCACACACGTCTGAACACAATTCCATCGAGTGATTAACGTTGAAATTGTCGAGTGGACACCGATTCTTCCTTTTCTTCCTTAGATAGAGAGCAAATCTTGAACCTTCAACCCATGCAGATGACATGTTCATAAGAAACGTGTCAATTATCATATATTTTATAGAATTTTATAAGTTAAAGTTTATCCCCTATAATTATATAAGGTCAAATTCGTCCCCCTAACATAAAATCATTCGTCCGTCCGGAGCAACACATTGACACAAACTTAAAAGTGACTCAATTATTCCCACCATTTCATTTTGATTTCATTTTTTTGCTTAATTATTTACAGCTAAAATAAATAAATAAAACTATTAGTGTGATAATTTTTTTATTTTTTTCGATAATAATGTGACCTTATAGTAACAAGTTTACATTACCATGTTAAAATTCTTTAACTACTGAGGTATTTATTTACATTAAAATCACACAACTTTGGCACTAACCTTCATTAGGGGAAAAATAAAGAAAGAACAAGGGAAAGGAAAACAAGCCTGATTAATATTAAATTCTAATAAACGAAAGTGCTTCCACGAAATTCGTAGACTTAATGCCCACGTATTCTTTGACCGTCACAGATCGGTATCTAGGTTTTTCGCCTGAATTTAAGAGCTTTAACAATGGCGACACTCTACAATCCGAGGGTAATCCATAGAAGTAAGCCTCCGATAACCGGTGATACCCTTCTTGGTTCAGAACAGCTCTATGAAGCGCGCTCTTGAACCGAGCGTTCGATAAAATATGCAAAAGGTCGCCGACGTTCACCACGAGGGCACCGGCGATGGGGCGAACCGAAACCCAACCGGCTCCTTGTTTGAAGATCTGGAGGCCACTTAGGGCGCTTTGGTGTAGAATGGTCAACAGGGATGTGTCTGTGTGTGGGGCTAGACCCATGGCTCGGTTCGGATTGGGGCACGGTGGGTACGAGTTCAGCTGCAGGGCGGCGCCGAATGGTGAACCAACGTCCCGGTTTAGGTCTTCTCCGGTGATTTCCAGCGATCCCAGGATGAGGTTTGTTAGCTTCTCGGCTTCAGCTTCCATTTTCTTTTGATATCTTTCCATTACATCGCTGTTCAACACCCAAAAACTCATGTTCATAACGATAGTAATTGGTAATATCTTTCATGTCATGGCAACGATGAAGGACGGATCCAGAAGCCCGATGGAGGCGGTCGTTTCTTTAACAAATTTAGATTCTTATAAAATCTATATATTTTCTCTGTATATTCTATTGATAATTTATTTTAGCTTCTAAAATTTTATAAGTTTATCTTTTTAAATCTTACATATCAAACTATATCTATCTCAGGTCTCGATAAGAAGAAGTTTCAAAACACATAGTTCGGAACATAGTATTTTATTGCAATAAGGGTATAAAATTTTAAGGGACAAATGTCGATAAATTTTTTTAATTATTACATCTAGAATATATGATGACTTCAATTTTTTTAGAGTGCTATCCCTGCATGCTCCCTCTTGATCTATCCCTAGCTCTACGTGCATGCATGAAAATTGCATGGAACTTACCAAAAACGTGCATTGTCGTTAGGCCAAAGCATCCTAGCATGATCTGCCGGTGAATCCATGATGGTGAACCCTTCATGCCACATATACTTGGGGAAAAACTTCGATATCCGAGGTAGACCATATCCAGTGGCACCTTCCGGTTCACGTAAAGCCTTCATCTTCGTCTCGACCGGGAGGGAAAACAATCGTCGAGTCTCCGACTCGATTTCTTCAAGAAGATTCAAAGGAATACCATGGTTAATAACCTGGAAAGCACCCCATGTCTCACATGCTTGCCCCACGAGTTTTGCGGCATCGGTATCTTTAAGATCGATGGTCGGGATCGTTAACCGGTGATCGGATGAGAAGTCGTCGGATTTAGGCCACACGTGTGAATCGGGAACCGTTCGGACAGAGTTGAAATCCAAAGGAATGATATGGTGGAGGTGGATCGGATTTTCTCTATATACTTGGGAGAGAGTGCTTGTGGCCATGATAAGCTCAAAGATGAAGAAAAAGTAAACCAAAAAGTTAATACACTATGCTTAAGGGTTTTGTTGTGTTGATTAGTAAAGCGTACTATTATATATACATGTATATGGTTGTCATGTCTTAATATAATATAATATAATTAGAATTTTATTTTATTTTATTTTATTTGAAATTATATAATATAAATACGATAGACAAATTCTGATTAAAATATAATATAAAACTAACGTAAATACAAACATATAATAAATTAGGCCACACGTGTGAATCGGGGGTTGTTCACCCTTTCTAATTTAGACGTAGAGTCGTGGTTGGTAGTTTTATAGAGGAGAAGGATAGAACAATTGGATTGAACATGACGGTGAACAATCATCGGGAGAAAGATGTGAAAACTAGAGAGGGAATTCGAGAGAGATAGGTACAAAAGGAGTCTGAGAGAAAGAATCCAGATTCTTTCAATGTTGGTGTGAGGCCTAAGATTATGATAGCTATTCGTAGGCAAATAAAATGATTAGAAACGACTTTTAAATAATAAATTTGACTCTCATAGATCACATGAACTTGTTAGCGATCACGTCAGGGGTTGTTAATTGCTCGGAGAACGTAAAATTTCTGAAAGTTTCAACAAACTCTAAAAGATATAGAGTTATGAAGGAAGTGGAAAGGAATTCTAAAAACCTCAACAAAATGACAGTGGAATGTTACTTAAAAGATATAACAAAGCTCTAATATTCAAATTTTAATGCTATAACAATTTAGGGTAAAGTATACAAATGGTCCCTCGACTACAGAGTGTTGTTTTATTGAGTCATCCGACTATTAAAAGTTACAAAATGATTTTCTAACTATATGGCATTACTTTTTTGAGTCCCTTGACTATTAAAAGTTACAAAATGGTCATCTGACTATTCATTGTGTTCCAAACTCGTCCATTTTTGTTAAAAAAATGATAGCGGTTTGAGCTGGATTTTAACCCGTTGATTGTGATATGATAGACGTTTGAGACTCGGAGATCAGATTATATCATATATTAATTAGCCAGCATGTTAACACCCAACTCGAATTGCCATCATTTTTAACAGAAAAAGGAAGAGTTGGGAACACAATGAATAGTTAGGTAACCGTTTTGTAACTTTTAATAGTCACGAGACTTAAAAAAGTAACGTCTTATAGCCGAAGGACCATTTTACAACTTTTAATAATTGAATGACTCAATAAAGCAACACCATGTAGTCGAGGCCATTTATGTACTTTACCCAATAATTTAAAATACACACAACAAAACATAAATATAGAGATTATCGAATCTGAATTAGATGGCACATAAGATGAGGTAGGTAAGGGCGGCTGTTTGGACAGAGATTTAGAATAATTTGGAGTTATTCGTTGAAAAAGACAAGACAAGGAACAAACAATGTGGAAAGTTGGGGGATCTCAATGACTGAAAACAGTTTTTTTGTTACATGGTTAGCAGGGACTCTTTTTTAATTAATTAAAATTTCATTTCCTTTTAACTTTTGTGTGCTTTGTCCTCAGCTGTAAACTTTTGGGAAATTTGAGGACTGCTTAATTTTAAAAGTTGAATGCTCCCAAGTCCAATGATGATAATTGCATAAAATACAATTAGCCGGACTAGTTTGTATTTTCTTTTGTTTCTTCTATCAAGGAGTAGATCAAACGATTTCAAAATTGAACAAATAAATAGACAAATAAAATACAATCGTATAAAATCATATGTTTGAATCATCTTCGATTTCGACCTGACATCAGTCAATTGTAAGAAGTAGTTGGTTGTCAATTGACAATTTTACCTCTCTGTCACACCTACAAAAGCGACAGTCTCTCTCTAATTGTTTATACAATTGATGGTCTCGGTACTTCCTTCCTTCTCGAAAAATTTTTCTTATTGAAGAGAACATCACAAGCGGATTCCACTTTCTTGCATCGAATGTGCAAGGTTTAGAAAACTGTGTTAACCTTCATGACAACGTCCATTTTTAAATTAATTCAATCCGAAAAAATTACTTCTAAGATAATAATTTCTATCGCGAGATAATAACTAATATATCATTTTGCAGTATACTTGGTAACACCAAAAACCTTGATCACTAGCCTTGCACTCTACCTACCAACGCATAAACATGGTCGCCCACATGTGATTGTACGAATAATGCTAACATGGCATTGAGAAAATATTTGTATGATGCATCTTTAATATAATGACAAATGGTATCGTTTAATTTTTATTAACGTCAGATTATATAGTTGAACTTAGATCTAGAAAATAATTAAACTATATTATATAAATATAAGACAAATACACGAATTATTGTAGGAAGAAAATCATTCTTGGTGAGATGGGATCAAAATTTGTATAGTCTAGGAGCTCTCTTAGGGATGGGCATGGCTCGGGTTTCGGCCAACCCGACCCGAAAATTTTACATCCTTCATCCGACCCGAAAAATATATACCCTCCACCCGACCCGAACCCAACCCGACTTTTTGAGATAAAATCCGAACCTGACCCGACCCTACCCGAAATAATAAAAAATATTATTTTTATTCAATAAAAACAGTGATTTAATTAAAAAATAATATATAGAGGGGCATTATTGTAATTATTCCTAAATATATAAGATAAAATTATATATTTTTTCGGGTCGGGTTTTTTCATCCCAAATCCGAATCCGACCGACCCGACCCGAACATCAACTTTAAAAAACCGAACCCAAATTTTTAAAAAAACCCGACCCTATCGGGTCCCATGCCCATCCCTAAGCTTAAGGGTGAGCAACGAAACCGAGAAAACCGAAAAACCGACACAAACCGAGTAAAACGGTTCGGTTCGGTTCGGTTTGGCTTTAAACGGTTCGGTTTTCGGTTCGATTTAAAGGCTTCATTTTTTTGATTCGGTTCGGTTCGGGTTTTCCATATGGAACCCATTTGTTCCATATTGAACCGAATAGGCAATTTTTGTAAAAAAAATTATAGTTTCAAGTGATTTTTTCATTGAAAAACCGAACCGAACCGAACCGAAAAACCCGAACCGTTAAAAAACCCGAACCGAACCGAAAAAACCGGTTTCGGTTTTTTCGGATTTTTAACTATTTGGTTTCGGTTTCGGTTTAAATATTGAAAAACCGTTTATTTCGGTTCGATTCAGTTTTTGATAAAAAAAACCGAACCGAACCGAACCGAACCGAATACACCCCTACCTAAGCTTACTATGCTCCAAAAAGAAGAGCAAGCAAGAAATTATTATTATTTTATTAAGCTAAGGTGATTATAAAATAATATATGTTTTAAATACTATCAATGTAACATCCTCCATGCTGGGTTAGTGATTAATTTGCAAAGTTTTAACATTTGGTGATTTAAGTAAAATGATGGAAGAGTTTAATGATCTATTTGGGTTATTGGGTGTAGGATTGAATCATAAAGAAGGAGAATTAAGAGGGCAAAAGAGTAATTGAGTAAATGAAATAATTAAATATTCCTTAGGGTGATATTATAAATCACGTGGGCATTTGAGATAAGCCTTCCAGACTTTTCTCTTCTTCTCTTCCTTCTCCAACCGTGTGAAGCTTGCAAGTAAAGGTGAGAATCTTAACCTTGGTAGTTTCTTTGATTTTTAGATTGGAAATGGAAGTTTGGATGTTATATAAGCTAAAGGAAAGCTTATGTGACATTAAGACAACAAGATAAGTGTTTTAGAGATAGATTTGGAAAATGAGTTTTTAAATGGAAGTTTGATATGGATGAGTTTTTGAAGTTTGAATAAGATTTTTGACCTGTCAATAAGTTAATTAAGAAGTATGAGGTAATAGAATTGAAATTAGAACAAGTTTAAATTTGAGTAAGATTCTTCAATTCCATATGGATGATTAGTTTTTTTTTTTATAGTTTAGAGGTATTGAATGGATAATAATTAGTTGAAGTAAGTGTATGAAAGCTAAGAGTATTAAGGAGAGTGAAATATGTATGTTTGAGCTGAAATGAGATGATTTCCGGGCTCAAAATAGGATTTCTGGGTTAGGGGAATCGGTACCCATTCAAGGGGAACCGATACCCCCTCAACGAATATGAAATTCCAGAATGCTAGAGGGGAATCGATACCCCCAGGGGGAACCGATTCCCCCATGAAAAAAAAAGAAGAAAGAAAAGAAAGAAAGACTAAGCTATTAATTCCTTAAATTAGTAAGCTATTAAAGCTTAATTTCAAGACATAGACATCTGATAATCATCTTGGAAATTATGTTTATGTAGATACCGAGCCTACACGAGTTCGGGAACAATCTACAAGTAGGATCGATCGAGGAAAAGGCAAAGAAATATAGGTGAGTGCATATGCATAGCATAATTATAGAAATATACTCCATTCTAGACTTGTGATAAGTCTAGATTTTATATTTTGGTACATGAGCATATTCTGTATTATGAGACATGACATGAGTTCATATAAAATGCATTATATGACATGAATATGTGGGAAAAGTTATGAGCTATGTGAAAAGGTAAGAATTTACATGTCTACGCGATATACACTACGTGAAATGTAAAAGCCCATGTTATGTAGATGAGAACTATAGGTATAGTTGGCATGCCAAGGGTAGAGGGTCTACGCGGTCCTTCGGGACATATGTATATTCTTTGGAACATGTGTGAAGTCTTGAAAGACACATACTTGATCCTTAGTATATGTATATGGTTCTTAAGGAATTCTATGTGGTCCTTATGGACATCATTATATGGCACTACGGTGCAATTCTACGCGGTCCTTCGGGATATATATATATTCTGTGGAACATGTGTGAAGTCTTGGAAAGACACATACTTGATCCCTAGTATATGTATATGATTCTTAAGGAATTATATGTGGTCCTTATGGACATCATTATATGGCACTACGGTGCAATTCTACGCGGCACTTCGGTGCATTTATACGAGCTGTGGTGACAGCATAGTGCACAACCTCACATTACTCAGATACCTTAGGTTCTCAATATGCTATCATGGGCCAATAAACTTATTCATACAAATTCATGCATGTTAAAGTCATACGCTTACAGGTATGTATATTGATGATGTAGACTACATTGATTAAGTACATGTTTGCATCTCATTTCATATGATCATGACATGTTCATTACACTGCCTGGTTATTATTATTACATTGCCTCACTAAGTCGATGACTTAGCGTGTGAGTGTTTCACACGTAGGATCCGAGAACATAGACGAGACAGGTGAAGCAGCTTGACAGCATTACTCCTGCAACCACCAGATCAGAAGCAACTTAATCAGTAGGTCATTTTGTTATGTAAATGGCAGTTGGCATGTAATTAAAGGGTTAAGTTGTGTATGCTCTGAATATTTTGATAAACTTATATTACAATATGTATATTATCGTATTTTCTTAATATAAGTCGAAATATTTTGCTATTTTTTTTGTTAAGAGTTGTGTTTCAAAGTCAATGTAGTATCTCTGACTCATATCCGGGTCGGGTATGGGTTGAGGGTGTTACATTTAATGGTATCAGAGCTATGGTTTAGCCGATTCTAGGCATAAATCAGAGTCTATAGAGTCTTTAAATAGAATACATGCCAACAAATAGTGAGAACTTCTGATCTGGTATAGTATGAGTATGATGTTTTGCTAATAGAACAATGTGTTTATTCTTATTAGATGTCCGGACATAATAGCTCCCGAAGTGAAGCGGGAGAAGATAGGCATGCTGAAAGCAGTAATTCACCTGCCCTGGCCAGGCAGGGTGAAGAACAGGCATCTCAAGGAGTGCCTGTGCAAGATCAAGATACGTTCTTCAGAACGTTAGACGCTATTCTAACGCGTCTTCAACCTCCTGCTCCACTAACTCCAAGAATTAATGTAGCAAAAGAGTTGAGAGGTTTAGGAGCTCCCGAATTTAAGGGAGAAGCTGAGGAGGGTCCAGTGTCAGCGGATCTTTGGTTGAATGATTTAAAAATCATGTTAGATGATCTCCACTGTTCCGAAGTGGAGAAATTAGATGGAGCTGTGTCTTTATTGAGGGGTCAGGCGAGGATATGGTGGACGAACGTCACCATGAGGATGTCAACCGACCAGTTGACTTGGTCTTTGTTTTTAGAAGAATTTAAAAACAAGTATATTGGAGATCAGTTTATCCGACAAATGAAGCAAGAGTTTATGAATTTGAAGCAGATGAGCCGCTCCGTATATGAGTACGAATGTGAGTTTAATAAGCTGAGCAGGTTTGCAGCTGAGCTTGTGCCTACTGAAAAAGATGCTTGCGAGTGGTTCGTGGAGGGCTTGCGCCTTAGACTTAAAGAAATGTTGATAGTATTAAACTTGTCCTCATTCCAGGAGGTGATCAATCGTGCAAAAGCTCTTGAAAGGGCTCAGAATGAACGATTTGGGGACTCAAGAGTTCAGACATCAAAGAGGACGACTACTTCTTCTAGCTCAGTACCAACAAAAAGGGGAAGAGACTCGGGATTTCGATCACAAACTAGATCAGAATCAGTTGCATCGTCTGCTAGGGGAGCAAGTCAGGCGAGACCTAGACAGACGCATTCAGTGGAATCTGGTGCTGGGAGATCTACTCCGAGTCAAGGGAGACAGTGTCAGCACTGTGGGAAAAACCATTATGGGGCTTGTCGTATGGCTGCTGGGACTTGTTTTCGATGCGGAGATGCCGGACATTTTATCCGGGATTGTCCATTGATTGTTGGTGAGCCTACACCATCTGGAAGAGTTGGTTCTTCCTCACAAAGAGGACGAGGAAGAGGCAGAGGAAGGAACTCGTCTGAATTCTCTGCTCAACCTGAAGTTCGATCCACTGCTCGGGTATACAATCTAAAGACAAGTGAAGACCGTGATGACCCTGATATTATAGCAGGTACTTTTCAGTTGTATGATAAATTAGTATTGGTACTGATTGATCCGGGTTCTAATTATTCTTATATTACAAGTAAGTTAGTAAAGGAGTTGGGGATTCCCTTAGAAGCTACGAGTAATGAGATTATAGTAACAACTCCGTTAGGCCATAGTGCCCGGGTGAATAAAGTTTGTAAGGGGTGTCCCATAAAGGTTCAGGGAATTGAATTCCCTGCTAATCTGATGGAATTACCCTTTGACGAGTTTGAAGTGATTCTGGGAATGGATTGGTTGTTCCGTTATTATGGAGATGTTAGTTGCAGGTTGAAAAAGGTAACTCTGAAAAGTCCAGAAGGAACAGAGATAAGTGTGAGCAGTGAAAAGTTTAATCCTTTAGCAAATGTAATATCAGAGATGTCTGCCAAGAAATTATTGCTACAAGGATGTCAGGGTTTTCTTGCAAATGTGATTGATTCAAGAGCTCAAGAGAAAAGGTTAAAGGAAATTCCAATAGTTCGAGAGTTCCCTGATGTTTTTCCTGGATTACCTCCGGATAGAGAGGTAGAATTCCAAATTGAAATAATGCCGGGAACAGCTCCGATTGCAATGGCACCTTATCGAATGGCTCCGAAAGAATTGCAAGAGTTAAAGAATCAATTACAAGAGTTGCTAGAGAAGGGATTTATCTGACCAAGTGTATCGCCTAGGGGAGCTCCGGTGTTATTTGTTAAAAAGAAGGATGGATCAATGCGTCTTTTCATTGACTATCGACAGCTCAATAAGGTGACCATCAAGAACAAGTATCCCCTTCCGCGCATTGATGACTTGTTTGATCAACTAAAAGGAGCTTCGGTATTTTCGAAGATCGATCTACGTTCGGGTTATCATCAATTGAAGATCCAGGAGAAAGATATTCCGAAGACAGCTTTCAGAACGAGATATGGTCATTATGAATTCATAGTAATGCCATTCGGAGTAACGAATGCACCTGCTGCTTTCATGGATCTCATGAACAGGATTTTTCAGCCCTATCTGGACCAGTTTGTTGTTGTCTTTATTGATGACATACTGGTGTACTCGAAATCCCATGAAGAGCATAGCACACATCTGAGGATCGTCTTGCAAATTTTAAGAGATAAAAAGTTGTATGCCAAATTGTCCAAATGTGAGTTCTGGTTAAAGGAAGTAATTTTCCTGGGGCATGTGATCTCGGCAGTTGGGGATTAGAGTAGACCCCTCAGAAAGTTAAAGCTATAATGGATTGGGAAGTTCCTAAGAATGTGTCTGAAGTTCGAAGTTTTCTTGGACTTGCCGGTTACTATCGAAGATTCGTTAAGAATTTTTCTATGATTGTGCTGCCTCTAACAAAGCTAATGAGAAAGAACGTACCATTTGTTTGGACTTCTGAATGTCAAGAAAGTTTCGAAGCTTTAAAGAGAATTCTGACGGAAACTCCGATATTGGTTCAACCGGAATCTTACAAGAATTTTGTAGTATACAGTGACACATCCCATAACGGGTTGGGGTGTGTATTAATGCAAGAAGGAAAAGTGGTAGCGTACGCATCGAGACAGTTGAAACCACATGAAAGGAATTACCCCAGTCATGATTTAGAAATGGCTGCTGTAGTATTCGCTCTCAGGATTTGGCGTCATTATCTTTATGGGGAGCGTTGTTACTTATATACGGATCATAAGAGCCTGAAGTACCTGATGACTCAAAAAGAATTGAATTTGAGGCAACGTAGATGGGTAGAGTTCTTAAAGGATTATGATGTGATAATTGACTATCATCCCGGAAAGGCTAATGTGGTAGCAGATGCTCTGAGTAGAAAGACGTTTGCAGCTTTACGAGCTATGGATGCAAGATTATCTTTAACGGGAGACGGTGGTCTTTGTGCAGAATTGACCCTTAAACCAGCATGGTTGGAACGAATAGGAGAATTGCAAGGTAAAGATGAAATGTGTTTGAAAAGAATTGAACAAGTAAAGAACAAAGAAATTAAAGACTTTGAGATTAAGTCAGATGGAAATCTATATTGTAAAGGAAGAATTGTAATACCCGACAATGACGACTTGAAGAAAGAAATATTAACAGAGGCTCATTGCAGTCCGTTAACGATGCACCCGGGTGGAACCAAGATGTATATGGATTTGAAGAATCGATTTTGGTGGTCAGGGATGAAGTGAAGCGTCACCGAATTTGTGTCTAAGTGTTTGATATGTCAACAAGTCAAAGCCGAGCATCAAGTTCCATCAGGATTATTGCAACCGCTTTTCATTCCTCAATGGAAATGGGAAAATGTTACGATGGATTTTATTTCGGGGTTACCCTTGACTCCGAACAAAAGAGAATCAATCTGGGTAATTGTTGATCGATTAACTAAGTCAGCGCATTTCCTTCCGGTTAGAACGGATTTCTCTATGGAAAGGTATGCAGAGCTGTATATTAGAGAAGTTATTAGATTGCATGGAGTACCTGTTTCCATAGTCTCTGATCGAGACCCTCGATTCACTTCTAGATTCTGGAAATCTTTGCATGGAGCGTTAGGGACTCGTTTAAACTTTAGTATGGCTTTTCATCCTCAGACTGATGGGCAATCAGAGAGAACTATTCAGATATTGGAAGATATGCTGAGAGCATGCGTAATGGAATTTAAAGGATCATGGGAGAAGTATTTACCGCTGGCAGAGTTCGCTTACAACAATAGTTATCAGTCGAGTATAAAGATGGCTCCCTATGAAGCTCTTTATGGAAGGAAATGTCGTACGCCTTTGAACTGGTACGAGCTTAAAGATAAAGAAGTGCTTGGTCCTGAGTTGATTCAGGAAGTAGAAGAAAAGGTCCGGATAATTCAGAGTAATCTCAAAGCTGCAGCAGACAGGCAGAAATCATATGCAGATCTAAAAAGGAAAGAAATTGAATTTCAAGTTGGAGATAAAGTGTTTTTAAAAGTTTCCCCATGGAAGAAGGTGTTGAGATTTGGTCGAAAAGGAAAATTGAGTCCTCGGTTTATTGGACCATATGAGATTGTAAAGAGAGTAGGACCGGTAGCATATCAGCTAGCTTTACCACCTGAGATGGAAAAGATACATGATGTATTTCACGTTTCAATGCTTCGAAGATATCGATCGGATCCCTCCCATATCATAAATCCAGAAGAGATCGAGGTACAACCGAATATGACTTATGAAGAAGAACTGATTCAAATTTTAGCTCATGAGGTTAAGCAATTGAGGAACAAGACTATTCCTTTGGTCAAAGTGTTGTGGAGAAACCACAAAGTAGAAGAAGCAACGTGGAAGCGTGAGGATGATATGAGGAATTAGTATCCCCATCTCTTTTCTTATTGAAAATTCGAGGACGAATTTTCTTAAGGGAGGGAGATTTGTAACATCCTCCATACCGGGTTAGTGATTAATTTGCAAAGTTTTAACATTTGGTGATTTAAGTAAAATGATGGAAGAGTTTAATGATCTATTTGGGTTATTGGGTGTAGGATTGAATCATAAAGAAGGATAATTAAGAGGGCAACAGAGTAATTGAGTAAATGAAATAATTAAATATTCCTTAGGGTGATATTATAAATCACGTGGGCATTTGAGATAAGCCTTCCAGACTTTTCTCTTATTCTCTTCCTTCTCCAACCGTGTGAAGCTTGCAAGTAAATGTGAGAATCTTAACCTTGGTAGTTTCTTTGATTTTTAGATTGGAAATGGAAGTTTGGATGTTATATAAGCTAAAGGAAAGCTTATGTGACATTAAGACAACAAGATAAGTGTTTTAGAGATAGATTTGGAAAATGAGTTTTTAGATGGAAGTTTGATATGGATGAGTTTTTGAAGTTTGAATAAGATTTTTGACCTGTCAATAAGTTAATTAAGAAGTATGAGGTAACAGAATTGAAATTAGAACAAGTTGAAATTTGAGTAAGATTCTTCAATTCCATATGGATGATTAGTTTTTTTATAGTTTAGAGGTATTGAATGGATAATAATTAGTTGAAGTAAGTGTATGAAAGCTAAGAGTATTAAGGAGAGTGAAATATGTATGTTTGAGCTGAAATGAGATGATTTCCGGGCTCAAAATAGGATTTCTGGGTTAGGGGAATCGGTACCCATTCAAGGGGAACCGATACCCCCTCAACGAATATGAAATTCCAGAATGCTAGAGGGGAATCGATACCCCCAGGGGGGGAACCGATTCCCCCATGAAAAAAAAAGAAGAAAGAAAAGAAAGAAAGACTAAGCTATTAATTCCTTAAATTAGTAAGCTATTAAAGCTTAATTTCAAGACATAGACATCTGATAATCATCTTGGAAATTATGTTTATGTAGATATCGAGCCTACACGAGTTCAGGAACAATCTACAAGTAGGATCGATCGAGGAAAAGGCAAAGAAATATAGGTGAGTGCATATGCATAGCATAATTATAGAAATATACTCCATTCTAGACTTGTGATAAGTCTAGATTTTATATTTTGGTACATGAGGATATTCTGTATTATGAGACATGACATGAGTTCATATAAAATGCATTATATGACATGAATATATGGGAAAGTTATGAGCTATGTGAAAAGGTAAGAATTTACATGTCTACGCGATATACACTACGTGAAATGTAAAAGCCCATGTTATGTATATGAGAACTATAGGTATAGTTGGCATGCCAAGGGTAGAGGGTCTACGCGGTCCTTCGGGACATATGTATATTCTTTGGAACATGTGTGAAGTCTTGAAAGACACATACTTGATCCTTAGTATATGTATATGGTTCTTAAGGAATTCTATGTGGTCCTTATGGACATCATTATATGGCACTACGGTGCAATTCTACGCGGTCCTTCGGGATATATATATATTCTGTGGAACATGTGTGAAGTCTTGGAAAGACACATACTTGATCCCTAGTATATGTATATGATTCTTAAGGAATTATATGTGGTCCTTATGGACATCATTATATGGCACTACGGTGCAATTCTACGCGGCACTTCGGTGCATTTATACGAGCTGTGGTGACAGCATAGTGCACAACCTCACATTACTCAGATACCTTAGGTTCTCAATATGCTATCATGGGCCAATAAACTTATTCATACAAATTCATGCATGTTAAAGTCATACGCTTACATGTATGGATATTGATGATGTAGACTACATTGATTAAGTACATGTTTGCATCTCATTTCATATGATCATGACATGTTCATTACACTGCCTGGTTATTATTATTACATTGCCTCACTAAGTCGATGACTTAGCGTGTGAGTGTTTCACACGTAGGATCCGAGAACATAGACGAGACAGGTGAAGCAGCTTGACAGCATTACTCCTGCAACCACCAGATCAGAAGCAACTTAATCAGTAGGTCATTTTGTTATGTAAATGGCAGTTGGCATGTAATTAAAGGGTTAAGTTGTGTATGCTCTGAATATTTTGATAAACTTATATTACAATATGTATATTATCGTATTTTCTTAATATAAGTCGAAATATTTTGCTATTTTTTTGTTAAGAGTTGTGTTTCAAAGTCAATGTAGTATCTCTGACTCATATCCGGGTCGGGTATGGGTTGGGGGTGTTACAATCAACCATTTGACAATGAATGCTCAATCATCATGCTGCAGCCACTAGTGCTCAAACCCGTGATCTTTAGGAACAACAATAATTCCTTTAACTATTGAGATAAGTTGGTTCGTGCCATGCCAGAAATTGTTTGATATGTGTTTGTGACTGGGGAATATACGCATCGTGGTTTTGTTTTATTAGGTAAATTATGCGTTTAATATCTAAAATATCAGTTTTTGATCTATTTTAGCACTTAAATTTTCAGAAAGTTTTTTAAAATCATACCTAAAGTTTAGTTTTTGTGTCATTTTAGTTCACCTTTTTAAAATTTAACGTTAAGTTTTTTTTTTGAAATTTTAGATACTAAAATGGACCAAAACTGATAGTTTAGGTACTAAACACGTTAAGTTTTTAACGTCAAAATACTAAAATGAAACAAAAACTAAACGTTAGGTATGATTTTGAAAAAAATTGAAAGTTTAGATATCAAAACGGATCAAAACTGATAGTTTAGGTACTAAATATGTAGTTCACCCGATTTTATTTTTGAAAGAAAAGAAATTATGTTATCTTATCGAAATAGTTCCATTAGGAACAATAGTAGATATGTAATTAAGATTATCATAAATAAAATACAAGGGTGTTATATTGGTAAAAAAATGAATTGTTTAAAGGGATTATAAGGTTATATTTATTCATAATCCTTTTTAATAATTAATAATGAATACATATTGCAAATGCAATTATTCGAACTCGGAATCTCAAATGAGAACAACACTTATTTTTTTATTAAATGAGAACAACACTTCCTTCAATCACTAAGGTCACTTAATAAATTTAATATCGTTGGAACTTTAATTCACGACAAAATGTATAGTTGTATTAACAATAGATCGTAATTGTCGCATTTCATATAAATAAAAGCTTATTACATAGGAAAATTATATAATGTTCGACGACTACCGCTAAGTATCATTAACGATGAGGGTTGCTGAATACCATTAATTTAACTTATAAAAATTTTAAATTCTAAAGGAAACTATATTTTTTATTCGTTAAAAAATATTATGGAAATGATGTAATTAATATTTTATTTTAAATTATTTACCTTTAAAATTTTAATTAATTTATTATTGTACTTTGAGTCCTTTAAAATTTTAAATTTTTATAAATTAAATTAACGGAGTATGACGGTGCTCATCATTAATAATGCTCAGCGGTGCTCGTCGAGCGTGACATATCTATCCTATCACATATGATATAAGTCAAGATAATATAATTTATTTTCTTTCAAAAAAAAATTGTTCTCTTTGAAGTGTTTGTAGGGTTGTAAATGAGACAAGATAAATTGCGAACTACTCGAGATCGACTCGATAAAGGCTCGAAAAATACTAGGATCGAATGCACTCGACTCGAGCTCAAGCTCGAATCGAGTTCTTAACGAGCCGAAACGAGCTACTTGATATTTGACTCGAAAAGCTCGTGAGCAGCTCGAAAATATAATATATTAAGATTTTATTTTAAAAAAAATAAATTATTAATAATATTAACAATTATGTATTGTGTTTTAAAAAATACAGTAAGATTTTCATGTTTTTAAAGCTCATGTTCTAGTTTGAGTTTGAGGCTTCAATCGAGTTAAGTTTAAGATTTTTTTTAATTTTGAGTCTTTTTGAGCTGCTCACGAGCTTCAGTTCAGAATTTCGAGTTCTAGTCGAGCTTGAAAATTTTAAGCTCGCGAGTTTTTGAGTCGAGTCGAGCTCTATTTTAGAGTTTTCGAGTCGAGTCGAGCTCAACAATACTAGAGCTCGACTCAACTCGTTTACACCCCTAAGTGTTTGAAGTCAAATTAAGAAATTATGAAGAAAGATAGAAATCCAAATTGATTTTCAAAGTTGGAATTCCAAGAGTTTGCCTATCCATTAAATCTCGGAATTAGACTTTTCCATCTAATTTTTCCAACTTATTAGTTGTTGAATTGTTTTATTAATATAATACAAAAAGCAGGGTAAATTACGCATTTAGTATCTACAATTATCAATTTTAATCCGTTTCAGTTTCTAAACTTTCAATTTTTCAAAACCATACCTAATGTTTCATTTTAGCACTTTGTCATTAAAAATTTAAAGACACTGCATTTTATGAGTAAATTACATTATTCATCGCCCAACTATCTTCTCACTCTTATTTTGGTATTAAAGTTTAAAAATTTTCAATTTAACTACTCAACTTTCATATTGCTCCTATTTTAGTACTCTAATTTATTTTATTAATATTTTTTTGACATGATTTTTATTATTATTTTACTCAACTTTCATTTTTATATATTTTTTTTCAATTTAAATGCTATTTTTTTATTTTGTTAATGTGATTATAAAATAATATTTGTTCTAAATACTCTCAATAATTTGACAATTAATGCTCAATCACTTTATTGCAGTCGCTGGTACTCGAACTCGTGACCTCTAAAAGTAACAATGATTTTTTTAACTACTGAGATAAATTGGTTCGTGTTATATTATTTTTAGAGTTATACATATTATAATTTATGTATTTGTATTGTATTATATTATATTAAAAAAAAGGCCTCGCCCCAAAAGATGTGGAAGCCTTGTGCTATTTTTAAAAATGATACACCTATAATATTTTATAATAAAATATAAAATTATAAAATGAGACCTCTAAAATATTTTTTTCCATTAGAAATCATGATTTTAGTGGGGATTTTTAAGGAAGAAATGAATACAATTCATTTATTGTGGAGTTTTTTAGAATGAAATGATTACAATTCATTTATTGAGATAATAAAATAGAAAACTAATTTTTTTTAAAAAATATTATCATAAAAATTAATAAAGGAATTATAGCAATTTTTGGGAAAATAATTTTTTAATAGCAATTTTTTTGGGAAAAGTTTCATTATAGGTATTTGTTCAAATTATTTACTAGAATAGATTCTTTTAGGAATGAATTTAATATATGAAAACGTTGAATTGTATTATGATATTGAGATATGCTCCATACATGAATCTTCATTGGATTCATGATACATGAATCTCCCATTTTACATGAATCTAACAATAAAAATTTTAATCGACCTGTAAACGATCGAACATTGAACGAACTGTTCGTGAACTGTTTGGCGAGAAGTTCATTTATATTTGTTTATTTATTAAACGAAAGAACGTGAACAATATTTTATGTTTGTTTAATTAAATGAATGAATACGAACAAAGGGTTTGTTCGTTCATTTACATTTGTGAACGTTCAGTAATCCATTCGTTTATTTTCATTTACTTATGTTTGTTTATGTTCGTTTGTTTATATTCAGTCCAATCTCCAGACTCGTTTGAAATATTAATATCTAATAAATTTTAACTTTAAACTCATTGATATTTTAAAATTCAATTAATTATAAACCCAAATAAAAAAAATACTCAAATCAATTAAAGAAAATATAAACCCTAAAATTATTTTGAAAGAAAATAACTCTTCTCAGTATAAACCCAATTAATTTTATGTTTGTTCATTTATGTTCGTTTACGTTCATTCGTGTGTATTCGTTAGTGTTTTTTCATTTGTGTTTGTTTATCATTCTAACGAACGAACATGAACGAACACGAACAAACTATATTTCTTAATGAACAAACTCATTAATATTTTAAAATTCAATTAATTATAAACTCAAATAAAAAGTACTCAAATCAATTAAAGGAAATATAAACCTTAAAATTATTTTGAAAGAAAATAATTCTTCTCAAGTATAAACCCAATTAATTTTATGTTCATTTACGTTCATTAGTGTGCGTTCGTTAACGTTCATTCATTTGTGTTTGTTTATCATTTTAACGAACGAACATGAACGAACACGAACAAACTACATTTCTTAATGAACGAACTATAAATTTTGTTCGTTTAATTGTTCTTGTTTTTCATTACGAATGAACATGAACATACCCCCACTCGTATTCATTCGGTTCATTTAGAGGCCTAAAATTTAATACTCAATTTCCCTACTCAAAAAATTTTCTTCATATAATTTCTATATTTGAGACCCCAAAATAATTTTTCTATCTCCTCCCCTATTTTAATCGTTTTCGATTTGACACCCATAGACATCAATTTTATTTCCTTTTTCCCCCTATTGTAACCTTAATTAATTATGATTTGGGTTTAGTATAATTTTTTATTTTATTATTCATTAATTTAAGGTATCATATTTCATTTCAGTTTGGGTGGAGATTATACGAGCTGGTTGATTTTCATAAGTTCATTTTAAACTATATATGGTGTATATATATAAATGTGACACATGTTTTAATGGCCATTACGGTCGGGCACTTAAAATGATATGAGATAATAAATAGAAAACTAATTTTTTTTAAAATATTATCATAAAAATTAATAAAGGAATTATAGCATTTTTGGGAAAATAATTTTTTTACAATTTTTTTGGGAAAGTTCATTATAGGTATTTGTTCAAATTATTTACTAGAATAGATTCTTTAGGAATGAATTAATATATAAAACGTTGAATTGTTTATGATATTGAGATATGCTCCATACATATCTTCATTGATTCATGATACATGAATCTCCCATTTTACAGAATCTAACAATAAAAATTTTAATCGACCTGTAAACGATCGACATTGAACGAACTGTTCGTGAACTGTTTGGCGAGAAGTTCATTTATATTTGTTTATTTATTAAACGAAAGAACGTGAACAATATTTTATGTTTGTTTATTAAATGAATGAATACGAACAAAGGGTTTGTTCGTTATTTACATTTGTGAACGTTCAGTAATCCATTCGTTTATTTTCATTTACTTATGTGTTTATGTTCGTTTGTTTATATTCAGTCCAATCTCCAGACTCGTTTGAAATATTAATATCTAATAAATTTTAACTTTAAACTCATTGATATTTTAAATTCAATTAATTATAACCCAAATAAAAAAAATACTCAAATCAATTAAAGAAAATAAACCCTAAAATTATTTTGAAAGAAAATAACTCTTCTCAGTAAACCCAATTAATTTATGTTTGTTCATTTATGTTCGTTTACTTCATTCGTGTGTATTCGTTAGTGTTTTTTCATTTGTGTTTGTTTATCATTCTAACGAACGAACATGAACGAACACGAAAAACTATATTTCTTAATGAACAAACTCATTAATATTTAAAATTCAATTAATTAAACTCAAATAAAAAGTACTCAAATCAATTAAAGGAAATATAAACCTTAAAATTATTTTGAAAGAAAATAATTCTTCTCAAGTATAAACCCAATTAATTTTATGTTCATTTACGTTCATTAGTGTGCGTTCGTTAACGTTCATTCATTGTGTTTGTTTATCATTTTTAACGAACATGAACGAACACGAACAAACTACATTTCTTAATGAACGACTATAAATTTTGTTCGTTTAATTGTTGTTTTTCATTACGAATGAACATGAACATACCCCCACTCGTATTCATTCGGTTTCATTTAGAGGCCTAAAATTAATACTCAATTCCCTACTCAAAAATTTTCTTCATATAATTTTTATATTTGAGACCCCAAAATAATTTTTCTATCCTCCCCTATTTTAATCGTTTTCGATTTGACAACCCATAGACATCAATTTTATTTCCTTTTTCCCCCTATTGTAACCTTATTAATATGATTTGGTTTAGTATAATTTTTTATTTTATTCATTAATTTAAGGTATCATATTTCATTTCAGTTTGGGTGGAGATTATACGAGCTGGTTGATTTTCATAAGTTCATTTTAAACTATATATGGTGTATATATATAAATGTGACACATGTTTTAATGGCCATTACGGTCGGGCACTTAAAATGATAACGTTTGTAATGTTAGGTTCCTGAATTAACCGAAAAATAATTTAAACACCTAAATGAGAAAAAAAGGTACAATTTAATTTAGACACTTATTTTTATATTAAGTCAAAATCGAATTATTTGAATCTTATTTTTAACTCAAATTCCAAACTATTAGATATTGGAACACTCAATCCAAGTAATTATTAGATATTGGAACACTACTAGGGAGAGAGATGATAAATGAATCAACAATGTTTAATGGCCTATTCTTATTAGAACTGTAAACAGTTTCTATGAATAAACAACCTTTCCTCCTACTAACAATCACTTGGTCTAGTGAGGTGGAATATTAGATCCCTTAAGCAAGGCAGAGGTCCGAATCATAATATTGTGAATGAAACAATTGAGTTGGAAGGATCACATCCCATAATGGGACTCTGCAATACTCAACAATCAACAAATTGAATATACTTGAAGGGCCTCGGTAGTAAAAGGAAATGTAATTCTTCCTAAAAATATCTGGGTTCGGCCAGCTGCATATGTCAGGATATATGTACGTTATCAATAGGTTAAGAAAAATTCTAGACAAATACTAACTTGTAATCACTAAGACGCTTCCACGATTTCCGAAAAATTTCCCCGAAGATGATAGAAGCCATGTAACACCAGCTGCACCGAAATTCTCTTGAAGCCTGCTCCTTTCTTGTTGTTCCTTTGCTCTAAGGCCTTGACCATTCATACTTGTTTCTTTAGCTCTTTTCTTCATAATCTCAATCAACTGGCCTGCTCTAGATACAGCATTTCCGGATAAAGTTCGATGCTTAACGATTTCTCTCGGATCATTACATGTTTTCAGCATATCAGGCATCGCCTCAGCTTTCTGTATTATCGACGTCCTCCTTGTTCGTGATGAGTCCTCCTCTCCGACATATGTATTGGGCAGTTTTTTTTGGAAAAATGGACAGACCTCATCATATCACATAGTTTCCTAGCCATCTCTGTCATTCCCCTTTTCTTAACTCGTTGTTCATTCTCTCAAAAGTGAGGTATTGTGGAACTATACCTCTTCGTATCATGTCCTCCAACTCTTCGAAAGCATCTTCGAACCTATGCATTCTGCAGAGCAAATGAACCAGCATGGTGCTCGATGCCAAGTCTCGGTCGTATCCCCTCACCGTCATTTCTTTGCTAACCTGAATAGCTAAATCCAACCTCTCCTCCTCGCACAGCAGCTTCAACAATAGGTGGTACGTAAGCCGATCAGGAGCGTGACCGGACTGAACAATCTTTGTATAAAGGTTCATCGCTTCCTCGATTTTCCCAAATTTCGAGATAATTGTAGGTCGTAATGGTTGGGACGCATCCCCTGCTGATCATCATCTTAAGCACCTTACTAGCGCCTGCTAAATCTTTGGCCTTGCAATGACCTTTCACCAGAGAATTATACGTCGAAATATCAGGCCTGGATTCACACTATAAAAATCGTTCCATCATCCCTAATGCCTCCTTTAATCTTCCTGCTTCCCCAAGTGAATCAATAATCTGATTTTATACTTTCGCATTCAGCTGCATTCCCGCCTCCTTCATTTCTTCCACCAATTCCACCGCCCTCTCGACACAACGCATAGTACAATATCCTTCTATAAGGGTACCATATGTTACGGCACTAGGCAGCATGCCTTTCTTTTTCATATCCGACCAAAGTCTCTCGGCATGCTTGAGCTTTCGAGACCGGAACCATCCGTTCAATAGTATATTGTACACCTTGATTGATGGAACCCGACAAAGATCTGTCTGCTTTTTTCTAGTGAAATATTCTGATGCCACCCTAACATGCCCTTCCTTTCATAGGGAGTCCAACATTGTTTCGAAAAGATTAGTTTTCTCATCAGAACTGCAAATTAGATCTAAACTGCTAGTGAATTCAAATGTACGGATAGCAACCTGAGCCATTCCTGCATGATTGAATGCTGCATAAACATCACTAGTACCAAAAGAAAACTAATATTCTACCTTTTCCACTTACACGGCAAACCAATTTAATATCATGCAACCAGATGTATAAATGGTTCCAGATATAAGCAGGTGTAAGTAGAGGTGTAAATGAACCGAGCTTGAACATACAAGACTATGTTTGTGTTCGTTTATTTTATTTTTGAAGGTGTACATGTTCGTTCGTTCGTTCAGAGTTCACGAGCATGTTCATGAACATAAACAAACGAGCATGTTCATGAACATAAACAAACGAGCTTGTTCATGAACATAAACAAACGAGCTTGTTCATGAACATAAGCAAACGAGCCAATAAACGAGCTTGTTCATGAACATAAGCAAACGAGTCAATAAACAAGCTTGTTCGTGAACATAAACGAACCGAACGCATCTCTGTTTGTATTTGTTAGTTTATTAAATGAACATAAAAATTTTGCTCATACTCATTTATTTTTATAAACAAAAGTTATACGAATAGTTCACTGAATGCTTTGTTCATTACACCGTTGACCTGAAGTTGACAACCATAAATGGTTCAAAATATGCATCAAGGGCCATTTGTTTGAATTAACACTAGAGAACACCAAACTCCGATGTTGCATTTCGAAAGAAATGAAAATTTTTGAACAGACACTAACTTGTACTCGGAGCAAACCCCGGGTTGTGTTCGTATCGAAAATGTTTTTCATCCTGCTACTTATACCCCAAATATTTGCCCCACCAAATACTACAAAAATTCAATGTCACCATCCTATACATCAATGGGGAACTTAAAAAAAATTAAAGCAGGTTTATTTGCTGATCATGTACTCAATTTAAGCAACCATGATAGCTTAATGATTCAAAAATGAGTCGTTTATGGATTTGCAAATTCATCATCAAATCATCGATAGAGAACTAAATTGGACATCAATAATGCAAATAGTTGGCACAGAAATAGAATTGGAAGGCTAGTACAAAAGTTAATCCATCAAGAATTCAAAATTTCAACATCAAAATTCTAGGAAAAAGCAAGTTCAAATCTTCTTATGCAAAACATTAATAAAAATAATTTAAAATGTTTAAAAAAAGAATAAAGACCAAAATTACTATACGTTGAAAATAAATGTTAACATTAAATTTTTGTACAACTTTTCGAAAGGCATGCAAAGCTCAATCCCATCTGACAAGAAAATATTGCATATGTTAATGGAGAGAGGGTAAACAAAATTAGTTGATACATAAACTTTGTATAAAATCACTGCATGGACATCCCCATCACCTTTCCAAGGAAGCAATTAACATCCCACGCAGCAGCATCGGATAATACATAAAATGCAAGTTCAAATAAACGGCTGCTAATAGAATATACGAAAAGGGAGAAAGAAAATCCCACCACCCCACAAATGGAAGTCATTTGCCTACATTTCCCATTGTTATAAAGGTTGGGGGGCGCAAAAGGGAAAATCTAGAAGCTAGGGGAACCTACATTTTGGGACGGCAGTTAATAGGCCATTGGTGCTGCCAAAGGAGTTACCAGTACAGCTGTATTTCCAGTTATCGGCTGGCGACTGGCTACATTTTCTAGGCGTTCCCATGCTTCCTTCTGTTTCTCCGCTAATACGCTTAGCTTTGCTTCTTCCTCCTTGAAGTTGACATGGCAAGACATGAATAGTTGATCATCCATCTCCACGAACATCTTTCTGACATTTATTGTTAAGTTGAGCACTCCATGGTTCCAGTGGCTCTGGGCATTCTTTTCCAAGGCTGGAAGTATGACGGGTAATATCACGTGCCGGTTATGTGCGATTAAGTTTAAAATTTGATCATTATTCCAAAAGAAAAGTGCCCTTTCAGCCACCTGGAACAAGCATGCTAATTAGAATAAAACTTACAATCGACTTTTCTGCAACTCAAATGAACTAGACAAATCAAGTGAAATGACTAACAATGATTATAAAAACCATGAAAGTCTATAAACAACTTCTAGTCAATTATGGTCGGTTGCATTAGGTAGAGAAAACTAATTGCTATAAAAGAAATAGAAATAGCTCATAGCTACTATATACAATGTCTATTAGCTGTTAAGTTGGATATTTATAAGACTGGACCAGGCATTAATAGCATCAAAGCCATAAATTCCCAACCCTCATTATAAGTTCATTGTCATTAAAGCCAACAAGAAGGATATGAAGCTCGAGATATAGACATTATGGAAGACACTAAATCAGGGCATACCCCAAAGTTATTCAGAGTAACCCTAGATTTTGTTGACAGATCTGGGGGAGAAAGAAAAGCGTTTCGATAAACACAAAACAGTGAAACGGAGTCTATAAGAGTGGTAAAAAGGAGAACATTTTTCAATCACATACATTCCCCCCCACCCCAAATGGAAGCAAAAAGAATGAATTTCACAATTATCACTTCAGAAAGAAAATCATAAAAAAAACTCAGAGAAAAGGGAAGATAAATTTAGATGATGGATTGGAATCTCATTATTCTGAAATGACTGGCAAGTTATATGAAGAATTTGCCGGAAGATTTATGGAGAGGGTGAGAAACTGGGTGTTTGGAGAGAAGGAAAGAAGAAAGAAAATGGAGGAGTGTTTTTTTGAAGGGTAAACTACTCCGATGGTAACTAATGTTTGGGTAAATTTTTGTTTCAACATTGATGTTTCAAAAGATATAAATTGGCTATTAACATTATCGTTTATTACAAATTGGTCACTAGCTGTTTACAGGCATGACGGAATAGTCCATGTTATTTATATATTCTTTCAATTTGATCCTAATTTTTAATAAATTTAAATACATTTATTTTTAATTCTTATAAATAATGATATATTTTTTTTAAAAATGAAATCAAAAATTTAAAATTAGTTTTAAAAAAATTAATGTTTTTTAATGTTAGGGTAAACTAATAAAAACAATTTTTTTAATAAAATTAACATTTTTCTTCCCCAAACTTTTATTAAAAAAACTTTAATTTTATTGTTTTTATTAGTTTACCCTAAAATTAAAATTTTTTGTTTTTGTTTTTAAAACTAATTTTAAATTTTTGATTTCCTTTTTTTAAAATATATAATTATTTATAAGAATTAAAAATAAATATATTTTAATTTATTAAAACTAGGATCAAGTTGAGAGAATATATAAATAACATGAACTATTTGTATAATTATACCATCCATGTAAGCCTGTTAACTGTTGTTAACAGGCCACGCGTGTTTTCCGTCACGCCTGTTAACGGCGAGTGACCAATTTGTAACAAACGATAACGTTAATGACCGATTTATAACTTTTAAAACATCAATAGTGAAAACAAAAACTTACCCAAACATCAATGACCATTGGAGTAATTTACCCTTTTTGAAATTTCCTTTTATGTTGTAGATCTAATAAATATTTATATATGAAAAATCTAATATTATTCTATTTACTAATATTAATAAATAATATTTTATTAAACCTTTTAACTATAATTAAAATTCTATTTTAATATTAAATGGTCAAAATGTCGCACTATATCATATCATATGTCACTGCATTAATCAATATGATGTCTATCATAAAATTCTTGCGCTTTTAAAAGCCTCAATATTTACCGTGTCACGAATATACCGGTGATAAAATATATTATTATTTTTTTGGAAGATTCAGATTTGAATAACTATGTTCGTAAGATGTGTATACTTTGTCATTTACTAATCAAAATTCTGAACAGATACTACTTAGAACGATTGATTCCCAACACTTGTTGCTAGGGGTGTATTCGGTTCGGTTCGGTTTGATTTTTTGTCAAAAATTAAACCGAACCGAAATAAACAGATTTTCAATATTTAAACCGAAACCGAATAGTTAAAAAACCGAAAAAACCGAAACCGATTTTTTCGGTTTGGTTCAATTTTTTTAACGGTTCGGGTTTTTCGGTTCGATTCGGTTTATCGGTTTTTCAATAAAAAAATCACTTGAAACTATAATTTTTTTTTACAAATATTGCCTATTCGGTTCAATATGGAACAAATGGGTTCCATATGGAAAACCCGAACCGAACCGAATCAAAAAAATGAAACTTTTAAACCGAACCGTTTAAAACCAAACCGAACTGTTTTACTCGGTTCGTGTCAGTTTTCTCGATTTCGTTGCTCAGCCCTACTTGTTGCTCCTCGATGACATAATATTCATGCTACAAATATGATAATTGTCGTCGTTGAACTTCATGTCTTTGTTAGGCTCAACAACAATCGCATTAATTTCCATATTACACACATAAAAGCAATCATAACCCACACATCCAAATCAATAATCTAAACCCACACACCTAAACCAATGCATGCTAAAGCAAAATGTGAACATGAAGAAACGAAAATCATTTACATTTCTGATGTAAAACTATATATGATTTTGCATGTAAAGTGTATTGAGCTTTCTTCATCAAACACATAAGCCCCCAAAAGCAGGGTATGGGGAATCAGGGGCATGCAGCAGCATTCATATACGCAACCTTCAAATGTTATATGGACCACTACAATGTTTCCCAGCCTTCACCAAAGATCCCTACTTGTGTATACTTCTAATTCGCAAACACGAACGCAAATACGAACACACAGAAAAAAAAAGGAAAAGGAATACCATTAGATTGCTTTGATAAAGTCAATCAGGAGGTAACTGCGGATTCTGCAGAGCCAGAAGAAGCACTAGTATCACCTGCTGCTACGTTTTTCAGTTTAGGAGCACTAAAGTGTGCTGCAGACCCAGATTCAGAGACATCATTGGTATCCAAGGTGTCCGGAATTGTTCCGGAAGGTTCAACGGTTTGCATCTGCACAAGAGAGCAATTCGGATTTCCATGAATACCAGAAAGTGAGTAAAAGGATACATACTTAAAATTTGTTCATCAAGTAAAACAAGATTCACCAAAACATATGCTCTTCAGTCTTCCAGCAAAACCAAGGAAAGACCTTAAATGGTAAAAATGGGACAAGAGAAACAATACTAATCAAATTAAGCAGATCACTTTATCCAACCATGAAATACCCCCCTTTGGAACCCCACAATTCTTGGACTTACAGAAGATACTTATTGGATAAACCATGGAATGTCATGCGCAGATAATCCAAATCCATGTCTAATACTACATCCATAATGTGCTTGTCCATAATTTCACCTGGACTTTGAACCAAAGAACTACGAGCATGATGGGTTTTTTTTTTAATGAAGCTTCAGCAAAATGGGGATTTTCAGTGGCACGGGTATCTCTTGTGAGAAGGGAAGTAAATTATAATATCAAAGCTAAAGATATTAATCATGGGGAATGAGAATGCTCCATCTGAACATTCCTCACACTTTGCCCTTAATCTGCACCAGAACAGTGCTTCACTTGATTCTGTGTAGATTATGGACGAAGTGTAAGGAATGTTTAAACCAAACAATCTCATTTGTCATGATTAATATCTTTAACTTTAATATTATAATTTGTCTCCCTGCTCACAAGAGGTACGTATGATGCTGCATAGAGATTCAACGAAGAAGCTATTGACTTCATTCCTTTGCGGAATAAGAAAACTGATCATTTAGATAAAAGAAAAAATAGGACTTTTCAATGGCATGGATTACCTTTGTGAGAAGGGAGGCAAATTATAATATTAAAGCTAAAGATATTAATAAGGGCAATGAGACTACTCTGTTTGAACATCCCCTCACATCTCGCCCTTAATTTGCACTACAACAATGCTTCACTCGATTCAGTGCAGATTATAGACGAAGTGTGAGGAATGTTCAAACCAAGCAGCCTCACTGCCATGATTAATATCTTTAACTTTAATATTATAATTTACCTTCCTTCTCACAAGATGTAGGCATGATGTTGTATAGGGATTCAACGAAGAAGCTATTAACTTCATTGCCTTTGTAGAATAAGAAAACTGATCATTTAGACAAAAGAAAAAGTAAGGCTTTTCAGTGGCACTGGTTACCTCTTGTGAGAATGGAGGCAAATTATAATATTAAAATTAAAGATATTAATCATGGCAATGAGACTGCTTGGTTTGAACATTCTCCTCACACTTTGCCATTAATCTGTATTTTGCACTATAACAATGCTTCACTCGATTCAGTGCAGATTATGAGCGAAGAGTGAGGAATGCTCAAACCAAACAGTCTCATTGCCATGTTTAATATCTTTAGCTTTAATACTATAATTTATCTTCCTTCTCACAAGAGGTATGCATGCGCCTTTGCGGAATAAGAGAACTGATCATTTAGACAAAAAAATAAGGCTTTTTAGTGGCACGGGTTACCTCTTGTGAGAATGGAGGCAAATTATAATATTGAAGCTAAATATATTAATATTGGTAATGGGACAGTTTGGTTTGAACATTTTCCTCACACTTCGCCCTTAATCAGCACTATAACAATGTTTCACTTGATTCAATGCAGATTATGGCGAAGTGTGAGGAATGTTCAAATCAAGCAGCTTCATTGCCATGATTAATATCTTCAGGTTTAATATTATAATTTGTCTTCCTTCTCACAAGAGGCATGTATGATGTTGCATAGGGATTCAACGAAGAAGCTAATGACTTCATAGCCTTTACGAAATAAGAAAACTGATCATTTAGACAAGAAAAAGTAAGGCTTTTCAATGGCACGAGTTACCTCTTCTGAGAATGGAGACAAATTATAATATTAAAACTAAAGATATTAATCATGGTAATGAGACTATTTGGTTTGAACATTTCCCTCACACTTCGCCCTTAATCTGAACTATATCAATGCTTCACTCGATTCAGTGCAGATTATGGGAGAAATTTGAGGAATGTTCAAACCAAGTAGGCTCATTGTCATTGTCACGATTAATATTTTTAGCGTTAATATTATAATTTACCTTCTTTCTCACAAGAGGTATGCATGATGCTGCATAGGGATTCAATGAAGAAGCTATTGGCTTCATTGCCTTTGTGGAATAAGAAAATTGATCATTTAGAGAAAAGAAAAAGTAAGGCTTGTCAGTGGCACGGGTTCCCTAGGCAAAAGAAAAGTAAGGTTTTTCAGTGGTGAGGGTTACCTCTTGTGAGAATGGAGATGAATTATAATATTAAAGCTAAAGATGTTAATCTTGACAATGAAACTGCTTGGTTTGAACATTCCTCTAACACTTCGCGGTTAATTTACACTATAACAATGCTTCACTCGATTCAGTGCAGATTATGGACGAAGTGTGAGGAATGTTCAAACCAAGCAATCTCATTGCTATGATTAATATCTTTAGCTTTAATATTATAATTGTCTCCCTTCTCATAAGAGGTATGCATAATGTTGTATAGGGATTCATCGAAGAAGCTACTGGCTTCATTGCTTTTGTGGAATAAGAAAACTGATTATTTAGACAAAAGAATAATCCACAGAAGAAGAAGAAGAGTGTAATATGGGTTGAAACAATTAACAATAGTACAGTGATAGAAAATGTCTATGTAAGCTTAAAAAAATGAAAAAACAGATGGGATTGTTGTATATCCCTACATTGCAACAAACCAAAACTCATAATATAGACACAACATGAAAAATAACTAAAACACGATAAGATGCAACTCAAAATAAGACTCATCAACTCGAAGAACTCAAAATTTTTTTACTCGATTCAATCAGATACTCACCCCTAATTGGCGTACCGAAATTTATACAATTATAAAAATACTCGACCCGAATTGCCTGGTCCACAACAAACAATGAGAACGGGCACTGTTTAGTAAGTATTCACATCTGTAACAGGTTCGTTTCTGTTTATGGTGACATCCACTATTAAGGAACGGATTCCAAATAGCAATTTAAAGAACAAGAACAACCAACATCTAAAACCTATACCAAACAAATAACAATATTTATAAAAATCCATTGCAATGAACAATATTCTATCAAGAATATAAATGAAAGAGATGCACAATCATATGGCTTTTTCTTTTAATCGAAGCGTGTAACGGAAAATCCAAGAAAATATCATGATCGAACTCTTAGATTAACTTCCAAAGCAAAAATCAAACGAAAAGAGAAGTTAGAAAGATCAAAAAGTAAGGCAACATTAATAATAAAGAAATAAAAAATAAAAATTACAAGGAGATTGACAGAGCAGTTACCAGAGTCGGTTGACGATCAAAGAAGAAGAAGTCTTTTAAACACTGGGAAAGTGACGATCCGTTTGGGAACTCGTTTAACTTTAATCCACTTCTGGTTTTAAATTTAGGAAATACATTAGGTTGTGTTTACTGTTTAGTATTTAAACATATCATTACTTGATATACTATTAAAACGTTACGTTAATTTATTTAATTTATCTAACTTGCTTTTAACTTGCAGCTAGTCTATTGAGTCGAGTTATTTGAGTTTATATACTAATTTTATTATAATTATTTATAGTATTACGGTAAAGGTTTGTTTCAATTTTTTAATTTTCTCTAATCATATATATATATATATTATTTTCACGTTATGATGTTATTTAATATATCAAATACAATCTAAAATTATAAAATATATTCATAATATTATGTTTTAAAGAAAATATTTTGAGGGTAATTTTTTTATGAGGAAGAATTTACAAACAATTTTAGTTAAAAGATCAAATTGATTAAGATGCAAAGTTAAAGGACTAAATAAAAGAGAGTATATTTTTAGTAAAAGGTAAAAATTGAAGTTACGTAGATATTTTATTGTGGTATATGAGCATGTGGTTCAAAGTTGATAAAAATAGATTTAAAATAAAGGGTGAATTGAAAAAATAAGGAAATTATGAAAAATTAAAGAACTAAATTGAAAAATATAATGTGTTATAAAAAAGAGGAATTGAAAGGTATATGTACTCTACGATGGTTTAAGAGCGTGTAGTTCAAATTTGGTAACAAAAATGATTGAAAATGATGGAGTAACTGAAGGAATATGAAATCATGGATTAAATCGTAAAACTGTCAAAATACTTAGTCAAACTTTCGATTTTTCGAATAACTCAAAATTTCAAAAGTTCAATTCAAACTCGAAAACAAAATTAATAATTCGAGTTTACTCGAATAACTCAAATCAATTAACTTGAAATTAAAAAAAATGATATTTTGAGTCGAGTCAATTTTTACTCATCCCTACTTGCATCAAAATATATTAGATTTTGTAGTTTAAATTTTGATTAAGTCCGGTTCGAGAAACTTATAACTGCGTGGTTTAACTAATGAAAATAAATTGAAGGAGAAAACAAATAAAAGATTTATTATGAATTGTATATTTAAAAAAGATTAAAAATAGAGTACATAATTTGAATAGATTTATTTTTACACAATTTTTCTATAATAAATCTTTTATTGATAAAAATAAAAAAAAATATTTTAAAAACCTTTAATCAAACAATTTTGAAATATTTATTTTAAAAAAAATTAAAAATATTTAAATAATCATAGATAAAATTTAAAATTTTAGACATCAAAAAAATCAATAAAAGATATTTTTAATAAGACGGAGATAATACTAATTAAGATTAGAACTAGATTATGATAATAGTTTAAGCCACTAAAACCAACTTATAATTATGCCCAATTATTATGCACACTTATAATTATATTTAGAGAAAATAACCTTAGTAACCAAAAATATCTTATAATATACGATTTTAATCAACTTTTTTTAGTTTTGC
Source organism: Hibiscus syriacus (assembly GCF_006381635.1). NCBI lineage: Eukaryota > Viridiplantae > Streptophyta > Magnoliopsida > Malvales > Malvaceae > Hibiscus > Hibiscus syriacus. The sequence continues at coordinate 95,514 of NW_024062551.1, read as the reverse complement.
CAAAATGATCAAGTAAATCGCAATGCGATCGATAATTCGCAACGTGATCTCCGGTATCGCAAATCAGTTTCCAGATTCGCAACGCGAACTCCGACTATCGCAACGCGAATTTGGACTATCGCAATGCGAATTACGCGAACTTCGACTATCGCATTGCGATTTACATATTCGCATTGCGATAGTCCAAAATCACGACTGGTAGTATTGCATTTGTTTCTTAAGAATTTTCTCTAAAAAGATAGTATTCGCGCGGACGTGTCGAAGACACGTACGACCACGACCACGACCCGAGACGAGACGGACGGCGGCGGCGGCGGCGGCGCGCGAGAGTCCCCCTTGTTCTCTATCACTCAACAAGGAAGTAGGAAAGCCAAGCCTTAAATACCATTCCCAATAGTGTTTCCAATACTATGTGGGATTGAGTATTACCAACACTTGTTCCCAATACTATGTGGGATTGAGCCTTAAATAGTGATATTATTTTTGAATATTTTGCTTAAAATTGCAATAATCGCGATTGATTGTAGATTGACTTTTAATTATGACATATTTAATCGTATAATACTAATGCAATTGGTTGCTGATTCAGTTGTTTTAAGGTGCATGATTGTTAATTGTTTCCTGAATAATCACATTGTATTGGAAACAAGTGTTGGTAATGCTCAATCCCACATAGTATTGGAAACACTATTAAGAATGGTATTTAAGGCTTGACTTTCCCACTTACTTGTTGAGTGATAGAGAACAAGGGGGACTCTCGCGCGCCGCCGCCGCCGCCGTCCGTCTCGGGTCGTGGTCGTGGTAATACGTGTCTTCGACACGTCCGCGCGAATCTGGAAACTTATTTGCGATACCGGAGATCGTGTTGCGAATTATCGATCGCATTGCGATTTAGTTAGTCATTTTGACAAATCCAAAAAAAGTTGGTTAAAATCGTATATTATAAGGCATTTTTTGTCACTGAGATTATTTTCTCTTATATTTATCATCCCATATGATCATCATAAAATCCATCAACTGACCCCAATAATAAAAAAAATGTTACTCTCTGTAGAAATGGATTTAGGAGGGAGCAAGTAGAGACGCTCCCCTAAAAATCTAAAATTACCATATATATATTTTAGATTTTTTTATATATTTTCTATTAAAAATATATTTTCACCCCCTAAAAATTTTATAAGTTCAAGTTTGTCCCCTTGAAATTTTATAAGTTCAAATTCACCCCCTAACTTAAAATCCTACGTCCGTCCTTGATTCTCGCTATATGTCCTGAATTCGAGCAGCTGGTCTGTAGTGTGCATTGTCAATAGGTTAAAAGAATATGATCAAATACTACTTTGTAATCAACTCTAAACTATTCAAAACAAATCACGTGACCATCATAGAGCAACTGAATTGGACCTCTAAGGTCATGCTTGGTACAAAGGATGAGACAAAAAAAGGAACTGCATTGTGGCTTAAAGCTACATATATAATTATATACCAAGTGAATATAACATCCCCCTTTCTTCACTATGCCACAAAGAATAGGAAAACCACGAGGAAAAACATCAATACCATAAATATCTTGATCATCAACCACCTATTAGATGATATGCTGTTTAGGTACTTCAGCAGGGCTCCCTGCGCCCCCTCCACATTCGCTAACGTGTCATCCATGTTCTCATCGATCCTGAAGAGCAAATATCACGGGTTAGAAATCCACACTTCGCTTAACTACTCGAGACTGTCATATCAATGTATAATGCCAGTTCTAACATGCAAACTAGTTTTGTTTGTCGATATTATCAATAACGTTTGAAAGTCGCTCCAGGTCGATATTGTCAATAACTTTTGTCAGCGACTCCCGAAGTACAAAACTCTCGTGCATACTCGGGATGAAATAACTAAATAGTAACCATGTCAGAACGATCACGGTATAAACAGTCATTTATTTAGGAGACCACAACATCTATGACCCCAAACTCAGAACCAGTAACATTTTTAAATGCCAATGTCACATCCAGCTCTTTATCACTGATTGTTGAACTACACCATTGTTTCTAGCACAACTATGATCATATGTTAATAGGACTTCCAATAAAAATAAACACGAACATCAATTAGTAGAAGTCTATAAAACTACAAACTGCAGTATACTATCATACTATGACATAAACATCTCATATATCTCGTGATATATTAGTAAATAGAATAAATTTCTATTTATGCCAAGAGAATTTGATTCGAGAGAGAGAGAGAGAGAAACCTGATTGCTATCTCTCCTTGCTGAGAAACCAGAGTAGATAGCTGGCTGAAGATGGTACCTAGCTCATGAATAGTGGATTCTACATTTTGAAGAGCTTCAGCCCTGTTCTGCATGTAACTGTCTTGCAAGGGAACCATTTGTTGCTGTTGTTGCTCCTGCTGCTGGAGCAATGGTTGACTCTCTCCATCCATCTGCTTTCTATACAATTAAGAACCAGAAATGAGTTTCACTAGTCTACAGAATTTTAAGTTGATATAGTTCATATAAGAAGTGGAATCCATGTAGACAAAAAAATAAGTCAACGATATTTGATTGAAATGAAAATATATAAAAGACTGCATGAAAAATAAAAGCAAATTCAGCATCATTCAACAATCAAAAACACAAGAATGCACTGCATGCAAAGGGAAAAAAAAGAGAACGCAGCTATTCTGGAAGTAAGAACAGCACTACAGTAGTCACAAACCAATAAAAGCATACAAGATCAATTTTAATAAACATTTCAAGAGAACTCAATAACAAATTATGTAGGGATGGAAGCAAGTTGGATATATGCAATTTCCGTAAAATCTGAATGTGCAATTCTGCTTTAAAATCTGATTCCATTTATTATTTATTTTCAATCTGAACTCTCCAACTCTAAATCCAAATTAATTAAATTATTTTTCAGATATTTGAATCCACTAAATATTCTCATTTAGCAAGTACAAATAGTATTTAAATAAAAAAATTAAAAATAAGGTGGGTAATAAATTCGGATATCTGAATCAGAATCCATTACCACAATAATAAAGCAGATCATGATTATCCATTATCTGCAAAATAAGTAGAGTCGGATAACAGATGTTCGAGAGTTAATATCCGTATCTGCTCCGAATCTGTTGTAATAGTAATTAGAATATCCAAATTTGAATATAATTTGAATACACAAAATCCAAATCTGCAAAATGCAACTTTGGTGTCGGGAAATATCCGAATCTGCACAATCCATTGCCATCCCTAAAATTATCGTTGAACAAACTTGGGGGTTCCTAAAGAAAATTCAAGACCAAAGGGCTAAACTATTTTCTCCAGTTAATGAGTCATGTATATCACTTGCACCAAAAGAGAAAAAAGAAGTCATGCGTATATTTTTGCAAAACATTTGATAAGCCATTACCTGGGAAACAATTGAGATGAAGATGCAGAACCATTAGCCCACTGAGGAAGGCTCTTTGAAGCTCCAGCTGCTGATTTGGCAGCCAAGGGGCGCTGACGTATAAAAGGATTTGGAGAATCCTTCGAAGCAATAGAAGAAAATAGTTGTCTTCTGTTCTCATGTACTTTTAAATTCTGTACGAGACAATTCAATTACCATATATTGTAAAGGATGTATAATGTATTACCAGTGACATAACATGAAGGAATAGTAGTAAAACAACTCTAAGTGAGCAAAGAAAAACACACCGACTTACCTCTGTTCGCATGGTGAGTACTTCTTTGAACTCTTTTGTAGCACTCATCAAGCGATTCTTCAAGTCATCTACGACCGTGATTGAATGACTAGATGTATCTCTAGAGACACCACCTTCATTTCTAGAATTGCAAAAAAGCTGAAGATCTACCACTGCAGAATTAAGTGCAGTGATATCCTGCTTTATAAAAGCAGTGAGCTCTTGGATTTCCATTGTAGGGTCATCAAATACTGAGGTCCTCTTGGCCACTGCAAAATAAACAAAATACAGGATTTCTTTTTAGTACTGAAAGAAGAATACGTGGGATCACAGCAACTTTGACAACAACATCCATAACAAACTACTACCAACATCTCGTTTGTTTGTCTTCTCCTACATCAGTCATTGATGGTTGAGCACAATGAATTTCATCAACTTCAAATGCAACAATAGTACAATCTAAACCAAGATGGGATCTTTTCCTATTTCAATTCTAATTGACAGGTCCTAATATTGTTATTTCAATTCCTATCAGACCACATACAGATTCACAGAAAAGGAAGGGGAGAGGCACATAACTGCAGAAGCATGGTTTTGGGGTAACTAAACAGCATATTCACTTGAAAGTAATATTCAGGGACACATTTCTGCAGCAGTAAAAGTCTGTGAAGGCAGTTCCTCCTACTGATATATTGAGATTAAAATCTTGATTCTATATTTTTTTTCCAGTTCAAGGATGAAAAAAGCCAATTTAAAAATACTTTTCCGTTAATATAAGCAAAGCAATATTTGAGAATTGCATTGTTTCCTAGCACAAACATGTATAAATGTAATCAAGAAAATATTATTCACCACTGGCATCATTAAAGACTTTGCCTGGTAGAAAACAAGAGGATGGAATGGGAAGGTGATAAAAGACTTGGACCCATCAATAGTAAGAACAATAAATAGGATTAGGAGCAAGTGTTATTCCTTTAGACATTGAGACAAATTATTTTATTAATAAATAACTCAACCAAGGTTTTTATAATAACATCAAATATCTATTGGTAGAAAAGGTTGCTTCAGATTGACTTAAACTAAAACAAATCAAAAAAGAATAAAAAGAAAATCTCAATTGGATTGATTTACAAATCCTAAGGGAGACCGGTGTGAGCCAGGTGGAGTTAAGTGCACTGTACAATTCCATGGATAGAGAAAAATAAACTGATTTCTGACATTTCTTTTATCATTGAAGTTTCCCAATACTTATTACCAAACAAACCCCCAACGAATATCTCTCTCCCAGCTCCTACTTTTAACAACCATATGGATCAAACAGGAATTTGTGAGCTATTCAGGTACGTTCTTCTAAAATTGTTGTTAGACTGTAATTAATTTGAAGTAACAAAGTTTGCATATCCCGAAAATCCAATTAAATCTATCTCTCAATCCTAAATTCTGCTTTAAATGCCACAAGAAGCTAAATTTGAGCTTTTAGCCCATACATTACTAAGAGCTATAACAATTGTAAACGTATATGAGGCTAAAATCAATAAATACTTACATTTTGCTAACTTGGAAAGCTTCTGCGAAGTTTGATGAATCCCAAGTCCAATCTTGGAAGCCCTCCTATTAAACTCCGATTGATGCGCTACCATAGATCCATGTTCGTCCGCTCTTGACGTACTGCTACTTGGTCCATCCTGGCCCGCTCCAGACGACAACGACTTCCTCAACCTCTCCGCGACGCTCTGAAATTCGTGCGTCCGATCCCTAAATGAGGATTGTACAGCTTTTACAGGCATTTGGCCGTTAACCTTCTCAATCTTCGCGGAAATGCCAAAATTCCTGACCTACAACATTTGATACCCTGAAAAAAATGTATAGGCAAAAGCGCTTAGCTTCCTCGATTTTTCTTTGCAATTGAACAAAAAGAAAGATACAGACGGAGATTCTCACTTCAAATCGGAGAGATCTGAACCCAAAACAGACTACATCGACCTTAATTCGAAATAAAACGCTGTTGTACACAGTGGAATTGTCGACAGGAGACGAAAGCGAAGCTCTAAATGGATTTCTGTTGCATTGGAATTGGAACGGGAAAAGGAGGCGATTGGGCCTTTCACGTGTTATTGCTTCAAAGGAATCTTATGGGTAATTTATATTAGAGCAAACTACACATTTAGTATATAAACTATCAGTCTAATTTTGTTTTAATACTTAAACTTTCATTTATTTTAAAATTATACCTAATGTTTACTTTTTATTTCATTTTAATACAGTGCATTTTTATGGGTAAATTATATTATTAATCATTCAACTATTTTCTCCTATTTTAATTACTAAAGTTTACAATATTTCAATTTAACCATTCAACTTTCAAATTATTCATATTTTAATCACTCTAATTTATTTTATTAATATTTTTTGTTATATGATATTTTTTATTTTATCAATATATAATTAAAATGACAAATTAAATAGGAAAATTAAAGTGATTAAATTAGGAATAATTTAAAAGATAAGTAAGTAAATTTAAAAATTTAAAATTTAATGACCAAAATAAGAGTGAGAAGATAGTTGAATGATAACGGATATAATTTATCCATAAAAAGGTGTCACGTACAACAATGACATTAAGTTTTTAACGACGAGGTACCAAATGAAATAAAAAGTAAATGTTAGGTATGTTTTTGAAATAAATGAAAGTTTAGATACAAAAATGATAATTTAGGTATTAAATGTGCAGTTGGCCCTTTATATTATTATTAAATTTTATTTATTTTTTAATTTGGGTAAAGTACACAAATGGTCCCTTGACTATAAATGTTACTTTATTGAGTTCATCGACTATTAAAAGTTACAAAATAGATTTTAAAAATGTTATTTTGTTGAGTCCTTCAACTATTAAAAATTACAAAATAGTCACCTAACTATTCATATGTTCCAAACCCATCCTTTTTCATTAAAAAAAATTGACAGTAGTATGAGCTATACGTCAATCTACTGACTAAGATATGATAAAATGTATTAACTTTTTTATCTCACCTTTTTTAATAGTTTGAAGCGATTACAATGTAGTATTTCTTCATAATTTTCTTAACATATTAACAACACACATTCTGCAGATGTAACTGCTCGAAACCAAGACCTCTAAAGAGAATATGTTCCCTTTTACCACTAAGCCACTTGATGGGTTCATCACTTTATTTCACCTAATGTGAATTCGAATACGGACATTTGCATCTGAATTTCGACATTTGCTTTGAAATTATATTATGTTACCAAAAGTGACGATGTGATATATAACACATCAATGATTAAGCACGTGTGAAAATATCATGTTAATGACTATCTTTAATTATTAGTTAACTAACGATTTTTATTTAAAAATGATCATTTTAACCAAAGTTTAAATGTAGAGGGCTATAGTATTTAAAAAATAAAAAATTAAAAGAGATTATTTTATCAAATATTAAAGTTAATTTTTGACATTATATAAATGACTGAGTATATCTTACTTTGAGATGAATGACTAATAGTGTAGTTTTTAAAACAAATATATATCGATAGCTTCATCATGGAGTCTTAGTTTACAGCTCGTAACTCAGTCAAGTGAGACGTTATGTGGCTTAAGAATCGATTTGTTGATTCTTTTAACCATTTAGGTGAGGTAAGTTGATTCGTGCAATCATAAATTACCATTTATGTGACTAAAAGTTCAGCCCATGATATATGGTTATGATATATCAAAGTCAAATTTGTTATACGACAATAATATTTAATCTATCCATTTATAGATGATCATGAAATGATATCTGGTTATGATATATCAAAGTCAAATTTGTTATAGGACAATCAAATGTATTTAATCTGTCAATTTATAAATGATCATTATAACTCTAATTCTGATACGATTTGTATCCTAGGCATCATGTATGGTTAAAAAAAGAATGAAACTATCTTTTTTTAATCTTATATTTTTTTATTATTTTATCATCCTTCTCAACCCATTTTATTTATTTATTTATTTTTCACTTAATAATTAATCTAAATTAAAAAGAGTAATTTCTCAAAATTCTAATTTTTGCTCCAATATATTGATCGAATGAGAAACATGACAGGTCACCTTATGTCAACTACCGACTATGATGCATATAGGTTGTTCTGTTGTATGATAACTTTAATACACGATTAAGAGAATGTGTTATTAGCAATGTTTTTAAAATTGGACCGAACATTAAACCGGTGAAGGTATTGATTTAACGGTTCAACCGAGTTCAACTGCGGTTCAACCGAATTTTATATAAAATAATATTGTTTTTAAAATTTTACATAATATTCAAAGCAATATTAATATACATATAACACTTTTTTTAAGTTTACAATATTAAAAGGTATAAAAATATCGAAGGTCATAATATATAAGATAAAAAAACATAAAATCAAATGAAACAAAATGATTCAAATCAACTACAACATAATATTTAAGGTAAAACATATTAAATATTAAATATAATTATATAACTATAATCAAAAAATAAATTTGGGGCTGAAAAAAATTATAACAAACGATGTCTTTTGATTTAATTAAAAAAAACAATCACACATGACTAAGAAACATAGAAGACCATCTCAAAAGTCTAAAGAGTAAAAATATGAGAACAGAACAATCCCACATGGCTAAGAAACATAGAAGAGCATCCCAACTGACTTCTATAAATACTAAAGTTAATTTGACATTCAAAATTATAAAGCATTTTGGTGAACACAAAGCGAATTATTCTTTCGCTTCAATTGAGCTCGAATTTCAGGCTTCAATCGAGCTTCTAATTTTTTTTTGAGTTCCTTTTCGAGTTCAAGTTTCAATATTATATTTTGAGTTCTAGTTGAACTTGATGATTTTTAGCTCGTGAGTTTTTGAGTCGAGTTGAGTTTACTTTTAAAGTTTTTGAGTTCGAGTCAAGCTCAGCAGTATTCGAGTTCGACTTAGCTTGTTTAACAAATGACATCATTTGGTTTAATATTTTTTTAAAGAAAAAAAGAGAACCGACGGTTCACATCGGTTTTGTTGGTTTTCAGCCGGTTCTGTGCTCATCCGGTTTTGGGAGTTAACCGGACCGGACATGCCACCGGTTCACGGTTCAACCGGTTGAACCGGCCGGTCCGATTTTAATAACATTGGTTATTAGAGATATTAATATTTTTTTAACATTTCCAATAAAATATTATCTAAAATATTAATTTCGCTACCTAATTTTCGATAAAAATAACATTATAAGTAGCGCCTAATATTAACATTTTCAGTAGAAAAATAATGTTTTAGATAGCGTTTTACCATAAATGTTAAACATTAATAATATTTTAGGTAGCACTTTACAAGAAATATTAAAAACAATATTAATATTTTTGATAAAAAATAACATTATAAGTAGCGCCTAATATTAATTTTCGGTAGAAAAATAATGTTTTAGGTAGCGTTTTACCAGAAATGTTAAACATTATAGGTAGCGCCCAATATTAACATTTTCGGTATAAAAAATAATATTTTAGGTAGCACTTTACCAGAAATATTAAAAAAATATTAATATTTTCGATAACGCCTTTATTTAATTGTATATTAAAGTTGACGTACCTTATACATTTTTATGCATATGAGAAGCATTAGAGTTCATTTTTGACAGATTTTTTGAGCCAGATAAAACAACGATAGTTGTGCGTTGATTCTTTTAATCATTGTTTTGAAAACCGGACCGGATCGGTCGGTTCAATCGGGAACCGTTTGTTAGTCCGGTTCAATCTAAACCGGTTGAACCGCTACTAGTGAACCGGCCTGAACAATTGAACCGTTCGAACCGGACTGGCTAAAAACCGAAAAAAACCGGAAATTTTGTTTTTTATTTTTAAAAAAAAAATTAAACCAAACAACGTCGTTTGTTAAACGAGCCAAGTCGAACTCGAGTATTGTTGAGCTCGACTCGAACTTGAAAACTTTAAAAGTAAGCTCAACTCAACTCAAACTCACAAGCTAAAAATTATCAAGTTCAACTCAAACTCGAAATATAATATTGAAACTTGAACTCAAAAAGGCTTGAATTAAAAAAAAAATTAGAAGCTCGATTGAAGCCTAAAATTCGAGCTTGATTGAAGTGAAAGAATAGTTCACGCAATACTCACCAAAAGACTCCATGATTTTAAATGCCAAATTACCTCTATTATTTATAGAAGTTAGTTGTGATGCTCTTTTATGTTTCTTAGTAATGTGGGATTGTTTTGTTCTCATATTTTTACTCTTTAGACTTTTAGGATGCTCTTCTATGTTTCTTAGCCATGTGGGATTGTTTTAAAAAAAATTAAATCAAACAATATCATTTTGTTATGATTTTTTAATCCCAAATTTATTTTTTAATTATAGTTATATAATTATATTTATTATTTAATATGTTTTACCTTAAATATTATGTTGTAGTTAATTTGAATCATTTTGTTTCACTTGATTTTATGGTTTTTAACTTATATATGTTATGACTTGCTTTGAATATGACTTGTGATAAAAAAAATTATTTTTTATTAAATATTTTTAGTATTTTTATTTAATTTTTTAAATAATTATGACGTCGTCCGGTTCTTCCAACCTGTTCAACCGGTTGAACTAGTGAACCGGTAGCATGACCGGTTCGCTAACCGATCCGATTCTGAAAACCATGCTTTTAATTCTTTAGGATTGATTTATACTAATGAATAGTAGTAAGGTTGGATTGAAACTCAATTTGATTCGAGAAATTTAATTTTTTCATTTAATTAGATGTTAAAAAACTCAAAAAAACTCAATTTTTAAAATAAAGTTCGTGTTATAAAATTAGGATAAAATACACAAATAGTCTCTCGACTATAGTGTACTACTTTATTAAGTATCTCGACTATTAAAAGTTACAAAATGATATTTCGACTATAGAATGTTACTTTGTTGAGTTATTTGACTATTAAAAGTTTCAAAATAGTCACCTATTCATTATGTTCCAAAATCGCCATTTTTCGTTAAAATTGACAATATTTTAGCGGAACATTAACATGTTAATTATTATATGATAAAAATGTGATCATAAAATCTCAAATGATTATTGTTTGAGCAATCATGTTAACGTCAAACTTCGACAACCATTAATTTTTTAACAAAAAATGATGAATTCAGAACATAATAAATAGTCGGATGACCATTTATAACTTTTAATAGTCAAAATAAATTAACAAAGTAATGTTTTATAGTCGAATGACCATTTTATAACTTTTAATAGTCGAAGACTTAATAAAGTCCAGATAAAATTTCAAATAATATTGCATATCACATTTAATATATATATATATATATAACTGTTTAAACTAGAATTATTAATATTAAATAAAAATTCAAATAATTCAATCTAACTGAAAAAAATTTAGATAAAATTTCAATTATAAACCCTTTTCTTAAACGAATACTCACCCCTTAACATGTCCATTTAACAATTAATTGAACTTTTTAGTTTTCACCACGTCACACTGAAGCGGCCAACTCGCCGTTTCAAGTCCAGATACGTGGCACTGCTCACATATTACCCCGCCACGTGTTTACAAATAAAGCGAGTTCTTTTCACGTGTCATCCTAGCGAGTGGCTTTTCTCACTTGCTAAATGGCGCTTAGCCGCTTACTAACTCAAAATCCCGGTGGCATTTTGCTATTTCTTCTAAACATTAGGGCCATTTAATAAAAGAAAGCGTAAACTACATGTTTAGTGCTTAAACTATCACTTTTATTCTGTTTTAATACTATACTTTCAAATTTTCAAAATCCATACCTAAAGTTTACTTTTTCTTTCATTTTAATACCCCACCATTAAATTTTAGGTACTAAAATGAAACAAAATATTAATAATGGGATACTAAAATGAAGCAAAAAGTAAACATTAAATGATTTTGAACAAAATAAAATTTTAGGTACCAAAACAGAATAAAAGTGATACTTTAGATTCTAAACATGTATTTTACTCTAAAAGAAAAATGGAAAAGGTAGAATAAAAGAGAAAATCGCCTCAGTGACAAAAAATGCCTTATAATATACGATTTTAACCAACTTTTTTTGGATTTGCCAAACTGACCAACAAAATCCAATGCGAAATAAAAATCGCAACGCGATCTCCAGAATCGCAAACCAGTGCCATCACAATCATCTTTTCCTCTACCAAAATATGGATCCTCATCAAAATCCAATCACAACCGGCTTCACCTTTTGTGACTGTTAACTTAGGTAATTTTTAAATGCAAACGTTGTATTATGTGAACTTTTAACATTTTCAGTTAGGCATGTATTAGTAACTTGAGTTTGAACATTGCTATGATAAGTTCAGTTGTTATCACTTATTATACATTCATTTGACTATCGCAACACGGAAATGACTATCGCAATGTGGAATTGAATATCGCAACGCGGAAATGACTATCGCAACGAGAGAATCGCAATGCGAAATGAAAATCGCAACGAGTGAATCGCAATGCGAAAATGAAAATCGCAACGCGAGAATCGCAATGCGAAATGAAAATCGCAACGAGTGAATCGCAATGCGAAAATGAAAATCGTAACGCGAAATTAGTTTCGCATTGCGATTTTCATTTCGCATTGCGATTCTCTCGTTGCGATAGTCATTTCCGCGTTGAAATAGTCTGTTTTGCATTCAACATAATGCAGATTTAAATCAACAAATCAACAATTACATTTCAATCAATTAAACAATCACAAATATTATGTACACATCAATTAAACAAATCAACATTTACAAATCATCTTTTACAAATCAATTAAACAATCAAAAAATAATAATGAAATCAACTTTTGCACCCATACATCCATTTCACGCAGCTCGCTTCAGGATTAACCTGCAGAAACCAAACATTGAATTAACAACACTTTCTACACATCTAAAACCTACAAACAGCAAATTATTGAATTCTAGATACTTAACCAAACATTTTCAAACCAAAAAGAGTAAATATGTTTAACAACACTTGCATTTGACTTACAAATTGTTTATGGACACTTTCATAACGCGGATGCAGGTAGGCAGCGTCTCGCATATATCGCTCTAGCCATAAAATGCCGAAACCACAAGCCTATTGCACCTCTATCTCTATCGGTGGGAGGTAGAAAATGTGTACTTCCTGTCGTCAAATGCTCCAAGCACATGCAAACGAGAGGACCACAATTCCCTCTAGCTTCCTTCGTTTGTTGTGGCGCGGTCTCGTCTCTGATAACTGTAACATTGAACTTCTTTGGCTTCTTGTTTCCAGACTTAGTCCAATAATCAATTGCATCCAAGAATTTAGCCAAATGAGAGCTCCATCCCTTAATCATATCTCTCATATCAGACAATGATATGTAATTTATCATGCTGTCATATACTATTGTCTTTAGGGATGGGAGCTGAAGCTCGACGAGAAGCCAATGAGTACGATCCAAAACAGGGATAAACACATGCATCGAAATGTAATAATTCAAATTGCGCACTTATTTATGAACACCTTTAAAATATTTAAACAAATATACTAACCTTATCGACCTCCCACCATGTAGGATAAAGTTTAGCTTGTCCATTAGCCAACACATATGATTCCTGTCGTTGATTCTTCAAGTGAACTACGTGAAAAGACGTCGGCATAATTGTATATCGCATTTTTTTTAATATTTTTCTTCAATTTCCTTACAATTAGAAGACGTGTCACCCATGCATCAATATGTTGTTTTACAAAAAAAGACATATATTAGTGAATTACATAAATTTTAAAAAAAATTAATCAAACTGAAATATAAGAAATATAAGACTTACCCCCCCATCGAAATAGTCGTTGTCTTCAACCCCTAATAATACACCCCACCAAGACCGTTCAATCAACAAATGCATATCATCGTTGAGTTTGTATATGTCAGCGTAACACCCTTGGCTCCGCTCATGTAGATAAAAATAAACTGCGGTCTTAGCCCAAAGGGTATTATCCAGAATTGTTTCCGGTAGTTGCTTCCTCTCCACTTCATCTGTCGGAATAGTACTGGCCGGTAACTTATACGAAAGCCAACAGTCATCCATCATGTCCGGCACGTGAGGGGGCTTCTCAATAATTCGATATATTACGCCGTGTGAATCGGGCTCTAGAATGTTGGGAGGGACCTCTTCAACGATGACAGTTGCCTCTTGAACGGTGGGAGGGGACTCTTGAGGGATGATAGGGGCCTCTTGAACGATAGGGGAGGCCTCTTGAACGATGACAGGTGAGTCGGGTTTTTTCTTACAGATTCTTTGCACTATTGGGGTGAACGGAGACGTAATGGCACGTGCACGGCGTCTGATGCGTAAACTTCGTCTTGCAAGAAAAACCCGACGTAGAGCATCCATCTTAGTGGGCCGCTAAAAATAAATTAATACATAAATCAGTAAATAAACAGACATGATATTAAACAGTGAGAACAAAGACAAATATATTTCAAACTTGCACGGTATTCACCCAAGTCATTATTATATCATTGTTCACAAAATGCATCAGATAACATTCCAGAAGTAAGCACTTATATAAACATTTAAAGGACAACATATAGGTTTAGTGCAGGTTCAATAATAACATAAAGAGTAGTAGTTTATTCTTGAAACTTAAATTTTCAACACTGTGAAGTTAGTATTTGTCTTTTGGTTGAAGTAATGCAATTCATTCAAGTTTCAATTTGCAGAAGAATAATAGAATCTGAAACTTAAAATCGCAACGCGAAAATGACTATCGCAATGCGAAAATGACTATCGCAATGCGAATTTGACTATCGCAACGAGAGAATCGCAATGCGAAATGAAAATCACAACGCGATTTTGGTTTCACGTTGCGATTCTCTCGTTGCGATTTTCATTTCTCGTTGCGATTCTCTCATTGCGATTCATTTCGCGTTGCGATAGTCATTTTTCACGTTGCGATTTTAAGTTTCGTGTTGCGAAAGTAAACTATTTCTTCTTCTGTAAATTGAAACTTGAATGGATTGCATTACTTCAACCAAAAGACAAAACAAAGACAAATACTAACTTCAGAGTATTAAAGAATACACAGTTTAGCAGAATTGGCAGCAACCGAACAAATTTACTTTCAACCAAAAGACAAAACAAAGACAAATACTAACTTCACAGTGTTAAAGAATACACAGTTTAGCAGAATTGGCAGCAATCGAACAAATTTACTTTCAACCAAAAGACAAAACAAAGATAAATACTAACTTCACAGTGTTAAAGAATACACAGTTTAGCAGAATTGGCAGCAACCGAATAAATTTACTTCAACCAAAAAACAAAACAAAAGACAAATACTAACTTCACAGTGTTAAAGAATAAACAGTTTAGCAGTATTGGCAGCAACCGAATAAATTTACTAAGCAATCTAAGTGAAATTACGAGTAAATTTATCATCAAGTTAAATATGGAAAATCTTAAACTTACCTCGTTGCGTAGAGTATGAACCTCATTCTGCAACGATACTATCATCTCACGTAGAGCGGCAACCTCACCACGTAAAGTAGACACCTCCACACGCCATGCACCATCGTTATCACGTAGAGTACCGATCTCCTCACGCAAGGTATTGACCTCATCATGTAACTCCCTTGACTCATCACGTGGAGGTGGAGAACAGGGAGATAGAAGTCGTGGCATCTTTGCCGGTCGCCTATCATGAGGTGATGGTGGAGAAGAGGCTTGATGATGTGACGGGATAGGTGATGTCTCTCGTTGTAGAGGTGTATAGTCGAGTAGATCATGTGATGGCTTTGGGTGAGGTGATGGCTCTCAAAGTGGAGGAAGTGGAGGCTGCTCATCATTCGTGCCATCAAAAAAACGCTGACTAGCTTGCCACCAATCAGTGGCAAGATCAGCCTCCGTGGGTGTCAGTCTCTGTAATGGAGTGTTGGCCTCCTAAAAATATAAAAACTCAAACAAAGTTAAACGTCTACTATTAATAACTTGTTTATATATGATAGTATTTGTGTTAACTTACATTATTTATTGTCGCATATGGTATTAAGTCTTCCCAATCCAACAGACGTTTCCTCTTCCAGGAAATAGCCCTAGGAATATCATTTGAAGTATTTAATGCATATGTCCGCATGCTGGGGAAAGCCTCGAATATCCAAATCTACAAACAATATAATAACAAACATTAGTAATTGTTAAATAATTAATTATAATTTTGAAAATATTATATAGAAATCTTACCTTAAAGCCCAAACAAAGCCTGATAAAGTGTATTTCGACCCATCGCCACGCAAACTTTTGCGGTCATCAAAGGCAGACGACAACTTAGTCCAGGTAGCTTTCCATATATACGAACCCCACGGAAACAGATTCCATGCATTTAGTTCCTCTACCAATAATATTAGCTCCTGAGGAATAGGTTGTCTGGCCTCTCTGCCTAAAAAGTCGGTATACAAAAGTACTAGAAGACATACTCGGACAACATCGACGTCATTCATCCGAGTAAAACCATATTTCTTATTAAACAATTTCTTCAGGTCGTCGACGTGTAAGTTCGGCTTCTCTAATCATCAGGAAAAACCCGGGATAACCATGATGGGCGGGTGATATGACGAGTGTACCGGCCTACATCATCGTGTCTGAATCGTAGACCAGTGATTAAGCAGAACTCCTTCCGCCCAAAACAAGTATACACCGGTGGAAAATGAAACCATATCTCTTCCTCACCACGTTGTATACTGTCGGGTAGATCGCTAGTCATGGTCTGAAGCCACAAATGGGTCAAATTAGCATCTCCACCCGGATGCTGTACTCTCAGCCATGGCCCGAAGCAGGTTTCCTCAAATAATTTTCTTTGTGCAGGTGAAAGCTTTGAAGCAATTGTAGTGGCTAGACTAACTTTATTCCTTAATGTCAATGAAGCCGAAAAAAATTTATACAAAAACAATAAACATACAAAGTTAGATATACCAAAAACTACACCGTGAAGATATACCAAAAACAATAAACATAAAGAGTAGTAGTTTATTATTGAAACTAAAATTTGCAACACTGTTTTGTCTGTTGGTTGAAATGAAAATCGCAACGAGAGAATCGCAATGCGAAATGAAAATCGCAATGCGATTTTGGTTTCGCGTTGCGATTATCTCGTTGCGATTTTCATTTCGCGTTGCGATTCTCTCGTTGCGATTTTCATTTCGCGTTGCGATTTTCATTTCTCTCATTGCGATAGTCATTTTCGTGTTGCGATTTTCATTTTCATGTTGCGATTTTAAGTTTAGAAGTTATTCTTCTTCTGCAAATTGAAACTTTAATGGATTGCATTACTTCAACCAAAAGACAAAACAAAGACAAATACTAACTTCACAGGGTTAAAGACTAAAAAATTTAACAGTATTGGCAGCAATCGAATGAATTTAATAAGAAATCTAAGTGAAATGATTAATCTATTATTGAAATTACCAGTAAACTTATCATCAATTTCAATATGAAAAACCTAAAATAATGCAAAAATTTCAAAATAAAAATAATTAAAAAAATAACCTCGGAGGTTGATTTTCCATTTCTGAATGATTGTGAGGGATTTCTGACCGTGAATGGTTGTGAGGGATTTCGCCGGAGATGGGGACGGATTTCACCGTAGAGAGTGAGAGATGGAGATGGAGATGGGACTGAGTTGTGATTTTAGGTTTTAGGTTATGAGTTACGATTACGGGATATACTGTGGACGGTTCAGTGTTCCGATAATTAATATTCGTGTTTGGAATTTGAAAAAAAATATGCGTTAATACGAATGACGCTATGTAAATCGCATTGCGATAGTCAGATTCGCATTGCGATTTAGGAAAATCGCAACGCGAATTTGGGAAATCGCAATGCGATAGTCAAAATCGCGTTGCGAATCTGGAAACTGATTTGCGATACCGGAGATCGCGTTGCGAATTATCGATCGCATTGCAATTTAGTTGGTCATTTTGGTAAATCTAAAAAAATTAGTTAAAATCGTATATTATAAGACATTTTTGGTTATTGAGATTATTTTCTCTATAATAAAACCTTTCCATTTACCTCCTCCCAATTTTTACCGGTTCCAGCAAATAGAGAGCCGCACAACTACCCCACACCTCTGATATCAATTCAAGATCCCAACCGTCCACCACTTTCAGAATAGCCGATCGTGGCCGTTCCTGGATCTCCTAGTTTTCCAAGAAAATATCGATCCGTATTAAATTAATCAGGCAATTTTAAAACAAGATCTCCACCGCAAGTTCTAAATCTGAGGGTTAATAGAGTGCCACGTATCTGAATCGAGGAGCCCAAGTTTAGCATACATATATTTTACCAATTTTTCCCCCATTTTCTCATTTGGTTACTCTTGTGAAACCGAAGGAAAGTGTAGACTCGTCCCCTCTCTCATGGTAAAAATAAAAAAGCAAAAAAAAAAAAAAAAAAGAATTTCAGAAAACAAAATTTAACTTGGAATTAATTTTTAAAAAATCCGACAAATCTATTAGGGATTTAGGGTTCCAACTCGCAATCCCTAGATTCCAACCCTAGCCCAAACTAGTACCCTTGATACCCACGATTCGGCGGAGAAATTGATGTTCTTTTTCTGCACTGATCCAGGTAAGTAATGCTGATTGTTTGATTTGTTGAATAAGTAGTCTGAATAAACGTATATTGAGATTGATAGCTGAATTTATGGGGATTTTTCAACAAAAAAATCGTTATTTTAGGTGCAATTTTGGTTTTACAGATCTGAACATGTTTGATGTAAAGGTGAAAATTGGGAAATTCGGTTTTTCCTGTTTGGATTGAGGGTTTATTGATGGAAAATAGAATAGGAAACTCTCATGGAGCGGAAATTCCTAAGAAATCAAGATCTCTGGATCTTAAGAGTTTGTATAAATCTGGTGATTCAAAAGAGTCTTCTAAGAATAGGAGTTTGAAGAGGAAAGAAAGGTCACAAGAGGGTGATGGTGAGAAGAGGAGTAACAATAATTCCAAGAGAAAGAAGAGTAGGAAATCTCTTCCTCTCAGTAGTTTTAGAACCGTCGTCCATGATAGCAATAGTAGCAAGAGTTTAACTGAAGTGTATAATGGTGGGCTCAGTTCAAGGTTGCATGATCCGGGAAGTTTGAATAAGTTGGGCTTCAGTCAGAAATCTAAGAATGGTAGCAGTGTTGATGATGTTTCAGTTAGTTTCGATAGAATGGTATGGGGATCCCAAAGCGTAAGCGGCGGTTTGTGGGGCGGAGCAAATTTGAGGATGGTCAATTATTGAAGTTGGCAGGGCGATCTACTAGTAAAGAAGTTGTTAATGAGGAAGTGAAGTTAGCTAGCGAAGACTCTGGCACCCAGAATATGTCTTTGAAGGTTAAACAGGAGAAGATTATTGATGATTTTAAGGAGAACCGGAGCAGTGAGTCAAGTTCAATTCAGCATTTGAAGGAAGAAGATGGTATTGCTGGTTACTCAGCTGTAAATGACGACGAGTCTTTGCAAAAAAAATCACGGAGGATGCCTAGGAAGAGGAAGGATTCAGTAAAGGGTGATAAAAGTGTTGCTAACAAGGTTGAGAGTTCAGTCAAGGCTTGTGATGCCTTTCAAGAAGATGAAGAGAATCTTGAAGAAAATGCAGCAAGGATGTTATCATCACGGTTTAACCCAAATTGTACTGGTTTTTCTTCAAACAGCAAAGTTTCTGTGTCACCATCTGATAATGGATTATCTTTTCTTGCATCTTCTGGTCAGAATGCTAGGCCAAGGTCTAAAAATTTGTCTGGTTCTGAATCTGCTTCTGCCGATGCTTCTGGTAGGATATTGAGACCACGGCAAAGTCATAAAAAGAAATCCAACTCAAGGAGAAGGCGCCATTTTTATGAAATTTTCTCTGGAGACTTGGATGCACACTGGGTGTTAAATCGAAGGATCAAGGTGTTCTGGCCTTTGGACAAGAATTGGTATTATGGCCTTGTCTACGACTATGACAAAGAGAGAAATCTTCATCATGTAAAATATGACGACCGTGATGAGGAATGGATAGATTTACGGAATGAGAGATTCAAGCTCCTGCTTTTTCCCAGTGAACTTCCCTACAAATCTCAACGGAAAAGATCTTGGCGAGATAGAGGTTCTGATGATAAAATCAAGAATGTGAAGCTCAACAAAGAGAAGGGTAAGAAAAATTTCATGACAGAAGATGAGATTGCTAATGGGAACTATATGGATTCTGAGCCCATCATCTCCTGGTTGGCTCGCTCCAGTCATCGTGTCAAATCCTGCACTTTGCGTTCGGTGAAGAGACAGAGAAAATCTGTTTCATCTCTTAGTTCTCCTACTCAACCATTTTTGTGTAATGATGCTATAGATGAAAATGGTTGTCCTTATGGAGGTTCATTGAAGGGAAGTAAAATTAAATTGTTCAACACCACTGCATTATCGGACAGAATGGTTGATAGCAGAAGGGTTGAGGGTTCTTCCTTGGATAGCACTAGTTACCCTAACAAAAAACATCCTATTGTATATTTTAGAAGGCGTTTTCGCAAGATGGATAAAGTGTTGTGTCAGGCTTCTAAAAGCAATTGTATTGGCAGTAATGTGTCTGAAGCTATTGAAGCTATTGAAGCTATCACATCTCTTGGCTGTGTTGATGAATTTCAGTATTTGGGTGTACTTGATGCTTGCACGGGATGGTTGGATCCTGAACGAGATTTGTTGCTTAGTGATAAATGTAGGGCAGTTACAATTGAATATTTCATTGATACATTCAAAGCAATTCAGGTTTGGGTTGAGCGTCCCTGTGCTCTCTGTCTCAGATAACTTATTTGGTACAAATAGCCTTTGGCTGCTTCGTACTTTGTTGTTACTGCAGTGTGGAATGGTGATGACTGTCTGGCCAATGGTTCACATGGAGATCCTTTTTGTTGATAATGAAGTTGGATTAAGGTTTTTCTTGTTTGAAGGTTCCTTGAAAAAGGCTATAGCTTTTGTTTTCCAGGTCCTTATGGTATTTTATCGACCTACTGAGCAGGGGAAGTGTCCTGATCTGCAGTTGCCTATAACTTCAATCAGGTTCAACTTTTCTTGCTCTCAAGATCTTAGGCGGCAATTTGTCTTTGCTTTTTACAACTTCCATGAAGTGAAGCATTCAAAATGGATGTTACTGGACTATAAGCTGAAAAGACATTGTCTACTTAATAGGCAACTACCTGTGTCCGAGTGCACTTGTGATAACATTAAGGCTCTTCAGAATGGAACTAATCAGCTACTTGGTTCTCCTGCTTGCAAAGACTCCTCAACAGTTGAGGTATGTCTATTCTCCATGTGACTTTGGTACTATAACCTCAATGGTGGTTTTCTTGTTTGTTTTACTTATGATTGCATGGAAATACTTAAATTATCTTTTGCTTTTCCCCTAAAAACCACACTTGCCAATGCCTCAGAAAAAACTCCATTTTGTTTTATTTTTTAATTTTTAGCTTTATGATGTGTCATTTTTGGTCATTTAACTATCAACCATGAGTGCTGGTGAGTTTTACAATTGCTGTACAGTCACTTGTGGTGGGTATTAAATGGTTTGAAATTTGTTTGTTGTTGACCAGGGTTTAAGGAGGAGAAAGTATAGGCCAGGTATCAGCCATATGGGTGTCTCCAAAGAATCTAGTTTTCTGGGAGTTGGCCAGTTTTCTTGCAATTCTGAGAAGCATAGAAATCTTCCTCAGTTTGCCTTTCCTTTTGGTGCTGCCCTACTTTCTTTCTTAGTTTGCATCTTAAGCTACTTATGGAACGTAGTCTTTCTTGCATCAGCTTTCGCGATCATGACTCCATTGAGCACCAGGAAGCTCTGGGAATTTGTTGTTGGATGACAGTTGTAGTAGAGATGACTGTATGAACAATTCTGAAAATAGTGTAGAAAAAAATCTGAAGGGTTCATTAAAGGATGTTGCTTTTGATGCTGAATTAATAACTCTTGGTCTCTCTGTTTGTGGTAATTTATGTCTGAAGAAGTCCTCACAGAAGTACAGAAATGGTGATCAAATCGTTGATGGAACTTCTGCTAGCTCTCATGAACCTGAAGAAATTGGAGCCATAGCCATTGGTTCATTACCGAAGCAACAGTGTGACCTTTCAGAGTCTCGGCAACTTGATTTGTCATCAAAGTCTCCAGTTAATGGTAATAAGAAGAATGGAAGCGGTTGTTCTGTTTTGAATGGTATTAGGGTTGAGATTCCACCCTTTGATCAATATGGAAAGCATTTTGACAGTGAATTACCCTGTACACAGCAGTCTGCTGATTTGATTTGGAGTATGACGGGTGGTGTTATCCCAAGTCCTAATCCTACTGCTTCTAGAAGTACATGGCATCGAAATAGTAGTAGTTTATCAATTGGTTATCATGCTCATGGTTGGTCAGATGGAAAGGCTGATTTCTTCAACAGTAACTTGGGAAATGGACCTAAAAAGCCACGAACTCAGGTATCATACTCGATGCCCTTTGGAAGCTTAGATTACAGCTCAAAAAATAAAGGCCAGCAGCAGAGAGCCCTTCCTCACAAGCGAATTAGGAGGGTTAATGAGAAGAGATCATCTGATGTTTCTAGAGGCTCCCAAAGTAATTTGGAATTACTATATTGTGATGCAAATGTACTAATTACTATTGGTGACAGAGGATGGCGAGAATGTGGAGCGCAGGTTACGCTAGAGCTCTTTGATCATGATGAATGGAAGCTGGCTGTTAAAGTGTCAGGGTCTACAAGGTACTCTTACAAGGCACATCAGTTCCTGCAGCCTGGATCCACCAATCGTTTTACACATGCTATGATGTGGAAAGGAGGGAAAGATTGGATCTTGGAGTTCACAGACAGGAGTCAGTGGGCTCTTTTCAAGGAGATGCATGAAGAGTGCTACAACCGTAATTTTCGTGCTGCTTCTGTGAAGAACATTCCTATTCCTGGGGTTCGCTTAATAGAGGAATATGATGAAAATGTGACGGAAGTGTCATTTGTTCGTTGTTCTTCAAAGTACTTCCGCCAGATTGAAACTGATGTTGAGATGGCTTTGGATCCATCCCGTGTTTTATATGGCATGGATAGTGATGACGAACAGTGGATTTCGAGAATTCGCAAATCTTCAGAAAGTGATGTGAGTAATTCTTTGGAATTTTCTGATGAAATGTTTGAGAAGGTTATGGACATGTTTGAGAAGGCTGCATATACTCAACAGTGTAGTCAGTTTACTTCTGAAGAAATCCAAGAGATCATGGCTGGAATTGGGTTCTTGAACGTAACCACAGCAATCTATGGGCATTGGCAACAGAAGAGGCAGAGACTTGGAATGCCTTTAATTCGTCATCTCCAGGTATCTTTGAAAACCTTGGTTTTCTTTTCATGCATTTGTTTCTTTTAGTAAATGCTTTTTAGTTTTACTAGCAGATTGAAATTGTCACCATCTTTTGGGTGCAAGGTCACCTGAAGTACTTGTTTCTGCACAGATGTATTCAGTAGTCTAAATGATGTTAATTTATTTCCTTATTTATATGTAATTTCTTCAGAAACACGTGTACTTGCCATCAAGAATTCAAGATCCTGGAAAGGAAAAACCGAAAATCTGTGTTAATTATTGCTCAGTTATTTCAGTATCTAGTTTTGTTGTTTGTTTCAGTTATTTATTCATTTACTTCTTTCTTTTTAAATCTAATTACTATCGAGTCTATGATGGGTTGTATGAATTGTATTCCATCTATTTCCTATCCTTTTCAAGAGCCTGAAGAATTCTCAAATTCATTTTTCAAGGCTCTGATTTTACCTGACAATTTACTATGTTACCGCGGTTTGTTCATGCGTTTGTTTTCTTGAATATTTTATGATGTCAACTTATTTTAAACAATATTTTGCTTTTTATTAACGAGGCCTTTCATTCCTATCAAAAAAAATATTTTGCTTTTTATTCAGCTGCCATTGTGGGAAAGGTACCAACAGCAAGTGAGAGAGTGGGAGCAAGCAATGTCTAAAGGTAACTCTAAAGCCATTGAGAAGCCACACATGTTTGCTTTCTGTATGAAACCCCGGGGACTGGAACTTCCGAATAAAGGGTCCAAACATAGATCCCAGAGGAAAATTTCTGTTTCCGGTCAAAACCAACATGCCTTGGGAGATCACGAGGGTTGTCATTCTTTTGGTAAATGTTCTTTACATTCTCACTTTATTCTTTTTATTTATTTTCGATGTTTCCCTTTGCAAACTGAATTCATTTGTTGTCATTTCAGGCAGAAGATCAAATGGGTTCCTGTTTGGGGATGAAAAGATTCTATATCCCGCGCATAACTATGATTCTTTCGAAGATTCTCCACTGTCTCAAGTTTCACCGAGGTTATTTTCACCGCGAGATGTCGGTAGCATGGGATACTTCCCGATGGGAAGTGATAGGTTCAATAAGAATTATCTCCATAAACTTCAAAGAAGCAAGTCAAAGAAGTATGGAACTTTTCTGCCATTGAATGAAGCACAGATGGTGGATTCATACAATCAGAGGCTAATGGGCAAGAGAAATGGAATTCACAGATGGAACAGGGACTTTCTTGAGTGGCCAAGCCAGCGGCATTACCTTCCTGGTGGCTTCCAAAGGCAGGGTCCAGCACATTGGGATAACTCTGATATCGACGAGTTCACATTGCGTGATGCATCTAGCACAGCGCAGCATGCATTTAAAATGGCCAAGTTCAAGAGAGAAAAGGCGCAGAGATTGCTTTTCAGAGCAGATCTTGCAATTCACAAGGCTGTGGTTGCTCTCATGACTGCAGAGGCAATTAAAGAATCTTCCAAGGACTTAAAATGGTGGTGACGGGTAGAAGAACAACCCGATGAAACTTGGAGAGTGTTGACTGAATGAAATTAGCCAGCACCATTCAGTTCTTGAGCTGATGAAATACGTAAAGAATCAAACATTCTTTTCCTCGAAATGGTGGCTCGGAGTTTTGATTGGTTGATTAAGCGTACAAGTGCCAACACGAAAGCTCTACTGGCCTCCATATTTTCTTTCTAATCCTAGCAACAGGTTACACAGTAGTATAACCGTTGTTTTGATTCTTCCGGTAAGTGGTGTATGGAATTTTGGCAGGTGATATTTGTACAGAATTTTCTTTTTTTTTTCCCGGTCCATGACGTCGTAGCTCGATCGTTTTTTTTCTCCTCTTAGCCTGGATATGGTCATATCGCAGTAGAACAGGTTAGCTCAAAAAATACAAGCATGTCTTTTGGAATCAGATCGATGTTTCCCTTTGTGATTGAAATGCTTGGAATTTGGCGCATTTGTTAGGGATATATGTATGAAAACAAAAGTCTACATCTGAATTGAGAAACAAAAATTGCTTCAAGTATCATCATCATCATCATCATTATCTTAGAACATGTTCACTGAGATTCATTAGAGCCACAAAAGGAGTCATTTCTTGGTTTGGCTTCCCCATTGTTGTGAGATTGTTTTATTTGGAAACCCCATCCCTTGGGGTGAATATTCATTTGAATCGAGTTAAAAAATTTTGAGTTGCTCGAGTTGATGAATCTTATTTACAATTTTGAAATTTTTCGGAGTCTATTTGTTCGAATTTTTTATTTAAATTTAATCGTAAATTTTTGTTATGTTCTGGTTTTGATTTTATTTTGAACAGTTCTTGTAATCATATACAATGATATATGTATATCATGCAAAGTTGAGTGATTCGATTTGAATTTGAAAATCAATTTGCTCGTTATTAAAATTTTGAATTATTCGAGTTATTAAAGTCTATTTTATTGCTCAAATTTTATTTGAAATTTTATCGTTTTGAGTTCGAATAAAAAAAATTCAAATTGAATTTTCTAGATCCTTTCCACCGAACTTGGTCGCCATCCTCTTTTGAGCGTTGGTTTATCTTCCATTATCGGTTCTGCAAAAGGCTTGGGGGTAGTCAAAAGGTGGCATGAAAAAAATTGATATCGTAGAAAGTCTCCAAGATCAGGGATGGAAATAATTTTATAATTCATATACTAATATAAAATTATGTGTTCGTCTATATAAAATAATTAGTTCGATTTTTACGCACAAAAAATAGTTCAAAGGCTTTATAGCATTGTTGTTAATTAAAATGTGAGAGCTCTCGTCGTCGTCCTCTGTCAACTTGGTTCTCTTTTCTAATGAAAGCCACCACTTTTAGAGTTCATCCTCTAAAACTCCTCGTTCATCTGTACTTGGGACTCCTTGTAGAGCTCCTCGTATCAAGTTGGATCCCACCCAACGGTCCGTAAGAAGATCACGAGGACGATATCGCGAGGAAAGCGATCACCATAAAAGAATTCAAGATGGAGAGCCAATGGACTTTGGATTCCCTCCTACAAATAAGCATCCCATCGAGATGGCCACTTGATATCACTCAACTCGAAAGCCCTCGTAGGTGAACACAATCGGTTCACCTTCCGTGATCGACATCGACACGGAAGTGTTGCATTTTATCGTAGGCAGATACTTTTCGTACATTTTTTTATTTCTTTACCGAATTAGCATCATGCACAACACTGCAAGAAACAACCTCAAACCCAACAACATATATCCAGGCACATCTGGTCCTCCCTTGGGGTCAGTAGGCATAACCTCGGCTGCATCAGTCATGCCACATTCGTTTCCTTGTACTTATGTATAAACACACTAAACTTCAAATGACTGAACACATAATACACATCCCAAGGTCCCAATCCTTAACTCTGACTGGATACTTTTTCCGTCGCAACGTAAAATCGTCTTTCTTCGTATACCTTATCACCGACAAATTATCGAGAATCAAGTTAACCCGATACATCTCATCGATCCTCTTCTTCAACAAACCGAAATCATCGACCGATAACTTGTTCAATTGACATAAGAAAATCTCGGTCTCTTTGGTGTACAATTCAAACTTATACGACGAGTTTTCGATTCGATTTCCCATAAGAAGCTCCCCAAGATTCTCAGCACTATCCTTACCACCCTCCTCAGGCTTACAAAAGGATAAACTATAATAGCTGAGGGGATTTCAGTGTCAATGAAAGTTAAGGAATTCAACTTGACAGATATAGGGTCCCCTACAACATATTTGTGAGATTAACTATCTGGCAGATAAAACCCATATACGGATTCAAATATCAGTTACATTGTCTATACCCAGATCTCAAAATTACACATTCTAATCTAAAATTTCTCAAATCTATCAAAACCCAGAGCAAGGAATGAGTGTAAAAAGTTAACAAAGTGTTAAGCAGAAATATAGTACTAGCATGAACAGAGAATTCAATAAATTGTAATGCCCCAAAATTTTGGTTAGTGATCAAAATATAAAATTTTAAAAGTTTAGTGGCCAAAGTATAAAATTAGAAAAAGTTTAGGGACCTAAGTGATAATTTTCCCAAATAGATTTTTTATTTCATAAATGGATAGTTTACTCTTGAGAGTGAGGTTATATTGAAATCATATTCCTGATCCGGAATTGGTGTTAAAAACTAGAAAGTGTTAAAGTCTGGTAAAAATTCGGTAATCGGATCGAATAAAAAATTTTGAGAAAATTTGAAAGATGATACATTAAGCTTAGAAATATTATTTTCACTTTTTAAAATGATGAAAAATAATATGGAGTATTGGATTTGAGAAATAATTTCCATGTTCAATTTGGATCGTTGGATGAAAAAGAGCAGGATTGAAATTTTGGAAAAGTTGCATGGGCAAAGTTGTAAAGGGTAAATTAATTTGTTTATATTTGACTTTACAAAGATGATAAGGGTTATGTGGCTTGGTATGGATGTAATTATCTAGTTTCATTAATGATAAATTTGTCATTTCTCATTAAATGAAATTTATATTCATTTAAGCTTAAATACATGATAAATTAACATGAAATTAACTAAAATTTCATGAAAACTTGGTCATCTTTCTCGTCCCTTTCGTTGCCTTCATACCCTAGGTAAGAGAATTTTTATTTTTCATTTTAAGTCAATTTATTAGGTTTTTGGATTAAGACGTGGAATAAAAAATTGTTCTATTCGATGATCTCTATCATTTGTTACCATTATTGCATGCTAATCTTGCTTGAGTTCAGAGATCCCAAATTCTAGGGTTTATGGAATTGATGGTGGTTTTTGAGGTTTTTGAGGCTGTAGAATAATTTTTAAGCTTGTTTGATAATTAAATAATGATCAAACCTCCTAGAAATGCATTTGGCAATTTCATCCTAACCCTATAAATTAGAGAAAGTTGTGATCTAATGAAATTTGATCAGATAAGGTTGAATAGAGGTTGATTTCATGCTCGAATCAAAACCAAGTGAAATCATAGAACCCTAGACTTGTACTATTCGGCCTTGGCTTTTAAAGATGAGAAAAATTATGTAGGGGTTGGAAATGATGTAGGAAATATTCTACAAGTCTTAGAAAAATTTGGGGAACATTTTGTAATTTTATAAAAGTTAGGGGACCTATTCGATAATTATGGAAAATTATGGGATCTATGTGTAATGGTTCAATAGTTGATTTACTATGCTGTAAATTAATGTTTGAGTGTTGAAATTGATGTTAGAATGTGAAATTGGATTATTTTGGGAAGTTGGTAAAAGTTGAGGCTTAAATCACAAATATGGAAAGTTGGGAACTTAAGTGAAAATGTTATGTGAAATTTGGATAAAAAGGGACTTGAATGGTTGATTTGAAGTGTTATAGTCAATAATAATGTTGTGACATAGAATTAGTATTGAATGAGCATCGAAAGAATTTTTAAGAATTTTTTTTTCTATTATGTGCCTATGTTAGTAAGATTTTAACATGTGGTTTGAATTTGTATATGTTTATAATGGTGCTCATTTAGTTTGTGTTCTTGAAATCAAGATGAAGCAATATTAAAGTTAAGGAAAAGTTTAAGATGGAATGTGAAATCCTAAGGGAAGTTTGCAAGCTAAGGACACCATGTGAGTGCAAATTTAATTTGTACTTATGTTATCGAACAAGCATTGGCTTGCAATGAGCCAGTGATGGAAGAGTGACTCCTAAAATGTTATGTGATTTGTGATGCATGTATATATGTGCATTTGGTGAGCTAATAGAATTAGTGACAAACTGAAAATGCAAATTGGTGAAGTCTGCTAAGAAATTTAGTTCTAGACAATAAGCTTAGAAAATCACCATAAATTCTAAAAAAAAATTATTAGAAGATTATTTTTATACCGTTGGATTTGTATATCAGTCTAGTTTTGTTTAGAACAAACATAAAATGATTTTGAGATATATAAAAAAGATATGAATTTTTAAACGATAATATGTCAGAAAATGGGGTAGCAGATTATGCTCTAAACATATTTTGGCAGTCAACTTTGAAAATTCATTATAAATTGTAAAAATTGAAATAGAAGGAGTTCCTTATATGGTTATATTCTTATTCGAGTCTAGTTTCTAGTGGTATAAATGGAATAAATTTTGAGTATGTTTATTAATACAGAATAATATTTCTTTAAATGTAGTGCAAACTTCCAAGATATGAAATTATGACAAATTTTGGGATTTAACCAAATTAGAAGCAAAGGATCAAGTAAAAGCTTAGTGAGGATTATATTTTAACTTGTATATAATGTCAAAAATGAGTGCAATGCATGCATAACATTATACATGGATGTTTTATACATCATCAGGTAGGACTTGCGATGAGTCTACCTTATTTATGTTGGCATGATATTTATGTCATTCATCATATATTTGACATATTCTAAATATGTCAAAGGTTGAATATACATTGCATTGATCACTGATCTTTACATATGATGTTTATCATGAACATATATGATATTTATCATGAACATATATGATATTTATCATGAATGATATTTCAGGTATGAACTTTCCAATGTTAAATTATGATAATATATTTTTACCATGGATGAATCAAATAAAATAGACTGTATGCCCAAGTCGTTGAAGGACATGGTATAATTGGCATGCCATAGAGTCTAACAGCCGCATACCAGATTAGCACTATAGTGTGTAAGGACACTTAGTGCAACACTATGGTGTGTAAGGAAACTGAGTGCATATGGTACTATAGTGTGTAAGGACACTTAGTACATCACTGTAGTGTGTAAGGATGCTCAGTGCAACATTGTGTGAGTGCATATGGTAAGTACTTATGTGCATCTTTGACTCGAATACTCAGGGTCTTCATAGGGTTACGTTTGAGCTATGGTTTATTGGTTAATAAATGATAACAAGTGAATAAGCTTATGATCTTATGGAATACATGACAAGTATATTGGTAAGAAATTTATATGTGATTCATATCATGTTCATATTAGTAGCATGATTGGAAATACATGTAAAGTGATCATAATGCATTGAATATTATTATTGTTTACATTTATGTTGCATTGCCTTGAATATATTTCTATTGATTGCCTCACTAAGTGTATACTTAGCGTGTGATGATTTTCACGCATAGATAAATTAAAGCGGAAGGAGCAGGGAGATGAGTTTGGCATCAATCACTAAGGAATATTTATAGGTAACAGTAATGACATCTGACTGTGTTCCAAAATTTTTTAGTCAGCATGTATACATGTAAGAAGTGTTTGCAAACTAGAAGTATGGTTATTATTAAATATAATTTAGTATAAACATATATCATGATACTAAACCATGGTTTAAAAGGTATTTTAAATTAGACAATTTTATTTATTATATGAACAAAGCAGAACTGCTTGTTACTACCTGAGATCATATTTGAATTAGAAGTTGAGATATTATATTTTGAAATCATCTGATAATTTATTTTATAATAAATGTACAAATATGGAATTTACGAAAGAAACCAGATTTTACCTATTTTGGGTTAAGAAATGTTTTAAATATTTAATATGATATCTTTAACTCGTAAGAGTACAGTATACAGGTTCAGTGTGTTACATTTATATAAACATCATATATAATAAACAATGATCAATGCATCATATATCCAACCTTTGATATATTTAGAATATGTCAAATATATGATGAATGACATAAATATCATGTCAACATAAATAAGGTAGACTAATAGTAACAATATTTTTATGTTCATTTAATAAACGAACGAACAAATAGAGGTGTGTTCGATTCGTTTATGTTTACGAACAAGCCCGTTCGTTTATTTACTCGTTTATAAGCTTGTTTACTATGTTCTCATTTACAAATTTGGTGACTGAATTTACTCTCTCTCATATTTTATTGATTGTACTTTAAATTTTTTCCATTTCCTCATTGAACTTAATAAATTGGATTTTTTGGTCACTCATCGTTAAATAGTTAATGATGTTAAAATGAACAGTTATATAGATGCAAAACGACGTCGTTTTGGTAAAAAAATTATTTTTCTAAAAGGTGTTGTTTTTAATGCTATTAACTATTTAACGGCGAAGTGACTAAAATAGGATATGAAAGTAAAGTTCAGTGACTAAAAAACCCAATGCATTAATTTAAATGAGGAAATTGAAAACATGTAAAGTTCAGTGAGCAAAATATGAGAGATAGTAAAGTACAGTGATGAAATTTGTAATTTACCCTTAAATTTTTTAACCTGGTTATCTTTAAAATTTTAAAAATTAGTTGAGATAGGGACTAAATTAAATATAACATGAACTTTGAAGTCAAACTAAGAAGTATAAAGAATTAAGTACTAGTGATATAATTTCACCCTTTTTGGCTTGCAAATAAAAGAGTAAGTAGATGGTTTTGGTTATTAAGCCTTAAACCAACGAGTCTGTAAACTCTAAATAAATCGAACGATATTAAAAAATTAAACAGATATGAATCAAACTCATTTATATGCAACTACTATGTCTTTTATTTTTCCGTTATCAATTATATATAAAAATATAATACAACATTATTAAATAAAAAATATATGATATTTATACTATTATTTAGGCCTGAGATCGAATCAGGTTATCACCGTAACACATTTTATCTAACAAATTATAAATGGAGACGTATATGTCACATCGAATAAAAACATTTTCTCTATTCTTTAGGAAATTAATTTTTTTCATAATTTAGAAAAAACCAAATAAAAAGAAAAGTGGAAAATGAGTTTATTTATAGTTATAAAATATTTTTGGTTTAATGTCAAAATAAGTGTCTATTATACTCAAAATTAATTTTTGGTGTCTAATTTTTTTTGTTAAAAATAAATGTCCAACATTTTCTATATCAAACTTTTAGGTGATTATCATTTTTTTAGTAAAATGGATTTCATTATATTCATGCTCATCATAATAGAACCAAAACAAATTGGGATTCAACAAAGCCCATTGAGCGAGAGAGTGAGTAACCCAGTTAGCCTCTCAGATGACATAAAACAGCTTGAGCTGACTACTAAAGGCCAAAATCTCTTGGGCATCGTTGAGTAACAATCCAATTGTGGAAACATCATCGTCACAATTGGCGAGACTGTTGAAAATGGAGATTGCATCGCCTTCAATAATCTCATTGTTCCAACCATTCTCAATTGCAAAATTTAGCCCCTGAGTGAACGTTTTGACTTTGGCTGATTCTGTAGTAAACGGGGAGGAAGCTTTTCGCACATCCTTGTCTCTAGCAATAACGTCAAGGGTTGGTTCCACGTCTGAGAAAGATGGTTGGTCTTTTGGTTGTGCGTCCATGCATATTTAAGTTCAAAGAATTCTGAACAGAGGTTCCAAGCTGTGATAACAACATCTTTGTCCTTCTATAGCTCTTCATCATAGACATACTTGTTGTGCCTGTTCCAGATATTCCATAGTAGCACAATTAATCTTGCCAAACCCATGAGATCTAGTTAAGAGGTAACCTAATTCAACCTCGCTTTGTATGAATCACCCTGCCACTCGATGTAAGGTTTGAGGCCTAAGATAAGTATAATGGACTTTGTTCTTGGGTAATCTTTAAAGGTGTGCATCAATGTTTCTATCACACCATCACAAAATGGATGACCTCCTTCCGAGAGGTGAGCGTTCATGATTTTTTTCTCCTGTTGTAACAACATAATTACAAATCCCCACCCAAAGATCTTGATTTTCTACAAGATAGGGAGTTTGGTAAGGGTATTCCTGTAATACCCTGAAACCCATATTAATAGTTTAGGTCAACCCGAAACCTTTAAGTCAAGCCAATTATACCTCCCAAGATAATTGGACCAAGTTATATAGGTGTTAGACCTAAGGTAGGCCCAAGAGTTACAGCTAAAAGATAGTTTTAAAGTGAGTTAATAGGTGAATGACCTAAAGTGTAGTTTACCCATTTTGTTGAAGTTGATATATTTCCCTATCTTTTTATATCAATTCATGTAAACCAACCCCTCTAATATCTTACCTACTCTTCCTCTTCCTCTTCCTTCCATTAATTTCCATTTCTTATTCCTTTCAAGAGTCAAGTTTCAAGCATTCCAATCTTAGATTTGTTTAGCAAGGTAAGAATGTTTCTCTCTATCCTTCTCGCTTTGTTTCAAGCTCCATTTTGTGAGTTTTATAATTTGTTTTCAAAATGGGTTTTTGGGAGTTTGAAATGAACCTAGAGATTTAAGCTTGTTTTGAGTAATATTAAATAGTATAGAGTGTTTTAACTTAGTTTCCAAGTCAAAGAAAAGTTAGTAACCCCTAGTTTTGTTTTGATTAACCAATAAGGTGGGTGAAGTTCTAAAGCAAAGGATAAAGGTAAGATGACTCCTAGTTGAGTTGAGGGAGATTTTAGCAACCAAAGAGGCCATGTAACACACTATCAACTCTTTCATACTCCTAGTAATCATTAGAAATGAGTTCTAGCTTGAGAGTAAGTTATGAAACTTAGAGTTATATGTTAATGGTAGATTACATAATTTATGTTATAAGTATGATATAAAACCTTATTTATGCTCCTTGTAATCACATAAGACTTTAAAGAATGTTTGGGGACCTCACTAGGGTATTTGGGATTGAAATATAGTATTTTCATATATGTTTTATGACTTCTGCATGTATAGTATAGATACTATAAGGATAATATTGATACTTGTTCTTCGTTTTGGGTAAATTCTTGAGTTTCCGGGCAAGAGTATCAATACTCTTTCAAGAGTATCGAAACTTTGGGTCATAATTTTAAAACTCCCAGAAAGTTTCAAAATTGGGCAAAACAGAATGTTTAAAAGTATTGATACTTATATAAAATATCAAAACTTTTTCAGGAGTTTAGATACTCTTGGGCTAATATTGATACTTTCAGTCTGTTTTGGTCAAAATGTTGCCCGAGAGTCCCTAGACCCATAGTATGACCATAAATGGGATCAAATAGGTGTAAACACTAGAATAAGTGTTAAAGAAGGTGTTTAAGGTTGGGTTAAAATGTATGAAATAGCTATAGGAGTATCAATACCTTCGGTAGGGTATCGATACTGCAGAGAGGGTATTGATATTATAAGGAAAATATCGATGCCAAGGGTATGGTTTGAGCTTTAAAGCACGAGTAAGTGTAGAGGCAAGTGAGTGTATCGATATTGTAAAGCCAGTATCGATACCAAGGTTGAGAAATGGGCTTTAAGTCAAGAGAAAGTATAAAGGTAAGTGAGGTTTCCCAAAATCTTATAATTTTTCTCGAATAAAACTACAAGTGAGAACATTTATTAGTGTTTAATTCAAACGTAGAAACGAGAATAAAGTAGGGTGAAATAAGACTAGCCTTGTTTGAATGCTCGGGAAAACGACCAGGACACCCGAGTTCTTTTAGAAAAGATAGCAGAGTCGAAAGTATAGATTCAGTCCCGATATCCTTAGGGAGTGTGAAAGGCACTTTAAGTTGAATAGTTTGGGTGCAAGGTTCGACACTCAGGGAGTGGGCTAGTCGAGAGTGTGGTTTTAGATACAGAGATTCTGGGGGCCACATTCTTGGTGGACTAGAAGGGTGTGTGAGCTCTGAGATACAAAACCCTCAACCATAGGCCAAGCATAGCAGAACAAACTAGTAGACCAGATAGCAGCAAACTTGATAGCTTGAGCATTTCAGTGATAAACTTTTAGTATGTTTTAGTTGTTAATGTGGCACTGAACTAGTTAGCTCAACTTTCTAATGTTTCTGTGGGTAGGTTAGTAGATCTAGCGGTTAAGAAGCTTTAGAGAGACCGAAGTCCAGACCCACTGTAGAGCAAAGTATGTCATAAGTTTCTTAAATGGCATGTATATTCATGAATTTAGTTTTATTGAGTTGTAAAGTCAGTTAAGAGTTTATATGTAGGTATATATATATATATATTTTTTTTGAGGGCTCTTAGATGTAAAGAGTCGTTTTAAAGTACAAGAAAGTAAGAATAAGTTGGTTAGCCACTTTGGTGGTTTCG
Source organism: Hibiscus syriacus (assembly GCF_006381635.1). Classification (NCBI taxonomy): domain Eukaryota; kingdom Viridiplantae; phylum Streptophyta; class Magnoliopsida; order Malvales; family Malvaceae; genus Hibiscus; species Hibiscus syriacus. The sequence continues at coordinate 60,466 of NW_024062551.1, read as the reverse complement.
TGTGGCATCCTACATCAGTTGACTGTGTGTTGTACTGGTCTAGGGTGTTACACTTCCAAAAAATTTCATTGTCTCTAGGGATTTATTTCCTAAGAAGGAGCCAATTGTATTTCGATTTAGCTGAGAAGCATCCGGAACTATGATGGCTCCAAATGAGTATGTCTTCTTTGGAATGGGCAATAAGAGTCCTCACCATTTTATTTGCATCTTCAATTGAAAGAACCCTTCTAATCTTACCTTTATCCCATCTAGGCACTTTAAGAAGCATGCAGTTTGTGCATTTGATAGAATTGTCCTCGTTGTTGAAATAAGAGTTCATCCAACGAACAAGGAAAAAATCTTCCCATGAGTCAAGAAACATTCTTATCTGGCCAACATATCCAATCCTCTAGAAGTATTATTCTTTTAGAGCCTCATTGGCTTTGGAAATGCTTGCCCAAGCGTGAGTTACCCAATCCCCTAGCTTGGCATCAAAGAATTCCCAGTTAGTGAAATTCCTCACTTTCAACACTCTCACTGTAAGAGAGTATGGATCTTGTAGAATCCTCCAGACCTGAGTACTTAGAATGGCTAAGTTGAAAAGCTTGAGATATCTGAAGCCTAGAACCCTTCTTTTTTAGCTTTACATATCTTGTCCCACGAGACTATAGCTCAACCTCTTTTGTCATGCTTTTCAGACCACCAGAAGGATCAAATCCCTGAAGTGATATCCTCAATGATGTGTCATGGCATAAGTGGGGAAGGCTTGAGCAACCGACTTAAGGAATACCTCACGACCACCAAAAGTAAAAAGATTATTGGTTCATCCCTGTATACATTTAGTGGTTTTGTTTCGTATAAAGCTGAAGGTAATAATATTTCATTTTCCAACCGAAAGTGGCAGACCAATATACGATCCTAGGTCCTCATTCTCGACAACACCAAAGATCTGGAGGATGTTTTCTTGATGCTCCAGCCTCGTATTGTTGCTGAAGTAAATGATGGACTTGTCATAATTGATTTTTGTCCCAAAGATTGTTTATTGGTGTGGAACATGTCTGTCACTCTTCTGGCTTCCTCCAACGAGTTCTTGAAAAAGAGGAGGTTGTCATCGGCGTAAAGAAGATGGGTGATTCTTGGACCTCTGATGCTAGTTTAGACACTTTTGATCATACCTTTTTGATGTGCATCATATCCCCTATCCAAGGTGAAAGAATCCGAAAGCTGACCATTAATTATGATTTGGAAAGTCACAAAACATATGCATTTCTTAATTAACGCAATAAAAGAGTCATTGAAACCTAATTACTCCATGATAGAAAATACAAATTTCCATTCAACCCTATCATAAGCTTTTTTTCATGTCCAATTTGAGTGTTGCCCTTTTATTAAGCATTTTTTTAACCTTTAAGGTAGCAAATAAGCTTATGAGTAACGAAGAAAATTATCATAGATTCGCCTTCCTGGCACAAAACCACATTGATTGACCGCTATACATTTAGGCATTAGAAATTTTAGACGGTTAATAATCACTTTAGACATAATTTTATAAATAACCGTACAGAGACTAATAGGTCTAAAGTTTCTCATTTTTCTAAGGTTGTTAAGCTTAGGGATGATCATAATTAAAGTTCTATTAATGGATTCAAAATCAAACAAACTATTCAAAAGATCAAGACAAAGTTTAATAAGATCGGGCCTTACGATATCCCAAAAAGAACGAAAAAAAGAGCCAGATAGACTATCAATACCTAGGGCTTTTTTTGGTTAATTTGAGAGAATGCAAGAAGAACTTCCTCAACGGTGAACTATTGACAAAGCATGGTATTATCTTCCATTATAACACATCTCTCCATGGTATTGAAGATTGTGGTAGGAGGTTCCACCCTGGATGAGTTGAAGAGAGAGGTAAAGTGCCGGAGGCGATGTCAAAAACTCTATCCTGGTGCTCTACCCTGTGACCTGCATGATCCTGTAACCCTTAAATCCTATTCTTTTTACGTCTCCCAATAGCTCGACCGTGGAAGAAAGATGTGTTCTTATCACTATCCTTGAGCCAAGCCACTCTCGATCCCTACATCCAATAAGCCTCGTCTTTGTCAATCAAAACTTTTAGATCTTTCTTGGCTTGCAAAAGTCTTTCAATTGAGTTGTCTTTGATCGAATCTTTTTCAAGAGGATTTTTTATTTTAAAAAATCGTTAAGTGACACATGTCAAGTTTAGATTTAAAAAAAATTAATAATATTTTATTTTTAAAAAAATTCAAAAAATATAAACATGACACATGTCACTTAAAACTTTTTTTAACGATAAACACCTAATGGAACAGAGAAAAAATTAGGCACATACTTTTAACGAAAAAGTTTGTAGACATCAAAAATTAATTTTATGTATAACTTATACATTTATTTTTGCATTAAGCCAATATGTTATATACAAATATTATTTTGATATAATTTAATGATTATTTATATATTTTAACTAATAAAATTAATACTAAATATTAATATATGGTATTTATTTAAAAAAATAACATTAATGATAATTTTATAAAAAATGTTTGATGATAATAATTTAGTAACTAATGGGTAGCTTACCTAAAAATTATTCTCAGTGTATTAAAGTAAAATAGAATGTATATTTATAGAATAACTATATTTATAGAATGTATATGTGTTTATCGTCAATTGAATAGTGTATATTTTGAATATATGTTACCTTATAAATAGGGATGGGCATGGGTCAAGTTTCGGTAAATCCGGCCTGACCCGAAAATTTTATATCCTTTACTCGACCCGAAAAATATATACCCTCTACCAGACTCAATTTTTTTAGATAAAATCCGAACCCTACCCGACCTAAAATAATAAAATATATTATTTTTATTCAATAAAACAGTGATTTAATTGAAAAAAAATAATATATAAAGGTGTATTATTGTAATTATTCATAAATATATAAGGTAAAATTATATTTTTGAATATCTAACATCCCTTGAAAATTTTTAGAAAAGGATTCCTCATTAATCTAATATATATAACACGAATTGTCTGATGTTCTGATGGATAATGTCGAATTGAATATGTTTCTATGCATTATGAATTTCATCGTTAACTAGATTAAAATTGTTGGTCATGTTATGTTTTATATCTTGTTTCCTATAGGAACTTGCATCGATAAGAAATGCCCGTTCACCAGAATCGTCTCCATCAGGGGGCGTATCTTGGCCGGTACTTGCCACAGTGCCAAGACGGTGAGGACAACCATTGTTCGAGGGAACTACATTTTATCAAGGAATATCAAAGGTATGATCCAACATGTACATTTTTCTTAAGCAAGTGGTAGTTTAGCCTAAACTTTCCATTTCTTTCTTTATTTCAGGTACGAGAAGCGTCGTTCGAACATCCCTGCTCATATTTCTCCATGTCATTATCGGGCAATGCAGGTAACAATTCTAAATCGTTCCATTTGTCAATGAACAATCATATCTGCATAGTTCCGAATTGGCCGTGTTTGTAATTTATTTTCAGGCCGTTGTCGAAGACGTGTGGTTTATCGTTTTGAAAGTGATTTCTGCCGTGTCATCTGGTTGTGGGAAGAAAGCTTTCACCGGAATATAAGTCGAGTGTTTCTTATTTATGTTGTAGCATGGGGTTATAGAAAACCTATAAAGAAGACATTAGAAAGTGGATGAAGTGCCTCTGGATTTGAAGAATTTTTATGGGCTGGAAGTTTCGGTGGCCGTACCATCGTTATCACCGTCGTCAGACGCCGTGCTGGCCGCCACCTCCGATGGCCGTTGACCACCGAATCATCAAGGTTTGCTCGTCTCGACGCCATCAACAAGGTTATAGGATTCATTTAATGAGGGAGAGCCTACATCACAGTAGATCTACGCCAACACCCACAGAATCTTCCATCGTCACCGGTGGTAGTTGAGCTACAAAAACACTTGGTGGACTCGCTCCGATACTGGTAATATAAATCTCAACTTGGATTCATGAAAAAAGGTACTCATCTCCACAAATATCACTGAGGATCCATTATTTTCATATCGAGCCGAGCCTTGTATTTATTTTTGCCTTTCGCCTGCATCGGATCAGAGGATATTTGGCCATTACAAACTATCTTTGGATGATTCTCGGTTCATAAGCTCTTCTTTCACCTATATCACTGTAAATCTACGCCGAGTTTCTTCACATCAGACGTCGTCGCTGGTGGTTTTGAGGTATAAACAACCTTGGTTGTTTCGCTCCGGTTCCAGTAATCTAGATCTGAGTTTTCCCTTATCCACAAAATCGATCGAGATCAGTCCAGCTTGGAATGTATCGATCTCTTTCGGTAGTCGCTGAATCGTCTAGGATCTAAGGTAGGTTGCTCCCGGGGTTATACAATACATTCTCACCTTTGGGATTAGTCAATGGAGAGGCTAGACTTCGGTTAATGGCTCTACCCGAGAGATTTGACTCAAAGATGGCGATTAAGAGGCAACTACGGGTTCTCCAATCACAGCCGGATAATAAAACTTGCATTGATTGTAACCAAAAGAATCCTCAGTGGGCTTCAGTTTCCTACGATGTTGCGAAGGAAACTGTCAAGGTGGGTCTGGTGGGAATCGGAAGTAGCTATTGAGCGGTGGAGGTAGCCGGGGACAGGTGAAGTCGAGATCAAGTGAGGAAATGCATTTGAGATCCTGATTAGAGGCTTCGTCGGTGAATAAGGATACATTTTTTGTAAGAAAAATAGCGGATAATGAATCTAGGCCTGATGGTTTAACTTCTACACAAGGAGGGAAATATGGGATTGGGAAGCTTTCTTTAGTAGCGACATCACCAGCTCATTCTGTCGTAGATGTTGAACACGATGGAAACAAGGAGTTCACCATAAAGGGGTGTTCCGATGACAAGTCTACTGAAGTAGCAAGAATGAGGGGAATCAGGTTTCATAATTGGTGGAAGGAAGGCCACCCAAAAATCCGTAATGGGTACAAAAGTGGTTGTTACACGTTATTTATCAAAATTTACCAGATAAGATCTATTGGAAGAGGTTTGGATCTTTATTTTACACCTATGGTCGAGTTATTGATACTTTCATTCCAAACAAAAGAAATTCAAAAGAGGTTCATTTTGGTTTCATTCGTTTTGAAATAATCGAAGAAGCAAGGAAAGTGACTCAGAAATAAATGGATCTTATATTGACGGCAACAAAATTAGTGTATCTTTGGCTAAATTCAAACCTCGACAGTCTTTTTGAAGAAAGACCTCGATATCTGTTCATCGTAAGTCTGTGATGAAAGTTGTTTCGAGGAATAATCATTGTGAAGTTGAAGGTGTTATGGACGAAGATAAACTTCATGTGTTGAGTAAATGTCTAGTGGGGTGGTGCAAGGACTTTATCAAAATCGATAATCTCGCTAGTCAAATGCAAGCCAAAGGCCTCACTGGTTTCTCGTTAATGAGAGCTGCTGGAAATGCAGTACTAATGATTTTTGTAGACTCTGCTTCATTGAGTAGTGTGAAGAATGATAAATCAGAGACACCCGTAAAGTGGTTCTCCAGAGTTGAAGCTTGGTCAGAGAGTTTGGTGGTAGAATGTCATCGAGTATGGTTAGTTTGCGAGGGCGTTCCTTTTCACGCTTGGAATTGGGATACTTTCAAAAACATTGCAGATAAGTGGGGTAATTTATTAGCAATTGACAAAAGCTATCAGTCACCATTATATTTTGATCGGGCAAAAATACAAATCCTCACAAAGGCTCATATGAGAATTGATGAGTCATTGGAATTGAAGTTCGGTGTTAACTCCTTCAAAATCATGGTGCATGAAATTGAGCCTTTCTTCAAACCAAAGTCTTGGGTCCCTGACGAAGTCGATACTCATTAGATCTCGTTTCTTCAATTGGGGCTTTGATTTAGTTTAAATGGTTGCAGGTGTTGGTTTTCTTTTGTGTTATGTTCTTTTGCGTTATTTTTTATCCTTTTGTTGGAGGTGTAACTTAGAAATAGGGTGATTGTCGATGGGGTTTTTTGGTTGAGGATGTGAGAGTTTTAGGTGTTTCTGGTTTGTTGTAATGGTTTATTTCACCATAGGAGGATATTATGTTTTTTCATATGTTTTGGGTATTATTATTAATAAATTGTGAGGTACTCTTTTCTTCCTTCCAATGTTCGTTAACATACTTTTTAGTATGTGGACGAATACAAAGGGAGTTTTTAATGAGACCTCCAACTTCTATAAAAAAAAGCTTGACTCGATCTGAAGCTCGTGAGCTTAAAATTATCAGGTTTGATCTATGCTCGAACTTGAACCTTAAGTAGCAGAACTGAAAAGGATGAGAAGTTTGAGATGAAAGGATATCTGAAATCAATCAAGAATAAAGTAATGTTCTTGCATAAACATTAAGTTAATCTTAACTTAATACACCCTTAATAAACATTTGTTATTTTTATATGATCACTGCTGTTACTTTTTTTTATATCAAATGTATATTTAATTAATAATTTTAGATCTTATTATTACAATATTTATTTTTATTAATTTTCATTTGTATTCAAACTAATTTTATAGTCTAAGTGAGTTAATCTTTACTTTTGATTTCTCTCAATCCAATGATACTAAAAATGTGTAAAACTAAAAGAGTTTTACATGACGTAAGTGGATGAATAAATTGAACTTTAATTAACTAAATAATAATATTAGTTTACATTTCAATTTGTTGTATCTCCCCTAAATTGTAGTATAATTAGTTTATTTAAAATTATATTATTTCAATTTAGTTAAAAATCTTTAAAAGATACTCCTTCAATTTAACTTACGAATAAATAAATAATTCAACAAATTAAGTGGTTTCAATGGCTATCGGACATTATTCTTAAAGGACTAAAGATTGAGTAGTTATGTATGTAAGATATTTGTTGATGTGAATAAATTAAAAAAATTATGAATAATTAATACTTTATAATCATATAATTTTAAAAAAGAATAAATAATTTTATAGGGACATCTAGATTTTATGTTAAGTGATTTTAGTGATTAAAGAGTGTTGTTGTCTTTAAAGATCTTAAGTTTGAACAGCTCCACCGACGTCTATAGGGTGTGTGAGTTATTAATGGTTAAGAAATTTTTTTAAAAAACACTACATTGTAATTGCTTCTGACAATTAAAAAAATATATTAAAAATTTAAGAATACCAAATTATAAAATTTCAACCATACAATATTAGATTATTAATAAAAATATAAAAATATTTAAATCATATAAAAATTTAATTTTTTTCAAGTACAATCGCGTTCCAATATTCGTAGATTTATCTCTAATTTCGACAAAGTTCTTTGATGAATTTGGCGGTTCACCTTCCCTAAAAAGTGTTTTATATTTTTTCTTTTAGAGTAATTTCATCTGTATGACATAAATTTCTCTGCTTTTATAGTATGTTTTTATCTGCCTTTTGACACTTTTTTTTAAATTTTCTTATAGGATTAGATTTGATTTGATATCTCTACGACTGACCAATATGGTGCTCATTTGTTATTTCATTGATCTTCTCTGTTTTGGACCCTCGAATTAGATTTGGATTCGTAATTTGCGATCGCAGATAATTATCTCGTGATGTTTGACTGTGATTTACGTTTTTTCAGTGATCTTTCAGTAATTTAAATATCTTACTGTGATTTATTTGTCGTTGCAATCATATATGTTCGTATCTACTCGTTGTTTGAGTTTTTCTTGATGAGATTTTTATATCTTCCATATATGGTCCTAAGAATATCTCAATTATGTATCAAATTTACGATTTTTGTCGTAAATGTTATTGTTATTTTATATTTTTCTTATTAATTAAGAAAATTAATTTTTTTTATTTCAAAAAAATAACAAATTACAGGTTAGCATCCAAAATTAAAAAAGAAAAAAAATAGGAAGAACGTTACAAGTAATAACCTAATACTTAAACCAACAGTAGAGCGGTCGGTTAGAATTAATCATATTAAAGTTCTAGAACAAGAGAGTAAAAAAAAAAACATAATACGCAAAGATATTACGGATGGACAACATGAGTCCGCGTTTTGATACCCAAAAATACAGATTCCTAACCATTCTCAACCATACGTAATATAAGGTCTATATGGGGTGTAAACGAGCCGAGTCGAGCTTGAGTATTGTTGAGCTCGACTCGACTCGACTCGAAAACTCTGAAATTGAGTTCGACTCGACTCGACTCGACTCGAAAACTCGTGAGCTTAAAATTTTCAAGCTCGACTCGAACTCGAAATCCTGAACTGAAGTTCGTGAGCAGCTCGAAAAGGCTCGAAATGGAGAAAAAAAATTCTTAAACTTAACTCGATTGAAGCCTCAAACTCGAACCTAAACCTTAAATGCATGAAAATCTTAATATATTCTCTTTAAAAAAATCAATACATAAATATTAATAATTTTAATATTTTTTTTAAAAAATATATAATCTTATATATTATATTGTCGAGCTGCTCACAAGCTTTTCGAGTCGAGTATCAAGTAGCTCGTTTCGGCTCGTTAAGAATTCGAGTCGAGCTCGAGCTCGAGTCGAGTCCATTCGATCCGAGTATTTATCGAGCATTGATCGAATCGATCTCGAATAACTCACGATCTGTCTCGTCTCATTTACAACCATAGTTAGAATTAACCATATTAAAGTTCTAGAACAAGAGAGTAAAAAAAAACATAATACGCAAAGATATTACGGATGGACAACATGAGTCCGCGTTTTGATACCCAAAAATACAGATTCCTAACCATTCTCAACCATACGTAATATAAGGTCTATATGGAGTCAAATAACAATTAGATCAAATGGATTTTGATTTTCTATTTTATTTTTACTACCAGCTTTATTAGATAAAATTTACTGTAAATTATAGGCATAATACTAAAAATAACCCCTAATATTTATTAAAATGAGCATCTTGGCCCATATTTTTTGAGCATCTTGCCCCCCCCCAACGTTTTACTTTGGAGCAAAAAACTCTACCTATAGATGAAAATCATTAGTTAACATATAATTAACGCTCCAAAATAGGAATCTTTTTCAACCGGAAATGAAATGTTGAATGCTAAAATGACACAAAAAATAAGGGACAAATTGATTCTTCCGTCGAATGTTAAGAGTCTTTTTGTCTTAAAATGAAACGTTATAAGCCAAAATACTCTAAAAATAGAATGAGGAAAAAATTAACATTTTAATAAATATTGGAGGCTAATTTTGACATTATGCCTAAATTATAATACTAAAAGCATGACGAAATTTAGTATTATTTATTGAAAATCATTTAAATATTCGAATTTATGAAATGTGTGAGATAATAATAAGTTTGTCTTGTCGATGGTTGATTATTCATCTTTTTTTTTTTTAAATTTGGATAGAGAATTACGATCGATAAGAGAAAGATCATTGGTCAGTGTTCCATTGTGAAAGGGAAATTACCATGAGAAGAAGATATGTTGTCTAGATTATAGAAGGTTTCAATCCCCCTATCAACCTTAGTTGAGGGTATTTATAGTGGTCTTCAACTGGGAGCGTCATATATAGGGTCATTTTAATTATTCGCATGTTAACAAGTAAGATAGATCTGATAGTCAGATCTTGAATTTTGTCCTTATATGTAATATGGGTTTATCAGAAATTATGTCTAGAGGTCTTGTTTATGTGTTATAAGCCCATCTCAAGATTGATGACACTCTCATTTTAGGAAGTCATGGATCTTTTAACAATTTCAATGGATGGAAGAGTTAATCCAAAATTTTTGACTAATAAAAATTTGATAATTTCTAAGATCATATCTGAAAAGATAATAATAAATTATAATTAGTTATGGTGGTTAACTAAAATTAAAATGATTTTATTCAAAATTTTATAAACAATTAAAATGATATTAAAATTTATTATCATCATTTTATTTCCCCCTAAAAATTAGATATTTCAATCTTCCATACAAAAATTTAATTTCCTTTTCTCTTCATTGAAAGTGAGATTCTTCACAACTCTTTTACCAAAAGGCAAATATAATGGTCCAACGAAAAATAAATAAACTTTGGAGTTAGTGTTCATAGGTAATTATGTTGTATGACATCTTAATATAAGATTAAGGAAAGACGTTACAAGAAATGTTAATATTTTTTTAACATTTCCGGTAGAGCGCTACTTAAAATGTTATTTTTTTATGTCGAAAATGTTAATTTTACTACCTAAAATGAATATTTTTAGTAGAAAAAATAACATTTTGAATAACGCTCTACCGAAAATATTAAAAAAATATTAACATTTTCTATAACTTCTTTTCTTAACCTTATATTGAGTTGTCTTTCCTTAGACATTCCCGGTGTGTATGAGACAAAATCTTCATCATTAAATGTTGAATCTTTGAACAAATCTATAGAAACACAACAAAATAAAGATATTTTTTAAAAATAGATATTATAATTTTAATGAAAAACACATTTGATTTTTTGTGTATTGTAAAATTTTAATTCTATAATAAAGGTAGTTTTATTTTTATTTATAAAAATAATGTTATTTATCTGATTAAGCATGAAAAATTCAACTTTTAATTTTATATATTTTCTACTGTCCGTTTATTTAGTCGAACGAAGTGTTAGGTCTTTTAAATATTTGAATTTTGATATTATGAATAAATAAAATTAATTTAAGAGTGTTTTACTTTTGCAATATCTGTTTTGGACTAATTGACTAATCAAACATACATAAGTATTTGACAAAAAGAAATAATTTTTTTAATTTTTCCGTGTCAGTCTTATTCCATATATTCTATATTTTCTTATTCACATAATAATGATAAAAATAAATATATATTTTCTTAGAGTTAATTGTATTATATGTCCCTAAACTATGATCCTTATTTTAAATTAGTCCTTAAAATTTTAAACATTCCAATTTCATCCCAAAACTATGACTTTCATTCTAAATTAGTCCTTAAATTTTTGAACATTCTAATTTCATCCACATAATGTGAATACCATTCTAAATTAGTCCCTAATGTTGTGCATATTCAACTTTATACCCGAACCCATCCAAATATGTAATCCATTTCAACCATAATTTAACCTAAATTTTATTTTTTTACAAAAAAAATAATAATATAACTTGGTCTAATGATTTTATTAACAAGGAACGCGATTAGTATACACATATAATTTAGTTACATGAAATATTTAAAAAATTTAGGGACCTTTTAGATTAAAGGTCATAGTTTGGGGATGAAAATGAAGCGTTGAAAGTTTGAGGACTAATTTAGAATGATAGTATTAGTTTAGGTATGAAATTGTAATGTTTAAAAGTTTAGGGACTAATTTAAAATGAGAGTCATAAATTAAGGACATATGATGCAATTAACTCTTTTTTTTTTGTGGTAAATATCCATGATTAAATGTTTTATTATTAAAAAGTATTAAAAACCAACCAAAGATTGTCAAACAACAATAAAAAAATATCTTTTCATAAAAATCCAAAAATGGCAATTTATAAAATTACAAAATTACAAAATATTTTTTAAAATAAAATAAATTTCTATATAATTTTTTTCTTCTGAATTTACATTATACTATTGATCATATTCATCTTATTTGTGCGGAAGATATATTGAATTTCAAGCTTGCGTAATTTTTTTTTACCAAGTCTTAATATTTATGCTTCAATTACTTGATAAAATATATATATTTTTTTAATTTTACTTTAGGCTTGATTTTACAAATCATCAATTTTTTAAATTATTAGTCATCATTTTTTCTTTACACCCCTCTTATATTTTATGTCCTAAATCATTAAAATAAGAGTTAATTTTATAATTAAATTTAAAAAATAATCTTCATATTTTTAATTTAGGGGTTTTTTGGTAAATTTCCTTGGATAGAGCATTGATTTTTTTTTATTTGGGGTTGAACATTTTTTACTCTTCCAATTAGGATAAATACTATAGTACTTTAGGAAGATGCTTGGATCACCCGACGTCTTCGCCTTGCTTCATGTCTTTCGTTGAAGACGCATTGTGATCCTAGTATCTTTCTAAAGCACTATAGTAAACACCTTGCTTGAATGAATAAAATCTACACCATTGTTTACATAAACATCCATTTTTTCTCATCCCTACTGAAACAAATTTCTGGGGATTTCCTATTGCTCGGTCGAAACCCTGAGCAACTAGGGACTTGAGGTTTCGAGTCATGGATAATTCATCCCATTCAATTTGAATAATTATGTGTAATTCATCTCGATTGATTTGAACAGAGAGTTATGAAAGACTTAAAAGATTGACAAAAATTTGGAGGACCAATTAGCATTTAATGGCACAATTGGGTTGACTAAAATAATTAGGGAAATTATTAAGCATCCTTAATGCTATTATGCCAAGCCTTTTAATTGGATTTCACTGTGCGATCAAATGAAACAATTGAATGACATCATATAACAATTTATTATATAAGATAGATCACACTAAATATGATATAATTTAGGGGTGATTTCACCCGACCTCAACCTGACTCGATTTTTTGAGATAAAACTCTATCTCGATCTGATCCGAAATAAATATATTTATAAATGATATTATTTTTATTCAATAAAAATAAGGATCTAATTGAAAATATATATATAGAGAGAGAATTATTATTGTGACTACACCTAAATATATAAGGTAAATTTATATTATTTTTCGGATCAAGTCGGATCAAATATTTTTCACTATAAATCTAACTTGACTCGAATATATTTTCTAAAAAATCCGATCAGCCCCAAAACTCATTTTTTATAAAAGATTCTGAACCAATCGAGTCAGATCGGATAAGAATCCATCGAATTCGGATATAGTGCCTATCCCTAAACATCTTTGTAAAATAATTAATTAAGTACTCTTAAAAACAACATGAAATTCACATCTTTTTACAATTATAATAAAATAATTGTGTGGACCCTCCCTCTTTTGTCTCACAATTCAATTTAGCCACCTAACCCCTACAAAAATTACAAATTTAGGTTCAAACAGCCCTTTAGACCAACTAATTTAATTTTAGTTTTCAAAACAAGCAAGTTAATTGAAGATTAAGTTTGATTATAAAATGACAGGTAAATTCATTGTGAAGATTCTGCCAAAGAAAAGAGGAAGTTGGTGGATGATGAAGGCTTTAACAAACATTAACAAGGAGTAATTTTCAGCCACGTTTTTCATTAAGAAAAATCTGGGTTTCTCTGTTCATTCACCATTATAATCTGTAAATATAAGCAAGGCAAGGTCAACCAATGCCAAAATATATGCCGTCTGCTCCATTATTTTCCTTTTGATTCTTTCACTTTTTCTCTCCTTTTTTACCTGGAGTTGAAACCAAGAACTTTATTATTACCCTTTCTTTTTGTTATCAACAGTATTATCATCATCATCATCATGTGTGTTAAAGATGCAGAGCAGGTAAGCCATGAAATGGAGGACCTTGGTGACAGCACCGACAACAAAAAGGCTTGGCCTTTGCTTTCTGGGGGTGATTTTTTGTGTACCCAGGTGGAGAATAGTGGCAGCAATCAAGTTAGTACCCCAATTTCATTTATGGGTTTTAGTTTTTTTGGTTCGAAGTTGAGATTTTTGTTGCTGTAAATGTGTTCTTGGCAGGCAATCATTAAGCTTCATATAAAATGGCCAATCTCTTCTTTTCTTGCATATACGCTTTGTTGTTCTATACTTATAATTGCATGTTTCATGAATTAACACATTTACATCAGCTACTTTGATCGTTTCTTCCTTGGTTCTTGGTCAATGGGTGCACGTTCAAATACCTATGTAAACATCGATCTCGAAACCGGAACCTCCAGAGATAATAATCATATCTTTAATCACTGAGGTCGTTTAGTCCATGTACCTTTGTAAATTTTAACCACTGAACTCGCTTAGTTCATACTCATGAAATTTTGTAATTCAACGTCTTCAAATTTCTAAATTCATACCCCTAATATAAAATTTGCATCCGTCCCTAACCGGAGACCCCTTTATTCCTTTGTTAATGTGTTCAATACAATTTCTTCCGCATATGTTGTATGCTTGTAATTAATTGGACTTTTAGGTTGTCAACAGAAGGTAAAGAAAATAGGAGCGGGTTGGGTAAGATATACCAATTGTTTAGCTGGATCAAATTTTTTTCTTTGTTTGGTAATGCCTTAATTAGTTGAAATTTAACATTTTCTTTTTTAAAAATAAAAAAAATAAATTGTGTTTAGATTTATACCATGTGTTTATCCTGTTCTGATTGAAAAAAAAAACCCATGAGATTGGTAGGTGGCAGCGAGCTTTATTCACCTAGTTGCTCTGCGTTTGTGAGTATGTGCATAATTTAGCCTTATATAATCTGCAGGGTGTTCAATGGCAATGGAACTGGTATTCGTGCTTTTAGATTGTTTGTAGAACTATTGATCATTACATACAGCACATTCATATCTTAGGCATTGTGGCTGGATAGGCTTAAGTTTCCTTTGTTTCGTCGCCATCCTGGACAATGCTTCTTTGTAAACTAGTGATCATTATAGTCAGCACATTCAATCTTAGGCAGGTGTAGGTGGATTGGCTTAAGTTTTCTTTATTTCGTCGTCTTCCTCGACAATGCTTCTTTGTAGAACTATTGATCATTATAGTCAGCACATTCATATCTTAGGCAGTTGTGGCTGGATAGGCTTAAGTTTCCTTTATTTCGTCTTCTTCTTCGACAATGCTTCTTTGTAGAACTATTGATTGATATAGTCAGAACATTCATATCTTAGGCAGTTGTGGCTGGATTGGATTAAGTTCCTTTATTCCGTCGTTTTCCTTGACGATGCTTCTTTGTAGGACTATTGATCGATATAGTCAGATCAGAACATTCATATCTTAGGCAGGTGTGGCTGGATTGGTTTAAGTTCCTTTATTCCGTGTCTTCCTCGACAATGCTTCTTTGTAGAACTATTGATCGATATAGTCAGAACATTCATTTTTAGGCAGTTGTGGCTGGATTGGATTAAGTTCCTTTATTCCGTCGTCTTCCTCGACAATGCTTCTTTGTAGAACTATTGATCATTATAGTTGGCACATTCATATCTTAGGCAGGTGTAGCTGGATTGGCTTAAGTTCCTTTATTCCGTCGTCTTCCTCGACAATGCTTCTTTGTATAACTAAGTACAGTCAGCACATTCATATCTGAGGCAGTTGTAGCTGGATTGGCTTAAGTTCCTTTGTTTCGTCGTCTTACTTAACAATGCTTATGGTAATTTTCTGATATTATCGTTCTCATTTTGTGTTTCATTCAGCTTGAAAGTATTTCCGAGGATGCAGTTGCCACAGATAGAAAACATAGCCCGTTGACGAATTTTGTCCCGGCTCTTCGGTCGGGAGAGTGGTCTGACATAGGGGGTCGTTCGTATATGGAGGACACTCATATATGCATTGCGGACTTGGCTAAGACATTTGGCTGTAGTTTAATGAGTGAAGATGCTGTTTCCTTCTACGGCGTAAGTTTGTAAACCGTCTTTGTCCGGTTGGACTTTCCAATATCCTCTGCCTTTAGTCACAAGAAAGTGTAACATTCTGTTTTCGACATGAAAAACAGGTTTTTGATGGGCACGGAGGAAAGGGTGCATCTCATTTTGTCCATGAACATTTGCCGAGAGTAATCGTCGAAGACGCGGATTTTCCTTTAGAACTCGAGAAAGTAGTCACCAGGTCATTCATGGAGACTGATGCTGCCTTTGCAAAGTCATGCTCTCTCGAGTCTACTCTTGCTTCTGGCACTACTGCTCTGACTGCAATGATATTTGGGAGGTAAGCCACTTTCGAAACCCTTTTCCAGATGGCCTTGCACCCAATCCGGTATGTGCGAGTTCGTAAACTTAACCGATCCTAGAGTCTTTCGAGCGTGCATGTAATGTTTTCATTTGACAGGTCTTTACTTGTGGCAAATGCTGGGGATTCTAGGGCGGTACTATCGCGGTGCGGAAAAGCTATAGAGATGTCGAAGGATCACAGGCCTTGTTGCATGAGGAGAGAATACGGATCGAGTCTCTAGGCGGATTCATCGACGACGGTTACCTAAACGGTCAACTGGGTGTCACTCGGGCATTAGGTGACTGGCACCTTGAAGGTATGAAAGAAACGGTGAGCGCATTGGCCCTCTAAGTGCTGAACCAGAGCTCAAAATGATAACATTGACAAAGAAGACGAGTTTCTGATCATCGGTAGCGACGGAATATGGGACGTATTCACCAGTCAAAACGCCGTAGATTTCACGAGAAGACGGCTCCAGGAGCACAACGACGTGAAGCGCTGTTGCAAAGAAATAGTCGAGGAAGCGATAAAAAGAGGAGCGACGGACAACGTGACGGTTGTTGTGGTGAGTTTTCACTCGGAGCCGCCTCCCCCGTCCGTCACCATGCAGAGGGCAAGAGTCGGGAGAAGTATATCAGCCGAGGGTCTTCAAAGTCTCAAATTTCACCTGGAAGGTTAGAACTCTTCCACATTCTGTTCATCACTTCGATACGCGGCACACGAATCGGTCGAAGATCACACTTGGATGTTCAGGTAGGATCTTCATGTATATAAACATTCAACAATAGGGGAAACAGAAATGGAAAAAGAATTAAGTCATTGAATTATGATTTAATAGCTTAAATTCTCTTCTCTGATCATTCTTATTGGCTTCTGATGAAGCTCTTGGATAATTTGAAGAACAGAATTGATCTGCACATATGGAGCACAGTTGATTGTAAACAGAAATAATGCCCTTATTGTACTTCTTTTAGAAATATATACACATACAAGTACGATTTATTTGCGCGATATAAAACTTTTTAGTTTTTCACTAATTTAGGATTATCGGGATTATCGAACGAACGTTATCTCATTTCTAAAATAAAATAAATCATATTTCTTAATCATCGATAATGCATGCATATATTAATGAGTCTTATTTTTTAAATTTTAAAATATATGGATAACTGAACTTATAGATCTTCGATATTCTATTGTTTATAAATTCAGATAAAATTATCATTTCTGTTTAAAAATTAGGGTAAATTATAAATTTCATCTCTGGACTTTAGTGTCTCTCTTATTTTATTCACTGAACTTTAAAACATTTCAATTTTCTCACTGAATTGTAGGGTTTTTTTTGTCACGAAATTTTATTTTCTATCCTATTTAACGGCCGAATGATTAAAAAAAACCCAATGTATTAAGTTATTTGAGGAAATTAAAAATATTTAAAGTACAATGAGTAAAAAAGAGAGAGTAAAATCAAGTTATCAAATTTGTAATTACGTATAAATGATAAACTCGATCCTCATGGGATCCCTTGCACGTGTGGTTCGGCATTTTCATGGCACGTGGGGATGCCCAGCTTTACGTTTGTTCATTTCTTCCATATTTCTTTTTCTCTTTCTTTGATATATACATAAATTTATATTTGAATTTAAGAAAGGCTTACATCTATATTTTTATATATTTATTTTTATATATTTTTATTGAGTTTATGCCACATATTAATTAGATATTAATTCAATTGAAAAAATATATATTTCATTTAGTAATAATTTATTATTGTAACAACATTTTTATAATTTTCATGTTTTTATATGACTTTTATATAAAACAATTAAAAATATCATTACTTTAGATTTTTCAAGTTGATTCTTTTATAATTCAAGTATTTTTTATAATTTTTTTTGTAATCCAAGTAATTTTTTTATATTTTATTGATGATTTACTTTTATGTTCTTAAAATTTTATAATTTTATACCCTTAAATTTTTAATATAGTTTCTTAAATATGTACCATTTATATAAAATCGTACGTTGGTTACTATAATATTCTTTAAATAATTTAAGGTGATTACATGACAATATCTGTTAAAATCTTTTTTTAGCCATTGACAACGTACACACATTAGCAGAGGCAACTATCTTTATAAATAGGATAAATTACGTGTTTAGTATATAAACTATCAATTTTAGTTTATTTTAGTACTTAAAATTTCAATTTTTTTAAAATCATACCTAAAGTTTTTTTTGTTTCATTTTAGTATCCCACCTTTAAAATTTTTTGTTTTTGTTTTATTTTAGTATCCGTTCAAAATTTAACGTTAAGTTTTGAAAAAATGGAAAGTTTAGGTATTAAAACAGGCTAAACTGATGGTTTAGATACTAAAAATGTTAAGTTTTTATCATCGTGGTATTAAAATGAAATGAAAACTAAACGTTAGGTATAATTTTGAAAAAATTAAAATTTAGGTACTAAAACATACTAAAATTGATAGCTTAGGTACTAAATACATAGTTTACCCTTATAAATATTACTAGAGAAGATTAAAGAAGTAATTATTCAACCCCTCCTACTCTACATTTTTGAACAAATTGTTTAAGAAACACAAGATGTGGCAAGCTGTGACGGAGGGAAAAGAACAAAACTAGGAGGTTTCCAATTAATTGGGAAGTGTAATTAGAAAACCCCAAGGTTAGCTCTTGGAAGGAGCTTAAAGGCAAAACAAGCAGGTAGGTCAAAAAATTAATTAATGAGTTGAACTAGGTTAGTGCTCGATGAGTAGGAGGGAGGGACGGGTGAGGACAGTCGTCTCCAGACATAAAATTTTACGTCTGTCCGTGGTCGGTCTAATTGTTGTCTTTATAAAGACCAAATTATTGTTGGAAAGCCACAATGTTGAGATTAGTGGAGCGGTTGTCTGAGTCCTAAAATTCCATGTTGGTTTCCTCGTACATGTCTGTGTTTTTAGCTTTCTTCTTCATCAGGTTGCTGCAATGGAAGCAATGCAGATTAATGGCGTTTACCCTTAAAAACTGAGCCCCCACTGTATTCGCTTCCATTTTATATGATATCCTTATAATTCAACAAAATATAGTCTAGAACATGTAACATTAATGAAAATAATTATGGATTGAGTTGAGTTGAGTTCGATCGATATTTTCTTAGTATAATACATCAGAATACTTAGGTTTAAATATGTTTAAACGCTACTTAGGTTATGAGTTCTAGACCCACTAGGAGCACTCAAGAGATAGACACAAGATTTAGTTTATTTATGATTTATGATTTTATCTTTATTAATTTATTATTTATGTTATTTTTTAATATTTTATTTAATAATTATATCAAAATATAATTAATAAATTAATTATTATAATTATTAAAAATTATACATTGTTTCAAATAACAGAAGCGGATTTATTTTTTAAAAAAGATTCATGAATGATAATTATTATTTTTATCCTTTGTTTTATTTTAATTTTTTAAAATATTTTTTTTATGTAAATACATGTTAATATGTGAAAGTTAATTTCAATTTCATTACATGTATTAACTTTGAGATGAATTTATTTATTTCACTTTTCCCATTATTTTCTTGTCTTATATATTTTAATCAACTTCTTTTCTGTTAAAGTCTTCTAAATAATGGTTATTAATTAATTTTTAACTGAAAAATCATAAAGATTAATATAATTGAATTAAATGGAAATTTAAATTACTTAATTTTATTTATAAAGGCAATTATCAACGCCTTAGTTAAGGCCTCTTGGAGAACATATATATTTAGGGATGAGTATGGGTCGGGTTTCATCCAACCCGACCAGACCCGAAAAATATATATCCTTCATCCGATCTGACTTTTTGAGGTAAAATCCAAACCCGATCCGAAATAATAAAAAAAATATTTTTATTCAATAAAAAAGTGATTTAATTAAAAATTAATAATATATAGAGGGGTATTATTATAATTATTCCTAAATATATAAGGTAAAATCTTCAAAGTAATTCCTCCGCTGATCAGAGCCTTCGGAGGACCTAAAAGCTTTAAGAGTTTCGTATCCTCCAACTAACTACAACCTATTAATATGATCAATTGTAGGCCAAAGTAATATGCTAAGTCAAATCTGTTATATGACAATCATAACTATTTATCTTGTCAACCATCATGAAACCATCATGATCCTATTCCTCACACCAACGCTACGAATCAGTATACAAGTCACCATATAGGATTGAAAAATTAATCTTTTCCCTTTGATCACACAATATCTCTTGATTTCTTATTATTCATCGTTTTCTTCGTCTCATCATCCTCTATCTCCTTCACAGAATCACCGAAAATAATTATTTCTATGACCTAAAAGAAATAAGAAAAATAGAAGAATAAAATATACAGTTTAGAAAGGAGGGTATAGTATGGGAGACATGGAAACAGCTCCCACGTTCTCCTCATCTCTCCTTTTTTTTTTCCCGATTTCCACTCTTTAGGCCATTTATATATAATTATGGTCCCACTTATTGACTAAATGTAGTGTAATTCAACAATAAATTTTTGGATAAAGTACATAATGGTCCTCGCTATAGGATATTGTTATATTGAGTCCTCCAGTTGTTAAAAGTTATAAAATGATCTCGTAACTATAGGATGTTACTTTGTTGAACCCTTCGACTATTAAAAGATACAAAATAGTCACCTGACTATTTATTATGTTCCAAACTCGTTAAAATTAACAGCAATATGTGCTAAATGTTAGTATGTTGTATGAAATATGATAGTTGTTTGAGATTCTCAGATCAAATTTATCATATCTCAGACAGTAGATTAACATCCAACACATTCTGACATCAATTTTTTAACTGAAAATGACGAATTTAGAACATAATAAATAGTCAGGTGACCATTTTATAACTTTTGATATTCAGAGGACTCAACAAAGCAACACACTATAGTTGAAGGACCATTTGTGTACTTTACCATAAATTTTAATATAATTCCGAATTTCCCCCTTCTTTCTCTCTTTCTTCACACAATCTCCATAAATACTCTAAATCGCCATCGCCATTTCCCTCTCTTGTACACTGCTCAAGAAAAAAATGTATCTCTTATTTCATGGTGATTAGGGATGGCAAAAAAATCCGAACCTGACGGGAAAAATCGAAAACCGAATTAAATGGGGACAAAGAAAAATCGTTTATGTTAAACGGGGACGGGGACGGATTTAATAATCCCCGTCCCGATTACCCGGCCCGATAAATATTAAAAATAATTATTATATATATATATAATATTAATAAATTTAATTTAAATTAAAAAATATATATAATATTTATATATTTAATTTAAATATATATACCCGACTCGATACATGGCCCGATCCCCGTTTAAATAACTGTTTATGCTAAACCCGGATACCCATTTCCCTGCGGTTTTCCCCGATTGTCCAATGGGGATCCCCGTTTAAATCCCCGTTGTTTTTTATGTGGGAACGAGTTTTTTAAACGGAGATGGGGAGGGGGGCCCGAACCCAGACCGTTGCCATCCCTGGTGATCATGGTTAGTTTGTCCCATTTTTTTACCATCTCTTTCCTCCTCTGCATGGTTGGAAGGCCTTTACGCACAAAATTTTTTCGTGAGTTGCTCTTACCATGAAACAGTGAAGAAGAATGAAAAGAACGTCTACTGCTTGGATTGTTGCATCAGTATCTGCCCTCATTGCGTGCCGTCGCATCGGTTTCACCGGCTTCTTCAGGTCCGTCGGTACGTCTACCATGACGTCGTACGATTGGAAGATCTTCAGAAGCTTATCGACTGCTCGAATGTTCAGGTTAGCCATGTTATCTATTCATTTCACCGGAAACAGACACATGATTTTATTTTAGGATGACTGGTATCGGTCCATCCTTGCATTTCACTCTTGGTCACATTTGGTAAATGATGATGAACCCTAAATTTGATTTGATTAGGCCTACACTATCAACAGTGCTAAAGTTGTGTTTATAAAGAAGAGGCCTGAAAACAGGAAATTCAAAGGGGCTGGGAATTACTGTACCTCTTGTGATAGAAGTCTTCAAGATCCTTTTATCCATTGCTCCCTTGGGTGCAAGGTAACATACTACATTCACTTGAATTTACGGTAGGTATCGTGATCGGGCAGCTGTGTATGCATGATGTGTATTGTCAATGACTAATAAAGATTCTGAACAGATATTATCTTTAACTTATCAGGTGGATTTTGTGCTAAAACACAACAAAGACCGCTCCATTCTTGAGGACATGCAATTTCACGCTAAGCCCGGATTTTCTGATCCCACCGGACACGGGGGACGAGAATGACGCCGCATTCAACTATCAGCGACGAGCCCCAGCGCTGGTCGGGGTCCGAGAACATGAGCATAGCGATGGTATACAATTCCGATCACGATAATCATCACCATCGAGATCGACATCAGATTATGAGGAAGAAGAGGAGTGGGATGTCTCTGTGTGGGAGATCAGCAACAAAGGTTTCAAACGAGGACATGGCTACAAGCATGAGTAGAAGAAAAGGCATCCCCCATAGATCTCCTCTATGTTAAGGAGAAAAAAATAATGGTAATAATAAAAAATTCAAGTGTTTAATTTAGATTTTTATGACCGAATCATTAATTTAATCACTCGGTCCGGGGTTTTGTCTTAATTATGGCATGACGTGGTTCCATTCCAAGTTGAGCGTTCTTACAATTTCCTATTGTGTTCTCTTCTCGAAACCGTACCATTATTTATATTTATAGGTTTGCTAAATCACTGTGATTATGTGCATTGATTGAAGATTGTTTTATTGTTAATTCAAAATTTTTATTTAGACATTTTTTTTCATAATAAATACAAAGATGGGTATGAGTTGATCGGGTCGGATTTTGATCAATCGAAATAGATTATTAATAAAAAATACATAAAAAAAATAAAAAATATAAGAAATTTAAAAACAAATCAAGGGACATATCCTCCCCCCCCTCAATCCATCCCTATGAATTTGACCTGAATATTACAACTCTCAATCTGTCATTTAACTTGAATTCAGGGAGGCTCCATCTAATCTAATTTTTACGATAAATTAGCACTGACTCAATACATGTATATATATGATTTTTGATTTTATTAGATAAAATAAGGACCTAATTGAAAAAATAAGAGAAGGGTTCTATTGCAACTATCTTATTATTTCGGATTTGGTCGGGTATTTTTCCACATCAACCCAAATCTGACTAACTCGATTGCACTTTTCAAAAAAAAAATAAATCTACATGACTTGACCCAAATTTGTATTTAAAAAAAACTCAACCTTAAAATCGAGTCAAATCAAAACCCCTAATTGATGCATGTTTAATACGAAGAATATAAAATAAATAGTTTAACTAACCGGTTAAATATATTTGCTCTAATACATTTATCTTTATGTCATTAATTATCTAATAACAAAAATTTTATCACTTACCACTATACATTATATATTATTAATTTACGATTTTTGTCTTTAAAATATTTATATTATAGGTTTAAAGTAAAAATAAGTACCTAAATTATGTTCTTTTTTAGGCGCTTAAAATATTTTTTTGGTTAACTAGGTACTTAAATTGTAATATTTAATTATTTTAAGTCCTAATATTTTTCAGTTAAAAATTATTTTTCGACCAATAAGATGCTGACATATCATATAAATTTAGGTGCTTGTTTTGATTAAAAAAAATTAGGAGCTTAGAGCTAAAAAGGGTATAATTTAGGACTTAGCTTGACCAAAAAATATTTAAGGTACTTAAAATGGAACCTTTAACAAATAGACAGGGCAATTTTTCTTTAAGAACAACTGAATAGGAAACAAATTAGGGGAAGTAAAGTAAAAATACCTCAAAATAGGGGAAGTAAAACTTAATATAACTAATAAAATCGAATTAATCAAATTAAATTATTATATTTTTTTAATTAAGTGGATTTTATAACTTGAATAAATTAAATAAAAAAATTAGAGAAAATACTTGTTGAGTACATCAATTTCAAAAATTATATATACTTTTTAAAAAACATATAAAATTATAAATTCAAGTTTATTATATCGAAATATATAGTTTTTCTTTTATTTTGAATTGAAAGAGTTTTCAAATATTTATGATTTTAATGAAGACAAAAATCCTCTCATAAGCATTTATCGAACATCTTCTATGCACATGATTCTCTCGCGCGAAGATATAATTATCACATTATACCGCCGTCTGTGGGAATCGAACCCACGACCACGTGGTTAAAAGCCACGCGCTCTACCGGCTGAGCTAAGACGGCTCACGAAGAAATGGAAATAGTTATCCAATTCGCCTCTTAAATTTTAACCTCAACAAGTTCATCCCTATCATTCTAATTAAAATCATGGATAACATACACAAATGGTCCCCTGACTAGAAGATGATGTTTTATTGAGTCACTAGACTATTAAAAATTACAAAATATTCATTTAATTATAATATGTTGCTTTGTCGAGCCCCTCGACTACTAAAAGTTACAAATTGTCACCGACTATTTCATATTTCCAAATTGGTCATTTTTCGTTAAAAAATTGATGGCAATTTGAGTTGGACGTTGATCTGCTGACTGAGATATGATAAAATCTTATCCCAGAATCTCAAACGATTATCATATCATAGTCAACATATTAACGTCCAACTCATATCGCGTTAATTTTTTAATGGAAAGGACGAGATCAGAACGTATGAAATAGTCAAGTGATCATTTTGTAACATTTAATAGTCGAGGGACTCAAAAAAGCAATATACTATAGTCAAAGGACCATTTTGTAACTTTTAATAGTTGATGGACTTAATAAAGTATCGTCCAATCTGGGGACCATTTGTATACTTTACCCTAAAATCATCTACAACACTAAAAAAGAAAAACTATGAACAAAACGAGTAAATACTCTATAGGTCCCCAAAAATCAATATAACTAATTGGAAATGGAACCCTAGAATGTTGTCATGTGACATATTGAGCATTGATGAACACAATCAAGATTTAGTTTAATATTATATAAGAGATCATTTATGTATTTTATAAATAGTGGTATGATCTAATCGGGCATGCCAGAGTCTAGTATTATAAATAGTTGAACGACACAACAAAGTACGGAACAAAAATGAAGATAGAAAAACAAAACACAATGAAAATCATTAGTAAGTTTAGAAGAAGAAAAAAGATTATATTTAAAATATGGAACAAATAATACATTGTGTATTAGATGACCAAGGTTCAGAGCAAAGGATCAATGTGAGTATGATCAGGAGTTCGAATCCTGACAATTATGAATGGAGTAAATTAGGTTAGGAGGGTCGTCCTTGCATGTGCAGTACTTAATCCTGATTAGTCGATCAATAGATTGAAAATCGGTGATTATACCAAAAGAGTATGTGAAGACACCTAATTTCTCTCGGCACCAACACTCCCACGGACATAGGAACACCCACAATAGAACAACCAAATAGCATTAGAAGTCTATTTTGTATAGGATTCTAAAGATAATATGCTTGTTCCAGTAAATAAATGTAATCAAAACCCATTGTAAGTTGATACGAAAGAAGCAAAGATTACGAAAAACCAGAGCATTTTTCAACATTTGCGAAAACAATAGAAGGTAAACTTCATACCTTTTACTCTTTTTTATGCTTGCTTGCTTGTGATGGCTGCATTTTTGACTCGAAAACCACCTGTAGGGGTGTTTGGCCGAGGACAAAGGGGGGAGTCTTTCAGACTTTCGTTCTTAGATTCACGCTCCCCGAGGCTAATTTTTTGAAACTGATATGATTTTGGAGAAGTGGGGCTCGAGATCTACCGAAAAAAATAAAACTTTTTTAAAATCGCCGTCGATGACCGGCGGCCGGCGCCAATCAAGGGCGTCCGGTGAGGTGCCGCCGCCGCGTTCTGGGTTTTGGGGGTGGTCGTGTTCTTCATTGTGAAGAACACGGATGAACATTTCAGATAATTTCAAATAGGGTGTTTTGATTCGTTTGGAAACAACATAAAAATGAAGTCTTGTTTGCTTAAGTTGGTACTTATACCTGACCCGTCCTGATCGTGGCCTGATCCGTATAACCCATCTGACCCGTGTGTTTTTAACAAGAAGGGAGGAGTTTTCGTTTTGGTCCCCCAGTTTTCAAAGTGTTTAATTTAACCCCCTAATTCGATTTTCAAAACCCAATTCAATTCTAATTTGGCCCCAATTTTTATCTTTTCTTTCATAACGGTCCCTTATGTATTATTTTCATATTTTTATTTATTTCTTTTTGATAATTCATATTATTAAATATATATATATATTAATTATTTTTATTCTAATATTTTTTTATTTTAATATTTTTTAAAGTTATTATATATATATATATATATATATATTTATAACTATTATATTTATTATTATTTTACTATTAACGTATATAAATATATTTTTCTCTTTTGTTACTATTATTATCATTATATGTATATTCTTTATTGTATTTTATTTTATTTTACTTTTTTAAACATATGTATATATACATTTAATTATATTTTATATTTATACTTCTTATTTTTTTTGTTTCATTTATTTATATTATATTATTATAATTATTTTACTTTATTAATTTTTTTATTATTATATTTATTATATATATATTATATCATAATGTTTTTGTTTATTCATTCTTACTCTATTATAGGGATACATCACACTCATTTATTTACTACGGCCCCACCCGTTATCATTTTTTTCTATTTTCTTTATTTCATTCGCTCTTATTTCCTTTTTCCTTTAACGCGTTTCTCGACTTTTTAAGGGTACTCTCTCAAATCGATCGGAGGTAAGTAATTTTGGATCGTTATTTTTACCTTTTAATTTAAAATTACGGCTTCCTTAATAAAGACAACTGGAAATTATATAGTACCGAAAGGGCAGTTCAAGGGTGCTAACCCTTCCTTGACTGTAACCGACTCCCGAATCCGACACATCTTTGGTAAGGCGCAAATAAGGTAAGAAATAAGGTACTCGATCAACCTATTTACTTTTAAATAAATGATCGGTGGCGACTCCAATTCATTTTCCAAAGTCGAAGCCCAATTCCGGGGCCCAACCGAAAGACGGTTACGACAGCTTGGCGACTCCGCTGGGGACAGATAAGCGAGTCAGGCTAAGGTAATTTCCAGTTGTCTTTTTAATGAAAATGGTAAGTTTAAATTTTAAGGTAACATTTCGATCCTTATTGCTTACTTTTGATTATATTTTTCTGAGTAAATAGTTGACTGACTGTTTTCTAATGATTTCAGCTTCCCGAACTTTTTTCATCTAAAGGCTCTATACCCGAGCTCCGAACCCGTTTTAAGTGGGGGTGAAAACGACACATTCGTGTGAATTTATTCACCGCATATGCCTAGAAAGTAGCCTTCGTGATTCATATACCTTATGTCTTCTTGTGAATTTATTCTCCGCATAGACATAAGAGAATGTGTCCTTAGTCTACACAAGCCTGTGATGGGTTTAGGACTAAGGGTCTGATAAGCCCAAGGGGGCGTCAGCAAGGAGAACTCGGGTACCGTTTTTAGAACCTAAACCGGGTGACTTTGAAGAAATAGAGCCTACCCCAAAACCACATTCTAAAACCCATGACATTTCTTCATAACCATGTTTTTTTTCCTTATATTTTTTTTCTTGCCATTTTTTATTTTTATTCATTTTTATTTGTTTTTATTTTACTAACTGTTTGCCTTTGTATTTGTTTTTTTAGCATTTTCATCATAACAAGAGGTCATTGATCCCTAAAAGGGGTTTGTTACACATAATAATCTGAATTAATTTCTTCATAACCATGTTTTTTTTTCCTTATATTTTTTTTCTTGCCATTTTTTTATTTTATTCATTTTTATTTGTTTTTATTTTACTAACTGTTTGCCTTTGTATTTGTTTTTTTAGCATTTTCATCATAACAAGAGGTCAGTCATTGATCCCTAAAAGGGGTTTGTTACACATAATAATCTGAATTAATGGATAAAGGTATTGTAATACAAGAGATTAAAAACCCTGAGGTACGACTATGGTCCGAGAAGACTCAGAAGGAAAAGGGAGACAGTCTTCAAGGAAGTTATGTGTCAGAACTGGTTAGCTACTCCTCTATTAGCCTAAATCAGAACAACGTGCAAGAGATTCAGGACATCTGGGGTAGTTGGAAGAATGATCAGAAACAGAAGTTCAACCAACGGTACGGTGACATTGCATTGTTTCTTCATATCAAGACTAATGAGCCCTTGATCAGAACCTTGGTTCAGTTCTGGAACCCATGATACAGTTGCTTTACTTTTAATCAGGAGGACATGGTACCCACCATTGAAGAGTACACTACACCGTTGCACTGTGAAAATATCAGACTTGAGCGAGCTTATATTAAACACATCAAGAGTCAGTCTTTCAAGATTGCACTAGCCAAGGTTGCCGGGGTTGATGAAAGATGAGTAATGGACCGAGCTTGATGTAAAGGCAGTAGGGAAGGAATTGTCTGGCTTCATATCAAGCAACTGATAAAGGACCATCCCGATGAGTGGAAGGCAATAGACCTGTTTGCACTGGTCTGTATGGTCTGATTATATTCCCAAAGACTTTGGGATACATTGATGCTACTGTGGTGGAACTATTTGAGCAACTTTCGAAGCGAGTAAACCCAGCAACTGCGATCTTAGCCGAAACCTTTCGTTCTCTTAATCATTGCAGAAGAGCTGGTGGAGGAATATTCATTGGGTGTGTTCAGCTCCTTCAAATCTGGATACACAACCACTTTTGGAAGACTAACGGGGTTGCCTACCACCGATTTAACACTACATATTTCCCTTTGGGGAGAGTTCATCACCATGAAATGACATGAAGGCGCTTCAAAAGAGAAGTGGATGAAAGTGTTCACTTATCTTCAGGACCGAGATATTGCCTGGAGAGCCCCCTGGTTGTTCCTCAGTGATGTTCTTTTTCGATGTGGGGACTCTGACACCATGACCTTACTTGGACTTTGGGGTGCAGTTGGGTATGCTCTATTGTTAGTACTTAGACAGTATAGGGCACGTCAGTTTGTCCCAGCAACTTGTGGACTAGCTAGGGCAGTGTTTGGGTATCACGGTGACAGTTATAAGAAGATGATCAAAGAAGCAGCATATTCATGGAAGAAAGTATTACGGATGAATGTTGTAGCTGCCAGAAACATGCTTACTCCGAATTATGTGGAGTGGCGAAGATTGAGGAAAAATGACAATATTCAGGTGCCAGACTGTAAGGACACCCGGACCATGGAAGAACATCTCAGGCCTGTCCCTTCTGAAATCGAGATAGCCAAGACAGAGTTTGAAGCTGTGAATAATTAGCTGAGGCAGAATATAAAGGAACTTGAAGCTGAGTGCTATCAGTGGAAGCTAGATGCTGACTCTCAGAAAGATCGAGCAGACCAACAAGAAAGAGAACATAAGAGAGTCTGTTTTGAGCTCGAAGACTTGATAAAGGGGTATTAAGATACGATCAAGGATAACTCCAAGTTGAAGGTGTCTTATGAGTACTGGAAAGATGAAGCTCACAGCTTGAAAGAAAGTTCGAGGGGCCTGATGAGAGAGCCTGGAAAGAACAGATAAAAACTGTCCAGAGGCGCTTAGTAGACAGCCAGCATCAAAACCAACGCTTGAAAGTCCAGATGGCTGATCTGGAGAAACAACATGAGAGAGATGGCAAAACAATAGCTGAGTTAAAAGCTATTATAAATGGGTTCAAGAAGAAAGCAAGCGAGCTTCAGATAGTGCCCTTCGACGGAGGTTTACAGTGGCGTTTCCGTTGGGAGCAGGATCAAGTACAGAAGGCAGCTCGCCATCTACACGGCCTGGCAAGGGAAGCTGGAGTGGTTCGACAAGGCATACAACCAGTGACAGATGAAGGAAGAAGACTTGTCAACCTACTAGAAACTGTTCGGGGTTTAGAGGATTTAGTCCGAATGTACCTTTGATTGTTTTTATTTATCTTACAAGATAAAACATTTTTGTCTAAATAAAGATTATTTATAATAATGAACACTTTTCTGGATCAGTGCCTCTAAATTGCATACATCATGCATTGCATACTTTGCATTTTATATTTCAGGTTTATTTTTATATTTTCCATGTTTTTACATTCATATTAACTAACAAAACATGTCTCAGAAAGAGAAAGAGCAAACACCAAGTTTACCATCGCCAGCATTAAATTCGCATCATCCACATAAGACTCGAGCAAAGAAGAGATAAATGGAGGCCAGAATGGAAAAACTCGAGGAGAACATGACAAGACTGCAAAAGGAACTGGAAGATAAGATGGCTCAAAACAGTCAGAGCACTCTGGAGTCCATCAAGAAAAACCAGGAGTCCTTGGTCGACCAAATCGTGGCCAAGTTATCGGGTTTACAGTAAGCTAGTGCGGTAGGGGGAAGTCCCTCCGAGGGGGTAACCATATCACCAACCCCACAGGTGGTTATTTCACCCGAGATCTTACCTAAACCACAAGAAAACTCTTATGCTGTCAAAGAAAAAACACCATCTGCTGTAAAGGTGTAAACTTCCACAACTAATCTTGATAACCATCCGGATGATTATAATATCCCGGATTTCAATGAAGATGACAAATCAAGAAAGATGGATGAGAAGATCAGGATGTTAGAAGATCGAATGAAGATGATCCAAGGGGACCATGATTATTATGTAGTAGACGCAAGGGAGCTGAGCCTGGTTCCGGATTTGGTTCTTCCACCAAAGTTTAAACTTCCTGAGTTTGAGAAGTTCGATGGGAACAGCTGCCCATAAGCCCATATCACTATGTTCTGTCGAAAGATGACATGATATGAGGGGAATGACCAACTCTTGATCCACTACTTTCAGGAGAGCCTGTCCGGTTCAGCTATCCGGTGGTACAACCAGCTCAGCCGAACTCATATCAAGACATAGAAAGACTTATCCAAGTCTTTCCTGGAACAATATAAGCATATCAATGATATGACCAGACCGGGTTATGCTACAAAGCCTGGAAAAGAAACACAATGAGAGTTTCTGACAATATGCACAACGATTGAGGGATTTGTCTGTGCAGGTTCATCTACCATTAGATGAAAAGGAGACTAGAAAGTTATTTGTACAAACCTTGAAGGCACCTTACTTCGGGCACCTGGTGGCAATTACATATGGAGGTTTCTCAGATTTAGTCATGGCTGGTGAAATGATCGAGTTGGCCATTAAACAAGGAAAAAATCGATGTAGGAGACTCTAGTAAAAAGCCTCCCATAAAGAACAAAGACCGAGAAATCAACAATGTCAATACTTATAACGTCAACAAGGGTGTTACGGTCTCAAGCTCAAAAGCCACTGCAGTTGTACCATCTGGTATTTCAAACCAAGCTTAGAGAGAACCAAGGAAAGAAAGGGAAAGGGAGCAATTCGATCTCATTCCCATGACATATAAAGAGTTATATCAACAACTCTTTGACACTCACGCAGTGTCGTCTTATCCAATGGATCCGATGAAGCCCCGATATCCGAGATGGTATGACGAGAACGCAAACTGCGAATACCATAGTGGTGTGTAAGGGCATTCGATCGAAGGTTGTCTCACATTCAAAAGGCTTGTACAACGAATGCGGAACAAGAATTAGATCACTTTCGACTCTGAAACACCGAATATCGCCCATATTCCCTTACCTAATCACCCGAAAACCGGAATCAATGCAGTCACTACTGAAAACAGAAGAAAATCAAAACCAATGTTTCGAAAGTTAAAGCTCCTTTGGCTTGGGTATGGAGCCAAATGGTAAAGGCAGAGCTTCTTGTACCCCAGTCATATGCAGCAAAGAATGAATGTGGTAACTATTGTTGTTACCACAACGAAGAGGGGCATAAAGTGCAAGAATGCTCCGAATTCAGGACATTAGTTGCGCTAACGAAAATCATAAATCAAAAAAAGACTCGGCAGGGGTAGTCTTTGATCATTACCCCTAAGGCAAAGACGACAACGACAACTCCACAAGCAAAGGTGGTGATTACGACACCTCGGCCTTTTCAGTACAAAGATAATCGGTAAGTGCCATGGAAGTACAGATGCCAGGTGAGTACTTCCAAAGGATGTGACGACAATGTGGGGCAAAGACAACTAGAGCCCTTCAAGGAAGACGTATTTGCTATCAATGAGCCTATAAAGGAGGAAGAAGCTAAAGAATTCCTCAAATTTCTGAAGCATAGTGAGTGCAGTGTTGTAGAACAGCTCCACAACTTGCCAATACGCACTTCAATGTTGGCACTTTTATTAAGCTCAGAAGCACATCGGGAGGTACTGTTGAAAGTCTTGAATCAAACATTCGTGCCACAAGACATACCAGTCAGCAAGATGGATCGACTGGTAAATAATATTCAAGCTGATAATCTCATCTCATTTTCAGATGATGAGATTCCATCCGGAGGAAGAGTCCAAACAAAGGCATTACACATTACTACCTACTGCAAGGGGCATGCTCTGCCAAGTGTACTGATTGATAACGGATCAGCCCTGAATGTGATGCCTTTAGTAACATTGAAAAGGCTGCCAATAGATACCTCGTATGAGAGCCTGTCAGAACGTGGTCTGAGCATTGATTGGACCAAGAGAGAGGTTATTGGCAAGATCGAGGTGCCACTGACTATCGGGCCTGCCACCTATAATGTCGAGTTCCTAGTACTGGATATCATGCCCTCCTACAACTGTCTTTTGGGAAGGCCATGGATTCATCAAGCAGGTGCAGTGCCGTCCATGCTGCACTAAAAGGTTAAATTTGTTATTGACGGGGCCTTAGTAATTATCAATGCTGAGGAAGATATTGTGGCAAGTGTGACCACGGAGGCCCCATACATCGAGGTGGATGAGGAAGCGGTGGAGTGTTCATTATACTCCTTAGAATTTGTGAATGCCACCTTTGTAGCCGAAGGAAGAACGATTCCTAGACCCCGGATTTCCAAGTGTACCAGAATGGAGATCATGCAAACATTGGGACAAGGTGCCAAGACTGGAAGAGGGCTTGGGAAATTTCTGCAAGGAATGATTAATCCAATCCTTCCTATTTCAAAGATGGACTGGTTTGGGCTCGGTTTTCAGCCTAGTTACTATGAGAAGAGAAAAGAAGTTCAGAAGAACCGAGAAAGAATACTAGTCAGGTTGACTGGAAGTGAACTTCAATGGGAGCCCATGACATTCCCGCCTCTTTGCCACACATTCAAGTCAGGTGGTTACGTATTTGAGACCACCTTGTCAGATTTAGAAGCAGCTTTGGAATCTGAGCATCAATGTTGTAATCATTAGAAATGATGACGACATCGTTAGATCTGGGATATGCCCTCTGCCACATGGGTTCGTGCCTAGCCGTTGGTCGGTTGAAGAACTACTTGTTGTTTACAAGAGTCTTTCAGAGTAATATTTGAACTATCCCTATTTTTCTATACCCGGGGCAATAGGTGATCTTTTGTAAGGGTTAATAAACAGTATGTTTAAGTTCAATAAAAGATGCGTTTTTCTTTTCCCATGGCAAACATATTTTCCTTTATTTCCTTTTGAATTCATTGTTTATCTTCTTCATTTCGATACTTCATTTCCACTTTCCCTCGAATTTAATTCTTGATTATTTCGTGTGGGATATTTTCCTCTCACACATGCACATTTTCCCTTCTTCCAGATCCCTAGATAACGATAATGTAGGCACTAATGACCCTGATCCAGAGGTGGATTTTGAATCAGCTATTTGTCTCGGGGAATTTGATGAACGTGACACTGAAGAAGAATATAACTTGCCTACCAAATTGTTGAGAATGGTAGAAAGAGAAGATAAACAAATATTTCCCAATAAAGAAACAATCGAAATCTTGAATCTAGGCACCAAGGAGGAATGAAAAGAGGTTAAAATTGGTACAACTCTTTCGACTGAAGCAAGACGAAGCCTGATAGATTTACTTCGGGAATACAGAGAGGTGTTCGCTTGGTCATACCAAGACATGCCGGGGTTGGACACAGATATGGTAGTCCACAAACTGCCTATCAAACCAGAATGCAAACCAGTGTAACATAAACTGAGAAGAATGCGACCATAAATGCTCCTTAAGATCAAGGAAGAAGTCAAGAAACAATTTGATGCCGGTTTTCTTCAAGTGGCCAAATACCCGGATTGGGTAGCCAACATAGTGCCTGTGCCAAAGAACGATGGGAAAGTACGCATGTGTGTCGATTACCGGGACCTTAACAAGGCAAGTCCCAATGAAAACTTTCCTCTGCCACACATAGACACTCTGGTGGACAATACAGTTGGGAACAACTATTTCTCATTCATGGATGGATTTTCGGGGTACAATCAGATCAAGATGTATCCTGAAGACATGGAGAAGACCACTTTTGTCACAATGTGGGGAACTTTCTGTTACAAAGTGATGCCCTTTGGATTAAAGAATGTTGGGGCAACATATCAGAGAGCCATGGTGACCCTGTTCCACGATATAATGCACAAAGAAATCGAGGTTTATGTCGACGACATGATTGTCAAGGCACAGACCGAAAGTGAACATGTAGAGCATTTGAGAAAGCTTTTCCAGAGATTGAGGAAGTTCCAGCTACGATTGAACCCTAGTAAGTGTACCTTCGGGGTGACATCCGGGAAATTGTTAGGCTTCGAGGTCAGCAGAAAAGGCATTGAGGTTGATCCTGACAAAGTTAAGGCTATCCAGAATCTACCTCCCCCCCGAATACAGAAAGAGGTCCGAGGTTTTCTGGGCAGATTGAATTACATAGCTCGGTTCATATCTCAGTTAAATGATAAATGTGATTCAATTTTTCTCCTTCTCCGAAAGAAAAGCCCTGGAGCATGGGATGAAAACTGTCAGATTGCATTCAAGAAGGTGAAGGAGTACCTGTCTAATTCTCCTATTTTAATGTCCCCCATCCCAGGAAAACCTTTGTTCTTGTATCTATCCATATTCGAGAACTCAATGGGGTGTGTCCTAGGTCAACATGATGAATCTGGAAGAAAGGAAAGATCCATCTACTATCTGAGCAAGAAGTTCACCGATTGCGAGGTCAGATATCCTCTTATTGAGAAGGTTTGTTGTGCTTTAGTCTGGGCTACGAAAAGACTTAGACAATACATGTTGTATCACACCACTTGGTTAATTTCCAAGCTAGATCCACTAAAATACATTATGGGTGTACCCGCTCTATCTGGAAGGTTAGCTCGATGGCAGATGCTATTGTCTAAATTCGACATCGAGTACGTGAATCAGAAAGCAATCAAAGGAAGTGCCATATCAGATTTCTTGGCAAATAGAACCGATGAGAGTTATGATCCCTTAAATTTTGATTTCCCGGACGAAGACTTGATGGCTTTATCCTTAGAAGAAGCAAATATTTCAACAGATAGTTCCTGGAGAATTTATTTCGATGGGGCATCAAATGCACTAGGACATGGCATCGGGGCAATACCGATCTCTCCAGATGGGAGTCACTACCCATTTACTAGCAGACTGAACTTCGATTCCACCAACAACATGGCGGAGTATGAAGCCTGTGTCTTGGGAATTCGAGCTGCATTGGGGCAAAATGTAAAGACCTTGCGGATATATGGAGATTCAGCATTAGTAATCTATCAGCTCCGTGGAGAATGGGAAACCAAAGATACAAAACTGATGGAATACCGGAAGTTAATATTGGATCTGCTCGAAGAATTCGTTGAAGTCACCTTCCACTATGTGCCAAGAGAAGAAAATCAAATGGCTGACGCTTTGGCTACCTTGGCATCCGCATTCAAAGTTGGCGGAAAATCTGAAATGATGCCAATTGACATGCAGTCGTATGAGTACCCTTCTCATTGCTACCAGATTGAAAAAGTAAAAGACACTAAGCCTTGGTACTACGACATTTTACAGTATATCAAGCATCGAAGTTATCCAGAAGAAGCCACTGAAACCGATAAAAGAACCATCAGAAGGATGACAGCTGGATACATCCTTGATAGGGAAGTCTTATATAAGAAAAGCCATAATCAAGTTCTGTTAAGGTGCGTCGATGCTGAAGAGGCAAAGATGATAATGGAAGAAGTACATGACGGAGTTTGTGGAGCACATGCAAATGGACATATGATGTCGAGATAAATAATGAGATGCGGATATTTCTGGTCCACACCAGAAAGTGATTGCATCAACTATGCTAGAAAATGTCATAAATGTCAGATTTACGGTGATAAAATAAATGTTCCACCTCATCCGCTTCATGTCATGACATCACCATGGACTTTCTCTATGTGGGGCATGGATGTAATTGGGAAAATCCATCCAAAGGCTTCGAATGGTCATCGTTTCATCCTTGTAACTATTGATTATTTCACTAAGTGGGTAGAGGCTGCTTCCTATGTCAGTGTCACTCAATCCGTTATTTGCAAGTTTTTGAAAAAAGAGATCATATGTCGGTATGGTTTACTTGAAAGGATCATTACCGATAATGCTACAAACTTGAACAATAAAATGATGAAAGCTTCTTGTTAGCAATTCAACATAAAGCATCACAATTCTACTACCTACAGACCAAAGATGAACGGTGCAGTAGAAGCAGAAAACAAAAACATTAAAAAGATAGTGGAAAAAATGACCGAAACCTACAAGGACTGGCATGAGAAGTTGCCTTTTCGCTTTGTTCGCTTACCAAACCTCAGTACGAACCTCGACTGGGACAACTCTATTTTCACTAGCTTATGGAATGGAAGCAGTGCTGCCCATTGAAGTAGAAATTTCGTCATTATGGGTCTTAACAGAAGTTAAATTGGATGACGCAGAATGGGTACAATCCAAATATGATCAACTTAATCTGATAGATGAAAAGAGACTAAAAGCCAGTCACCATGGTCAAATCTATCAGAAACGAATGATTCGAGCACATGACAAGAAGGTGCGCCCAAGAATATTCCGTGAAGGAGATCTGGTGCTAAAGAGAATTTTGACAGTTCAAAAAGATTTCCGAGGAAAATGGACGCCAAATTGGGAAGGACCTTATGTCGTGAAAAAGGCCTTTTCCGGGAGGGCACTTGTCCTGGCTAGAATGGATGGACCTGACCTGCCACATCCTATCAATTCAGATACAGTCAATAAATACTTCGCTTAGGATGAAAACCTGAAAGAGCATCCTAAGTCGGAAAAAAAAAGGTAAAACGTTTAGGGTGAAAACCCGAAAGGGCGCCCTAAATTGAAAAAAATGAAAAAAGAGAAAAAAGAACAAAATAAAAAGAGAAAGAACAAAAAGGTGGGTTCAATATGAAAACCCGCAAAGGGCGTCTTGTAACTAAGGATGGGTCCAAATTGAAAACCCAAAAGGGCGATTTGGATAATTCAAGGAATCCAGACGGTTGAAACTCCCCGGCATCTGAATTTCCCACAGACTCAACAAGTCGGAGAAAGGTTGCACTCTCCTGAATGTTGTCGCATTTTCAAAGATCCTTTGGCAAAGGTTGTATTCAAGGTCACCTAACGGCTTTTCAGCTCGGAAGTGCCCACATTATTGAAATCTAAGACATTCATTTACACCTCATTATGTCTTCACATTCTAGAATGTTTGTCGTGTATTATTTGTTCTTTTTTCCATAAATAAAAGACAATCTTCTTCTCTAGACCAATTCCTTTGAGCATTTTGGATTGAGCTTAAACTTCATGATTTGTTTACTTATGCAAAAGATATTCGTATATTACTGTACAAAGATTCATTGAAAAGTACATGTACTCGAAAGCCGATCAAGGCTCATGCACATACTTGAGTTGGCCGATAAGTATTTCTCAGATCAAGAATAAAAAACATCAGATTTGAATATTTGAAGAATTCTAGACCAGGGATCGAAATTTCAAGATTCCAGAGTCAAGATTCCAGACAGATTTTAGCTAGAGTCAATTTCAACTTCGCGACGAAGGATATTGAACTCAAAGCGACACAATTCGCTCGAGAGTAGATTTTAACTTCACGACGAATGATATCTAGCTCGAAGGCGAATTTCACAATAAAGAGGTCATCCACGGTTTCAACTTCACGGCGAAGGGAATCGTGTCCACCCACAATATATGATACTTGAATTTCAAATTCACGACGAAGGATATTCAAGTCAAAGCTCAACTTCACGACGAAGGGGGGCCATCAGCGATTTCAACTCCATGACGGAGGATATCGGGCCACTCGAGATAACACAAGTTCAACTTCACGACGAAGGGACGACTGGTTGTCAATAAACCACTTTTCAGTTTCATTCAGAGCCAATTTCAACTTCACAACGAAGGATATTGAACTCAAGACAACACAAGTTCAACTTCACAATGAAGGGACGGCTGGTTGTCAACAAACAATTTCCCAATTTCAGAGCCAATTTCAACTTCACAGCAAATGATATTGGACTCAGGACAACACAAGTTCAACTTCACAACGAAGGGACGGCTGGTTGTCAACAAACAATTTCCCAGTTCCAGAGCCAATTTCAACTTCACAGCGGAGGATATTGGACTCAGAACAGTACAACTTACTTGGATTTCAACTTCACGAAGAAGGATATCTAATTCCCATGCTCAACTTCACAACGAAGGGGCCATACACAACTTCACAACAAAGGGTATTGTACCTTAGCAGATTGACCCAACTTCACGACGAATGAGTCATTTGTAACACAACAATACCAAAGCCTTCAGGTCAAGTTTCACCTTCACGACGAAGTATCTTGAGCCAGAAGACGATCCATGAGCTACTGGTCAAAGCTTTGAGTTCGATTTTAACTTCACAACGAAGGATTACGTGCTCAGAATTTCCTGGTTTTGACTCAACCTCACGGTGAGGAGGTTATTTTTGGATTTAATCCAAACATCAGATTTCAACTCTACAACAAAGGACATTCAATATAATCGAAACTGGTGTCTTTTAATCTTTGCTCTATTTTCATTACACGACAATGAGCAAAGAGGGGCAGCTGAAGACACCTAATTTCTCTCGACACCAACACTCCCACGGACATAGGAACACCCACAATAGAACAACCAAATAGCATTAGAAGTCTATTTTGTATAGGATTCTAAAGATAATGCTTGTTCCAGTATAAATAATGTAATCAAAAACCCATTGTAACACAACGACAGTTGATACAAAATAGAAGCAAAGATTACGAATTAAAACCAGAGCATTTTTTCAACATTTGCGAAAACAATAGAAGGTAAACTTCATACCTTTTACTCTTTTTATGCTTGCTTGCTTGTGATGGCTGCGTTTTTGACTCGAAAACCACCTGTAGGGGTGTTTGGCCGAGGACAAATGGGGGAGTCTTTCGGACTTTCGTTCTTAGATTCACGCTCCCCTGAGGCTAATTTTTTGAAACAGAGATGTTTTTGGAGAAGTGGGGCTCGAGATCTACTGAAAAAAACAAAACTTTAGATAAAATACTAATTAGGGACCATTTTATAAATTGAAAATAATTAAGGGATAAAGTTATAATTTACCTTTTTTATATGTTTTCTTATCCAACCCTCTCTTCTTGATCCGCACACCTCCCCCTTCCCTACAGCTATGACCCTCGCAGATCTAAACCCACATTGTCGGCCACTGTTCATTAATGGTCACTTTGGTTACCTTTTCCTTTTTCCTTCTTTATATTACACATTTTGGTATTAAAACCATCATATATTAAATATATAAAAAATGAAATTTTAATATAAGAAATCTTAAAGTCAAAACCTCTATCCTAAACTATTTGTATGTCAAACATTGGTGTTAAAATATGGAAACCAATAAGTACATAATTTATAAAAGACACTTGAGATATTTTTTATACATTCTATAGTAAAACCATGTTTTTCCTCATATTCAAAGAACAATAGAGGAAAAAATTAAAAATCTAAACCAATGGATCCATGAAGAATATAATACATACTTGTATGTAGAAAGTGGTGAAGTCATTATAGCCATCCCTGTGACAAATAAGCATGTCAACAACCATGCCACACATTACAACTGTAAAAGAATCAATAAAGAGCCAGAAAGTTCTAGAAATCATAAGCTTGACAAAATAGGTCAAATTACTGACCAAAAGTCGTGACTATAATGTAAAAGACTGAGTACGTCATCAAACATTGCTTACATATAATATTGTCAAAGGAAAATGTGATTTCAGATTATTATAAAGTCAACTAGAAAAATATACAACACAGAATGACTACCTAAAATGAAAAGCAGTACATGCAGTGCG
Source organism: Hibiscus syriacus (assembly GCF_006381635.1). Lineage (NCBI taxonomy): Eukaryota > Viridiplantae > Streptophyta > Magnoliopsida > Malvales > Malvaceae > Hibiscus > Hibiscus syriacus. The sequence continues at coordinate 20,377 of NW_024062551.1, read as the reverse complement.
TATGTAACTCCTATATGGCATGCATCACCAGGTATAAAGCATTAAAATGAAGACTGACAAAGTCAAGATAGAGGGATACTATGTCTTCAACTGGTAGCAAAACTTAAAATCATTTAAATCTGATTCAGTACAAACTGTATTTGAGAAGTTGCAGATGATAAAACAAACAGCATCCAAAAGCAAAATTCAATAAAGGTTGCGTTACCATGATAAATTTTGGAACCACAAGTCTCTGAAATATTGATGAAAATATGTATAAACATTCATCATCACGATTGCAAGGCATAAGAAGAAAATCAACAACTGTACAAACCAGTTTAATAGGACAAAAACATGTGGTTATCTAAGGTTTTTGATAGATATGATAATTTGTCAAAAGATCAATGATATTAAATCTACTGGGAAAGTAGATGATTCACAAGAAAACCATTAATAAAGTGCCACATACTTTTTATAATGAGGGGCATCCCTATCCAAACGAGCAAGAGTTCCAGCCAATATGGAAACCTATAATTTTTTATTCAATCCATAACAATACCAGTTAGTTATGGTTTTATGTTCTATAGAAGCATTACATCAAAGCCATGATTTTTCTCAAAATCCAACTTAAGGACTCCTTTCACTTAAATGATTTTTTACAATCCTAGTAAATGGAATTAAACATAAAACTAAACATCAGTGCATAATGTTAACAAAATAAAAGTGTTAAGTTAACAAAATAAAAGTGTTAAATTAACAAAAGTATAACAAAGACTAATAATATGATTCAACTACCTTCTCTCCACTATCATTACCAACAACCCTGATTTCTAAGCCAACACAAGCGGCCTCTGGGGCAAGTGGAATCTCCTCATAGTCTAAAAATTGAATTGCATCAGAATCGTAACGAAAGAAGCCAAAATCATGAACCTAATAAAAAAACATAGTGTTTTTCAATTAACATGATGGACAAATAATAGTTGCTGTTGAAAGAACACAGAAGAAAAAATTAACTTCTATGCAAGGCATATGAAGCATCAGATGATCTAAATACAACCAAATCAAGTAATTTCAATCAATATAGGCTCACAAATCAAGCCTTCCATGGAAAACAACAAAAATTATACAGATAGGCAATAGCAGTACATTTCAAAAGTCACATCAAGAAATCCTAGTGCATAAAAATGAACTAAATAATACCAAAACAAGATAAATGCTATGTAGCAGAGTTTACTCACCGGATCTCTATATATAGGATGCACGGTTATTTCTTCTCGATTTACAAACATTGCTTCGGCAACAACAGGTCCTAAAAACAGACAAAACAGAGTCATTTTTCTCAATTTACAAGCATTGTTTCCAACATTTTAAAGACAGAGACAACAACATTCAGCTATTGTCTTTTTGTCTATTATCTTCTTTATTCTTCTTCAAAAAGTTGCTTAAAAGTAAAAACTATAGTCGTAAAAATAAAATCATACTCAAGAATAAATATGAGCATATAGAAGACACAATCAAAGTATCAAACATAAGTGATCCATTGATCCGTGCAACAACAAAATCATTCATTTAATTACTCAAAACAATTAAATTTATATATTTTTTCAATTACTAATAAGTAACGAACTTTTTCACTTCTATATGGAGAAGCAACAGAGGAAATAGCAAAAGTATCAAGCAAAGCCAACACAAAGAACAATTAAATAAAGAAATTAAGTGTTGACGGAAGTCGACCTGGTTTGACCACATGGTTATTAGTGAGAATAATCCCCCTTCGCTTATCAATGACAAAACCAATAGCATAACTAATACCGGCATGCTCCGTCAATCATCAGCATTAGCGAGGTTCTCTCTGAGCGGAGGATCGATGTCCATGGAAAGCTTTTCCTTGATCGTTTTTAAGTTCTGAGAAGAAGGGATTGGGTGTTTCCTCCAAACTACGCTCGGCATTCTCCTCATCACAATTTTCTTTCAGCCATAACCAAGCGGGGAGAAGGGTACTTTAGACAAGAGGCAGGGAATAAGTAAATACCTAAGAGAGATGGGGATGACATTCCAGGAAAGTAGGAAAAAAATCACTGTTGGTAATCATTCTTCCCCTGCACTTGGGAATGTAGTCCATCCAAACATGGATATGTTTACCCGGAAAAAAAGATTACTAGCTGGAATTAAATATAACCTGAACCAAACGGGGCCTAAAGATCTTGTATTTGATGCACGAACCATCTTACCTCAGTTGTTAAAGGAATCATTATTGTTCCTAAAAGTCATGGGTTCGAGCACCAGCGACTATAGTAGGGTGATTGAGCGTTCATTGTCAAATGGTTGAGAGTATTTAGAACAGATACTACTTTGTAATCACCTTAGTATAATAGAAAAAAATACCTTGTATTTTATCTTATAAATCCATTCAACTCAAAAACTTTCGAGTCCGCGACGAGAGCTTAATAAGCCAGTGCAGAAACATTCAACATAACAGATTACGGTATGTTATTGGAATAGCGGTTGTTATAGAGCGATGAAGGTACCATTTGAAACCGTTATTCATTGTGGTATTTGCAATGACTACTATAATAGCACTCGTTATTATCGTAATCGTAATAAATACGACTGAAAACGCGACCATAACCACAGATTAAATCTCATGAGAGTCGAATTCTGATAACTACCCCTACTTAGTATATGAACAAATCCAACTATACATGAACAATATCACCGTATGTGGGAATCGAACTCAGGACCACGTGGTTAAAATCTACGCACTCTACCATATGAGATAAGGCAGCAAGTGGCAAAAAAGTTTCAAGCATGTAATTTCTTTTTAATTATTAAGGTAGTTTGCCTTTGATTAAGATAAAAAAAACTCGTTTGTCATACCAAAAAATCATTAATCACATTGTAACTAATCTGAAATTTTCATGTGAATTGCCTTGATTATCCATTCAAAGGCCAAAGTAGAAGTAAAACCTTGGATCAAATTCAGATCACTACTCGTACCTAGTATATGACCACATTCAACTACAATTGAACAACAATGTTGTTTGTAGGAATCGAACCCACAACCACGTGGTTAAAAGCCACACACTCTACCAGCTGAGCTAAGATGGCAACTGGCAAGTGACAAAAAGGTTTCAAGCATGTAATTTCTTTTTAATTATTACGGTAGTTTACGTTTGATTAATAAAAAAAAGTTCGTTCCCCATACAAAAAAAGTCAGTAATCACCTTGTATCCGATCCGAAATTTTTAGGTGAATTGCCTTGATATCTACTCAAAATCACTTGGATCGAATTCGGATCACTATCACTAACCTAGTGTATGATCATATTCAACTACACGAGAACAATAGCACTGTCTTTGGGAATCGAACTCACGACCACGTAGTTAAAAGCCACATGCTCTACCAGCTGAGCTAAGACGGGATGTGACAAAAAGGTTTCAAGCATGTAATTTCTTTTCAATTATTAAGGTAGTTTGCCTTTGATTAAGGGGGAAAAAGCTCGTTTGCCATACCAAAAAATCATCAATCACATTGTATCTAATCCGAAATTTTCATGTGAATTGCCTTGATTATCCATTCAAAGGCCGAAGCAAAAGCAACAATTTGAATCAAATTCAGATCACTACCCGTATCTAGTGTATGAACATATTCAACTACAATCGAACAACAACACCATATGTGCGAATCAAACCCACGACCACGTGGTTAAAAGCCACGCGCTCTACCAGTTGAGCTAAGACAGTGAGTGACAAAAAGGTTTCAAGCATGTAATTTCTTTTTAATTATTATGGTAGTTTGTGTTTGATTAAGAAAAAAAAAACTCGTTTCCCATACCAAAAAAATCATTAATCACCTTGTAACGGATCCGAAATTTTTAGGTGAATCGCCTTGATATCTATTCAAAATGCACGGGATCAAATTCTGATCATTATCACTACCTAGTATATGAACATATTTAACTACACGCGAACAACAACACCGACTGTGGGAATTCGAACCTTTGACCACGTGATTAAAAGCAACATGCTCTACCAACTGAGTTAAGACGACAAGTGACGAAAAGGTTTCAAGCATGTAATTTCTTTATAAATATTAAGGTAGTTTGCCTTTGATAAAGGAGAGAAAAAGCTCGTTTTCCATACCAAAAATCATTAATCACCTTGTATCCCATCCTTAATTTTCTTGTGAATTGCCTTGATTATCCATTCAAATGCAAAATGCGACACATGAAATTCATATCACTACACGTACCTAGTATATGAACACATTCAACTACACATGAACAACAATGCCTTCCGTGGGAATCAAACCCACAACCATATGGTTAAAAGCCACATGCTCTACCAGCTGATCTAAGACAACAAGTGACAAAATGGTTTCAAGCATGTAATTTATTTTTAATTATTAAGGTAACTTGCCTTTGATTAAGGAAAAAAAAAGCTCGTTTGCCCCGAAAATCAGTAATCACCTTGTATCCGATCCGAACGATCCAAAATTTTCATGTGAATTGCCTTGAACAAATTTACATCACTACCTGTACCTAGTATATGAACAAATTTAATTACACATTTAATATAGCGTCATATGTGAGAATTGAACCGATGACCACGTGGTTAAAAGTCATGCACTCTACCATCTGAGCAAAGACGACAAGTGACAAAAAGGTTTCAACCATGTAATTTCTTTTTAATTATTAAGGTAGTTTGCCTTTGATTAAGGGAAAAAAAAGCTTGTTTGCCATACCAAAAAAATCATTAATCACATTGTATCTTATCCGAAATTTTCATGTGAATTGCCTTGATTATCCATTCAAAGGTCGAAGCAAAAGCAACAACTTGGATTAAATTTAGATCATTACCCGTGCCTAGTATATGAACACATTCAACTACAATCAAACAACAACGCCATCTGTGGGAATCGAACCAACGACCACATGGTTAAAAGCCATGCACCCTACCATATGAGCAAAGAAGGTAAGTGCCAAAAAAAACTGAATCCCATTAAAAAGAAAACCCAATAGTTAAGTAGAAAATCCTGCTGGGAAAGTGCTGATCAATGAAGATTTGAACTTGTTTAAATCATGTCCAGTTCTGCAATGTTATGGGATTCCATTGACCCTTGTAGTGCTGCTACTGTTGTATATTCATAAACATATGAATATATACTTTTCAGGCATCAATCTGAGGTACCATAGGACGATGCTACAAAAGACAGAAATCTAAATCAAAACATTAAAGGCTGCCGACAATCCCTATTTCCTCTTCAGCAAACGTTAAAGGTAAGTAGGTAAGTGCATGCACTCTTTGAACTCTTGGTGTGGTTCTGGTGGTTAAAAGAAATTTGATCTTTCTAATTAAGTCGAGTTTGAGCAGTATAATTTATATGTGTGTTTGAGTTTTGATACGTATTTTCAAAAAAAAAAACATGCACTCTTTATTAGATGTCAATAAAGATGGTAAATGGGTACAATTTTATAGATTATGCACCGTATCCGTTCTAATTGGGGACGGAGATGGGTATAACTTTAGTGGGTAGTGGGCGGGTGTGGATTTAGAAAGTGATACTCATCGCAGGTAGTGGGCAAGTGATGGGTTTGAAACCTTACCCGCCCTGCATCCGCCCGCCTTACATCTGCTCGCCCATTAAATACCCATTAAATTTTGGACCATTATAAATTTAGGTATAATTTTTGGGTTTGTCATTTATGTGTGCCAAAGAACAAAAATATTATTTGTTTGTCATTTATGTTTTTAGGTTTTAATTTTGTCTTTTATTATGGTGTTTTATGTACTTTAAGATCTATGTTAACACTTAACTTAGATAATCCCGGTTTATTTTATTATGTTTCTTAATAGACGTGTTTGTTTTATGTTTGTTGTTTATATATAACTTAAGGTTGCTGTCAGACGGGTTTAGCAGGGTACTTCTCCAATTGGGTAGTGGGTGTGGGGATAGATTTAAGAATGTATCCAAATGGGCGGGTGTGAATTTAAAAAATTTTACCCATCATGGGTGGTGAACGAGTGGTAGATTTGAAAATATTAGGTAGATATGAGGATGGGGGAGGGGGTACCCGCATCCGATCCGCCTGTTTGACATCCTTAGATGTCAATATATGAAGTTTTGCAGCAGATGGGGACTGGCAAGATAAATGTACAAAAAAATTGTACTGATTTAAAACGCCGGAATCGAACCCACGACCACGTGGTTAAAAGATAGAGCTGAATTTGATGATCTCTAAAATCTCAATTAAATTTTGAATAAAAGATTATAGTCATCTCATAATTAGTAATTAGCTGACTAATCAACATCTTCCCTCGTTTTCACTGTAAGTAATCTGCAGTGTACATAGTGGCGGATCAATTAAGGACCTATGGTGGGTTAATGTTTATCATAAAATTCGGGTTTTTTTTATAATTATTTGTTTCATTATTTTTTATATAAAAAATTATGTTATTAATATATATATGCATAGCACAATCGAAAAAATATTTCTGAATCCGTCATTATCTTTATAAATATTATCCTTATTTACAGTGTATTAGGAATTATATATAGACTATTCTTACAATTTCAACCCCAAAAACCTTAATCATTAAGAAAATCTTTGAGGGTTGAATATTCTTATATATAGAGGATTAAATTTTTAATTAGGAATTAAATTAAGAATTCAACCCCAAAAGCCTTAATAATTAAGAAATTAGTTGAGGTTTTTCCCCCTTTCAATTTTGAAATTTCAGAGCACTCAATTGTCAAACCCAAATTATTGTTATAGTCGGCCGAAGAACCAGAAAGCAAGTGGAGGCCATTGGACCATTGGCTTTTTTATAAGGGTAAATTACGAATTTGGCAATTTAACTTTACCCTTTCTCATGTTTTATTCACTATACTTTAAATCTTTTCAATTATTTTATTAAACTTAATACATTGGCCTTTTTTGCCGGTTAGTCGTTTCCTCACTAACGGTGTTATGAATGGACTTTTATATAGATGCAAAATGACAATGTTATGGTAAAAGAAATTAAACGACACCGTTTTAACGTCGTTAACTATTTAACGGCATAATGACAAAAAAATCCAATGAATTAAGTTCAGTGAGAGAATTGAAAACTTTTAAAGTTCAGTGAGTAAAATAAGAGAGTAAAAATTAGTGATGAAATTTGAAATTTTCCCTTTTTATAATTATTTATATTTAATCTATTGAACAATTAGTCTAAAATAAGTATATAAAATTTCATTATAAAGACGACTTTATCAACTCAATTTGCTCTATTTATTGATCTTGAATCTTTTATTAGTTAACCCTTATTCCCATATGTAATGGGGTAAGGAGGAGGTAGAATAGTAGGCTGCCCCCAACGCCAGGTTAAGAGCAACTTCCATAGGAGACATCCGAATTATAAAATGCCCTCCATGGGATTCGATCCCACGACCTCGATGTTAAGAACCTTGCGCTCTACCAACTGAGTTGGATGGTCATTTCTGATCTTGAATCTTTGATTTTACATAAAATTCTAATATGTTATCTCATTAAACAAATAATAAAATTCTAATATGTTATCTCATTAAACAAATCTATTATTGTTGACCATTTGTGTTCTTTGATTAGTTGCCCATTGTCATATACAAACAAAACTAAAGTCATTCCCCCCTCAAGTTATGCTGCTTCTTTTAGGTTCTAGGAAAATTAGTTTTGTTGAAAATGTTTTTAATATTATTTCATGAAAAATAATTTGATCAACAAAAAAATATAATTTAATAAAAAAAATAATACCTTTCGGAATTAAAACAAACGTAACATATTTTTTGTAAAATAATTTATTATAAATAAATATGATTTTTAAATCATAATTTAACTTAAAATAAATAAATTATAATATATTTAATTTCAAACTATTTATATACTATTATTTTAATATTATTAAGTATCCTTGTTTATAATATTAAATTCTTATTTGCTAATATATAATAAATTTTTAATATAATTATTTTTATAAAAATATTGTTTCATATTATATTAGTATTTACTTGTTTAAAAATATTATTAATAATAAATACACTTTGTAATATTTCAATTTCAAAAATTGTAATTTTTTTATTTTAATAGTTATTATATTGACATAAATCATATTTACTAATTAAATTTAATACTCGTCTCATTAAATTTATCTATTGTTGACTTTTTTAGTCAATTTTTTTTAACTTTGGTCCATTATTATGTAGAATTTGTTTATTGATAAAAATATGAAAATTATATTTTAAAAACCTTAAATAGGTTCCTAAACTATATTTTGACTCATCCAAATATCAGATTGTGACACGTATCACTTAATAGGGGAAATTAACATCGTTGAGGATTCGAGCACCTAAATGGGTAACGTTTGTAACATCAGACACTTAGATGAGTCAAAAAATAGTTTAGGCACGTATTTGGGGAAAACGTTATAGTTTGGACACTTATTTTGGTATCAAGCATTTTAAAAGTCAATGCTAAACCCATTTAGTGAAACGGAGGCAATAATAATTAATATTATTGACATGATAATGCTAAAATCTATAATATTTGTAAAAAAAATAATATATTTTTTCAAATGATAAACTACAGAGTTGATCATTTCATTTTCATAAACGTATGGTCACTAGATCCAAAAAATATAATTCATAGTCACTTTTATTTTTTTTAGTTAAGATGTGGTCACTGAAACGTTGACTTCAGATAGTTTGATGACATGACACGTTAATAAAAGGGTTTAATTTTTACTTTAACCCTTAAATTTTAGATAAAATACTAATTATGGATCATTTTATAAATTCAAAGTAATTTAGGGACAAAATTCTAATTTACTCCTTTTTTATATGTTTTCTTCCCCAACGTGAAACAATGTCGATCATCATGAAAAACACCATGAAGGGTCGTCGGATTTCTAGATCTTTCATTGTTGTTTTCTGACGATTTCGACAACTACAACCGTCTGTACGTTACACGACGCATCACCATTAAGCCCGACCAATTGTGGCCCTTCGTCGTCGGCAGTGTGAGATGGGAGGGAGAGGAATGGCTCGGGTGGGGAGGTTTGATTTTTTTTAATTTTTTCTTTTTGAAAAAATAATATTTTTATTATTAAAAAATTTTAAAAAAATAATGATAGATACCTAAAAGTGTAACGGAGAAAACTATAGGCAACTAAAAGTGTAACAGATAATACTTTAGACATCTATTGTTAACAAAAAATTCTTTAGACACCAAATCATATTTTGAGGAATAATTTAGGGGGTAAAAAGTGTATTAAGCCAATATTAAAACTTGTATTATTAAATTTTAAAAATATAATAAAAATTTGTTTCAAATTATAAAAAAATAAAAGTTAAATCTTTTAAATAAAATTAATAATTTTAATTTTAATACTATCAACAAAATAAGTTGGATTAAAAGATTTATTCTCATAATAAATTTCTATGATACCTAATTCGAATTAATTAATAGATTAATCAACCTAAACCCTACATTAATCCAAGATGTTGAAGTGTTAATAACGATAGAAACATGATTGACCATGGATGGAACCATAGGAAGGTGTGGGTCTCTCTATAATTTTTAAGTTATTTTATATTTTAAATTTTGTATGTCTATTTAGTATTAATAATTTATTTTCGTTATTAAAATTTGATGAGTTCGTCCCTTATAATAAAATATTATGCACGTCCCAATGTGTGATGGTTTAAATATATAAATGATTACTGAACTCATCGAGTGACCTCAATGATTAAAATAAATGTTATTATCTCTTAAAATCTTGAATTCGGACAACTACACCTGAAACATAAATATACTTTAGCAATGATTAAAAAATATAAAAATAAATATCACATTGTAAGCCCCTAAAAATATTATTTTTTATAATGATTACTAATGATATTTTAGACAACAAAGGGCAATAACATAGGGTTGGTGTAGTAATAATGAAACAAGATCAGCCTGTGTAAGAAAAAGGACAAGGTTTACTAACATACATGGAACCTAAGTTTAATAATTGTGTTAAATGATTATTTTTCATGTACCTAAATTTATTTTATCAAATACATTTTTATATGAAACATTTCCTTTAAATTTTTAGTGGATACTTTTTAAATGCCTAATTAAATATGGTGTTTTAATTTGAAACCGGTCATAATAATTTAAGAATATTTATTTTTAAATATAGTACTATTCTATCTTGTCATTCAATTACTTAATTTATTTATCTTTAATTATTTATTTTTTCCCCTTAATTTTTATTCTTTGACGCTGAGGAGAACGTGCCCAAGTAGGGATGGGCAGGACCCGAATTCGACCCGATCTGATCAAGTCGGATTTTTAAAAAAAATCGGATTCGGGTTGGGTTTAGGTTTAGGATGAAAAATATCCAACCCGAAAAAATATATAATTTTATCTTATAATTTTATGAATAATTACAATAATACCCCTCTATATATAATTTTTTTCAATTAAGTTATTATTTTTATTGAATAAATATAATATTTTTATTATTATTTCGGGTCGGGTCGGTCTGATTTCTAAGTTATATGTCGGGTCAGATTCGGATCGAATGAAATTTTGTTTTGGTCGGATCAGGTCAAGCCTCGGATGAAGGATCATTTATTCTCGGGTTGGGTCGGGTGGACCAAAAACCCGACCCGACCTATGCCCAAGGCTTTGTGACGAAAAATGAGAAGGACTAGGCAAAGGCAAGTGCACTTTCCCACCTTAATACTAAATTACTAAACGATTAAACAAAAAAAACCAGTTAAGAAGGAAGATTAGCCTGTGATTATTGATTAATTAATTATTAATCGGACTAGAAAAGTAAGAGTTGTCAGACCAAGAATTGCCTAACACGTGTTTTCAGTCCTGGCATGCCCCAAACATGTAATAAAAGAACATTAAAAGTGGGGGTTACAAATCGATTAAATTATAAGATGTCAATTGATTAATTGACTTCTTCAAGCCATCCTTCTTTGTTCCGTTTGATTTCAACACACCACCGCCATGGCGTTACGTGCCTTTCAACGTAGCTTTTGTGGGAAAATAAAAAATTTAATGGTTAAAAGAATTACCGTTATTTTTAGAGTTTATGAATTTAAACACTAATTAATATAATAAGATGATTGAAAATTAATTATCAAATAATTAAAAATATTTAAAATATATATTATTTTATAATCATTTTCGTTACTAAAAAAATGAGTTGGGTTTTGAGAATTGCTTTCGGTCGCGTTCGTTAGCTTTATAACTTTTGTTTATGTCAAAATTAACTTACTGGAATTATTACTTTCAATCTTCGTTAGAAAATTTACTGTTTGCATTATTCTTCAATTATTGTTTTAGGATTATTGAAAATGAGGAAAAATTAAAGATTGCGATTAATTTTTTATTTTTTTCTTAAGTGAATATCTTCTTATTTTCTATTATTAATGTCAAATTTCATTTCTCGTCATCTAACGATCTTAAAAATGCAAAACTTTTTTATCATTATTTAAATAAATATTTCTTTAACTCACAATAAATAATATTTTTTTAGAATTAGAGCTTAAGATTTAAGATTTAGGGTTTAAAATTTATGATTTATGTTTATGATTTAAGATTTTATGATTTAGGGTTTAAAATTAAGATAAAAACAAAAATTATTTTACCATAGATTAAATATTTGTTTGTAAGTAATAAATTTTAATTAAATTTAAGACATTTATTTGTTTAAATCTATGATTATAAAGTAGTGTAGAATATATATATATATATATATATATATATAAGTTGTCAGTTTTAACAGATGATTTTTTTCCTTTTAGTTGGTACTGTTGAAATTATAGGACTATAGTAAGGGTAGAGTTGGTAGAGTGAGTGGTGCCCATGGCATTTTCCCCAAATCCGCTGGCCGGACGCTGGATTGAATTCCAAAAAGGAAAAACAATTTGCGTCTAAATACGCGCCTGTGGATGGTTAGGTCTAACGTCTTTAACGCTTCTCCAACTCCCTCTTTAGCCCCTCCACTTTCTCATTTACCATTTACTCCCCCACCCACTTTCTTAAAATAATAATAATAGATTTATTTATTATATGCTAAGTTTGAAAGTATATTAATTTTAAATTTAACTGTGAATTTTATTTATTAATCGATTAGATTAGAAAGTTATTCTTATAATATTTTTTACAACAAGGATGTACCAAATGAAGACAAATAAGTGTTCTTTTAAAAATTTTGTATATTTTTTATTGATGGTCTATTTTCGTTTTTTAAATTTTTATAAATACCCCCATCCTAAAATTATATATGTTTAACGATAGATGAATTTTAAAAGAATTATTATAGTAATTTAAAATATAAATAATTAAAAACATGTGATATTTGTAATTAATTGATTTTATTTTAAATCCTATTTATAAATAACACATTAACAAAAAATTTATATTTTTTTAAGAAAAAGGTGGGGAAAAAAGAAGAGAATAACAACGACCTCTGAGCCGCAACTAATAACAATAAAAGAGACAAAAAGTAAATAAATAAAAGTATAGGGGTAGATCCGTCAACCAAGAATTTGAAATACCAGACCGTCAAGTTTTTATAACCCCCGATCCCTTTCCCCTTACCCTATAAATACATGGCTCGAGTAAAGCTAGGTTTGCCCAACTGAACAGCCAAACACGGCTCTTTGGAAATTCGAAAAAAAAGCTCTTTTCTTTCTTCCTAATCTTTCTTCAGCTTAATAGAAAATGGCGGCTTCTTCTAGAAGATCTAGCGGACCTGTTCTCCGTTCTCACTCTCCGTCGTCTTCTTCGTCCGCTTTTGCCTATTCGAGTTCAGGTTTCTCTTCTCGCTCCTCGACTTTCTTCAATCAACATAGATCTATTTCTCCGCGGCGTGTCAATCTCTGCAATAAAACTCCGTCGTCGTCGTCGTCCGTGCGGTTCTCGCTTGATAACCGTCCGATCTCGCCGAACCGTTCGATTACCACCGTCCGAAGAAACACGGAGGCGTTGAAGAATTTACAGAGCAAACAGCCGAAGCGGACTTGTATGTGTTCGCCTACAACGCATCCCGGTTCGTTCCGTTGCAGTCTTCATAAGAGCTTCGGTAACTCGCACTCTGGATCGAGTTACGCGCCGAGCAATCGGCTTAACGCGCGTAGATCTGCGATGACGAACTCGCTGGTGAGAATCGGCGGTGTCGAAGGAGATCTGGTCAGGAGAGCTTTGTCGGCTTTGATTAGACCTTCCTCTCACCAGCAGCGTCGCCGTTCTGCTTTCCAGCCTAGACCTAGCCGGCTCTCCGTCATGTCAAAAGCCGAGGATCTATAAAGATTTCGCATGCGGTTTGTAATATCTTAACGCTTATAGGTCAAGTCTCCGAGATTTTCCGGTGATTTGAGATCGAGCTTCGGCGTTACTCCGGCCGGTGGCGATGAAGTTATATTCCGACGAGGAGTTTGGTGATCTGGACGGAGGATTCGAGTTCAAGTATTCTCCGGGTGATCGAAACGCAAAATCCGAGGAACGGATTATCATATAGTTTGTTGGTGTGTAAATACACTCATATTGCAGCCTATGGCAAATTTGAGGAGCTTTTGGACTGAAAAACTAACTCTTAAAATCTCTTGAAATCACTAATCTAATCTAATTAAATCTGCCCAAACTGACTCCAATCTAAAAATTTCCATTCCCGATCTCCAGTTTGTCTCGTCTTCGAGTTTTTCTCCATTTGATTTGTTCTCCAAACCAATTTCATTCCATTCGGTTGCAGTTCTTTTCTCTTCCGTGATCGTTTTTCCTTCGAGGTTTTCCGTTCCATCAGTTTCTTCCGTTTGTTTCATTTACCCTTTCCGTTCATCTATTTTTCATCGTGATTTGATTTGATTGATTCTTTGTAATTCATTTTGATCTTATTCTTTTTATGTTTTGCAGGAACTGGAGTACACGGATTTTACTTGGACAGGAGGATAATATGACTGAATTTTCGACCTTGAAGTCGAAAAAACCCTAGCATTGGAGAAGAATATGAAATGACAATACTGGATTTTGGACCCTTAATGGAAAATTAAGAGAAAAGTATAACTAGTAAAATACAGATATCAGATCATATTAATTAGACTTAATTGATGCGTAAGGTAGTAGTTAGACGGAGCCTTGCCTTGTCAACTAAGTTTCAAATTAAATATACTAATTAATTATTATGACATTTTTCTTTTATATTTAAGCCCACGAGACGCGCAATTATTTATTAATAATGAGAAAGTGACAAGTAAGAGAGTTGAATCTGCAATTTAAAAAGAGTGTATTGTTGATCAACCCATGACTAAATATATAATCAAGCCCACAAAACGTCCCCTACCTCCTAATCCCTATGCAACGCCATTAGAGAAAATCAATACCTTCACAACATTTTCATTTAACCACGCTAAGGTTACACGTTAAACCGCAAGATTTTATATTAAAAGATAAATTCATATAAAATTTTATATCAAATTTTTAATTAAAAAATAAAATATAAATAATTTAAATTTTTTAGTGAGCGATGGCCTTCATTCTATAGTAAACGGGCGGGACGGGTGCGGATACTCATTCCCTATTCTCATATCTATCTAATATTTTTAAATCTACCACTCGTCCACCACTAATGATGGGTAAAATTTTTTTAAATCTACACCCATTGACGCGGGTACATTCTCAAATTCATCCTTACACCCACTGCCCAACTAGAGACATACCCGACTAGATCTGCCTGATAGCAACCTTAAGTTATACATAAGCAGCAAATATAAAACAAACACGTCCATTAAAAATATAATAAAATAAATCAATGATTATCTGAGTTAAGTGTTAACATATATCTTAAAGTTCATAAAACATCATAATAAAAGACATAATTAAAGCCTAGAAACATAAATGACAAACACATAATATTTTTGTTCATTGACACACATAATGACAAATCCTAAAATTATAACTAAATTTATAATGGTCCAAAATTTAATGAGTATTTAGTGGCGGGCAGATACGGGGCGGGCAAGGTCTCAAACCCATCACCGCCCACTATCTACGACGGGTATCACTTTCTAATCTACATCCGCCCACCACTCACTAAAATTATACCCATCCCCACCCTAATTAAAATGGGTATGAAACAAAATCCATAAAATTATACACGTTTGTTATCCCTACTTTATTTATCCTTCATTTTGCTACATGCTTTAGTATTAGGCCCTGTTTAGTGCTTAACATTAGTTTCAGAAAGTGATTCTCGAGTTAAAATAATTTTTTAGTCGATAATATTAAACAGATTTTTTTTTTAAAAAATGTATATTTTGATGGCAAAATGATGAGATAATGTAAATGAGATTTTTTTAATTCTCAATAATTTAATTTGGAGATTATTTCTCCATTTAGGGTAAATGACACAGTATCAACATAAAGATATTAGATACACCACGTCTCTTCAAGTTAAATATGAAGATTCTACGATTGCATCGCGTCTTCAGGTAAATGAAGAAGACCTAACGAGTGCATGACGTCTTCAGGCAAATAGAGAAGATTCCAGGAGTGCACGGCGACTTCAGACCAATAAAAAACCCTAATTCAAAAAATAATATGGTAGATACTTTATATGGAAAATATTTTTTCCCACAATCTTATATGCGCGAGGAAGTCATATTTTGATTAGTATTTTTAATTTAAATGTAAAAGTTAAAATTTTTAATTTTTGTATGTGAAAAATGTACTTGGTTTTAAATCACAATTTTAATTTTATTCTGTTATTTTATAATATTTTTATTCTATAATTATGAATTTATATTCTTTTACTAAGAGATAATTATATGATTAATAACTTAATTTTATATTTAAAAATTTTATATCATATAATGTAAATTTATAAGTTGTTGAGCTTGCAGGTGGTTTTCAGAACTTAAAATCGAGTTCCCATTGCCATCGGCTTTAGAATTATAACTGGTAAATGACATAGTCATAATTAAATATTGGTATGAGTTAAAATATTAGATTATTTAAGAAAATATAAAGAGTTACTATATATTTAACTTAAAATTCAGCATGAACCAAGCGATCTTATTGATTAAGGAATTATTATTATCTTTGAGGTCTCGAATTCAAGTACGTATGTAGGGATATGGGCGTTCATTGTCAAATGATTAAAAGTCTTTGTACAAATATTATTTTGTATTCACCCTAAATTAAAATAAAAACTCAAAACTTAGAAGACAACTTATAATTTGTCTAATATTTAAACTTATAATGACTTAATCGTAATTAGGCCAAAAATTTAAGAACACAAACTTATTATTCTTTAATTCGACCCTACTTATTTGAATATTTAATAAATTTTTATATTGTTAAATTTAAATATTTAATTTATATGAATCAAATATTATTAAATTAAATTATATCAAATATACAATTTTAATAAAAATCAGATCTTTTTGGACGTTAAGAGAGCTCCGTCCTTTGCCTGTAAAGGAAGGCAATGTTTTTTTGATGGTAGCATCATCCTTGGGGTTTTGTCATTGTCATTGCGCTCCAAACCCCACAACTGGATAAGAGCGTCAAACCCCAGTTGGATTCCATTTGCCGATCGTTAGTTTTCGGATTTATATTTTATAATAAATTTGAAAATATAGTGGGCGGAAATAGAATTAATAAAACGCAGTCGTTGAATTTTAAGTCATGAAATTTTATATTATCATGTCGACGTGATGAGTTTTATAAAACTCGTTGTGTGAGATGAACAAAAATATATATAATTCTTCATGTTAACACAATTAAATTTTAATTATTTATTATATTTTATAAAATTTATTATTTTTACTTGAAAAATGGAAAAGGAGGGCAATTCACATCCCCACATGGAATAACAAAAATGTTCATAAATTGGGCTATAGCTGGTCACCATGTGGGTCCATCATTCATTATCAAATCAATTTTTCCATTGGGGTCTCATAATCAACCTTATCTCTTGCCCCCACACCCTTAACCGAAAATAAGAAAAGATATTAGATGAATTTGACTCGTTATAACTGAACGTTCATCGAACTATTCATGAATCGTGCGATGGGAAGTTCGTTTATGTGCGTTTATTTATTAAATGGACGAACATGAATAAGATTTTTATTCGTTTTATTAAATGAACGAACATGAACACATGTCTCGTTCGTTCATTTACGTTTGTTCGGTTATGTTCGTTTATGTTCGTTCGGTTATGTTCATTTATGTTCATTCATTTATGTTTAACCCCAATTTTTTTTAAATCAATTTTGGTGACTAATTTGTAAGTATCTTAAAATATTAATTAATATGATATTCTGTGATCACTAATTAACCCAATTTTATTTGGAGATTAAATTCAATATGTTAACCCGTGAGGCACCTCGCACCTATATTCATTTTCCCTTTTTTTTTCCAAACCCTAGTGTTCACTGGAGAGTGGAGACAATCGTTGAAAGCTCAAAAACAAGTTATATTATAGTGCAATCTAAAGTTTTACAGGTCTGTTTTTATCTCTTTCTCTGTTTTATTGGCTTAATAGTTTATGTAAGTTATTGCGGGTATTTTACATCTAAAACTCAAGAAAACATCATACTTCTTTCTATAATAAATGTGAAGATAAAGTACAATCAAAAGTTATGAGCATCAGTAAAGAGAAAAATATATAGAATTTGCCAGAAAAAAAACAAATGTTTCTATGCAATTTCTGAAAAAGAGTATACTAAGAGTAACCAATTAATAAGTAAAAATACACTTTGACAATGAACTTTTGTTTTCATAGTTCTTGTGTGACCTTTAGTTGTGGAGTAGACTTTAGGTACGTTAAAATTTTGAATGGTGGTTTAGCAATAATATCAGTTACGATATGTAACATCAAAGGATTCTCTATGTTATTTCCTTGTAGTCCAATTTGTACCGTTCGAAATCTTCATGCTGTTAATTTTCTACTCTGCCAACGAAAATGACCATTATTAACAAACCTTACTAAATTGACATTGATGTCACAAAACTTTTAGCCGGTGAATTTATTATAATAATGTAGTGGAAAATGATTGTTCATATGTAATCATGGACCACTAAGATAAATGTTTAGCGTTAAATTAAAGTCGTGCGAATCATTTAATATCTTTAAAAGATAGATTGAAATATTTGATATCTTCAAACATTTCATCACTGCTAATCAGCTCTTACTCTATTTATCACTGTAGAATTGGTTGATTTGCATTGTCGACTATTTTTCATGAAAGAACAATAGAAGGTAGGTCTCCAACGTTTATGTTCGTTTATGTTCGTGTTCATTTATGTTCGTGTTCGTTTATGTTTGTGATCGTTTATGTTTGTGTTCGTTTATATTCGTTTATTTATTAAATGAACGACATGAACAAGTTATATTCCTTAATAAACGAACATGAACAAAAAAAATTTGTTCGTTTTGTTCGTTTATTTATTAAATGAACGAACATGAATACCTCCGTTCGTGTGCGTTCGGTTCGTTTACATGCCTAGTTATAGTTTTTGTGTTTTTAGTTAATAAAATTTAATTATCTCATTTTTTATTGATGAATTTTTACTTATTTTTTATGTGTAAATAGAGAACGAATAATTTTTAAAGTCATTTTAAAATAATAGATTTTGTTGATTAAGACAATAGATATCGTAGTGATTTGTTTCCCTCGATAATTTCTTAAAAGAAAAGTTAAATTTCCCTGTGATGTAAGTAGGATGGCGTAGGTCGGGTTTAGATCAATTTGACCCGATTAAAAAAATTTACATCCTTTACCTGATCCAACCCTCGAAAAACATATACATCCATCTGATCTAAATTCGACCCAATTTTTAGATAAAAATAATATTAATTGAAAAAAATAATATATAGATGAATATTATTGTAATTATTCATATAAGATAAATTATTTTTTGGTCGGATCACTCTAAATCTAAATCCGACCCTAACATCACCTTTAAAAAAATTCAACCAACTCGACCCGACCTGAATATAAAAAACTGACCAATCAAATTTGGATCTCATGCCTAGGGATGGCATGGGTCGGGTCGGGTTTTTGGGTCCCCGACCCCGACCCGAAAGGAAGGTCCTTCACCCGTGACCCAACCCGACCCAACGAAATTAAAGTTTCACCCGACACGACCCTAATATACTTAGAAACCCGACCTGAAATAAAAAAATATTTTTATCAATAAAACAGCGACTTAATTGAAATATATATATAGAGGGATAATGTAATTGTCTCTAAATATAGGATAAAATTATATATATTTTTCGGGTCGGGTCGGATTTTTTTCACCCTAAACCGACCCAAACCTGATTTTTTTTAAAAAAAATTGACCCGTTAGATCAGATCAAAACTCATCGAATTCGGGTTGAGTTGCCCTACTCATGCCCATCCCTAGATGTAGGCTATACCATTACCACCAATGTTTTTCAACCAAGTGGGGATCGAGTCATCATATATTCACTTATATATATTTTTTTATTTTCAAAATTTTATATAATTACTTTTATAACATAAAATTTTACGTGTATTAGTCTATATATATTCATCTTGACTCGGAGAGATCATTAGATGGTCCAGATGATTATGTCCTGTGATCTCAACTAATACATTTCTCTATATCATTTTTTTCAAAATTATTATTCATTATTTTTCTACATGTATTTAAGAGGTGGGTGATTTTTTAGAAATTAATTTAAAATTTATAATTGTCATTCGTTATAATCATAATGACGTATGATTTGAGTCTATAAATAATTTCTCCTTAACTCACTTTTGGCCTGCAAGTCTCGTTTAAAACCATTCAAATCTCATCAGACAAGGTGATTTCTGATATGCTAAATCCCGCAACCCTAGTTTACCTGCTTCATCATCCCCATCCGAATTCAGTGAAGATTTAGTCTTGTTTTCATTCTATTTCGAGGATGAAGACAGATGACAAATTGACAACCCCATGTGCATGAACCAACCACGTGGGACCTTTGATGACTGTGTTCCCTCGATAGGATAAGATGGATTAATGGAGTTTTGGAAGTTTTTATAAATAGGAGATTCTTAAAAAAACACGTTAATATAGGTTAATAAAATGTATTATCGAAAGTGATTATGTTTTTTAATATTTTTAGTAAATATTATTATTTTATCAAAATATTAATATCAGATATTACCTAAATATTATTTTTACCGAAAATATAAATATAATTATTCATTTTAAATAGTAAAATTAACAATTTTGGTAAAAAACATTTTAGGTAATATTCTACAAAAAAATATTATCATTTTCAATAACATAATTCCTTAATTTTATATTATAAGCAGAATACCTGTACAAGTGTTGTAATACATAGTTTTTTAGAACCGA